>NW_027363183.1:0-1200000 GCF_046119375.1 Phyllobates terribilis | reverse complement strand
AATGCTCACTGACATTTCCCCTATCTGAAACTCTGATAAATGCCGGAAAAATTACTAAGTCCAAAAAAAAATTTTTTTAAACTTTTTTCAATTTTACCCCCGTGGGATATATATTCTACCCACACACATTTTGAACTCTCCTGGGGTACCCTCATACATATTATTCCCTCATTTAGTGGATATTTTCACAAAAAAGTGAAATTTTCAAAAATCCAGAAAATTGGCTGAAAACGACTAAATATCAAGGACGCATTGGGCAAATCGCTCTGGAACTGAAATCGGAACGCTCACTGACATTTCCCCTATCTGAAAGTCTGATAAACGCCGGAAAAATGACTAAGTCCAAAAAAAATTTTTTTTCAACTTTTTTCAATTTTACCCCCGTGGGATATATATTCTACCCACACACATTTGGATCTCTCCTGGGGTACCCTCACACATATTATTCCCTCATTTAGTGGATATTTTCACAAAAAAGTGAAATTTTCAAAAATCCAGAAAATTGGCTGAAAACAACTAAATATCCAGGACTCATTGGGCAAATCACTCTGGAACTGAAATCTGAATGCTCTCTGACATTTCCCCTATCTGAAAGTCTGATAAATGCCGGAAAAATTACTAAGTCCAAAAAAAAATTTTTTGAAACTTTTTTCAATTTTACCCCCGTGGGATATATATTCTACCCACACACATTTGGAACTCTCCTGGGGTACCCTCACACATATTATTCTCTCATTTAGTGGATATTTTCACAAAAAAAGTGAAATTTTCAAAAATCCAGAAAATTGGCTGAAAATGACTAAATATCATTAACACATTGGGCGAATCGCTCTGGAACTGAAATCGGAACGCTCACTGACATTTCCCCTATGTGAAAGTCTGATAAACGCAGGAAAAATGACTAAGTCCAAAAAAAAAAATTTTTCAACTTTTTTCAATTTTATGACCGTGGGATATATATTCTACCCACACACATTTGGAATTCTCCTGGGGTACCCTCACACATATTATTCTCTCATTTAGTGGATATTTTCACAAAACAGTGAAATTTTCAAAAATCCAGAAAATTGGCTGAAAACGACTAAATATCCAGGACTCATTGGGCGAATCGCTCTGGAACTGAAATCTGAACGCTCACTGACATTTCCCCATTCTGAAAGTCTTATAAATGCCGGAAAAATTACTAAGTCCAAAAAAAAATTTTTTTAAACTTTTTTCAATTTTACCCCCGTGGGATATATATTCTACCCACACACATTTGGAACTCTCCTGGGGTACCCTCACACATATTCTTCCCTCATTTAGTGGATATTTTCACAAAAAAGTGAAATTTTCAAAAATCCAGAAAATTGGCTGAAAACGACTAAATATCAAGGACTCATTGGGCGAATCGCTCTGGAACTGAAATCGGAACGCTCACTGACAATTCCCCTATCTGAAAGTCAGATAAACGACGGAAAAATTACTAAGTCCCAAAAAAAAATTTTTTAAACTTTTTTCAATTTTACCCCCGTGGGATATATATTCTACCCACACACATTTGGAACTCTCCTGGGATACCCTCACACATATTCTTCCCTCATTTAGTGGATATTTTCACAAAAAAATGAAATTTTCAAAAATCCTGAAAATTGGCTGAAAACGACTAAATATCAAGGACTCATTGGGCGAATTGCTCTGAAACTGAAATCAGAATGCTCACTGACATTTCCCCTATCTGAAAGTCTGATAAATGCCGGAAAAATTACTAAGTCCCAAAAAAATTTTTTTAAACTTTTTTCAATTTTACCCCCGTGGGATATATATTCTACCCACACACATTTGGAACTCTCCTGGGGTACCCTCACACATATTATTCTCTCATTTAGTGGATATTTTGCACAAAAAAGTGAAATTTTCAAAAATCCAGAAAATTGGCTGAAAACGACTAAATATCAAGGACGCATTGGGCAAATCGCTCTGGAACTGAAATCGGAACGCTCACTGACATTTCCCCTATCTGAAAGTCTGATAAACGCCGGAAAAATGACTAAGTCCAAAAAAAATTTTTTTTCAACTTTTTTCAATTTTACCCCCGTGGGATATATATTCTACCCACACACATTTGGATCTCTCCTGGGGTACCCTCACACATATTATTCCCTCATTTAGTGGATATTTTCACAAAAAAGTGAAATTTTCAAAAATCCAGAAAATTGGCTGAAAACAACTAAATATCCAGGACTCATTGGGCAAATCACTCTGGAACTGAAATCTGAATGCTCTCTGACATTTCCCCTATCTGAAAGTCTGATAAATGCCGGAAAAATTACTAAGTCCAAAAAAAAATTTTTTGAAACTTTTTTCAATTTTACCCCCGTGGGATATATATTCTACCCACACACATTTGGAACTCTCCTGGGGTACCCTCACACATATTATTCTCTCATTTAGTGGATATTTTCACAAAAAAAGTGAAATTTTCAAAAATCCAGAAAATTGGCTGAAAATGACTAAATATCATTAACACATTGGGCGAATCGCTCTGGAACTGAAATCGGAACGCTCACTGACATTTCCCCTATGTGAAAGTCTGATAAACGCAGGAAAAATGACTAAGTCCAAAAAAAAAAATTTTTCAACTTTTTTCAATTTTATGACCGTGGGATATATATTCTACCCACACACATTTGGAATTCTCCTGGGGTACCCTCACACATATTATTCTCTCATTTAGTGGATATTTTCACAAAACAGTGAAATTTTCAAAAATCCAGAAAATTGGCTGAAAACGACTAAATATCCAGGACTCATTGGGCGAATCGCTCTGGAACTGAAATCTGAACGCTCACTGACATTTCCCCATTCTGAAAGTCTTATAAATGCCGGAAAAATTACTAAGTCCAAAAAAAAATTTTTTTAAACTTTTTTCAATTTTACCCCCGTGGGATATATATTCTACCCACACACATTTGGAACTCTCCTGGGGTACCCTCACACATATTCTTCCCTCATTTAGTGGATATTTTCACAAAAAAGTGAAATTTTCAAAAATCCAGAAAATTGGCTGAAAACGACTAAATATCAAGGACTCATTGGGCGAATCGCTCTGGAACTGAAATCGGAACGCTCACTGACAATTCCCCTATCTGAAAGTCTGATAAACGACGGAAAAATTACTAAGTCCCAAAAAAAAATTTTTTAAACTTTTTTCAATTTTACCCCCGTGGGATATATATTCTACCCACACACATTTGGAACTCTCCTGGGATACCCTCACACATATTATTCTCTCATTTAGTGGATATTTTGCACAAAAAAGTGAAATTTTCAAAAATCCAGAAAATTGGCTGAAAACGACTAAATATCAAGGACGCATTGGGCAAATCGCTCTGGAACTGAAATCGGAACGCTCACTGACATTTCCCCTATCTGAAAGTCTGATAAACGCCGGAAAAATGACTAAGTCCAAAAAAAATTTTTTTTCAACTTTTTTCAATTTTACCCCCGTGGGATATATATTCTACCCACACACATTTGGATCTCTCCTGGGGTACCCTCACACATATTATTCCCTCATTTAGTGGATATTTTCACAAAAAAGTGAAATTTTCAAAAATCCAGAAAATTGGCTGAAAACAACTAAATATCCAGGACTCATTGGGCAAATCACTCTGGAACTGAAATCTGAATGCTCTCTGACATTTCCCCTATCTGAAAGTCTGATAAATGCCGGAAAAATTACTAAGTCCAAAAAAAAATTTTTTGAAACTTTTTTCAATTTTACCCCCGTGGGATATATATTCTACCCACACACATTTGGAACTCTCCTGGGGTACCCTCACACATATTATTCTCTCATTTAGTGGATATTTTCAAAAAAAAAGTGAAATTTTCAAAAATCCAGAAAATTGGCTGAAAATGACTAAATATCATTAACACATTGGGCGAATCGCTCTGGAACTGAAATCGGAACGCTCACTGACATTTCCCCTATGTGAAAGTCTGATAAACGCAGGAAAAATGACTAAGTCCAAAAAAAAAAATTTTTCAACTTTTTTCAATTTTATGACCGTGGGATATATATTCTACCCACACACATTTGGAATTCTCCTGGGGTACCCTCACACATATTATTCTCTCATTTAGTGGATATTTTCACAAAACAGTGAAATTTTCAAAAATCCAGAAAATTGGCTGAAAACGACTAAATATCCAGGACTCATTGGGCGAATCGCTCTGGAACTGAAATCTGAACGCTCACTGACATTTCCCCATTCTGAAAGTCTTATAAATGCCGGAAAAATTACTAAGTCCAAAAAAAAATTTTTTTAAACTTTTTTCAATTTTACCCCCGTGGGATATATATTCTACCCACACACATTTGGAACTCTCCTGGGGTACCCTCACACATATTCTTCCCTCATTTAGTGGATATTTTCACAAAAAAGTGAAATTTTCAAAAATCCAGAAAATTGGCTGAAAACGACTAAATATCAAGGACTCATTGGGCGAATCGCTCTGGAACTGAAATCGGAACGCTCACTGACAATTCCCCTATCTGAAAGTCTGATAAACGACGGAAAAATTACTAAGTCCCAAAAAAAAATTTTTTAAACTTTTTTCAATTTTACCCCCGTGGGATATATATTCTACCCACACACATTTGGAACTCTCCTGGGATACCCTCACACATATTATTCTCTCATTTAGTGGATATTTTGCACAAAAAAGTGAAATTTTCAAAAATCCAGAAAATTGGCTGAAAACGACTAAATATCAAGGACGCATTGGGCAAATCGCTCTGGAACTGAAATCGGAACGCTCACTGACATTTCCCCTATCTGAAAGTCTGATAAACGCCGGAAAAATGACTAAGTCCAAAAAAAAATTTTTTTCAACTTTTTTCAATTTTACCCCCGTGGGATATATATTCTACCCACACACATTTGGAACTCTCCTGGGGTACCCTCTCACATATTATTCCGTCATTTAGTGGATATTTTCCCAAAAAAGTGAAATTTTCAAAAATCCAGAAAATTGCCTGAAAACGACTAAATATCAAGGACTCATTGGGCGAATCACTCTGGAACTGAAATCGGAACGCTCACTGACATTTCCCCTATCTGAAAGTCTGATAAACGCCGGAAAAATTACTAAGTCCAAAAAAAAATTTTTTTTCAACTTTTTTCAATTTTATCCCCGTGGGATATATATTCTACCCACACACATTTTGAACTCTCCTGGGGTACCCTCATACATATTATTCCCTCATTTAGTGGATATTTTCACAAAAAAGTGAAATTTTCAAAAATCCTGAAAATTGGCTGAAAACGACTAAATATCAAGGACTCATTGGGCGAATCGCTCTGGAACTGAAATCAGAACGCTCACTGACATTTCCCCTATGTGAAAGTCTGATAAATGGCGGAAAAATTACTAAGTCCAAAAAAAAATTTTTTAAAACTTTTTTCAATTTTACCCCCGTGGGATATATATTCTACCCACACACATTTGGAACTCTCCTGGGGTACCCTCACACATATTATTCTCTCATTTAGTGGATATTTTGCACAAAAAAGTGAAATTTTCAAAAATCCAGAAAATTGGCTGAAAACGACTAAATATCAAGGACGCATTGGGCAAATCGCTCTGGAACTGAAATCGGAATGCTCACTGACATTTCCCCTATCTGAAAGTCTGATAAACGCCGGAAAAATGACTAAGTCCAAAAAAAATTTTTTTTCAACTTTTTTCAATTTTACCCCCGTGGGATATATATTCTACCCACACACATTTGGAACTCTCCTGGGGTACCCTCACACATATTATTCTCTCATTTAGTGGATATTTTCACAAAAAAGTGAAATTTTCAAAAATCCTGAAAATTGGCTGAAAACGACTAAATATCAAGGACTCAATGGGCGAATCGCTCTGGAACTGAAATCGGAATGCTCACTGACATTTCCCCTATCTGAAAGTTTGATAAACGCCGGAAAAATGACTTAGTCCAAAAAAAAAAATTTTTCAACTTTTTTCAATTTTACCCCCGTGGGATATATATTCTACCCACACACATTTGGAACTCTCCTAGGGTACCCTCACACATATTATTCTCTCATTTAGTGGATATTTTCACAAAAAAGTGAAATTTTCAAAAATCCTGAAAATTGGCTGAAAACGACTAAATATCAAGGACTCATTGGGCGAATCGCTCTGGAACTGAAATCAGAATGCTCACTGACATTTCCCCTATCTGAAAGTCTGATAAATGCCGGAAAAATTACTAAGTCCAAAAAAAAATTTTTTTAAACTTTTTTCAATTTTACCCCCGTGGGATATATATTCTACCCACACACATTTGGAACTCTCCTGGGGTACCCTCACACATATTATTCTCTCATTTAGTGGATATTTTGCACAAAAAAGTGAAATTTTCAAAAATCCAGAAAATTGGCTGAAAACGACTAAATATCAAGGACACATTGGGCAAATCGCTCTGGAACTGAAATCGGAACGCTCACTGACATTTCCCCTATCTGAAAGTCTGATAAACGCCGGAAAAATGACTTAGTCCAAAAAAAAAATTTTTCAACTTTTTTCAATTTTACCCCCGTGGGATATATATTCTACCCACACACATTTGGAACTCTCCTGGGGTACCCTCACACATATTATTCTCTCATTTAGTGGATATTTTCACAAAAAAGTGAAATTTTCAAAAATCCAGAAAATTGGCTGAAAATGACTAAATATCAAGGACTCATTAGGCGAATCACTCTGGAACTGAAATCGGAACGATCACTGACATTTCCCCTATCTGAAAGTCTGATACACGCCGGAAAAATGACAAAGTTCAAAAAAAAAATTTTTTCAACTTTTTTCAATTTTACCCCCGTGGGATATATACTCTACCCACACATATTTGGAACTCTCCTGGGGTACCCTCACACATATTATTCCCTCATTTAGTGGATATTTTCACAAAAAAGTGAAATTTTCAAAAATCCAGAAAATTGGCTGAAAACGACTAAATATCAAGGACTCATTGGGCGAATCGCTCTGGAACTGAAATCTGAACGCTCACTGACATTTCCCCTATCTGAAAGTCTGATAAATGCCAGAAAAATTACTAAGTCCCAAAAAATTTTTTTTTAAACTTTTTTAAATTTTACCCCCGTGGGATATATATTCTACCCACACACATTTGGATCTCTCCTGGGGTACCCTCACACATATTATTCTCTCATTTAGTGGATATTTTCACAAAAAAGTGAAATTTTCAAAAATCCAGAAAATTGGCTGAAAACGACTAAATATCAAGGACTCATAGGGCGAATCGCTCTGGAACTGAAATCTGAACTCTCACTTACATTTTCCCTATCTGAAAGTCTGATAAACGCTGGAAAAATGACTGTCCAAAAAAAAATTTTTTTAAACTTTTTTCAATTTTACCCCCATTGAGATATATATTCTACCCACACACATTTGGAACTCTCCTGGGGTACCCTCACACATATTATTCCCTCATTTAGTGGATATTTTCACAAAAAAAGTGAAATTTTCAAAAATCCAGAAATTGGCTGAAAATGTCTAAATATCAAGGACTCATTGGGCGAATCGCTCTGGAACTGAAATCGGAACGCTCACTGACATTTGCCCTATCTGAAAGTCTGATAAACGCCGGAAAAATTACTAAGTCCAAAAAAAATTTTTTTTCCACTTTTTTCAATTTTATCCCCGTGGGATATATATTCTACCCACACACATTTGGAACTCTCCTGGGGAACCCTCACACATATTATTCCGTCATTTAGTGGATATTTTCACAAAAAAGTGAAATTTTCAAAAATCCAGAAAATTGGCTGAAAACGACTAAATATCAAGGACTCATTGGGCGAATCGCTCTGGAACTGAAATCGGAACGCTCACTGACATTTGCCCTATCTGAAAGTATGATAAACGCCGGAAAAATGACTAAGTCCAAAAAAAAATTTTTTTCAACTTTTTTCAATTTTACTCCCGTGGGATATATATTCTACCCACACACATTTGGAACTCTCCTGGGGAACCCTCACACATATTATTCCGTCATTTAGTGGATATTTTCACAAAAAAGTGAAATTTTCAAAAATCCAGAAAATTGGCTGAAAACGACTAAATATCAAGGACTCATTGGGCGAATCGCTCTGGAACTGAAATCGGAACGCTCACTCACATTTCCCCTATCTGAAAGTCTGATAAAATGACTAAGTCCAAAACAAAATATTTTCAACTTTTTTCAATTTTATCCCCGTGGGATATATATTCTACCCACACACATTTGGAACTCTCCTGGGGAACCCTCACACATATTATTCCGTCATTTAGTTGATATTTTCACAAAAAAGTGAAATTTTCAAAAATCCAGAAAATTGACTGAAAACGACTAAATATCAAGGACTCATTGGGCGAATCGCTCTGGAACTGAAATTGGAACGCTCACTCACATTTCCCTTATCTGAAAGTCTGATAAAATGACTAAGTCCAAAACAAAAAAATTTTCAACTTTTTTCAATTTTACCCCCGTGGGATATATATTCTACCCACACACATTTGGAACTCTCCTGGGGTACCCTCACACATATTATTCCCTCATTTAGTGGATATTTTCACAAAAAAGTGAAATTTTCAAAAATCCAGAAAATTGGCTGAAAACGACTAAATATCAAGGACTCATTGGGCGAATCGCTCTGGAACAGAAATCGGAAAGCTCACTGACATTTCCCCTATCTGAAAGTCTGATAAACGCCGGAAAAATGACTAAGTCCCCAAAAAAATTTTTTAAACTTTTTTCAATTTTACCCCCGTGGGATATGTATTCTACCCACACACATTTGGAACTCTCCTGGGGTACCCTCACACATATTATTCCCTCATTTAGTGGATATTTTCACAAAAAAGTGAAATTTTCAAAAATCCAAAATATTGGCTGAAAACGACTAAATATCAAGGACTCATTGGGTGAATCACTCTGGAACTGAAATCGAAACGCTCACTGACATTTGCCCTATCTGAAAGTCTAATAAATGCAGGAAAAATGACTAAGTCTAAAAAAATTTTTTTTTCAACTTTTTTCAATTTTACCCCCGTGGGATATCTATTCTACCCACACCCATTTGGAACTCTCCTGGGGTACCCTCACACATATTACTCCCTCATTTAGTGGATAATTTCACAAAAAAGTGAAATTTTCAAAAATCCTGAAAATTGGCTGAAAACGATTAAATATCAAGGACTCATTGGGGCGAATCGCTCTGGAACTGAAATCGGAACGCTCACTGACATTTGCCCTATCTGAAAGTCTGATAAAATGACTAAGTCCAAAACAAAATATTTTCAACTTTTTTCAATTTTATCCCCGTGGGATATATATTCTACCCACACACATTTGGAACTCTCCTGGGGAACCCTCACACATATTATTCCGTCATTTAGTTGATATTTTCACAAAAAAGTGAAATTTTCAAAAATCCAGAAAATTGGCTGAAAAAGACTAAATATCAAGGACTCATTGGGCGAATCGCTCTGGAACTGAAATCGGAACGCTCACTCACATTTCCCCTATCTGAAAGTCTGATAAAATGACTAAGTCCAAAAAAAAATTTTTTTAAACTTTTTTCAATTTTACCCCCGTGGGATATATATTCTACCCACACACATTTGGAACTCTCCTGGGGTACCCTCACACATATTATTTTCTCATTTAGTGGATATTTTGCACAAAAAAGTGAAATTTTCAAAAATCCAGAAAATTGGCTGAAAACGACTAAATATCAAGGACACATTGGGCAAATCGCTCTGGAACTGAAATCGGAACGCTCACTGACATTTCCCCTATCTGAAAGTCTGATAAACGCCAGAAAAATGACTAAGTTCAAAAAAAAAATTTTTTCAACTTTTTTCAATTTTACCACCGTGGGATATATATTCTACCCACACACATTTGGAACTCTCCTGGGGTACCCTCACACATATTATTCTCTCATTTAGTGGATATTTTCACAAAAAAGTGAAATTTTCAAAAATCCTGAAAATTGGCTGAAAACGACTAAATATCAAGGACTCAATGGGCGAATCGCTCTGGAACTGAAATCGGAATGCTCACTTACATTTCCCCTATCTGAAAGTCTGATAAACGCCGGAAAAATGACTTAGTCCAAAAAAAAAATTTTTCAACTTTTTTCAATTTTACCCCCGTGGGATATATATTCTACCCACACACATTTGGAACTCTCCTGGGGTACCCTCACACATATTATTCTCTCATTTAGTGGATATTTTCACAAAAAAGTGAAATTTTCAAAAATCCAGAAAATTGGCTGAAAATGACTAAATATCAAGGACTCATTAGGCGAATCACTCTGGAACTGAAATCGGAACGATCACTGACATTTCCCCTATCTGAAAGTCTGATACACGCCGGAAAAATGACAAAGTTCAAAAAAAAAATTTTTTCAACTTTTTTCAATTTTACCCCCGTGGGATATATACTCTACCCACACATATTTGGAACTCTCCTGGGGTACCCTCACACATATTATTCCCTCATTTAGTGGATATTTTCACAAAAAAGTGAAATTTTCAAAAATCCAGAAAATTGGCTGAAAACGACTAAATATCAAGGACTCATTGGGCGAATCGCTCTGGAACTGAAATCTGAACGCTCACTGACATTTCCCCTATCTGAAAGTCTGATAAATGCCAGAAAAATTACTAAGTCCCAAAAAATTTTTTTTTAAACTTTTTTAAATTTTACCCCCGTGGGATATATATTCTACCCACACACATTTGGATCTCTCCTGGGGTACCCTCACACATATTATTCTCTCATTTAGTGGATATTTTCACAAAAAAGTGAAATTTTCAAAAATCCAGAAAATTGGCTGAAAACGACTAAATATCAAGGACTCATAGGGCGAATCGCTCTGGAACTGAAATCTGAACTCTCACTTACATTTTCCCTATCTGAAAGTCTGATAAACGCTGGAAAAATGACTAAGTCCAAAAAAAATTTTTTTTATACTTTTTTCAATTTTACCCCCGTGGGATATATATTCTACCCACACACATTTGGAACTCTCCTGGGATACCCTCACACATATTATTCCGTCATTTATTGGATATTTTCACAAAAAAGTGAAATTTTCAAAAATCCAGAAAATTGGCTGAAAACGACTAAATATCAAGGACTCATTGGGCGAATCGCTCTGGAACTGAAATCGGAATGCTCACTCACATTTCCCCTATCTGAAAGTCTGATAAACGACGGAAAAATGACTGTCCAAAAAAAAATTTTTTTAAACTTTTTTCAATTTTACCCCCATTGAGATATATATTCTACCCACACACATTTGGAACTCTCCTGGGGTACCCTCACACATATTATTCCCTCATTTAGTGGATATTTTCACAAAAAAAGTGAAATTTTCAAAAATCCAGAAATTGGCTGAAAATGTCTAAATATCAAGGACTCATTGGGCGAATCGCTCTGGAACTGAAATCGGAACGCTCACTGACATTTCCCCTATCTGAAAGTCTGATAAACGCCGGAAAAATTACTAAGTCCAAAAAAAATTTTTTTTCCACTTTTTTCAATTTTATCCCCGTGGGATATATATTCTACCCACACACATTTGGAACTCTCCTGGGGAACCCTCACACATATTATTCCGTCATTTAGTGGATATTTTCACAAAAAAGTGAAATTTTCAAAAATCCAGAAAATTGGCTGAAAACGACTAAATATCAAGGACTCATTGGGCGAATCGCTCTGGAACTGAAATCGGAACGCTCACTGACATTTGCCCTATCTGAAAGTATGATAAACGCCGGAAAAATGACTAAGTCCAAAAAAAAATTTTTTTCAACTTTTTTCAATTTTACCCCCGTGGGATATATATTCTACCCACACACATTTGGAACTCTCCTGGGGAACCCTCACACATATTATTCCGTCATTTAGTGGATATTTTCACAAAAAAGTGAAATTTTCAAAAATCCAGAAAATTGGCTGAAAACGACTAAATATCAAGGACTCATTGGGCGAATCGCTCTGGAACTGAAATCGGAACGCTCACTGACATTTCCCCTATATGAAAGTGATAAACGCCAGAAAAATTACTAAGTCCAAAAAAATTTTTTTTTCCACTTTTTTCAATTTTATCCCCGTGGGATATATATTCTACCCACACACATTTGGAACTCTCCTGGGGAACCCTCACACATATTATTCCGTCATTTAGTGGATATTTTCACAAAAAAGTGAAATTTTCAAAAATCCAGAAAATTGGCTGAAAACGACTAAATATCAAGGACTCATTGGGCGAATCGCTCTGGAACTGAAATCGGAACACTCACTCACATTTCCCCTATCTGAAAGTCTGATAAAATGACTAAGTCCAAAACAAAATATTTTCAACTTTTTTCAATTTTATCCCCGTGGGATATATATTCTACCCACACACATTTGGAACTCTCCTGGGGAACCCTCACACATATTATTCCGTCATTTAGTTGATATTTTCACAAAAAAGTGAAATTTTCAAAAATCCAGAAAATTGACTGAAAACGACTAAATATCAAGGACTCATTGGGCGAATCGCTCTGGAACTGAAATTGGAACGCTCACTCACATTTCCCTTATCTGAAAGTCTGATAAAATGACTAAGTCCAAAACAAAAAAATTTTCAACTTTTTTCAATTTTACCCCCGTGGGATATATATTCTACCCACACACATTTGGAACTCTCCTGGGGTACCCTCACACATATTATTCCCTCATTTAGTGGATATTTTCACAAAAAAGTGAAATTTTCAAAAATCCAGAAAATTGGCTGAAAACGACTAAATATCAAGGACTCATTGGGCGAATCGCTCTGGAACAGAAATCGGAAAGCTCACTGACATTTCCCCTATCTGAAAGTCTGATAAACGCCGGAAAAATGACTAAGTCCCCAAAAAAATTTTTTAAACTTTTTTCAATTTTACCCCCGTGGGATATGTATTCTACCCACACACATTTGGAACTCTCCTGGGGTACCCTCACACATATTATTCCCTCATTTAGTGGATATTTTCACAAAAAAGTGAAATTTTCAAAAATCCAAAATATTGGCTGAAAACGACTAAATATCAAGGACTCATTGGGTGAATCACTCTGGAACTGAAATCGAAACGCTCACTGACATTTGCCCTATCTGAAAGTCTGATAAATGCAGGAAAAATGACTAAGTCTAAAAAAATTTTTTTTTCAACTTTTTTCAATTTTACCCCCGTGGGATATCTATTCTACCCACACCCATTTGGAACTCTCCTGGGGTACCCTCACACATATTACTCCCTCATTTAGTGGATAATTTCACAAAAAAGTGAAATTTTCAAAAATCCTGAAAATTGGCTGAAAACGATTAAATATCAAGGACTCATTGGGCGAATCGCTCTGGAACTGAAATCGGAACGCTCACTCACATTTCCCCTATCTGAAAGTCTGATAAATGCCGGAAAAATGACTAAGTGCAAAAAAAAATTTTTTTCAACTTTTTTCAATTTTACCCCCGTGGGATATATATTCTACCCACACACATTTGGAACTCTCCTGGGGTACCCTCACACATATTATGCCCTCATTTAGTGGATATTTTCACAAAAAAGTGAAATTTTTAAAAATCCAGAAAATTGGCTGAAGACGACTAAATATCAAGGACTCATTGGGCGAATCGCTGTGGTACTGAAAGTTGAATGCTCACTGACGTTTCCCCTATCTGAAAGTCTGATAAACGCCGGAAAAATGACTAAGTCCAAAAAAAAATTTTTTTCAACTTTTTTCAATTTTACCCGCGTGGGATATATATTCTACCCACACACATTTGGAACTCTCCTGTGGTACCCTCACACATATTATTCCCTCATTTAGTGGATATATTCACAAAAAAGTGAAATTTTCAAAAATCCTGAAAATTGGCTGAAAACGATTAAATATCAAGGACTCATTGGGTGAATCGCTCTGGAACTGAAATCGGAACGCTCACTGACATTTCCCCTATCTGAAAGTCTGATAAACGCCGGAAAAATGACTAAGTCCCCAAAAAAATTTTTTTAACTTTTTTCAATTTTACCCCCGTGGGATATATATTCTACCCACACACATTTGGAACTCTCCTGGGGTACCCTCACACATATTATTCCCTCATTTAGTGGATATTCTCACAAAAAAGTGAAATTTTCCAAAATCCTGAAAATTGGCTGAAAACGACTAAATATCAAGGACTCATTGGGCGAATCGCTCTGGAACTGAAATCTGAACGCTCACTGACATTTCCCCTATCTGAAAGTATGATAAACGCCTGAAAAATGAGTAAGTGCAAAAAAAATTTTTTTTCAACTTTTTTCAATTTTACCCCCGTGGGATATATATTCTACCCACACACATTTGGAACTCTCCTGGGGTACCCTCACACATATTATTTCCTCATTTAGTGGATATTTTCACAAAAAACTGAAATTTTCAAAAATCCAAAATATTGGCTGAAAATGACTAAATATCATGGACTCATTGGGCGAATCACTGTGGAACTGAAATAGAAACGCTCACTGACATTTGCCCTATCTGAAAGTCTGATAAACGCAGGAAAAATGACTAAGTCTAAAAAAAATTTTTTTTAAACTTTTTTCAATTTTACCCCCGTGGGATATATATTCTACCCACACACATTTGGAACTCTCCTGGGGAACCCTCACACATATTATTCCGTCATTTAGTGGATATTTTCACAAAAAAGTGAAATTTTCAAAAATCCAGAAAATTGGCTGAAAACGACTAAATATCAAGGACTCATTGGGCGAATCGCTCTGGAACTGAAATCGGAACGCTCACTGACATTTCCCCTATATGAAAGTGATAAACGCCAGAAAAATTACTAAGTCCAAAAAAATTTTTTTTTCCACTTTTTTCAATTTTATCCCCGTGGGATATATATTCTACCCACACACATTTGGAACTCTCCTGGGGAACCCTCACACATATTATTCCGTCATTTAGTGGATATTTTCACAAAAAAGTGAAATTTTCACAAATCCAGAAAATTGGCTGAAAACGACTAAATATCAAGGACTCATTGGGCGAATCGCTCTGGAACTGAAATCGGAACGCTCACTCACATTTCCCCTATCTGAAAGTCTGATAAAATGACTAAGTCCAAAACAAAATATTTTCAACTTTTTTCAATTTTATCCCCGTGGGATATATATTCTACCCACACACATTTGGAACTCTCCTGGGGAACCCTCACACATATTATTCCGTCATTTAGTTGATATTTTCACAAAAAAGTGAAATTTTCAAAAATCCAGAAAATTGACTGAAAACGACTAAATATCAAGGACTCATTGGGCGAATCGCTCTGGAACTGAAATTGGAACGCTCACTCACATTTCCCTTATCTGAAAGTCTGATAAAATGACTAAGTCCAAAACAAAAAAATTTTCAACTTTTTTCAATTTTACCCCCGTGGGATATATATTCTACCCACACACATTTGGAACTCTCCTGGGGTACCCTCACACATATTATTCCCTCATTTAGTGGATATTTTCACAAAAAAGTGAAATTTTCAAAAATCCAGAAAATTGGCTGAAAACGACTAAATATCAAGGACTCATTGGGCGAATCGCTCTGGAACAGAAATCGGAAAGCTCACTGACATTTCCCCTATCTGAAAGTCTGATAAACGCCGGAAAAATGACTAAGTCCCCAAAAAAATTTTTTAAACTTTTTTCAATTTTACCCCCGTGGGATATGTATTCTACCCACACACATTTGGAACTCTCCTGGGGTACCCTCACACATATTATTCCCTCATTTAGTGGATATTTTCACAAAAAAGTGAAATTTTCAAAAATCCAAAATATTGGCTGAAAACGACTAAATATCAAGGACTCATTGGGTGAATCACTCTGGAACTGAAATCGAAACGCTCACTGACATTTGCCCTATCTGAAAGTCTGATAAATGCAGGAAAAATGACTAAGTCTAAAAAAATTTTTTTTTCAACTTTTTTCAATTTTACCCCCGTGGGATATCTATTCTACCCACACCCATTTGGAACTCTCCTGGGGTACCCTCACACATATTACTCCCTCATTTAGTGGATAATTTCACAAAAAAGTGAAATTTTCAAAAATCCTGAAAATTGGCTGAAAACGATTAAATATCAAGGACTCATTGGGCGAATCGCTCTGGAACTGAAATCGGAACGCTCACTCACATTTCCCCTATCTGAAAGTCTGATAAATGCCGGAAAAATGACTAAGTGCAAAAAAAAATTTTTTTCAACTTTTTTCAATTTTACCCCCGTGGGATATATATTCTACCCACACACATTTGGAACTCTCCTGGGGTACCCTCACACATATTATGCCCTCATTTAGTGGATATTTTCACAAAAAAGTGAAATTTTTAAAAATCCAGAAAATTGGCTGAAGACGACTAAATATCAAGGACTCATTGGGCGAATCGCTCTGGAACTGAAATCTGAACGCTCACTGACATTTCCCCTATCTGAAAGTATGATAAACGCCTGAAAAATGAGTAAGTGCAAAAAAAATTTTTTTTCAACTTTTTTCAATTTTACCCCCGTGGGATATATATTCTACCCACACACATTTGGAACTCTCCTGGGGTACCCTCACACATATTATTTCCTCATTTAGTGGATATTTTCACAAAAAACTGAAATTTTCAAAAATCCAAAATATTGGCTGAAAATGACTAAATATCATGGACTCATTGGGCGAATCACTGTGGAACTGAAATAGAAACGCTCACTGACATTTGCCCTATCTGAAAGTCTGATAAACGCAGGAAAAATGACTAAGTCTAAAAAAAATTTTTTTTAAACTTTTTTCAATTTTACCCCCGTGGGATATATATTCTACCCACACACATTTGGAACTCTCCTGGGGTACCCTCACACATATTATTCCCTCAATTAGTGGATATTTTCACAAAAAAGTGACATTTTTAAAAATCCAGAAATATGGCTGAAAACGACTAAACATCAAGGACTCATTGGGCGAATCGCTCTGGAACTGAAATCGGAACGCTCACTGACATTTCCCCTATCTGAAAGTCTGATAAACGCCGGAAAAATTACTAAGTCCAAAAAAAAATTTTTTTCAACTTTTTTAAATTTTATCCCCGTGGGATATATATTCTACCCACACACATTTGGAACTCTCCTGGGGTACCCTCACACATATTATTCCCTCATTTAGTGGATATTTTCACAAAAAAGTGAAATTTTCAAAAATCCAAAAAATTGGCTGAAAACGACTAAATATCAAGGACTCATTGGGCGAATCGCTCTGGAACTGAAATCGGAATGCTCGCTGACATTTCCCCTATCTGAAAGTCTGATAAATGCCGGAAAAATGACTAAGTCCAAAAAAAAATTTTTTTCAACTTTTTTCAATTTTACCCCCGTGGCATATATATTCTACCCACACACATTTGGAACTATCCTGGGGTACCCTCACACATATTATTCCCTCATTTAGTGGATATTTTCACAAAAAAGGGAAAATTTCAAAAATTCAGAAAACTGGCTGAAAACGACTAAATATCAAGGACTCATTCAGCGAATCGCTCTGAAACTGAAATCGGAACGCTCACTGACATTTCCCCTATCTGAAAGTCTGATAAACGGCGGAAAAATGACTGCGTCCAAAAAAAATTTTTTTTCAACTTTTTTTTCAAACATCCAGAAAATTGGCTGAAAACGACTAAATATCAAGGATTCATTGGGCGAATCACTCTGGAACTGAAATCGGAATGCTCACTAAGATTTCCCCTCTCTGAAAGTCTGATAAACGCCGGAAAAATTAATAAGTCCAAAAAAAAATTTTTTTCAACTTTTTTCAATTTTACCCCATGGGATATATATTCTACCCACACACATTTGGAACTCTCCTGGGGTACCCTCACACATATTATGCCCTCATTTAGTGGATATTTTCACAAAAAAGTGAAATTTTCAAAAATCCAGAAAATTGGCTGAAAACGACTAAATATCAAGGACTCATTGGGCGAATCGCTCTGGAACTGAAATCGGAATGCTCACTGACATTTCCCCTATCTGAAAGTCTGATAAATGCTGGAAAAATGACTAAGTCCAAAAAAAAAATTTTTCAACTTTTTTCAATTTTACCCCGTGGGATATATATTCTACCCACACACATTTGGAACTCTCCTGGGGTACCCTCACACATATTATTCCATCATTTAGTGGATATTTTCACAAAAAAGTGAAATTTTCAAAAATCCAGAAAATTGGCTGAAAACGACTAAATATCAAGGACTCATTGGGCGAATCGCTCGGGAACTGAAATCGGAACGCTCAATGACATTTCCCCTATCTGAAAGTCTGATGAACGCAGGAAAAATTACTAAGTCCAAGAAAAAATTTTTTTCAACTTTTTTCAATTTTATCCCCGTGGGATATATATTCTACCCACACACATTTGGAACTCTCCTGGGGTAAACTCACACATATTATTCCCTCATTTAGTGTATATTTTCACAAAAAAGTGAAATTTTTAAAAATCCAGAAAATTGGCTTAAAACGACTAAATATCAAGGACTCATTGGGCGAATCGCTGTGGAACTGAAATCGGAACGCTCACTGACATTTCCCCTATCTGAAAGTATGATAAACGCCTGAAAAATGAGTAAGTGCAAAAAAAATTTTTTTTCAACTTTTTTCAATTTTACCCCCGTGGGATATATATTCTACCCACACACATTTGGAACTCTCCTGGGGTACCCTCACACATATTATTTCCTCATTTAGTGGATATTTTCACAAAAAACTGAAATTTTCAAAAATCCAAAATATTGGCTGAAAATGACTAAATATCATGGACTCATTGGGCGAATCACTGTGGAACTGAAATAGAAACGCTCACTGACATTTGCCCTATCTGAAAGTCTGATAAACGCAGGAAAAATGACTAAGTCTAAAAAAAATTTTTTTAAAACTTTTTTCAATTTTACTCCCGTGGGATATATATTCTGCCCACACACATTTGGAACTCTCCTGGGGTACCCTCACACATATTATTCCCTCATTTAGTAGATATTTTCGCAAAAAAGTGAAATTTTCAAAAATCCAAAATATTGGCTGAAAGCGACTAAATATCAAGGACTCATTGGGTGAATCACTCTGGAACTGAAATCGAAACACTCACTGACATTTGCCCTATCTGAAAGTCTGATAAACGCAGGAAAAATGACTAAGTCCAAAAAAAAAAATTTTCAACTTTTTTCAATTTTACCTCCATGGGATATATATTCTACCCACACACATTTGGAACTCTCCTGGGTTACCCTCACATATATTATTCCCTCATTTAGTGGATATTTTCGCAAAAAAGTGAAATTTTCAAAAATCCAAAATATTGGCTGAAAACCACTAAATATCAAGGACTCATTGGGCGAATCACTCTGGAACTGAAATCGAAACGCTCACTGACATATCCCCTAACTGAAAGTCTGATAAATGCCGGAAAAATGACCAAGTCCCCAAAAAAAATTTTTCAACTTTTTTCAATTTTACCCCCGTGGGATATATATTCTACCCACACACATTTGGAACTCTCCTGGGGTACCCTCACACATATTATTCCCTCAATTAGTGGATATTTTCACAAAAAAGTGACATTTTTAAAAATCCAGAAATATGGCTGAAAACGACTAAACATCAAGGACTCATTGGGCGAATCGCTCTGGAACTGAAATCGGAACGCTCACTGACATTTCCCCTATCTGAAAGTCTGATAAACGCCGGAAAAATTACTAAGTCCAAAAAAAAATTTTTTTCAACTTTTTTAAATTTTATCCCCGTGGGATATATATTCTACCCACACACATTTGGAACTCTCCTGGGGTACCCTCACACATATTATTCCCTCATTTAGTGGATATTTTCACAAAAAAGTGAAATTTTCAAAAATCCAAAAAATTCGCTGAAAACGACTAAATATCAAGGACTCATTGGGCGAATCGCTCTGGAACTGAAATCGGAATGCTCGCTGACATTTCCCCTATCTGAAAGTCTGATAAACGCCGGAAAAATGACTAAGTCCAAAAAAAAATTTTTTTCAACTTTTTTCAATTTTACCCCCGTGGCATATATATTCTACCCACACACATTTGGAACTATCCTGGGGTACCCTCACACATATTATTCCCTCATTTAGTGGATATTTTCACAAAAAAGTGAAAATTTCAAAAATTCAGAAAACTGGCTGAAAACGACTAAATATCAAGGACTCATTCAGCGAATCGCTCTGAAACTGAAATCGGAACGCTCACTGACATTTCCCCTATCTGAAAGTCTGATAAACGGCGGAAAAATGACTGCGTCCAAAAAAAATTTTTTTTCAACTTTTTTTTCAAACATCCAGAAAATTGGCTGAAAACGACTAAATATCAAGGATTCATTGGGCGAATCACTCTGGAACTGAAATCGGAATGCTCACTGACATTTCCCCTCTCTGAAAGTCTGATAAACGCCGGAAAAATGACTGCGTCCAAAAAAAATTTTTTTTCAACTTTTTTTTCAAAAATCCAGAAAATTGGCTGAAAACGACTAAATATCAAGGACTCATTGGGCGAATCGCTCGGGAACTGAAATCGGAACGCTCAATGACATTTCCCCTATCTGAAAGTCTGATGAACGCAGGAAAAATTACTAAGTCCAAGAAAAAATTTTTTTCAACTTTTTTCAATTTTATCCCCGTGGGATATATATTCTACCCACACACATTTGGAACTCTCCTGGGGTAAACTCACACATATTATTCCCTCATTTAGTGTATATTTTCACAAAAAAGTGAAATTTTTAAAAATCCAGAAAATTGGCTTAAAACGACTAAATATCAAGGACTCATTGGGCGAATCGCTGTGGAACTGAAATCGGAACGCTCACTGACATTTCCCCTATCTGAAAGTATGATAAACGCCTGAAAAATGAGTAAGTGCAAAAAAAATTTTTTTTCAACTTTTTTCAATTTTACCCCCGTGGGATATATATTCTACCCACACACATTTGGAACTCTCCTGGGGTACCCTCACACATATTATTTCCTCATTTAGTGGATATTTTCACAAAAAACTGAAATTTTCAAAAATCCAAAATATTGGCTGAAAATGACTAAATATCATGGACTCATTGGGCGAATCACTCTGGAACTGAAATAGAAACGCTCACTGACATTTGCCCTATCTGAAAGTCTGATAAACGCAGGAAAAATGACTAAGTCTAAAAAAAAATTTTTTTAAACTTTTTTCAATTTTACTCCCGTGGGATATATATTCTGCCCACACACATTTGGAACTCTCCTGGGGTACCCTCACACATATTATTCCCTCATTTAGTAGATATTTTCGCAAAAAAGTGAAATTTTCAAAAATCCAAAATATTGGCTGAAAGCGACTAAATATCAAGGACTCATTGGGTGAATCACTCTGGAACTGAAATCGAAACACTCACTGACATTTGCCCTATCTGAAAGTCTGATAAACGCAGGAAAAATGACTAAGTCCAAAAAAAAAAATTTTCAACTTTTTTCAATTTTACCTCCATGGGATATATATTCTACCCACACACATTTGGAACTCTCCTGGGTTACCCTCACATATATTATTCCCTCATTTAGTGGATATTTTCGCAAAAAAGTGAAATTTTCAAAAATCCAAAATATTGGCTGAAAACCACTAAATATCAAGGACTCATTGGGCGAATCGCTGTGGAACTGAAATCGGAACGCTCACTGACATTTCCCCTATCTGAAAGTCTGATGAACGCAGGAAAAATTACTAAGTCCAAGAAAAAATTTTTTTCAACTTTTTTCAATTTTATCCTCGTGGGATATATATTCTACCCACACACATTTGGAACTCTCCTGGGGTAAACTCACACATATTATTCCCTCATTTAGTGGATATTTTCACAAAAAAGTGAAATTTTCAAAGATCCCGAAAATTGGCTGAAAACGACTAAATATCAAGGACTCATTGGGCGAATCGCTGTGGAACTGAAATCGGAACGCTCACTGACATTTCCCCTATCTGAAAGTCTGATAAATGCCGGAAAAATTACTAAGTCCAAAAAAAATTTTTTTTCAACTTTTTTCAATTTTATCCCCGTGGGATATATATGCTACCCATACACATTTGGAACTCTCCTGGGGTACCCTCACACATATTATTCTCTCATTTAGTGGATATTTTCACAAAAAAGTGAAATTTTCAAAAATCCACAAAATTGGCTGAAAATGACTAAATATCAAGGACTCATTGATCGAATCGCTCTGGAACTGAAATGGGAACGCTCAGTGACATTTCCCCTATCTGAAAGTCTGATAAACGCCGGAAAAATTACTAAGTCCCAAAAAAAAATTTTTTCAACTTTTTTCAATTTTACCCCCGTGGGATATATATTCTACCCAAACACATTTGGAACTCTCCTGGAGTACCCTCACACATATTATTCCCTCATTTAGTGGATATTTTCACAAAAAGTGAAATTTTCAAAAATCCAGAAAATTGGCTGAAAACGACTAAATATCAAGGACTCATTGGGCGAATCGCTCTGGAACTGAAATCGGAATGCTCACTGACATTTCCCCTATCTGAAAGTCTGACGAACGCCGGAAAAATTACTAAGTCCAAAAAAAATTTTTTTTTAACTTTTTTCAATTTTATCCCCGTGGGATATATATTCTACCCACACACATTTGGAACTCTCCTTGGGTACCCTCACACATATTATGCCCTCATTTAGTGGATATTTTCACAAAAAAGTGAAATTTTCAAAAATCCAGAAAATTGGCTGAAAACGACTAAATATCAAGGACTCATTGGGCGAATCGCTCTGGAACTGAAATCGGAATGCTCACTGACATTTCCCCTATCTGAAAGTCTGATAAACGCCGGAAAAATTAATAAGTCCAAAAAATAATTTTTTTCAACTTTTTTCAATTTTATCTCCTTGGGATATATATACTACCCACACATATTTGGAACTCTCCTGAGGTACCCTCACACATATTATTCCCTCATTTAGTAGATATTTTCACAAAAAAGTGAAATTTTCAAAAATCCAGAAAAATGGCTGAAAACGACTAAATATCAAGGACGCAATGGGCGAAACGATCGGGAACTGAAATCGGAACGCTCAGTGACATTTCCCCTATCTGAAAGTCTGATAAACGCAGGAAAAATGACTAAGTCCAAGAAAAAAAATTTTTGAACTTTTTTCAATTTTACCCCCGTGGGATATATATTCTACTCACACACATTTGGAACTCTCCTGGGGTACCCTCACACATATTATTCCCTCATTTAGTGGATATTTTCACAAAAAAGTGAAATTTTTAAAAATCCAGAAAATTGGCTGAAAACGACTAAATATCAAGGACTCATTGGGCGAATCGCTCTGGAACTGAAATCGCAACGCTCACTGACATTTTCCCTATCTGAAAGTCTGATAAACGCAGGAAAAATGACTAAGTCCAAGAAAATTTTTTTTTTTACTTTTTTCAATTTTACCCCCGTGGGATATATATTCTACTCACACACATTTGGAAATCTCCTGGGGTACCCTCACACATATTATGCCCTCATTTAGTGGATATTTTCACAAAAAAGTGAAATTTTCAAAAATCCAGAAAATTGGCTGAAAACGACTAAATATCAAGGACTCATTGGGCGAATCGCTCTGGAACTGAAATCGGAACGCTCACTGACATTTCCCCTATGTGAAAGTCTGATAAACGCAGGAAAAATGACTAAGTTCAAAAAAAAATTTTTTTTCAACTTTTTTCAATTTTACCCCCGTGGAATATATATTCTACCCACACACATTTGGAACTCTCCTGGGGTACCCTCACACAAATTATTCCCTCATTTAGTGGATGTTTTAACAAAAAAGTGAAATTTTCAAAAATCTGGAAAATTGGCGAAAACGACTAAATATCAAGGACTCATTGGGCGAATCGCTCTGGAACTGAAATCGGAATGCTCACTGACATTTCCCCTATCTGAAAGTCTGATGAATGCCGGAAAAATTACTAAGTCCAAAAAAAATTGTTTTCAACTTTTTTCAATTTTACCCCCGTGGGATATATATTCTACCCACACACATTTGGAACTCTCCTGGGGTACCCTCACACATATTATTCCCTCATTTAGTGGATATTTTCACAAAAAAGTGAAATTTTCAAAAATCCAGAAAATTGGCTGAAAACGACTAAATATCATGGACTCATGGGGCGAATGGCTCTGGAACTGAAAGCGGAACGCTCACTCACATTTCACCTATCTGAAAGTCTGATAAAAGCCGGAAAAATGACTAAGTCTAAAAAAAAAATTTTTTCAACTTTTTTCAATTTTACCCCCGTGGGATATATATTCTACCCACACACATTTGGAACTCTCCTGGGGTACCCTCACACATATTATTCCCTCATTTAGTGGATGTTTTCACAAAAAAGTGAAATTTTCAAAAATCCAGAAAATTGGCTGAAAACGACTAAATATCAAGGACTCATGGGGCGAATCGCTCTGGAACTGAAAGCGGAATGCTCACTCATATTTCACCTATGTGAAAGTCTGATAAACGCAGGAAAAATGACTAAGTCCAAGAAAAAAAATTTTTGAACTTTTTTCAATTTTACCCCCGTGGGATATATATTCTACTCACACACATTTGGAACTCTCCTGGGGTACCCTCACACATATTATTCCCTCATTTAGTGGATATTTTCACAAAAAAGTGAAATTTTTAAAAATCCAGAAAATTGGCTGAAAACGACTAAATATCAAGGACTCATTGGGCGAATCGCTCTGGAACTGATATCGCTACGCTCACTGACATTTTCCCTATCTGAAAGCCTGATAAACGCCGGAAAAATTACTAAGTCCAAAAAAAAATTTTTTTTCAACTTTTTTCAATTTTATCCCCGTGGGATATATATTCTGCCCACACAAATTTGGAACTCTCCTGGGGTACCCTCACACATATTATTCTCTCATTTAGTGGATATTTTCACAAAAAAGTGACATTTTCAAAAATCCAGAAAATTGGCTAAAAACGACTAAATATCAAGGACTCATTGGGCAAATCGCTCTGGAACTGAAATCAGAATGCTCACTGACATTTCCCCTATCTGAAAGTCTGATGAACGCCGGAAAAATTACTAAGTCCAAAAAAAATTTTTTTCAACATTTTTCAATTTTATCCCCATGGGATTTATATTCTACCCACACACATTTGGAACACTCCTGGGGTACCCTCACACATATTATTCCCTCATTTAGTGGATATTTTCACAAAAAAGTGAAATTTTCAAAAATCCGGAAAATTGGCCGAAAACGACTAAATATCAAGGACTCATTGGGCGAATCGCTCTCGAACTGAAATCGGAATGCTCACTGACATTTCCCCTATCTGAAAGTCTGATAAACGCCGGAAAAATTAGTAAGTCCAAAAAAAATTTTTTTTCAACTTTTTTGAATTTTACCCCCGTGGGATTTATATTCTACCCACACACATTTGGAACTCTCCTGGGGTACCCTCACACATATTATTCCCTCATTTAGTGGATATTTTCACAAAAAAGTGAAATTTTCAAAAATCCAGAAAATTGGCTGAAAACGACTAAATATCAAGGACTCATTGGGGCGAATCGCTCTGGAACTGAAATCGGAACGCTCACTGACATTTCCCCTATGTGAAAGTCTGATAAACGCAGGAAAAATGACTAAGTTCAAAAAAAAAATTTTTTCAACTTTTTTCAATTTTACACCCGTGGGATATATATTCTACCCACACACATTTGGAACTCTCCTGAGGTACCCTCACACATATTATTCTCTCATTTAGTGGATATTTTCACAAAAAAGTGAAATTTTTAAAAATCCAGAAAATTGGCTGAAAACTACTAAATATCAAGGACTCATTGGTCGTATCGCTCTGGAACTGAAATCGGAATGCTCACTGACATTTCCCTTATCTGAAAGTCTGATGAACGCCGGAAAAATTACTAAGTCCAAAAAAAAATTTTTTTCAATTTTTTTCAATTTTATCCCCGTGGGATATATATTCTACCCACACACATTTGGAACTTTCCTGGGGTACCCTCACACATATTATTCCCTCATTTAGTGGATATTTTCACAAAAAAGTGAAATTTTCAAAAATCCAGAAAATTGGCTGAAAACGACTAAATATCAAGGACTCATTGGGCGAATCGCTCTGGAACTGAAATCGCAATTCTCACTGACATTTCACCTATGTGAAAGTCTGATAAACGCAGGAAAAATGACTAAGTCCAAGAAAATTTTTTTTTTAACTTTTTTCAATTTTACCCCCGTGGGATATATATTCTACTCACACATATTTGGAAATCTCCTGGGGTACCCTCACACATATTATGCCCTCATTTAGTGGATATTTTCACAAAATAGTGAAATTTTCTAAAAACCAGAAAATTGGCTGAAAACTACTAAATATCAAGGACTCATTGGGCGAATCGCTCTGGAACTGAAATCGGAACGCTCACTGACTTTTCCCCTATGTGAAAGTCTGATAAACGCAGGAAAAATGACTAAGTTCAAAAAAAAATTTTTTTCAACTTTTTTCAATTTTACCCCCGTGGGATATATATTCTACCCACACACATTTGGAACTCTCCTGGGGTACCCTCACACATATTATTCCCTCATTTAGTGGATATTTTCACAAAAAAGTGAAATTTTCAAAAATCCAGAAAATTGGCTGAAAACGACTAAATATCATGGACTCATGGGGCGAATGGCTCTGGAACTGAAAGCGGAACGCTCACTGACATTTCCCCTATCTGAAAGTCTGATGAACGCCGGAAAAATTAATAAGTCCAAAAAAAAATTTTTCAACATTTTTCAATTTTATCCCCGTGGGATTTATATTCTACCCAAAAACATTTGGAACTCTCCTGGGGTACCCTCACACATATTATTCCCTCATTTAGTGGATATTTTCACAAAAAAGTGAAATTTTCAAAAATCCAGAAAATTGGCTGAAAACGACTAAATATCAAGGACTCATGGGGCGAATCGCTCTGGAACTGAAAGCGGAACGCTCACTGACATTTGCCCTATGTGAAAGTCTGATAAACGCAGGAAAAATGACTAAGTTGAAAAAAAAAATTTTTTAAACTTTTTTCAATTTTACCCCCGTGGGATATATATTCTACCCACACACATTTGGAACTCTCCTGGGGTACCCTCACACATATTATTCCCTCATTTAGTGGATATTTTCACAAAAAAGTGAAATTTTCAAAAATCCAGAAAATTGGCTGAAAACGACTAAATATCAAGGACTCATTGAGCGAATCGCTCTGGAACTGAAATCGCAATGCTCACTGACATTTCCCCTATGTGAAAGTCTGATAAACGCAGGAAAAATGACTAAGTTCAAAAAAAAATTTTTTTCAACTTTTTTCAATTTTACACCCGTGGGATATATATTCTACCCACACACATTTGGAACTCTCCTGGGGTACCCTCACACATATTATTCTCTCATTTAAAGGATATTTTCACAAAAAAGTGAAATTTTCAAAAATCCAGAAAATTGGCTGAAAACGACTAAATATCAAGGACTCATTGGGCGAATCGCTCTGGAACTGAAATCGGAATTCTCACTGACATTTCCCCTATCTGAAAGTCTGATGAACGCCGGAAAAATTACTAAGTCCAAAAAAACATTTTTTTCAACTTTTTTCAATTTTATCCCCGTGGGATATATATTCTACCCACACACATTTGGAACTCTCCTGGGGTACCCTCACATATATTATTCCCTCATTTAGTGGATATTTTCACAAAAAAGTGAAATTTTCAAAAATCCAGAAAATTGGCTGAAAACGACTAAATATCAAGGACTCATGGGGCGAATCGCTCTGGAACTGAAAGAGGAACGCTCACTCACATTTCACCTATGTGAAAGTCTGATAAACGCAGGAAAAATGACTAAGTCCAAGAAAAAAAATTTTTGAACTTTTTTCAATTTTACCCCCGTGGGATATATATTCTACTCACACACATTTGGAACTCTCCTGGGGTACCCTCTCACATATTATTCTCTCATTTAGTGGATATTTTCACAAAAAAGTGAAATTTTCAAAAATCCAGAAAATTGTCTGAAAACGACTAAATATCAAGGACTCATTGGGCGAATCGCTCTGGAACTGAAATCGGAATGCTCACTGACATATCCCCTATGTGAAAGTCTGATAAATGCAGGAAAAGTGACTAAGTCCAAAAAAAAAAATTTTTCAACTTTTTTCAATTTTAACCCCCGTGGGATATATATTCTACCCACACACATTTGGAACTCTCCTGGGGTACCCTCACACATTTGGAACTCTCCTGGGGAACCCTCATTTAGTGGATATTTTCACAAAAATGTGAAATTTTTAAAAATCCAGAAAATTGGCTGAAAATGACTAAATATCAAGGACTCATTGGGCGAATCACTCTGGAACTGAAATCTGAACGCTCACTGACTTTTCCCCTATCTGAAATTCTGATAAAAGCCGGAAAAATTACGAAGTCCAAAAAAAATTTTTTTTCAACTTTTTTCAATTTTACCCCCGTGGGATATATATTCTACCAACACACATTTGGAACTCTCGTGGGGTACCCTCACACATATTATTCTCTCATTTAGTGGATATTTTCACAAAAAAAGTGAAATTTTCAAAAATCCAGAAAATTGGCTGAAAACGACTAAATATCAAGGACTCATTGGGCGAATCGCTCTGGAACTGAAATCGGAACGCTCACTGACATTTCCCCTATGTGAAAGTCTGATAAACGCAGGAAAAATGACTAAGTCCAAAAAAAAAATTTTTTTTCAACTTTTTTCAATTTTATCCCCGTGGGATATATATTCTACCCACACACATTTGGAACTCTCCTGGGGTACCCTCACACATATTATGCCCTCATTTAGTAGATATTTTCACAAAAAAAGTGAAATTTTCAAAAATCCAGAAAATTGGCTGAAAACGACTAAATATCAAGGACTCATTGGGCGAATCACTCTGGAACTGAAATCTGAACGCTCACTGACATTTCCCCTATCTGAAAGTCTGATAAACGCCGGAAAAATGACTAAGTTCAAAAAAAATTTTTTTTCAACTTTTTTCAATTTTACCCCCGTGGGATATATATTCTACCCACACACATTTGAAACTCTCCTGGGGTACCCTCACACATATTATTCCCTCTTTTAGTGGATATTTTCACAAAAAAGTGAAATTTTCAAAAAACCAAAAAATTGGCTGAAAACGACTAAATATCAAGGACTCATTGGGCGAATCGCTCTGGAACTGAAATCAGAACGCTCACTGACATTTCCCCTATCTGTGAAAGTCTGATAAATGCCGGAAAAATTACTAAGTCCCAAAAAAAAATGTTTTCAACTTTTTTCAATTTTACCCCCGTGGGATATATATTCTACCCACACACATTTGGAACTCTCCTGGGGTACCCTCACACATTTTATTCTCTCATTTAGTGATTATTTTCACAAAAAAGTGAAATTTTCAAAAATCCAGAAAATTGGCTGAAAATGACTAAATATCAAGGACACATTGGGCGAATCGCTCTGGAACTGAAATCTGAACGCTCACTGACCTTTCCCCTATCTGAAAGTCTGATAAATGCCGGAAAAATTATTAAGTCCAAAAAAAATTTTTTTTAAACTTTTTTTCAATTTTACCCCCGTGGGATATATATTCTACCCACACACATTTGGAACTCTCCTGGGGTACCCTGACACATATTATTCTCTCATTTAGTGGATATTTTCACAAAAAAGTGAAATTTTCAAAAATCCAGAAAATTGGCTGAAAACGACTAAATATCATGGACTCATTGGGCGAATCGCTCTGGAACTGAAATCGGAACGCTCACTGACATTTCCCCTATGTGAAAGTGTGGTAAACGCCGGAAAAATGACTACGTCCAAAAAAAAAAATTTTTTCAACTTTTTTCAATTTTATCCCCGTGGGATATATATTCTACCCACACACATTTGGAACTCTCCTGGGGTACCCTCACACATATTATGCCCTCATTTAGTGGATATTTTCACAAAAAAGTGAAATTTTCAAAAATCCAGAAAATTGGCTGAAAACGACTAAATATCAAGGACTCATTGGGCGAATCGCTCTGGAACTGTAATCGGAACACTCACTGACATTTTCCCTATCTGAAAGTCTGATAAACAGCGGAAAAATTACTAAGTCCAAAAAAAAATTTTTTTTCAACTTTTTTCAATTTTATCCCCGTGGGATATATATTCTACCCACACACATTTGGAACTCTCCTGGGGTACCCTCACACATATTATTCCCTCATTTAGTATATATTTTCACAAAAAAGTGAAATTTTCAAAAATTCAGAAAATTGGCTGAAAACGAATAAATATCAAGTACTCATTGGGCGAATCGCTCTGGAACTGAAATCTGAACGCTCACTGACATTTCCCCTATGTGAAAGTCTGATAAACGCAGGAAAAATGACTAAGTCCTAAAAAAAAAAGTTTTCAACTTTTTTCAATTTTACCCCCGTGGGATTTATATTCTACCCACACACATTTGGAACTCTCCTGGGGTACCCTCACACATTTGGAACTCTCCTGGGGAACCCTCATTTAGTGGATATTTTCACAAAAATGTGAAATTTTTAAAAATCCAGAAAATTGGCTGAAAATGACTAAATATCAAGGACTCATTGGGCGAATCACTCTGGAACTGAAATCTGAACGCTCACTGACTTTTCCCCTATCTGAAAGTCTGATAAAAGCCGGAAAAATTACGAAGTCCAAAAAAAATTTTTTTTCAACTTTTTTCAATTTTACCCCCGTGGGATATATATTCTACCAACACACATTTGGAACTCTCGTGGGGTACCCTCACACATATTATTCTCTCATTTAGTGGATATTTTCACAAAAAAAGTGAAATTTTCAAAAATCCAGAAAATTGGCTGAAAACGACTAAATATCAAGGGCTCATTGGGCGAATCGCTCTGGAACTGAAATCGGAACGCTCACTGACATTTCCCCTATGTGAAAGTCTGATAAACGCAGGAAAAATGACTAAGTCCAAAAAAAATTTTTTTTCAACTTTTTTCAATTTTATCCCCGTGGGATATATATTCTACCCACACACATTTGGAACTCTCCTGGGGTACCCTCACACATATTATGCCCTCATTTAGTAGATATTTTCACAAAAAAGTGAAATTTTCAAAAAACCAAAAAATTGGCTGAAAACGACTAAATATCAAGGACTCATTGGGCAAATCGCTCTGGAACTGAAATCTGAACGCTCACTGACATTTCCCCTATCTGAAAGTCTGATGAACGCCGGAAAAATTAGTAAGTCCAAAAAAAAATTTTTTTCAACTTTTTTCAATTTTATCCCCGTGGGATATATATTCTACCCACACACATTTGGAACTCTCCTGGGGTACCCTCACACATATTATGCCCTCATTTAGTGGATATTTTGCACAAAAAAGTGAAATTTTCAAAAATCCAGAAAATTGGCTGAAAACGACTAAATATCAAGGACTCATTGGGCGAATCGCTCTGGAACTGTAATCGGAACGCTCACTGACATTTTCCCTATCTGAAAGTCTGATAAACAGCGGAAAAATTACTAAGTCCAAAAAAAATTTTTTTTTCAACTTTTTTCAATTTTACCCCCGTGGGATATATATTCTACCCACACACATTTGGAACTCTCCTGGCGTACCCTCACACATATTATTCCCTCATTTAGTGGATATTTTCACAAAAAAGTGAAATTTTCAAAAATCCAGAAAATTGGCTGAAAACGACTAAATATCAAGGACTCATTGGGCGAATCACTCTGGAGCTGAAATCTGAACGCTCACTGACCTTTCCCCTATCTGAAAGTCTGATAAATGCCGGAAAAATTACTAAGTCCAAAAACAAATTTTTTTCAACTTTTTACAATTTTACCCCTGTGGGATATATATTCTACCCACACACATTTGGAACTCTCCTGGGGTACCCTCACACATATTATTCTCTCATTTAGTGGATATTTTCACAAAAAAGTGAAATTTTCAAAAATCCAGAAAATTGGCTGAAAACGACTAAATATCAAGGACTCATTGGGCGAATCGCTCTGGAACTGTAATCGGAACGCTCACTGACATTTTCCCTATCTGAAAGTCTGATAAACAGCGGAAAAATTACTAAGTCCAAAAAAAATTTTTTTTTTAACTTTTTTCAATTTTACCCCCGTGGGATATATATTCTATCCACACACATTTGGAACTCTCCTGGAGTACCCTCACACATATTATTCCCTCATTTAGTGGATATTTTCACAAAAAAGTGAAATTTTCAAAAATCCAGAAAATTGGCTGAAAACGACTAAATATCAAGGACTCATTGGGCGAATCGCTCTGGAACTGAAATCTGAATGCTCACTGACATTTCCCCTATCTGAAAGCCTGATAAACGCCGGAAAAATTAAGCTAAAAAAAAAATTTTTTTCAACTTTTTTCAATTTTACCCCCGTGGGATATATATTCTACCCACACACATTTGGAACTCTCCTGGGGTACCTTAACACATATTATTCTCTCATTTAGTGGATATTTTCACAAAAAAGTGAAATTTTCAAAAATCAAGAAAATTGGCTGAAAACGACTAAATATCAAGGACTCATTGGGCGAATCGCTCTGGAACTGAAATCTGAACACTCACTGACATTTCCCCTATCTGAAAGTCTGATAAATGCCGGAAAAATTACTAAGTCGAAAAAAAAAATTTTTTAAACTTTTTTCAACTTTACCCCCGTGGGATATATATTCTACCCACACACATTTGGAACTCTCCTGGGGTACCCTCACACATATTATTCTCTCATTTAGTGGATATTTTCACAAAAAAGTGAAATTTTCAAAAATCCAGAAAATTGGCTGAAAATGACTAAATATCAAGGACTCATTGGGCGAATCGCTCTGGAACTGAAATCTGAATGCTCACTGACATTTCCCCTATCTGAAAGTCTGAGAAACGCCGGAAAAATTAAGTAAAAAAAAAAAATTTTTTCAACTTTTTTCAATTTTACCCCCGTGGGATATATATTCTACCCACACACATTTGGAACTCTCCTGGGGTACCCCCACACATATTATTCCCTCATTTAGTGGATATTTTCACAAAAAAGTGAAATTTTCAAAAATACAGAAAATTGGCTGAAAACGACTAAATATCAAGGACTCATTGAGCGAATCGCTCTGGAACTGAAATCTGAACGCTCACTGACATTTCCCCTATCTGAAAGTCTGATAAACGCCGGAAAAATGACTAAGTTCAAAAAAAAATTTTTTTCAACTTTTTTCAATTTTACCCCCGTGGGATATATATTCTACCCACACACATTTGGAACTCTCCTGGGGTACCCTCACACATATTATTCTCTCATTTAGTGGATATTTTCACAAAAAAGTGAAATTTTCAAAAATCCAGAAAATTGGCTGACAACGACTAAATATCAAGGACTCATTGGGCGAATCGCTCTGGAACTGAAATCGGAATGCTCACTGACATTTCCCCTATGTGAAAGTTTGATAAACGCAGGAAAAATGACTAAGTCCAAAAAAAAAAATTTTTCAACTTTTTTCAATTTTATGACCGTGGGATATATATTCTACCCACACACATTTGGAACTCTCTCTCATTTAGTGGATATTTTCACAAAACAGTGAAATTTTCAAAAATCCAGAAATTGGCTGAAAATGACAAAATATCAAGGACTCATTGGGCGAATCGCTCTGGAACTGAAATCGGAATGCTCACTGACATTTCCCCTATTTGAAAGTCTGATAAACACAGGAAAAATGACTAAGTCCAATTTTATCTCCGTGGGATATATATTCTACCCACACACATTTGGAACTCTCCTGGGGTACCCTCACACATATTATTCTCTCATTTAGTGGATATTTTCACAAAAAAAGTGAAATTTTCAAAAATCCAGAAAATTGGCTGAAAATGACTAAATATCATGGACACATTGGGCGAATCGCTCTGGAACTGAAATCGGAACGCTCACTGACATTTCCCCTATGTGAAAGTCTGATAAACGTAGGAAAAATGACTAAGTCCAAAAAAAAAATTTTTTCAACTTTTTTCAATTTTATGACCGTGGGATATATATTCTACCCACACACATTTGGAACTCTCCTGGGGTACCCTCACACATATTATTCTCTCATTTAGTGGATATTTTCACAAAACAGTGAAATTTTCAAAAATCCAGAAAATTGGCTGAAAACGACTAAATATCCAGGACTCATTGGGCAAATCGCTCTGGAACTGAAATCTGAACGCTCTCTGACATTTCCCCTATCTGAAAGTCTGATAAATGCCGGAAAAATTACTAAGTCCAAAAAAAAATTTTTTTCAACTTTTTTCAATTTTACCCCAGTGGGATATATATTCTACCCATACACATTTGGAACTCTCCTGGGGTACCCTCACACATATTATTCTCTCATTTAGTGGATATTTTCACAAAAAAGTGAAATTTTCAAAAATCCAGAAAATTGGCTGAAAACGACTAAATAGCAACGACTCATTGGGCGAATCACTCTGGAACTGAAATCTGAACGCTCACTGACCTTTCCCCTATCTGAAAGTCTGATAAATGCCGGAAAAATTACTAAGTCCAAAAACAAATTTTTTTCAACTTTTTACAATTTTACCCCTGTGGGATATATATTCTACCCACACACATTTGGAACTCTCCTGGGGTACCCTCACACATATTATTCTCTCATTTAGTGGATATTTTCACAAAAAAGTGAAATTTTCAAAAATCCAGAAAATTGGCTGAAAACGACTAAATATCAAGGACTCATTGGGCGAATCGCTCTGGAACTGTAATCGGAACGCTCACTGACATTTTCCCTATCTGAAAGTCTGATAAACAGCGGAAAAATTACTAAGTCCAAAAAAAAATTTTTTTTTAACTTTTTTCAATTTTACCCCCGTGGGATATATATTCTATCCACACACATTTGGAACTCTCCTGGGGTACCCTCACACATATTATTCCCTCATTTAGTGGATATTTTCACAAAAAAGTGAAATTTTCAAAAATCCAGAAAATTAGCTGAAAACGACTAAATATCAAGGACTCATTGGGCGAATCGCTCTGGAACTGAAATCGGAATGCTCACTGACATTTCCCCTATCTGAAAGTCTGATGAACGCCGGAAAAATTACTAAGTCCAAAAAAAAATTTTTTTCAACTTTTTTCAATTTTATCCCCGTGGGAAATATATTCTACCCACAAACATTTGGAACTCTCCTGGGGTACCCTCACACATATTATGTCCTCATTTAGTGGATATTTTCACAAAAAAGTGAAATTTTAAAAAATCCAGAAAATTGGCTGAAAACGACTAAATATCAAGGACTCATTGGGCGAATCGCTCTGGAACTGAAATCGGAACGCTCACTGACATTTTCCCTATCTGAAAGTCTGATAAACGCCGGAAAAATTAAGCTAAAAAAAAAATTTTTTTCAACTCTTTTCAATTTTACCCCCGTGGGATATATATTCTACCCACACACATTTGGAACTCTCCTGGGGTACCTTAACACATATTATTCTCTCATTTAGTGGATATTTTCACAAAAAAGTGAAATTTTCAAAAATACAGAAAATTGGCTGAAAACGACTAAATATCAAGGACTCATTGAGCGAATCGCTCTGGAACTGAAATCTGAACGCTCACTGACATTTCCCCTATCTGAAAGTCTGATAAACGCCGGAAAAATTACTAAGTCCAAAAAAAATTTTTATTTCAACTTTTTTCAATTTTATCCCCGTGGGATATATATTCTACCCACACACATTTGGAACTCTCCTGGTGTACCCTCACACATATTATTCCCTCATTTAGTGGATATTTTCACAAAAAAGTGAAATTTTCAAAAATCCGGAAAATTGGCTGACAACGACTAAATATCAAGGACTCATTGGGCGAATCACTCTGGAACTGAAATCTGAACGCTCACTGACTTTTCCCCTATCTGAAAGTCTGATAAAAGCCGGAAAAATTACGAAGTCCAAAAAAAATTTTTTTTCAACTTTTTTCAATTTTACCCCCGTGGGATATATATTCTACCAACACACATTTGGAACTCTCGTGGGGTACCCTCACACATATTATTCTCTCATTTAGTGGATATTTTCACAAAAAAAGTGAAATTTTCAAAAATCCAGAAAATTGGCTGAAAACGACTAAATATCAAGGGCTCATTGGGCGAATCGCTCTGGAACTGAAATCGGAACGCTCACTGACATTTCCCCTATGTGAAAGTCTGATAAACGCAGGAAAAATGACTAAGTCCAAAAAAAATTTTTTTTCAACTTTTTTCAATTTTATCCCCGTGGGATATATATTCTACCCACACACATTTGGAACTCTCCTGGGGTACCCTCACACATATTATGCCCTCATTTAGTAGATATTTTCACAAAAAAGTGAAATTTTCAAAAAACCAAAAAATTGGCTGAAAACGACTAAATATCAAGGACTCATTGGGCAAATCGCTCTGGAACTGAAATCTGAACGCTCACTGACATTTCCCCTATCTGAAAGTCTGATGAACGCCGGAAAAATTAGTAAGTCCAAAAAAAAATTTTTTTCAACTTTTTTCAATTTTATCCCCGTGGGATATATATTCTACCCACACACATTTGGAACTCTCCTGGGGTACCCTCACACATATTATGCCCTCATTTAGTGGATATTTTGCACAAAAAAGTGAAATTTTCAAAAATCCAGAAAATTGGCTGAAAACGACTAAATATCAAGGACTCATTGGGCGAATCGCTCTGGAACTGTAATCGGAACGCTCACTGACATTTTCCCTATCTGAAAGTCTGATAAACAGCGGAAAAATTACTAAGTCCAAAAAAAATTTTTTTTTCAACTTTTTTCAATTTTACCCCCGTGGGATATATATTCTACCCACACACATTTGGAACTCTCCTGGCGTACCCTCACACATATTATTCCCTCATTTAGTGGATATTTTCACAAAAAAGTGAAATTTTCAAAAATCCAGAAAATTGGCTGAAAACGACTAAATATCAAGGACTCATTGGGCGAATCACTCTGGAGCTGAAATCTGAACGCTCACTGACCTTTCCCCTATCTGAAAGTCTGATAAATGCCGGAAAAATTACTAAGTCCAAAAACAAATTTTTTTCAACTTTTTACAATTTTACCCCTGTGGGATATATATTCTACCCACACACATTTGGAACTCTCCTGGGGTACCCTCACACATATTATTCTCTCATTTAGTGGATATTTTCACAAAAAAGTGAAATTTTCAAAAATCCAGAAAATTGGCTGAAAACGACTAAATATCAAGGACTCATTGGGCGAATCGCTCTGGAACTGTAATCGGAACGCTCACTGACATTTTCCCTATCTGAAAGTCTGATAAACAGCGGAAAAATTACTAAGTCCAAAAAAAATTTTTTTTTTAACTTTTTTCAATTTTACCCCCGTGGGATATATATTCTATCCACACACATTTGGAACTCTCCTGGAGTACCCTCACACATATTATTCCCTCATTTAGTGGATATTTTCACAAAAAAGTGAAATTTTCAAAAATCCAGAAAATTGGCTGAAAACGACTAAATATCAAGGACTCATTGGGCGAATCGCTCTGGAACTGAAATCTGAATGCTCACTGACATTTCCCCTATCTGAAAGCCTGATAAACGCCGGAAAAATTAAGCTAAAAAAAAAATTTTTTTCAACTTTTTTCAATTTTACCCCCGTGGGATATATATTCTACCCACACACATTTGGAACTCTCCTGGGGTACCTTAACACATATTATTCTCTCATTTAGTGGATATTTTCACAAAAAAGTGAAATTTTCAAAAATCAAGAAAATTGGCTGAAAACGACTAAATATCAAGGACTCATTGGGCGAATCGCTCTGGAACTGAAATCTGAACACTCACTGACATTTCCCCTATCTGAAAGTCTGATAAATGCCGGAAAAATTACTAAGTCGAAAAAAAAAATTTTTTAAACTTTTTTCAACTTTACCCCCGTGGGATATATATTCTACCCACACACATTTGGAACTCTCCTGGGGTACCCTCACACATATTATTCTCTCATTTAGTGGATATTTTCACAAAAAAGTGAAATTTTCAAAAATCCAGAAAATTGGCTGAAAATGACTAAATATCAAGGACTCATTGGGCGAATCGCTCTGGAACTGAAATCTGAATGCTCACTGACATTTCCCCTATCTGAAAGTCTGAGAAACGCCGGAAAAATTAAGTAAAAAAAAAAAATTTTTTCAACTTTTTTCAATTTTACCCCCGTGGGATATATATTCTACCCACACACATTTGGAACTCTCCTGGGGTACCCCCACACATATTATTCCCTCATTTAGTGGATATTTTCACAAAAAAGTGAAATTTTCAAAAATACAGAAAATTGGCTGAAAACGACTAAATATCAAGGACTCATTGAGCGAATCGCTCTGGAACTGAAATCTGAACGCTCACTGACATTTCCCCTATCTGAAAGTCTGATAAACGCCGGAAAAATGACTAAGTTCAAAAAAAAATTTTTTTCAACTTTTTTCAATTTTACCCCCGTGGGATATATATTCTACCCACACACATTTGGAACTCTCCTGGGGTACCCTCACACATATTATTCTCTCATTTAGTGGATATTTTCACAAAAAAGTGAAATTTTCAAAAATCCAGAAAATTGGCTGACAACGACTAAATATCAAGGACTCATTGGGCGAATCGCTCTGGAACTGAAATCGGAATGCTCACTGACATTTCCCCTATGTGAAAGTTTGATAAACGCAGGAAAAATGACTAAGTCCAAAAAAAAAAATTTTTCAACTTTTTTCAATTTTATGACCGTGGGATATATATTCTACCCACACACATTTGGAACTCTCTCTCATTTAGTGGATATTTTCACAAAACAGTGAAATTTTCAAAAATCCAGAAATTGGCTGAAAATGACAAAATATCAAGGACTCATTGGGCGAATCGCTCTGGAACTGAAATCGGAATGCTCACTGACATTTCCCCTATTTGAAAGTCTGATAAACACAGGAAAAATGACTAAGTCCAATTTTATCTCCGTGGGATATATATTCTACCCACACACATTTGGAACTCTCCTGGGGTACCCTCACACATATTATTCTCTCATTTAGTGGATATTTTCACAAAAAAAGTGAAATTTTCAAAAATCCAGAAAATTGGCTGAAAATGACTAAATATCATGGACACATTGGGCGAATCGCTCTGGAACTGAAATCGGAACGCTCACTGACATTTCCCCTATGTGAAAGTCTGATAAACGTAGGAAAAATGACTAAGTCCAAAAAAAAAATTTTTTCAACTTTTTTCAATTTTATGACCGTGGGATATATATTCTACCCACACACATTTGGAACTCTCCTGGGGTACCCTCACACATATTATTCTCTCATTTAGTGGATATTTTCACAAAACAGTGAAATTTTCAAAAATCCAGAAAATTGGCTGAAAACGACTAAATATCCAGGACTCATTGGGCAAATCGCTCTGGAACTGAAATCTGAACGCTCTCTGACATTTCCCCTATCTGAAAGTCTGATAAATGCCGGAAAAATTACTAAGTCCAAAAAAAAATTTTTTTCAACTTTTTTCAATTTTACCCCAGTGGGATATATATTCTACCCATACACATTTGGAACTCTCCTGGGGTACCCTCACACATATTATTCTCTCATTTAGTGGATATTTTCACAAAAAAGTGAAATTTTCAAAAATCCAGAAAATTGGCTGAAAACGACTAAATAGCAACGACTCATTGGGCGAATCACTCTGGAACTGAAATCTGAACGCTCACTGACCTTTCCCCTATCTGAAAGTCTGATAAATGCCGGAAAAATTACTAAGTCCAAAAACAAATTTTTTTCAACTTTTTACAATTTTACCCCTGTGGGATATATATTCTACCCACACACATTTGGAACTCTCCTGGGGTACCCTCACACATATTATTCTCTCATTTAGTGGATATTTTCACAAAAAAGTGAAATTTTCAAAAATCCAGAAAATTGGCTGAAAACGACTAAATATCAAGGACTCATTGGGCGAATCGCTCTGGAACTGTAATCGGAACGCTCACTGACATTTTCCCTATCTGAAAGTCTGATAAACAGCGGAAAAATTACTAAGTCCAAAAAAAAATTTTTTTTTAACTTTTTTCAATTTTACCCCCGTGGGATATATATTCTATCCACACACATTTGGAACTCTCCTGGGGTACCCTCACACATATTATTCCCTCATTTAGTGGATATTTTCACAAAAAAGTGAAATTTTCAAAAATCCAGAAAATTAGCTGAAAACGACTAAATATCAAGGACTCATTGGGCGAATCGCTCTGGAACTGAAATCGGAATGCTCACTGACATTTCCCCTATCTGAAAGTCTGATGAACGCCGGAAAAATTACTAAGTCCAAAAAAAAATTTTTTTCAACTTTTTTCAATTTTATCCCCGTGGGAAATATATTCTACCCACAAACATTTGGAACTCTCCTGGGGTACCCTCACACATATTATGTCCTCATTTAGTGGATATTTTCACAAAAAAGTGAAATTTTAAAAAATCCAGAAAATTGGCTGAAAACGACTAAATATCAAGGACTCATTGGGCGAATCGCTCTGGAACTGAAATCGGAACGCTCACTGACATTTTCCCTATCTGAAAGTCTGATAAACGCCGGAAAAATTAAGCTAAAAAAAAAATTTTTTTCAACTCTTTTCAATTTTACCCCCGTGGGATATATATTCTACCCACACACATTTGGAACTCTCCTGGGGTACCTTAACACATATTATTCTCTCATTTAGTGGATATTTTCACAAAAAAGTGAAATTTTCAAAAATACAGAAAATTGGCTGAAAACGACTAAATATCAAGGACTCATTGAGCGAATCGCTCTGGAACTGAAATCTGAACGCTCACTGACATTTCCCCTATCTGAAAGTCTGATAAACGCCGGAAAAATTACTAAGTCCAAAAAAAATTTTTATTTCAACTTTTTTCAATTTTATCCCCGTGGGATATATATTCTACCCACACACATTTGGAACTCTCCTGGTGTACCCTCACACATATTATTCCCTCATTTAGTGGATATTTTCACAAAAAAGTGAAATTTTCAAAAATCCGGAAAATTGGCTGACAACGACTAAATATCAAGGACTCATTGGGCGAATCGCTCTGGAACTGAAATCGGGACGCTCACTGGCATTTCCCCTATCTGAAAGTCTGATAAACGCCGGAAAAATGACTAAGTCCAAAAAAAAAAATTTTTCAACTTTTTTCAATTTTATGACCGTGGGATATATATTCTACCCACACACATTTGGAACTCTCTCTCATTTAGTGGATATTTTCACAAAACAGTGAAATTTTCAAAAATCCAGAAATTGGCTGAAAATGACAAAATATCAAGGACTCATTGGGCGAATCGCTCTGGAACTGAAATCTGAACGCTCACTGACCTTTCCCCTATCTGAAAGTCTGATAAATGCCGGAAAAATTACTAAGTCCAAAAACAAATTTTTTTCAACTTTTTACAATTTTACCCCTGTGGGATATATATTCTACCCACACACATTTGGAACTCTCCTGGGGTACCCTCACACATATTATTCTCTCATTTAGTGGATATTTTCACAAAAAAGTGAAATTTTCAAAAATCCAGAAAATTGGCTGAAAACGACTAAATATCAAGGACTCATTGGGCGAATCGCTCTGGAACTGTAATCGGAACGCTCACTGACATTTTCCCTATCTGAAAGTCTGATAAACAGCGGAAAAATTACTAAGTCCAAAAAAAAAATTTTTTTTAACTTTTTTCAATTTTACCCCCGTGGGATATATATTCTATCCACACACATTTGGAACTCTCCTGGGGTACCCTCACACATATTATTCCCTCATTTAGTGGATATTTTCACAAAAAAGTGAAATTTTCAAAAATCCAGAAAATTAGCTGAAAACGACTAAATATCAAGGACTCATTGGGCGAATCGCTCTGGAACTGAAATCGGAATGCTCACTGACATTTCCCCTATCTGAAAGTCTGATGAACGCCGGAAAAATTACTAAGTTCAAAAAAAAATTTTTTTCAACTTTTTTCAATTTTATCCCCGTGGGAAATATATTCTACCCACAAACATTTGGAACTCTCCTGGGGTACCCTCACACATATTATGTCCTCATTTAGTGGATATTTTCACAAAAAAGTGAAATTTTAAAAAATCCAGAAAATTGGCTGAAAACGACTAAATATCAAGGACTCATTGGGCGAATCGCTCTGGAACTGAAATCGGAACGCTCACTGACATTTTCCCTATCTGAAAGTCTGATAAACGCCGGAAAAATTAAGCTAAAAAAAAAATTTTTTTCAACTCTTTTCAATTTTACCCCCGTGGGATATATATTCTACCCACACACATTTGGAACTCTCCTGGTGTACCCTCACACATATTATTCCCTCATTTAGTGGATATTTTCACAAAAAAGTGAAATTTTCAAAAATCCGGAAAATTGGCTGACAACGACTAAATATCAAGGACTCATTGGGCGAATCGCTCTGGAACTGAAATCGGAACCCTCACTGACATTTCCCCTATGTGAAAGTCTGATAAACGCAGGAAAAATGACTAAGTCCAAAAAAAAAAATTTTTCAACTTTTTTCAATTTTATGACCGTGGGATATATATTCTACCCACACACATTTGGAACTCTCCTGGGGTACCCTCACACATATTATTCTCTCATTTAGTGGATATTTTCACAAAACAGTGAAATTTTCAAAAAGTCAGAAAATTGGCTGAAAACGACCAAATACCTAGGACTCATTGGGCGAATCGCTCTGGAACTGAAATCGGGACGCTCACTGACATTTCCCCTATCTGAAAGTCTGATAAACGCCGGAAAAATGACTAAGTCCAAAAAAAAAAATTTTTCAACTTTTTTCAATTTTATGACCGTGGGATATATATTCTACCCACACACATTTGGAACTCTCTCTCATTTAGTGGATATTTTCACAAAACAGTGAAATTTTCAAAAATCCAGAAATTGGCTGAAAATGACAAAATATCAAGGACTCATTGGGCGAATCGCTCTGGAACTGAAATCGGAATGCTCACTGACATTTCCCCTATGTGAAAGTCTGATAAACACAGGAAAAATGACTAAGTCCAATTTTATCTCCGTGGGATATATATTCTACCCACACACATTTGGAACTCTCCTGGGGTACCCTCACACATATTATTCCCTCATTTAGAGGATATTTTCACAAAAAAGTGAAATTTTCAAAAATCCAGAAAATTGGCTGAAAACGACTAAATATCAAGGACTCATTGGGCGAATCGCTCTGGAACTGAAATCTGAACGCTCATTGACATCTCCCCTATCTGAAAGTCTGATAAACGCCGGAAAAATGACTAAGTTCAGAAAAAAAATTTTTTCAACTTTTTTCAATTTTACCCCCGTGGGATATATATTCTACCCACACACATTTGGAACTCTCCTGGGGTACCCTCACACATATTATTCCCTCATTTAGTGGATATTTTCACAAAAAAGTGAAATTTTGAAAAATCCAGAAAATTGGCTGAAAACGACTAAATATCAAGGACTCATTGGGCGAATCGCTCTGGAACTGAAATCTGAACGCTCACTGACATTTCCCCTATCTGAAAGTCTGATAAATGCCGGAAAAATTACTAAGTCCAAAAAAAAAATTTTTTAAACTTTTTTAAATTTTACCCCCGTGGGATATATATTCTACCCACACACATTTGGAACTCTCCTGGGGTACCCTCACACATATTATTCTCTCATTTAGTGGATATTTTCACAAAAAAGTGAAATTTTCAAAAATCCAGAAAATTGGCTGAAAACGACTAAATAGCAAGGACTCATTGGGCGAATCGCTCTGGAACTGAAATCGGAACCCTCACTGACATTTCCCCTATGTGAAAGTCTGATAAACGCAGGAAAAATGACTAAGTCCAAAAAAAAAAATTTTTCAACTTTTTTCAATTTTATGACCGTGGGATATATATTCTATCCACACACATTTGGAACTCTCCTGGGGTACCCTCACACATATTATTCTCTCATTTAGTGGATATTTTCACAAAAAAGTGAAATTTTCAAAAATCCAGAAAATTGGCTGAAAACGACTAAATATCAAGGACTCATTGGGCGAATCGCTCTGGAACTGAAATCTGAACACTCACTGACATTTCCCCTATCTGAAAGTCTGATAAATGCCGGAAAAATTACTAAGTCGAAAAAAAAAAAAATTTTAAACTTTTTTCAACTTTACCCCCGTGGGATATATATTCTACCCACACACATTTGGAACTCTCCTGGGGTACCCTCACACATATTATTCTCTCATTTAGTGGATATTTTCACAAAAAAGTGAAATTTTCAAAAATCCAGAAAATTGGCTGAAAACGACAAAATATCAAGGACTCATTGGGCGAATCACTCTGGAACTGAAATCGGAACGCTCACTGACATTTCCCCTATGTGAAAGTCTGATAAACGCCGGAAAAATGACTAAGTCCAAAAAAAAAAAATTTTTCAACTTTTTTCAATTTTATCTCCGTGGGATATATATTCTACCAACACACATTTGGAACTCTTCTGGGTACCCTCACACATATTATGCCCTCATTAAGTGGATATTTTCACAAAAAAGTGAAATTTTCAAAAATCCAGAAAATTGGGTGAAAACGACTAAATATCAAGGACTCATTGGGCGAATCGCTCTGGAACTGAAATCGGGACGCTCACTGACATTTCCCCTATCTGAAAGTCTGATAAACGCTGGAAAAATGACTAAGTCCAAAAAAATTTTTTTCAACTTTTTTCAATTTTACCCCTGTGGGATATATATTCTACCAAAACACATTTGGAACTCTCCTGGGGTACCCTCACACATATTATTCTCTCATTTAGTGGATATTTTCACAAAACAGTGAAATTTTCAAAAAGTCAGAAAATTGGCTGAAAACGACTAAATACCTAGGACTCATTGGGCGAATCGCTCTGGAACTGAAATCTGAACGCTCTCTGACATTTCCCCTATCTGAAAGTCTGATAAACGCAGGAAAAATGACTAAGTCCAAAAAAAAAAATTTTTCAACTTTTTTCAATTTTATGACCGTGGGATATATATTCTACCCACACACATTTGGAACTCTCCTGGGGTACCCTCACACATATTATTCTCTCATTTAGTGGATATTTTCACAAAACAGTGAAATTTTCAAAAATCCAGAAAATTGGCTGAAAACGACAAAATATCAAGGACTCATTGGGCGAATCACTCTGGAACTGAAATGGAAACGCTCACTGACATTTCCCCTATGTGAAAGTCTGATAAACGCAGGAAAAATGACTAAGTCCAAAAAAAAAAATTTTTCAACTTTTTTCAATTTTACCCCTGTGGGATATATATTCTACCCAAACACATTTGGAACTCTCCTGGGGTACCCTCACACATATTATTCCCTCATTTAGTGGATATTTTCACAAAAAAGTGAAATTTTCAAAAATCCAGAAAATTGGCTGAAAACGACTAAATATCAAGGACTCATTGGGCGAATCGCTCTGGAACTGAAATCAGAACGCTCACTGACATTTCCCCTATCTGAAAGTCTGATAAACGCCGGAAAAATGACTAAGTCCCCAAAAAATTTTTTTTCAACTTTTTTCAATTTTACCCCTGTGGGATATATATTCTACCCAAACACATTTGGAACTCTCCTGGGGTACCCTCACACATATTATTCCCTCATTTAGTGGATATTTTCAGAAAAAAAGTGAAATTTTCAAAAATCCAGAAAATTGGCTGAAAACGACTAAATATCAAGGACTCATTAGGCGAATCACTCTGGAACTGAAATCAGAACGCTCACTGACATTTCCCCTATCTGAAAGTCTGATAAACGCCGGAAAAATGACTAAGTCCCCAAAAAAATTTTTTTCAACTTTTTTCAATTTTACCCCTGTGGGATATATATTCTACCCAAACACATTTGGAACTCTCCTGGGGTACCCTCACACATATTATTCCCTCATTTAGTGGATATTTTCACAAAAAAGTGAAATTTTCAAAAATCCAGAAAATTGGCTGAAAACGAATAAATATCAAGGACTCATAGGGCGAATCGCTCTGGAACTGAAATCTGAACTCTCACTTACATTTTCCCTATCTGAAAGTCTGATAAACGCTGGAAAAATGACTAACTCCAAAAAAAATTTTAAACTTTTTTCAACTTTACCCCCGTGGGATATATATTCTACCCACACACATTTGGAACTCTCCTTGGGTACCCTCACACATATTCTTCCCTCATTTAGTGGATATTTTCACAAAAAAGTGAAATTTTCAAAAATCCAGAAAATTGGCTGAAAACGACTAAATATCAAGGACTCATTGGGCGAATCGCTCTGGAACTGAAATCGGAACGCTCACTCACATTTCCCCTATCTGAAAGTCTGATAAACGCCGGAAAAATGAGTAAGTCCCAAAAAAATTTTTTTTCAACTTTTTTCAATTTTACCCCCGTGGGATATATATTCTACCCACACACATTTGGAACTCTCCTGGGGTACCCTCACACATATTCTTCCCTCATTTAGTGGATATTTTCACAAAAAAGTGAAATTTTCAAAAATCCAGAAAATTGGCTGAAAACGACTAAATATCAAGGACTCATTGGGCGAATCGCTCTGGAACTGAAATCGGAACGCTCACTGACAATTCCCCTATCTGAAAGTCTGATAAACGACGGAAAAATTACTAAGTCCCAAAAAAAAATTTTTTAAACTTTTTTCAATTTTACCCCCGTGGGATATATATTCTACCCACACACATTTGGAACTCTCCTGGGATACCCTCACACATATTATTCTCTCATTTAGTGGATATTTTGCACAAAAAAGTGAAATTTTCAAAAATCCAGAAAATTGGCTGAAAACGACTAAATATCAAGGACGCATTGGGCAAATCGCTCTGGAACTGAAATCAGAATGCTCACTGACATTTCCCCTATCTGAAAGTCTGATAAATGCCGGAAAAATTACTAAGTCCAAAAAAAAATTTTTTTAAACTTTTTTCAATTTTACCCCCGTGGGATATATATTCTACCCACACACATTTGGAACTCTCCTGGGGTACCCTCACACATATTATTCTCTCATTTAGTGGATATTTTGCACAAAAAAGTGAAATTTTCAAAAATCCAGAAAATTGGCTGAAAACGACTAAATATCAAGGACGCATTGGGCAAATGGCTCTGGAACTGAAATCGGAACGCTCACTGACATTTCCCCTATGTGAAAGTCTGATAAACGCCGGAAAAATGACTAAGTTCCAAAAAAAAATTTTTTCAACTTTTTTCAATTTTACCCCCGTGGGATATATATTCTACCCACACACATTTGGAACTCTCCTGGGGTACCCTCACACATATTATTCTCTCATTTAGTGGATATTTTCACAAAAAAGTGAAATTTTCAAAAATCCAGAAAATTGGCTGAAAATGACTAAATATCAAGGACTCATTAGGCGAATCACTCTGGAACTGAAATCGGAACGATCACTGACATTTCCCCTATCTGAAAGTCTGATACACGCCGGAAAAATGACTAAGTTCCAAAAAAAAATTTTTTCAACTTTTTTCAATTTTACCCCCGTGGGATATATACTCTACCCACACACATTTGGAACTCTCCTGGGGTACCCTCACACATATTATTCCGTCATTTATTGGATATTTTCACAAAAAAGTGAAATTTTCCAAAATCCAGAAAATTGGCTGAAAACGACTAAATATCAAGGACTCTTTGGGCGAATCGCTCTGGAACTGAAATCAGAATGCTCACTGACATTTCCCCTATCTGAAAGTCTGATAAATGCCGGAAAAATTACTAAGTCCAAAAAAAAATTTCTTTAAACTTTTTTCAATTTTACCCCCGTGGGATATATATTCTACCCACACACATTTGGAACTCTCCTGGGGTACCCTCACACATATTATTCCCTCATTTAGTGGATATTTTCACAAAAAAGTGAAATTTTCAAAAATCCAGAAAATTGGCTGAAAACGACTAAATATCAAGGACTCATTGGGCGAATCTCTCTGGAACTGAAATCGGAACGCTCACTGACATTTCCCCTATGTGAAAGTCTGATAAACGCCGGAAAAATGACTAAGTTCAAAAAAAAATTTTTTTCAACTTTTTTCAATTTTACCCCCGTGGGATATATATTCTACCCACACACATTTGGAACTCTCCTGGGGTACCCTCTCACATATTATTCCGTCATTTAGTGGATATTTTCCCAAAAAAGTGAAATTTTTAAAAATCCAGAAAATTGCCTGAAAACGACTAAATATCAAGGACTCATTGGGCGAATCACTCTGGAACTGAAATCGGAACGCTCACTGACATTTCACCTATCTGAAAGTCTGATAAACGCCGGAAAAATTACTAAGTCCAAAAAAAAATTTTTTTCAACTTTTTTCAATTTTATCCCCGTGGAATTTATATTCTACCCACACACATTTGGAACTCTCCTGGGGTACCCTCACACATATTATTCCCTCATTTAGTGGATATTTTCACAAAAAAGTGAAATTTTCAAAAATCCAGAAAATTGGCTGAAAACGACTAAATATCCAGGACTCATTGGGCAAATCACTCTGGAACTGAAATCTGAACGCTCTCTGACATTTCCCCTATCTGAAAGTCTGATAAATGCCGGAAAAATTACTAAGTCCAAAAAAAAATTTTTTTCAACTTTTTTCTATTTTACCCCCGTGGGATATATATTCTACCCACACACATTTGGAACTCTCCTGGGGTACCCTCACACATATTATTCTCTCATTTAGTGGATATTTTCACAAAAAAAGTGAAATTTTCAAAAATCCAGAAAATTGGCTGAAAATGACTAAATATCATGGACACATTGGGCGAATCGCTCTGGAACTGAAATCGGAACGCTCACTGACATTTCCCCTATGTGAAAGTCTGATAAACGCAGGAAAAATGACTAGGTCCAAAAAAAAAAATTTTTCAACTTTTTTCAATTTTATGACCTTGGGATATATATTCTACCCACACACATTTGGAACTCTCCTGGGGTACCCTCACACATACTATTCTCTCATTTAGTGGATATTTTCACAAAACAGTGAAATTTTCAAAAATCCAGAAAATTGGCTGAAAACGACAAAATATCAAGGACTCATTGGGCGAATCACTCTGGAACTGAAATCGGAACGCTCACTGACATTTCCCCTATGTGAAAGTCTGATAAACGCAGGAAAAATGACTAAGTCCAAAAAAAAAAATTTTTCAACTTTTTTTCAATTCTATCTCCGTGGGATATATATTCTACCCACACACATTTGGAACACACATATTATGCCCTCATTTAGTGGATATTTTCACAAAAAAGTGAAATTTTCAAAAATCCAGAAAATTGGCTGAAAACGACTAAATATCAAGGACTCATTAGGCGAATCACTCTGGAACTGAAATCGGAACGATCACTGACATTTCCCCAATCTGAAAGTCTGATACACGCCGGAAAAATGACTAAGTTCAAAAAAAAAATTTTTTCAACTTTTTTAAATTTTACCCCCGTGGGATATATACTCTACCCACACATATTTGGAACTCTCCTGGGGTACCCTCACACATATTATTCCCTCATTTAGTGGATATTTTCACAAAAAAGTGAAATTTTCAAAAATCCAGAAAATTATCTGAAAACGACTAAATATCAAGGACTCATTGGGCGAATCGCTCTGGAACTGAAATCTGAACGCTCACTGACATTTCCCCTATCTGAAAGTCTGATAAATGCCAGAAAAATTACTAAGTCCCAAAAAATTTTTTTTTAAACTTTTTTCAATTTTACCCCCGTGGGATATATATTCTACCCACACACATTTGGATCTCTCCTGGGGTACCCTCACACATATTATTCCCTCATTTAGTGGATATTTTCACAAAAAAGTGAAATTTTCAAAAATCCAGAAAATTGGCTGAAAACGACTAAATATCCAGGACTCATTGGGCAAATCACTCTGGAACTGAAATCTGAATGCTCTCTGACATTTCCCCTATCTGAAAGTCTGATAAATGCCGGAAAAATTACTAAGTCCAAAAAAAAATTTTTTTCAACTTTTTTCAATTTTACCCCCGTGGGATATATATTCTACCCACACACATTTGGAACTCTCCTGGGGTACCCTCACACATATTATTCTCTCATTTAGTGGATATTTTCACAAAAAAAGTGAAATTTTCAAAAATCCAGAAAATTGGCTGAAAATGACTAAATATCATTAACACATTGGGCGAATCGCTCTGGAACTGAAATCGGAACGCTCACTGACATTTCCCCTATGTGAAAGTCTGATAAACGCAGGAAAAATGACTAAGTCCCAAAAAAAAAATTTTTCAACTTTTTTCAATTTTATGACCGTGGGATATATATTCTACCCACACACATTTGGAATTCTCCTGGGGTACCCTCACACATATTATTCTCTCATTTAGTGGATATTTTCACAAAACAGTGAAATTTTCAAAAATCCAGAAAATTGGCTGAAAACGACTAAATATCCAGGACTCATTGGGCGAATCGCTCTGGAACTGAAATCTGAACGCTCACTGACATTTCCCCATTCTGAAAGTCTTATAAATGCCGGAAAAATTACTAAGTCCAAAAAAAAATTTTTTTAAACTTTTTTCAATTTTACCCCCGTGGGATATATATTCTACCCACACACATTTGGAACTCTCCTGGGGTACCCTCACACATATTCTTCCCTCATTTAGTGGATATTTTCACAAAAAAGTGAAATTTTCAAAAATCCAGAAAATTGGCTGAAAACGACTAAATATCAAGGACTCATTGGGCGAATCGCTCTGGAACTGAAATCGGAACGCTCACTGACAATTCCCCTATCTGAAAGTCTGATAAACGACGGAAAAATTACTAAGTCCCAAAAAAAAAATTTTTAAACTTTTTTCAATTTTACCCCCGTGGGATATATATTCTACCCACACACATTTGGAACTCTCCTGGGATACCCTCACACATATTCTTCCCTCATTTAGTGGATATTTTCACAAAAAAATGAAATTTTCAAAAATCCTGAAAATTGGCTGAAAACGACTAAATATCAAGGACTCATTGGGCGAATTGCTCTGGAACTGAAATCAGAATGCTCACTGACATTTCCCCTATCTGAAAGTCTGATAAATGCCGGAAAAATTACTAAGTCCCAAAAAAATTTTTTTAAACTTTTTTCAATTTTACCCCCGTGGGATATATATTCTACCCACACACATTTGGAACTCTCCTGGGGTACCCTCACACATATTATTCTCTCATTTAGTGGATATTTTGCACAAAAAAGTGAAATTTTCAAAAATCCAGAAAATTGCCTGAAAACGACTAAATATCAAGGACTCATTGGGCGAATCACTCTGGAACTGAAATCGGAACGCTCACTGACATTTCCCCTATCTGAAAGTCTGATAAACGCCGGAAAAATTACTAAGTCCAAAAAAAAATTTTTTTTCAACTTTTTTCAATTTTATCCCCGTGGGATATATATTCTACCCACACACATTTTGAACTCTCCTGGGGTACCCTCATACATATTATTCCCTCATTTAGTGGATATTTTCACAAAAAAGTGAAATTTTCAAAAATCCTGAAAATTGGCTGAAAACGACTAAATATCAAGGACTCATTGGGCGAATCGCTCTGGAACTGAAATCAGAACGCTCACTGACATTTCCCCTATGTGAAAGTCTGATAAATGGCGGAAAAATTACTAAGTCCAAAAAAAAATTTTTTAAAACTTTTTTCAATTTTACCCCCGTGGGATATATATTCTACCCACACACATTTGGAACTCTCCTGGGGTACCCTCACACATATTATTCTCTCATTTAGTGGATATTTTGCACAAAAAAGTGAAATTTTCAAAAATCCAGAAAATTGGCTGAAAACGACTAAATATCAAGGACGCATTGGGCAAATCGCTCTGGAACTGAAATCGGAATGCTCACTGACATTTCCCCTATCTGAAAGTCTGATAAACGCCGGAAAAATGACTAAGTCCAAAAAAAATTTTTTTTCAACTTTTTTCAATTTTACCCACGTGGGATATATATTCTACCCACACACATTTGGAACTCTCCTGGGGTACCCTCACACATATTATTCTCTCATTTAGTGGATATTTTCACAAAAAAGTGAAATTTTCAAAAATCCTGAAAATTGGCTGAAAACGACTAAATATCAAGGACTCAATGGGCGAATCGCTCTGGAACTGAAATCGGAATGCTCACTGACATTTCCCCTATCTGAAAGTTTGAAAACGCCGGAAAAATGACTTAGTCCAAAAAAAAAAATTTTTCAACTTTTTTCAATTTTACCCCCGTGGGATATATATTCTACCCACACACATTTGGAACTCTCCTGGGGTACCCTCACACATATTATTCTCTCATTTAGTGGATATTTTCACAAAAAAGTGAAATTTTCAAAAATCCTGAAAATTGGCTGAAAACGACTAAATATCAAGGACTCATTGGGCGAATCGCTCTGGAACTGAAATCAGAATGCTCACTGTCATTTCCCCTATCTGAAAGTCTGATAAATGCCGGAAAAATTACTAAGTCCAAAAAAAAATTTTTTTAAACTTTTTTCAATTTTACCCCCGTGGGATATATATTCTACCCACACACATTTGGAACTCTCCTGGGGTACCCTCACACATATTATTCTCTCATTTAGTGGATATTTTGCACAAAAAAGTGAAATTTTCAAAAATCCAGAAAATTGGCTGAAAACGACTAAATATCAAGGACGCATTGGGCAAATCGCTCTGGAACTGAAATCGGAACGCTCACTGACATTTCCCCTATCTGAAAGTCTGATAAACGCCAGAAAAATGACTAAGTTCAAAAAAAAAATTTTTTCAACTTTTTTCAATTTTACCACCGTGGGATATATATTCTACCCACACACATTTGGAACTCTCCTGGGGTACCCTCACACATATTATTCTCTCATTTAGTGGATATTTTCACAAAAAAGTGAAATTTTCAAAAATCCTGAAAATTGGCTGAAAACGACTAAATATCAAGGACTCAATGGGCGAATCGCTCTGGAACTGAAATCGGAATGCTCACTGACATTTCCCCTATCTGAAAGTCTGATAAACGCCGGAAAAATGACTTAGTCCAAAAAAAAAATTTTTCAACTTTTTTCAATTTTACCCCCGTGGGATATATATTCTACCCACACACATTTGGAACTCTCCTGGGGTACCCTCACACATATTATTCTCTCATTTAGTGGATATTTTCACAAAAAAGTGAAATTTTCAAAAATCCAGAAAATTGGCTGAAAATGACTAAATATCAAGGACTCATTAGGCGAATCACTCTGGAACTGAAATCGGAACGATCACTGACATTTCCCCTATCTGAAAGTCTGATACACGCCGGAAAAATGACAAAGTTCAAAAAAAAATTTTTTCAACTTTTTTCAATTTTACCCCCGTGGGATATATACTCTACCCACACATATTTGGAACTCTCCTGGGGTACCCTCACACATATTATTCCCTCATTTAGTGGATATTTTCACAAAAAAGTGAAATTTTCAAAAATCCAGAAAATTGGCTGAAAACGACTAAATATCAAGGACTCATTGGGCGAATCGCTCTGGAACTGAAATCTGAACGCTCACTGACATTTCCCCTATCTGAAAGTCTGATAAATGCCAGAAAAATTACTAAGTCCCAAAAAATTTTTTTTTAAACTTTTTTAAATTTTACCCCCGTGGGATATATATTCTACCCACACACATTTGGATCTCTCCTGGGGTACCCTCACACATATTATTCTCTCATTTAGTGGATATTTTCACAAAAAAGTGAAATTTTCAAAAATCCAGAAAATTGGCTGAAAACGACTAAATATCAAGGACTCATAGGGCGAATCTCTCTGGAACTGAAATCTGAACTCTCACTTACATTTTCCCTATCTGAAAGTCTGATAAACGACGGAAAAATGACTAAGGCCGAAAAAAATTTTTTTTCAACTTTTTTCAATTTTATCCCCGTGGGATATATATTCTACCCACACACATTTGGAACTCTCCTGGGGAACCCTCACACATATTATTCCGTCATTTAGTGGATATTTTCACAAAAAAGTGAAATTTTCAAAAATCCAAAATATTGGCTGAAAACGACTAAATATCAAGGACTCATTGGGCGAATCGCCCTGGAACTGAAATCGGAATGCTCACTGACATTTGCCCTATCTGAAAGTCTGATAAACTCCGGAAAAATGACTGTCCAAAAAAAAATTTTTTTTAACTTTTTTCAATTTTACCCCCATTGAGATATATATTCTACCCACACACATTTGGAACTCTCCTGGGGTACCCTCACACATATTATTCCCTCATTTAGTGGATATTTTCACAAAAAAAGTGAAATTTTCAAAAATCCAGAAATTGGCTGAAAATGTCTAAATATCAAGGACTCATTGGGCGAATCGCTCTGGAACTGAAATCGGAACGCTCACTGACATTTCCCCTATCTGAAAGTCTGATAAACGCCGGAAAAATTACTAAGTCCAAAAAAAATTTTTTTTCCACTTTTTTCAATTTTATCCCCGTGGGATATATATTCTACCCACACACATTTGGAACTCTCCTGGGGAACCCTCACACATATTATTCCGTCATTTAGTGGATATTTTCACAAAAAAGTGAAATTTTCAAAAATCCAGAAAATTGGCTGAAAACGACTAAATATCAAGAACTCATTGGGCGAATCGCTCTGGAACTGAAATCGGAACGCTCACTGACATTTGCCCTATCTGAAAGTATGATAAACGCCGGAAAAATGACTAAGTCCAAAAAAAAATTTTTTTCAACTTTTTTCAATTTTACTCCCGTGGGATATATATTCTACCCACACACATTTGGAACTCTCCTGGGGAACCCTCACACATATTATTCCGTCATTTAGTGGATATTTTCACAAAAAAGTGAAATTTTTAAAAATCCAGAAAATTGGCTGAAAACGACTAAATATCAAGGACTCATTGGGCGAATCGCTCTGGAACTGAAATCGGAATGCTCACTCACATTTCCCCTATCTGAAAGTCTGATAAACGACAGAAAAATGACTAAGGCCGAAAAAAATTTTTTTTCAACTTTTTTCAATTTTATCCCCGTGGGATATATATTCTACCCACACACATTTGGAACTCTCCTGGGGAACCCTCACACATATTATTCCGTCATTTAGTGGATATTTTCACAAAAAAGTGAAATTTTCAAAAATCCAAAATATTGGCTGAAAACGACTAAATATCAAGGACTCATTGGGCGAATCGCCCTGGAACTGAAATCGGAATGCTCACTGACATTTGCCCTATCTGAAAGTCTGATAAACTCCGGAAAAATGACTGTCCAAAAAAAAATTTTTTTTAACTTTTTTCAATTTTACCCCCATTGAGATATATATTCTACCCACACACATTTGGAACTCTCCTGGGGTACCCTCACACATATTATTCCCTCATTTAGTGGATATTTTCACAAAAAAAGTGAAATTTTCAAAAATCCAGAAATTGGCTGAAAATGTCTAAATATCAAGGACTCATTGGGCGAATCGCTCTGGAACTGAAATCGGAACGCTCACTGACATTTCCCCTATCTGAAAGTCTGATAAACGCCGGAAAAATTACTAAGTCCAAAAAAAATTTTTTTTCCACTTTTTTCAATTTTATCCCCGTGGGATATATATTCTACCCACACACATTTGGAAATCTCCTGGGGAACCCTCACACATATTATTCCGTCATTTAGTGGATATTTTCACAAAAAAGTGAAATTTTCAAAAATCCAGAAAATTGGCTGAAAACGACTAAATATCAAGAACTCATTGGGCGAATCGCTCTGGAACTGAAATCGGAACGCTCACTGACATTTGCCCTATCTGAAAGTATGATAAACGCCGGAAAAATGACTAAGTCCAAAAAAAAATTTTTTTCAACTTTTTTCAATTTTACTCCCGTGGGATATATATTCTACCCACACACATTTGGAACTCTCCTGGGGAACCCTCACACATATTATTCCGTCATTTAGTGGATATTTTCACAAAAAAGTGAAATTTTTAAAAATCCAGAAAATTGGCTGAAAACGACTAAATATCAAGGACTCATTGGGCGAATCGCTCTGGAACTGAAATCGGAATGCTCACTCACATTTCCCCTATCTGAAAGTCTGATAAACGACGGAAAAATGACTAAGGCCGAAAAAAAATTTTTTTCAACTTTTTTCAATTTTATCCCCGTGGGATATATATTCTACCCACACACATTTGGAACTCTCCTGGGGAACCCTCACACATATTATTCCGTCATTTAGTGGATATTTTCACAAAAAAGTGAAATTTTCAAAAATCCAAAATATTGGCTGAAAACGACTAAATATCAAGGACTCATTGGGCGAATCGCCCTGGAACTGAAATCGGAATGCTCACTGACATTTGCCCTATCTGAAAGTCTGATAAACTCCGGAAAAATGACTGTCCAAAAAAAAATTTTTTTAAACTTTTTTCAATTTTACCCCCATTGAGATATATATTCTACCCACACACATTTGGAACTCTCCTGGGGTACCCTCACACATATTATTCCCTCATTTAGTGGATATTTTCACAAAAAAAGTGAAATTTTCAAAAATCCAGAAATTGGCTGAAAATGTCTAAATATCAAGGACTCATTGGGCGAATCGCTCTGGAACTGAAATCGGAACGCTCACTGACATTTCCCCTATCTGAAAGTCTGATAAACGCCGGAAAAATTACTAAGTCCAAAAAAAATTTTTTTTCCACTTTTTTCAATTTTATCCCCGTGGGATATATATTCTACCCACACACATTTGGAACTCTCCTGGGGAACCCTCACACATATTATTCCGTCATTTAGTGGATATTTTCACAAAAAAGTGAAATTTTCAAAAATCCAGAAAATTGGCTGAAAACGACTAAATATCAAGGACTCATTGGGCGAATCGCTCTGGAACTGAAATCGGAACGCTCACTCACATTTCCCCTATCTGAAAGTCTGATAAACGCCGGAAAAATGACTAAGTCCAAAAAAAATTTTTTTTAAACTTTTTTCAATTTTACCCCCGTGGGATATATATTCTACCCACACACATTTGGAACTCTCCTGGGGTACCCTCACACATATTATTCCCTCATTTAGTGGCTATTTTCACAAAAAAGTGAAATTTTCAAAAATCCAGAAAATTGGCTGAAAACGACTAAATATCAAGGACTCATTGGGCGAATCGCTCTGGAACTGAAATCGGAATGCTCACTGACATTTCCCCTATCTGAAAGTCTGATAAACGCCGGAAAAATGACTAAGTCCAAAAAAAATTTTTTTTAAACTTTTTTCAATTTTACCCCCGTGGGATATATATTCTACCCACACACATTTGGAACTCTCCTGGGGTACCCTCACACATATTATTCCCTCATTTAGTGGATATTTTCACAAAAAAGTGAAATTTTCAAAAATCCAGAAAATTGGCTGAAAACGACTAAATATCAAGGACTCATTGGGCGAATCGCTCTGGAACTGAAATCGGAACCATCACTCACATTTCCCCTATCTGAAAGTCTGATAAACGCCGGAAAAATGACTAAGTCAAAGAAATTTTTTTTTTAAACTTTTTTCAATCTTACCCCCGTGGGATATATATTCTACCCACACACATTTGGAACTCTCCTGGGGAACCCTCACACATATTATTCCCTCATTTAGTGGATATTTTCACAAAAAAGTGAAATTTTCAAAAATCCAGAAATTGGCTGAAAATGTCTAAATATCAAGGACTCATTGGGCGAATCGCTCTGGAACTGAAATCGGAACGCTCACTGACATTTGCCCTATCTGAAAGTCTGATAAAATGACTAAGTCCAAAACAAAATATTTTCAACTTTTTTCAATTTTATCCCCGTTGGATATATATTCTACCCACACACATTTGGAACTCTCCTGGGGAACCCTCACACATATTATTCCGTCATTTAGTTGATATTTTCACAAAAAAGTGAAATTTTCAAAAATCCAGAAAATTGACTGAAAACGACTAAATATCAAGGACTCATTGGGTGAATCGCTCTGGAACTGAAATTGGAACGCTCACTCACATTTCCCTTATCTGAAAGTCTGATAAAATGACTAAGTCCAAAACAAAAAAATTTTCAACTTTTTTCAATTTTACCCCCGTGGGATATATATTCTACCCACACACATTTGGAACTCTCCTGGGGTACCCTCACACATATTATTCCCTCATTTAGTGGATATTTTCACAAAAAAGTGAAATTTTCAAAAATCCAGAAAATTGGCTGAAAACGACTAAATATCAAGGACTCATTGGGCGAATCGCTCTGGAACAGAAATCGGAAAGCTCACTGACATTTCCCCTATCTGAAAGTCTGATAAACGCTGGAAAAATGACTAAGTCCAAAAAAAAATTTTTTTCAACTTTTTTCAATTTTACCCCCGTGGGATATATATTCTACCCACACACATTTGGAACTCTCCTGGGGTACCCTCACACATATTATTCCCTCAGTTAGTGGATATTTTCACAAAAAAGTGAAATTTTCAAAAATCCAGAAAATTGGCTGAAAACGACTAAATATCAAAGACTCATTGGGCGAATCGCTCTGGAACAGAAATCGGAACGCTCACTGACATTTCCCCTATCTGAAAGTCTGATAAACGCCGGAAAAATGACTAAGTCCAAAAAAAAATTTTTTTCAACTTTATTCAATTTTACCCCGTGGGATATATATTCTACCCACACACATTTGGAACTCTCCTGGGGTACCCTCACACATATTATTCCGTCATTTAGTTGATATTTTCACAAAAAAGTGAAATTTTCAAAAATCCAGAAAATTGGCTGAAAACGACTAAATATCAAGGACTCATTGGGCGAATCGCTCTGGAACTGAAATCGGAACGCTCACTCACATTTCCCCTATCTGAAAGTCTGATAAAATGACTAAGTCCAAAACAAAAAAATTTTCAACTTTTTTCAATTTTACCCCCGTGGGATATATATTCTACCCACAAACATTTGGGACTCTCCTGGAGTACCCTCACACATATTATTCCCTCATTTAGTGGATATTTTCACAAAAAAGTGAAATTTTCAAAAATCCAGAAAATTGGCTGAAAATGACTAAATATCAAGGACTCATTGGGCGAATCGCTCTGGAACTGAAATCGGAACCCTCACTCACATTTCCCCTATCTGAAAGTCTGATAAACGCCGGAAAAATGACTAAGTCAAAGAAATTTTTTTTTTAAACTTTTTTCAATTTTACCCCCGTGGGATATATATTCTACCCACACACATTTGGGACTCTCCTGGGGTACCCTCACACATATTATTCCCTCATTTAGTGGATATTTTCACAAAAAAGTGAAATTTTCAAAAATCCAGAAAATTGGCTGAAAACGACTAAATATCAAGGACTCATTGGGCAAATCGCTCTGGAACAGAAATCGGAACGCTCACTGACATTTCCCCTATCTGAAAGTCTGATAAACGCCGGAAAAATTACTAAGTCCAAAAAAAATTTTTTTTCCACTTTTTTCAATTTTATCCCCGTGGCATATATATTCTACCCACACACATTTGGAACTCTCCTGGGGAACCCTCACACATATTATTCCGTCATTTAGTGGATATTTTCACAAAAAAAGTGAAATTTTCAAAAATCCAGAAAATTGGCTGAAAACGACTAAATATCAAGGACTCATTGGGCGAATCGCTCTGGAACTGAAATCGGAACGCTCACTGACATTTGCCCTATCTGAAAGTATGATAAACGCCGGAAAAATGACTAAGTCCAAAAAAAAATTTTTTTCAACTTTTTTCAATTTTACTCCCGTGGGATATATATTCTACCCACACACATTTGGAACTCTCCTGGGGAACCCTCACACATATTATTCCGTCATTTAGTGGATATTTTCACAAAAAAGTGAAATTTTTAAAAATCCAGAAAATTGGCTGAAAACGACTAAATATCAAGGACTCATTGGGCGAATCGCTCTGGAACTGAAATCGGAATGCTCACTCACATTTCCCCTATCTGAAAGTCTGATAAACGACGGAAAAATGACTAAGGCCGAAAAAAATTTTTTTTCAACTTTTTTCAATTTTATCCCCGTGGGATATATATTCTACCCACACACATTTGGAACTCTCCTGGGGAACCCTCACACATATTATTCCGTCATTTAGTGGATATTTTCACAAAAAAGTGAAATTTTCAAAAATCCAAAATATTGGCTGAAAACGACTAAATATCAAGGACTCATTGGGCGAATCGCCCTGGAACTGAAATCGGAATGCTCACTGACATTTGCCCTATCTGAAAGTCTGATAAACTCCGGAAAAATGACTGTCCAAAAAAAAATTTTTTTAAACTTTTTTCAATTTTACCCCCATTGAGATATATATTCTACCCACACACATTTGGAACTCTCCTGGGGTACCCTCACACATATTATTCCCTCATTTAGTGGATATTTTCACAAAAAAAGTGAAATTTTCAAAAATCCAGAAATTGGCTGAAAATGTCTAAATATCAAGGACTCATTGGGCGAATCGCTCTGGAACTGAAATCGGAACGCTCACTGACATTTCCCCTATCTGAAAGTCTGATAAACGCCGGAAAAATTACTAAGTCCAAAAAAAATTTTTTTTCCACTTTTTTCAATTTTATCCCCGTGGGATATATATTCTACCCACACACATTTGGAACTCTCCTGGGGAACCCTCACACATATTATTCCGTCATTTAGTGGATATTTTCACAAAAAAGTGAAATTTTCAAAAATCCAGAAAATTGGCTGAAAACGACTAAATATCAAGGACTCATTGGGCGAATCGCTCTGGAACTGAAATCGGAACGCTCACTCACATTTCCCCTATCTGAAAGTCTGATAAACGCCGGAAAAATGACTAAGTCCAAAAAAAATTTTTTTTAAACTTTTTTCAATTTTACCCCCGTGGGATATATATTCTACCCACACACATTTGGAACTCTCCTGGGGTACCCTCACACATATTATTCCCTCATTTAGTGGCTATTTTCACAAAAAAGTGAAATTTTCAAAAATCCAGAAAATTGGCTGAAAACGACTAAATATCAAGGACTCATTGGGCGAATCGCTCTGGAACTGAAATCGGAATGCTCACTGACATTTCCCCTATCTGAAAGTCTGATAAACGCCGGAAAAATGACTAAGTCCAAAAAAAATTTTTTTTAAACTTTTTTCAATTTTACCCCCGTGGGATATATATTCTACCCACACACATTTGGAACTCTCCTGGGGTACCCTCACACATATTATTCCCTCATTTAGTGGATATTTTCACAAAAAAGTGAAATTTTCAAAAATCCAGAAAATTGGCTGAAAACGACTAAATATCAAGGACTCATTGGGCGAATCGCTCTGGAACTGAAATCGGAACCATCACTCACATTTCCCCTATCTGAAAGTCTGATAAACGCCGGAAAAATGACTAAGTCAAAGAAATTTTTTTTTTAAACTTTTTTCAATCTTACCCCCGTGGGATATATATTCTACCCACACACATTTGGAACTCTCCTGGGGAACCCTCACACATATTATTCCGTCATTTAGTTGATATTTTCACAAAAAAGTGAAATTTTCAAAAATCCAGAAAATTGACTGAAAACGACTAAATATCAAGGACTCATTGGGCGAATCGCTCTGGAACTGAAATTGGAACGCTCACTCACATTTCCCTTATCTGAAAGTCTGATAAAATGACTAAGTCCAAAACAAAAAAATTTTCAACTTTTTTCAATTTTACCCCCGTGGGATATATATTCTACCCACACACATTTGGAACTCTCCTGGGGTACCCTCACACATATTATTCCCTCAGTTAGTGGATATTTTCACAAAAAAGTGAAATTTTCAAAAATCCAGAAAATTGTCTGAAAACGACTAAATATCAAAGACTCATTGGGCGAATCGCTCTGGAACAGAAATCGGAACGCTCACTGACATTTCCCCTATCTGAAAGTCTGATAAACGCCGGAAAAATGACTAAGTCCAAAAAAAAATTTTTTTCAACTTTATTCAATTTTACCCCGTGGGATATATATTCTACCCACACACATTTGGAACTCTCCTGGGGTACCCTCACACATATTATTCCGTCATTTAGTTGATATTTTCACAAAAAAGTGAAATTTTCAAAAATCCAGAAAATTGGCTGAAAACGACTAAATATCAAGGACTCATTGGGCGAATCGCTCTGGAACTGAAATCGGAACGCTCACTCACATTTCCCCTATCTGAAAGTCTGATAAAATGACTAAGTCCAAAACAAAAAAATTTTCAACTTTTTTCAATTTTACCCCCGTGGGATATATATTCTACCCACAAACATTTGGGACTCTCCTGGAGTACCCTCACACATATTATTCCCTCATTTAGTGGATATTTTCACAAAAAAGTGAAATTTTCAAAAATCCAGAAAATTGGCTGAAAACGACTAAATATCAAGGACTCATTGGGCGAATCGCTCTGGAACTGAAATCGGAACCCTCACTCACATTTCCCCTATCTGAAAGTCTGATAAACGCCGGAAAAATGACTAAGTCAAAGAAATTTTTTTTTTAAACTTTTTTCAATTTTACCCCCGTGGGATATATATTCTACCCACACACATTTGGGACTCTCCTGGGGTACCCTCACACATATTATTCCCTCATTTAGTGGATATTTTCACAAAAAAGTGAAATTTTCAAAAATCCAGAAAATTGGCTGAAAACGACTAAATATCAAGGACTCATTGGGCAAATCGCTCTGGAACAGAAATCGGAACGCTCACTGACATTTCCCCTATCTGAAAGTCTGATAAACGCCGGAAAAATTACTAAGTCCAAAAAAAATTTTTTTTCCACTTTTTTCAATTTTATCCCCGTGGCATATATATTCTACCCACACACATTTGGAACTCTCCTGGGGAACCCTCACACATATTATTCCGTCATTTAGTGGATATTTTCACAAAAAAAGTGAAATTTTCAAAAATCCAGAAAATTGGCTGAAAACGACTAAATATCAAGGACTCATTGGGCGAATCGCTCTGGAACTGAAATCGGAACGCTCACTGACATTTGCCCTATCTGAAAGTATGATAAACGCCGGAAAAATGACTAAGTCCAAAAAAAAATTTTTTTCAACTTTTTTCAATTTTACTCCCGTGGGATATATATTCTACCCACACACATTTGGAACTCTCCTGGGGTACCCTCACACATATTATTCTCTCATTTAGTGGATATTTTCACAAAAAAGTGAAATTTTCAAAAATCCTGAAAATTGGCTGAAAACGACTAAATATCAAGGACTCATTGGGCGAATTGCTCTGGAACTGAAATCAGAATGCTCACTGACATTTCCCCTATCTGAAAGTCTGATAAATGCCGGAAAAATTACTAAGTCCAAAAAAAAATTTTTTTAAACTTTTTTCAATTTTACCCCCGTGGGATATATATTCTACCCACACACATTTGGAACTCCCCTGGGGTACCCTCACACATATTATTCTCTCATTTAGTGGATATTTTGCACAAAAAAGTGAAATTTTCAAAAATCCAGAAAATTGGCTGAAAACGACTAAATATCAAGGACGCATTGGGCAAATCGCTCTGGAACTGAAATCGGAACGCTCACTGACATTTCCCCTATCTGAAAGTCTGATAAACGCCAGAAAAATGACTAAGTTCAAAAAAAAATTTTTTTCAACTTTTTTCAATTTTACCACCGTGGGATATATATTCTACCCACACACATTTGGAACTCTCCTGGGGTACCCTCACACATATTATTCTCTCATTTAGTGGATATTTTCACAAAAAAGTGAAATTTTCAAAAATCCTGAAAATTGGCTGAAAACGACTAAATATCAAGGACTCAATGGGCGAATCGCTCTGGAACTGAAATCGGAATGCTCACTGACATTTCCCCTATCTGAAAGTCTGATAAACGCCGGAAAAATGACTTAGTCCAAAAAAAAAATTTTTCAACTTTTTTCAATTTTACCCCCGTGGGATATATATTCTACCCACACACATTTGGAACTATCCTGGGGTACCCTCACACATATTATTCTCTCATTTAGTGGATATTTTCACAAAAAAGTGAAATTTTCAAAAATCCAGAAAATTGGCTGAAAATGACTAAATATCAAGGACTCATTAGGCGAATCACTCTGGAACTGAAATCGGAACGATCACTGACATTTCCCCTATCTGAAAGTCTGATACACGCCGGAAAAATGACAAAGTTCAAAAAAAAAAATTTTTCAACTTTTTTCAATTTTACCCCCGTGGGATATATACTCTACCCACACATATTTGGAACTCTCCTGGGGTACCCTCACACATATTATTCCCTCATTTAGTGGATATTTTCACAAAAAAGTGAAATTTTCAAAAATCCAGAAAATTGGCTGAAAACGACTAAATATCAAGGACTCATTGGGCGAATCGCTCTGGAACTGAAATCTGAACGCTCACTGACATTTCCCCTATCTGAAAGTCTGATAAATGCCAGAAAAATTACTAAGTCCCAAAAAATTTTTTTTTAAACTTTTTTAAATTTTACCCCCGTGGGATATATATTCTACCCACACACATTTGGATCTCTCCTGGGGTACCCTCACACATATTATTCTCTCATTTAGTGGATATTTTCACAAAAAAGTGAAATTTTCAAAAATCCAGAAAATTGGCTGAAAACGACTAAATATCAAGGACTCATAGGGCGAATCGCTCTGGAACTGAAATCTGAACTCTCACTTACATTTTCCCTATCTGAAAGTCTGATAAACGCTGGAAAAATGACTAAGTCCAAAAAAAATTTTTTTTATACTTTTTTCAATTTTACCCCCGTGGGATATATATTCTACCCACACACATTTGGAACTCTCCTGGGATACCCTCACACATATTATTCCGTCATTTATTGGATATTTTCACAAAAAAGTGAAATTTTCAAAAATCCAGAAAATTGGCTGAAAACGACTAAATATCAAGGACTCATTGGGCGAATCGCTCTGGAACTGAAATGGGAATGCTCACTCACATTTCCCCTATCTGAAAGTCTGATAAACGCCGGATAAATGACTAAGTCCCAAAAAAAATTTTTTGAAACTTTTTTCAATTTTACCCCCGTGGGATATATATTCTACCCACACACATTTTTAACTCTCCTGGGGTACCCTCACACATATTATTCCCTCATTTAGTGGCTATTTTCACAAAAAAGAGAAATTTTCAAAAATCCAGAAAATTGGCTGAAAACGACTAAATATCAAGGACTCATTGGGCGAATCGCTCTGGAACTGAAATCGGAATGCTCACTGACATTTCCCCTATCTGAAAGTCTGATAAACGCCGGAAAAATGACTAAGTCCAAAAAAAATTTTTTTTAAACTTTTTTCAATTTTACCCCCGTGGGATATATATTCTACCCACACACATTTGGAACTCTCCTGGGGTACCCTCACACATATTATTCCCTCATTTAGTGGATATTTTCACAAAAAAGTGAAATTTTCAAAAATCCAGAAAATTGGCTGAAAACGACTAAATATCAAGGACTCATTGGGCGAATCGCTCTGGAACTGAAATCGGAACCATCACTCACATTTCCCCTATCTGAAAGTCTGATAAACGCCGGAAAAATGACTAAGTCAAAGAAATTTTTTTTTTAAACTTTTTTCAATTTTACCCCCGTGGGATATATATTCTACCCACACACATTTGGAACTCTCCTGGGGAACCCTCACACATATTATTCCGTCATTTAGTTGATATTTTCACAAAAAAGTGAAATTTTCAAAAATCCAGAAAATTGACTGAAAACGACTAAATATCAAGGACTCATTGGGCGAATCGCTCTGGAACTGAAATTGGAACGCTCACTCACATTTCCCTTATCTGAAAGTCTGATAAAATGACTAAGTCCAAAACAAAAAAATTTTCAACTTTTTTCAATTTTACCCCCGTGGGATATATATTCTACCCACACACATTTGGAACTCTCCTGGGGTACCCTCACACATATTATTCCCTCATTTAGTGGATATTTTCACAAAAAAGTGAAATTTTCAAAAATCCAGAAAATTGGCTGAAAACGACTAAATATCAAGGACTCATTGGGCGAATCGCTCTGGAACAGAAATCGGAAAGCTCACTGACATTTCCCCTATCTGAAAGTCTGATAAACGCTGGAAAAATGACTAAGTCCAAAAAAAAATTTTTTTCAACTTTTTTCAATTTTACCCCCGTGGGATATATATTCTACCCACACACATTTGGATCTCTCCTGGGGTACCCTCACACATATTATTCCCTCAGTTAGTGGATATTTTCACAAAAAAGTGAAATTTTCAAAAATCCAGAAAATTGGCTGAAAACGACTAAATATCAAAGACTCATTGGGCGAATCGCTCTGGAACAGAAATCGGAACGCTCACTGACATTTCCCCTATCTGAAAGTCTGATAAACGCCGGAAAAATGACTAAGTCCAAAAAAAAATTTTTTTCAACTTTATTCAATTTTACCCCGTGAGATATATATTCTACCCACACACATTTGGAACTCTCCTGGGGTACCCTCACACATATTATTCCCTCATTTAGTGGATATTTTCACAAAAAAGTGAAATTTTCAAAAATCCAAAATATTGGCTGAAAAAGACTAAATATCAAGGACTCATTGGGGCGAATCGCTCTGGAACTGAAATCGGAACGCTCACTGACATTTGCCCTATCTGAAAGTCTGATAAAATGACTAAGTCCAAAACAAAATATTTTCAACTTTTTTCAATTTTATCCCCGTGGGATATATATTCTACCCACACACATTTGGAACTCTCCTGGGGAACCCTCACACATATTATTCCGTCATTTAGTTGATATTTTCACAAAAAAGTGAAATTTTCAAAAATCCAGAAAATTGGCTGAAAACGACTAAATATCAAGGACTCATTGGGCGAATCGCTCTGGAACTGAAATCGGAACGCTCACTCACATTTCCCCTATCTGAAAGTCTGATAAAATGACTAAGTCCAAAACAAAAAAATTTTCAACTTTTTTCAATTTTACCCCCGTGGGATATATATTCTACCCACACACATTTGGGACTCTCCTGGAGTACCCTCACACATATTATTCCCTCATTTAGTGGATATTTTCACAAAAAAGTGAAATTTTCAAAAATCCAGAAAATTGGCTGAAAACGACTAAATATCAAGGACTCATTGGGCGAATCGCTCTGGAACTGAAATCGGAACCCTCACTCACATTTCCCCTATCTGAAAGTCTGATAAACGCCGGAAAAATGACTAAGTCAAAGAAATTTTTTTTTTAAACTTTTTTCAATTTTACCCCCGTGGGATATATATTCTACCCACACACATTTGGGACTCTCCTGGGGTACCCTCACACATATTATTCCCTCATTTAGTGGATATTTTCACAAAAAAGTGAAATTTTCAAAAATCCAGAAAATTGGCTGAAAACGACTAAATATCAAGGACTCATTGGGCGAATCGCTCTGGAACTGAAATCGGAACCCTCACTCACATTTCCCCTATCTGAAAGTCTGATAAACGCCGGAAAAATGACTAAGTCAAAGAAATTTTTTTTTTAAACTTTTTTCAATTTTACCACCGTGGGATATATATGCTACCCATACACATTTGGAACTCTCCTGGGGAACCCTCACACATATTATTCCCTCATTTAGTGGATATTTTCACAAAAAAGTGAAATTTTCAAAAATACAGAAATTGGCTGAAAATGTCTAAATATCAAGGACTCATTGGGGCGAATCGCTCTGGAACAGAAACCGGAACGTTCACTGACATTTCCCCTATCTGAAAGTCTGATAAACGCCGGAAAAATGACTAAGTCCCAAAAAAAATTTTTTTCAACTTTTTTCAATTTTACCCCCGTGGAATATATATTCTACCCACACACATTTGGAACTCTCCTGGGGTACCCTCACACATATTATTCCCTCATTTAGTGGATATTTTCACAAAAAAGTGAAATTTTCAAAAATCCAGAAAATTGGCTGAAAACGACTAAATATCAAGGACTCATTGGGCGAATCGCTCTGGAACAGAAATCGGAAAGCTCACTGACATTTCCCCTATCTGAAAGTCTGATAAACGCCGGAAAAATGACTAAGTCCAAAAAAAAATTTTTTTCAACTTTTTTCAATTTTACCCCCGTGGGATATATATTCTACCCACACACATTTGGAACTCTCCTGGGGTACCCTCACACATATTATTCCCTCATTTAGTGGATATTTTCACAAAAAAGTGAAATTTTCAAAAATCCAGAAAATTGGCTGAAAATGACTAAATATCAAGGACTCATTGAGTGAATTGCTCTGGAACAGAAATCGGAACGCTCACTGACATTTCCCCTATCTGAAAGTCTGCTAAACGCCGGAAAAATTACTAAGTCCAAAAAAAAATTTTTTTCCACTTTTTTCAATTTTATCCCCGTGGGATATATATTCTACCCACACACATTTGGAACTCTCCTGGGGAACCCTCACACATATTATTCCGTCATTTAGTGGATATTTTCACAAAAAAAGTGAAATTTTCAAAAATCCAGAAAATTGGCTGAAAACGACTAAATATCAAGGACTCATTGGGCGAATCGCTCTGGAACTGAAATCGGAACGCTCACTGACATTTGCCCTATCTGAAAGTATGATAAACGCCGGAAAAATGACTAAGTCCAAAAAAAAATTTTTTTCAACTTTTTTCAATTTTACTCCCGTGGGATATATATCCTACCCACACACATTTGGAACTCTCCTGGGGAACCCTCACACATATTATTCCGTCATTTAGTGGATATTTTCACAAAAAAGTGAAATTTTCAAAAATCCAGAAAATTGGCTGAAAACGACTAAATATCAAGGACTCATTGGGCGAATCGCTCTGGAACTGAAATCGGAACGCTCACTGACATTTCCCCTATATGAAAGTGATAAACGCCGGAAAAATTACTAAGTCCAAAAAAATTTTTTTTTCCACTTTTTTCAATTTTATCCCCGTGGGATATATATTCTACCCACACACATTTGGAACTCTCCTGGGGAACCCTCACACATATTATTCCGTCATTTAGTGGATATTTTCACAAAAAAGTGAAATTTTCAAAAATCCAGAAAATTGGCTGAAAACGACTAAATATCAAGGACTCATTGGGCGAATCGCTCTGGAACTGAAATCGGAACGCTCACTCACATTTCCCCTATCTGAAAGTCTGATAAACGCCGGATAAATGACTAAGTCCCAAAAAAAATTTTTTGAAACTTTTTTCAATTTTACCCCCGTGGGATATATATTCTACCCACACACATTTGGAACTCTCCTGGGGTACCCTCACACATATTATTCCCTCATTTAGTGGCTATTTTCACAAAAAAGTGAAATTTTCAAAAATCCAGAAAATTGGCTGAAAACGACTAAATATCAAGGACTCATTGGGCGAATCGCTCTGGAACTGAAATCGGAACCCTCACTCACATTTCCCCTATCTGAAAGTCTGATAAACGCCGGAAAAATGACTAAGTCAAAGAAATTTTTTTTTTTAACTTTTTTCAATTTTACCCACGTGGGATATATATTCTACCCACACACATTTGGAACTCTCCAGGGGAACCCTCACACATATTATTCCCTCATTTAGTGGATATTTTCACAAAAAAGTGAAATTTTCAAAAATCCAGAAATTGGCTGAAAATGTCTAAATATCAAGGACTCATTGGGCGAATCGCTCTGGAACTGAAATCGGAACGCTCACTGACATTTGCCCTATCTGAAAGTCTGATAAAATGACTAAGTCCAAAACAAAATATTTTCAACTTTTTTCAATTTTATCCCCGTGGGATATATATTCTACCCACACACATTTGGAACTCTCCTGGGGAACCCTCACACATATTATTCCGTCATTTAGTTGATATTTTCACAAAAAAGTGAAATTTTCAAAAATCCAGAAAATTGGCTGAAAACGACTAAATATCAAGGACTCATTGGGCGAATCGCTCTGGAACTGAAATTGGAACGCTCACTCACATTTCCCCTATCTGAAAGTCTGATAAACGCTGGAAAAATGACTAAGTCCAAAAAAACATTTTTTTCAACTTTTTTCAATTTTACCCCCGTGGGATATATATTCTACCCACACACATTTGGAACTCTCCTGGGTACCCTCACACATATTATTCCCTCAGTTAGTGGATATTTTCACAAAAAAGTGAAATTTTCAAAAATCCAGAAAATTGGCTGAAAACGACTAAATATCAAAGACTCATTGGGCGAATCGCTCTGGAACAGAAATCGGAACGCTCACTGACATTTCCCCTATCTGAAAGTCTGATAAACGCCGGAAAAATGACTAAGTCCAAAAAAAAATTTTTTTCAACTTTATTCAATTTTACCCCCGTGGGATATATATTCTACCCACACACATTTGGAACTCTCCTGGGGTACCCTCACACATATTATTCCCTCATTTAGTGGATATTTTCACAAAAAAGTGAAATTTTCAAAAATCCAAAATATTGGCTGAAAAAGACTAAATATCAAGGACTCATTGGGGCGAATCGCTCTGGAACTGAAATCGGAACGCTCACTGACATTTGCCCTATCTGAAAGTCTGATAAAATGACTAAGTCCAAAACAAAATATTTTCAACTTTTTTCAATTTTATCCCCGTGGGATATATATTCTACCCACACACATTTGGAACTCTCCTGGGGAACCCTCACACATATTATTCCGTCATTTAGTTGATATTTTCACAAAAAAGTGAAATTTTCAAAAATCCAGAAAATTGGCTGAAAACGACTAAATATCAAGGACTCATTGGGCGAATCGCTCTGGAACTGAAATCGGAACGCTCACTCACATTTCCCCTATCTGAAAGTCTGATAAAATGACTAAGTCCAAAACAAAAAAATTTTCAACTTTTTTCAATTTTACCCCCGTGGGATATATATTCTACCCACACACATTTGGGACTCTCCTGGAGTACCCTCACACATATTATTCCCTCATTTAGTGGATATTTTCACAAAAAAGTGAAATTTTCAAAAATCCAGAAAATTGGCTGAAAATGACTAAATATCAAGGACTCATTGGGCGAATCGCTCTGGAACTGAAATCGGAACCCTCACTCACATTTCCCCTATCTGAAAGTCTGATAAACGCCGGAAAAATGACTAAGTCAAAGAAATTTTTTTTTTAAACTTTTTTCAATTTTACCCCCGTGGGATATATATGCTACCCATACACATTTGGAACTCTCCTGGGGAACCCTCACACATATTATTCCCTCATTTAGTGGATATTTTCACAAAAAAGTGAAATTTTCAAAAATACAGAAATTGGCTGAAAATGTCTAAATATCAAGGACTCATTGGGGCGAATCGCTCTGGAACAGAAACCGGAACGTTCACTGACATTTCCCCTAACTGAAAGTCTGATAAACGCCGGAAAAATGACTAAGTCCCAAAAAAAATTTTTTTCAACTTTTTTCAATTTTACCCCCGTGGAATATATATTCTACCCACACACATTTGGAACTCTCCTGGGGTACCCTCACACATATTATTCCCTCATTTAGTGGATATTTTCACAAAAAAGTGAAATTTTCAAAAATCCAGAAAATTGGCTGAAAACGACTAAATATCAAGGACTCATTGGGCGAATCGCTCTGGAACAGAAATCGGAAAGCTCACTGACATTTCCCCTATCTGAAAGTCTGATAAACGCCGGAAAAATGACTAAGTCCAAAAAAAAATTTTTTTCAACTTTTTTCAATTTTACCCCCGTGGGATATATATTCTACCCACACACATTTGGAACTCTCCTGGGGTACCCTCACACATATTATTCCCTCATTTAGTGGATATTTTCACAAAAAAGTGAAATTTTCAAAAATCCAGAAAATTGGCTGAAAATGACTAAATATCAAGGACTCATTGAGTGAATTGCTCTGGAACTGAAATCGGAACGCTCACTGACATTTCCCCTATCTGAAAGTCTGATAAACGCCGTAAAAATTACTAAGTCCAAAAAAAAATTTTTTTCCACTTTTTTCAATTTTATCCCCGTGGGATATATATTCTACCCACACACATTTGGAACTCTCCTGGGGAACCCTCACACATATTATTCCGTCATTTAGTGGATATTTTCACAAAAAAGTGAAATTTTCAAAAATCCAGAAAATTGTCTGAAAATGACTAAATATCAAGGACTCATTGGGCGAATCGCTCTGGAACTGAAATCGGAATGCTCACTGACATTTCCCCTATCTGAAAGTCTGATAAACGCCGGAAAAATGACTAAGTCCCCAAAAAAAATTTTTAAAACTTTTTTCAATTTTACCCACGTGCGATATATATTGTACCCACACACATTTGGAACTCTCCTGGGGTACCCTCACACATATTATTCCCTCAGTTAGTGGATATTTTCACAAAAAAGTGAAATTTTCAAAAATCCAGAAATTGGCTGAAAATGTCTAAATATCAAGGACTCATTGGGCGAATCGCTGTGGAACTGAAATCGGAACGCTCACTGACATTTGCCCTATCTGAAAGTCTGATAAAATGACTAAGTCCAAAACAAAAAAATTTTCAACTTTTTTCAATTTTACCCCCGTGGGATATATATTCTACCCACACACATTTGGGACTCTCCTGGAGTACCCTCACACATATTATTCCCTCATTTAGTGGATATTTTCACAAAAAAGTGAAATTTTCAAAAATCCAGAAAATTGGCTGAAAACGACTAAATATCAAGGACTCATTGGGCAAATCGCTCTGGAACTGAAATCGGAACCCTCACTCACATTTCCCCTATCTGAAAGTCTGATAAACGCCGGAAAAATGACTAAGTCAAAGAAATTTTTTTTTTAAACTTTTTTCAATTTTACCATCGTGGGATATATATGCTACCCACACACATTTGGAACTCTCCTGGGGAACCCTCACACATATTATTCCCTCATTTAGTGGATATTTTCACAAAAAAGTGAAATTTTCAAAAATACAGAAATTGGCTGAAAATGTCTAAATATCAAGGACTCATTGGGGCGAATCGCTCTGGAACAGAAATCGGAACGTTCACTGACATTTCCCCTATCTGAAAGTCTGATAAACGCCGGAAAAATGACTAAGTCCCAAAAAAAATTTTTTTCAACTTTTTTCAATTTTACCCCCGTGGGATATATATTCTACCCACACACATTTGGAACTCTCCTGGGGTACCCTCACACATATTATTCCCTCATTTAGTGGATATTTTCACAAAAAAGTGAAATTTTCAAAAATCCAGAAAATTGGCTGAAAATGACTAAATATCAAGGACTCATTGAGTGAATTGCTCTGGAACTGAAATCGGAACGCTCACTGACATTTCCCCTATCTGAAAGTCTGATAAACGCCGTAAAAATTACTAAGTCCAAAAAAAAATTTTTTTCCACTTTTTTCAATTTTATCCCCGTGGGATATATATTCTACCCACACACATTTGGAACTCTCCTGGGGAACCCTCACACATATTATTCCGTCATTTAGTGGATATTTTCACAAAAAAGTGAAATTTTCAAAAATCCAGAAAATTGTCTGAAAATGACTAAATATCAAGGACTCATTGGGCGAATCGCTCTGGAACTGAAATCGGAATGCTCACTGACATTTCCCCTATCTGAAAGTCTGATAAACGCCGGAAAAATGACTAAGTCCCCAAAAAAAATTTTTAAAACTTTTTTCAATTTTACCCACGTGCGATATATATTGTACCCACACACATTTGGAACTCTCCTGGGGTACCCTCACACATATTATTCCCTCAGTTAGTGGATATTTTCACAAAAAAGTGAAATTTTCAAAAATCCAGAAATTGGCTGAAAATGTCTAAATATCAAGGACTCATTGGGCGAATCGCTGTGGAACTGAAATCGGAACGCTCACTGACATTTGCCCTATCTGAAAGTCTGATAAAATGACTAAGTCCAAAACAAAAAAATTTTCAACTTTTTTCAATTTTACCCCCGTGGGATATATATTCTACCCACACACATTTGGGACTCTCCTGGAGTACCCTCACAAATATTATTCCCTCATTTAGTGGATATTTTCACAAAAAAGTGAAATTTTCAAAAATCCAGAAAATTGGCTGAAAACGACTAAATATCAAGGACTCATTGGGCAAATCGCTCTGGAACTGAAATCGGAACCCTCACTCACATTTCCCCTATCTGAAAGTCTGATAAACGCCGGAAAAATGACTAAGTCAAAGAAATTTTTTTTTTAAACTTTTTTCAATTTTACCATCGTGGGATATATATGCTACCCACACACATTTGGAACTCTCCTGGGGAACCCTCACACATATTATTCCCTCATTTAGTGGATATTTTCACAAAAAAGTGAAATTTTCAAAAATACAGAAATTGGCTGAAAATGTCTAAATATCAAGGACTCATTGGGGCGAATCGCTCTGGAACAGAAATCGGAACGTTCACTGACATTTCCCCTATCTGAAAGTCTGATAAACGCCGGAAAAATGACTAAGTCCCAAAAAAAATTTTTTTCAACTTTTTTCAATTTTACCCCCGTGGGATATATATTCTACCCACACACATTTGGAACTCTCCTGGGGTACCCTCACACATATTATTCCCTCATTTAGTGGATATTTTCACAAAAAAGTGAAATTTTCAAAAATCCAGAAAATTGGCTGAAAACGACTAAATATCAAGGACTCATTGGGCGAATCACTCTGGAACAGAAATCGGAAAGCTCACTGACATTTCCCCTATCTGAAAGTCTGATAAACGCCGGAAAAATGACTAAGTCCAAAAAAAAATTTTTTTCAACTTTTTTCAATTTTACCCCCGTGGGATATATATTCTACCCACACACATTTATAACTCTCCTGGGGTACCCTCACACATATTATTCCCTCATTTAGTGGATATTTTCACAAAAAAGTGAAATTTTCAAAAATCCAGGAAATTGGCTGAAAACGACTAAATATCAAGGACTCATTGGGCGAATCGCTCTGGAACTGAAATCGGAATGCTCACTGACATTTCCCCTATATGAAAGTCTGATAAACGCCGGAAAAATTACTAAGTCCAAAAAAAAATTTTTTTCCACTTTTTTCAATTTTATCCCCGTGGGATATATATTCTACCCACACACATTTGGAACTCTCCTGGGGAACCCTCACACATATTATTCCGTCATTTAGTGGATATTTTCACAAAAAAGTGAAATTTTCAAAAATCCAGAAAATTGGCTGAAAACGACTAAATATCAAGAACTCAATGGGCGAATCGCTCTGGAACTGAAATCGGAACGCTCACTCACATTTCCCCTATCTGAAAGTCTGATAAACGCCGGATAAATGACTAAGTCCAAAAAAAAATTTTTTGAAACTTTTTTCAATTTTACCCCCGTGGGATATATATTCTACCCACACACATTTGGAACTCTCCTGGGGTACCCTCACACATATTATTCCCTCATTTAGTGGATATTTTCACAAAAAAGTGAAATTTTCAAAAATCCAGAAATTGGCTGAAAATTTCTAAATATCAAGGACTCATTGGGCGAATCGCTCTGGAACTGAAATCGGAACGCTCACTGACATTTGCCCTATCTGAAAGTCTGATAAAATGACTAAGTCCAAAACAAAATATTTTCAACTTTTTTCAATTTTATCCCCGTGGGATATATATTCTACCCACACACATTTGGAACTCTCCTGGGGAACCCTCACACATATTATTCCGTCATTTAGTTGATATTTTCACAAAAAAGTGAAATTTTCAAAAATCCAGAAAATTGGCTGAAAACGACTAAATATCAAGGACTCATTGGGCGAATCGCTCTGGAACTGAAATTGGAACCCTCACTCACATTTCCCCTATCTGAAAGTCTGATAAACGCCGGAAAAATGACTAAGTCAAAGAAATTTTTTTTTTAAACTTTTTTCAATTTTACCCCCGTGGGATATATATTCTACCCACACACATTTGGGACTCTCCTGGGGTACCCTCACACATATTATTCCCTCATTTAGTGGATATTTTCACAAAGAAGTGAAATTTTCAAAAATCCAGAAAATTGGCTGAAAACGACTAAATATCAAGGACTCATTGGGCGAATCGCTCTGGAACAGAAATCGGAACGCTCACTGACATTTCCCCTATCTGAAAGTCTGATAAACGCCGGAAAAATGACTAAGTCCTAAAAAAATTTTTTTTCAACTTTTTTCAATTTTACCCCCGTGGGATATATATTCTACCCACACACATTTGGAACTCTCCTGGGGAACCCTCACACATATTATTCCCTCATTTAGTGGATATTTTCACAAAAAAGTGAAATTTTCAAAAATCCAGAAATTGGCTGAAAATGTCTAAATATCAAGGACTCATTGGGCGAATCGCTCTGGAACTGAAATCGGAACGCTCACTGACATTTGCCCTATCTGAAAGTCTGATAAAATGGCTAAGTCCAAAACAAAAAAATTTTCAACTTTTTTCAATTTTACCCCCGTGGGATATATATGCTACCCACACACATTTGGAACTCTCCTGGGGAACCCTCACACATATTATTCCCTCATTTAGTGGATATTTTCACAAAAAAGTGAAATTTTCAAAAATCCAGAAAATTGGCTGAAAACGACTAAATATCAAGGACTCATTGGACGAATCGCTCTGGAACAGAAATCGGAAAGCTCACTGACATTTCCCCTATCTGAAAGTCTGATAAACGCCGGAAAAATGACTAAGTTCAAAAAAAAATTTTTTTCAACTTTTTTCAATTTTACCCCCGTGGGATATATATTCTACCCACACACATTTGGAACTCTCCTGGGGTACCCTCACACATATTATTCCCTCATTTAGTGGATATTTTCACAAAAAAGTGAAATTTTCAAAAATCCAGAAAATTGGCTGAAAATGACTAAATATCAAGGACTCATTGAGTGAATTGCTCTGGAACTGAAATCGGAACGCTCACTGACATTTCCCCTATCTGAAAGTCTGATAAACGCCGGAAAAATTACTAAGTCCAAAAAAAAATTTTTTTCCACTTTTTTCAATTTTATCCCCGTGGGATATATATTCTACCCACACACATTTGGAACTCTCCTGGGGAACCCTCACACATATTATTCCATCATTTAGTGGATATTTTCACAAAAAAGTGAAATTTTCAAAAATCCAGAAAATTGTCTTAAAATGACTAAATATCAAGGACTCATTGGGCGAATCGCTCTGGAACTGAAATCGGAATGCTCACTGACTTTTCCCCTATCTGAAAGTCTGATAAACGCCGGAAAAATGACTAAGTCCAAAAAAAAATTTTTTTCAACTTTTTTCAATTTTACCCCCGTGGGATATATATTCTACCCACACACATTTGGAACTCTCCTGGGGAACCCTCACACATATTATTCCGTCATTTAGTGGATATTTTCACAAAAAAGTGAAATTTTGAAAAATCCAGAAAATTGGCTGAAAACGACTAAATATCAAGAACTCATTGGGCGAATCGCTCTGGAACTGAAATCGGAACGCTCACTGACATTTGCCCTATCTGAAAGTCTGATAAAATGACTAAGTCCAAAACAAAATATTTTCAACTTTTTTCAATTTTATCCCCGTGGGATATATATTCTACCCACACACATTTGGATCTCTCCTGGGGAACCCTCACACATATTATTCCGTCATTTAGTTGATATTTTCACAAAAAAAGTGAAATTTTCAAAAATCCAGAAAATTGGCTGAAAACGACTAAATATCAAGGACTCATTGGGCGAATCGCTCTGGAACTGAAATCGGAACGCTCACTCACATTTCCCCTATCTGAAAGTCTGATAAAATGACTAAGTCCAAAACAAAAAAATTTTCAACTTTTTTCAATTTTACCCCCGTGGGATATATATTCTACCACACACATTTGGGACTCTCCTGGGGTACCCTCACACATATTATTCCCTCAGTTAGTGGATATTTTCACAAAAAAGTGAAATTTTCAAAAATCCAGAAAATTGGCTGAAAACGACTAAATATCAAGAACTCATTGGGCGAATCGCTCTGGAACTGAAATCGGAACGCTCACTCACATTTCCCCTATCTGAAAGTCTGATAAATGCCGGAAAAATGACTAAGTCAAAGAAATTTTTTTTTTAAACTTTTTTCAATTTTACCCCCGTGGGATATATATGCTACCCACACACATTTGGAACTCTCCTGGGGAACCCTCACACATATTATTCCCTCATTTAGTGGATATTTTCACAAAAAAGTGAAATTTTCAAAAATCCAGAAATTGGCTGAAAATGTCTAAATATCAAGGACTCATTGGGGCGAATCGCTCTGGAACAGAAATCGGAACGCTCACTGACATTTCCCCTATCTGAAAGTCTGATAAACGCCGGAAAAATGACTAAGTCCAAAAAAAAATTTTTTTCAACTTTTTTCAATTTTACCCCCGTGGGATATATATTCTACCCACACACATTTGGAACTCTCCTGGGGTACCCTCACACATATTATTCCCTCATTTAGTGGATATTTTCACAAAAAAGTGAAATTTTCAAAAATCCAGAAAATTGGCTGAAAACGACTAAATATCAAGGACTCATTGAGTGAATTGCTCTGGAACTGAAATCGGAACGCTCACTGACATTTCCCCTATCTGAAAGTCTGATAAACGCCGGAAAAATTACTAAGTCCAAAAAAAATTTTTTTTCCACTTTTTTCAATTTTATCCCCGTGGGATATATATTCTACCCACACACATTTGGAACTCTCCTGGGGAACCCTCACACATATTATTCCGTCATTTAGTGGATATTTTCACAAAAAAGTGAAATTTTCAAAAATCCAGAAAATTGGCTGAAAACGACTAAATATCAAGGACGCATTGAGTGAATCGCTCTGGAACTGAAATCGGAACGCTCACTGACATTTCCCCTATCTGAAAGTCTGATAAACGCCGGAAAAATTACTAAGTCCAAAAAAAATTTTTTTTAAACTTTTTTCAATTTTACCCCCGTGGGATATATATTCTACCCACACACATTTGGAACTCTCCTGGGGTACCCTCACACATATTATTCCCTCAGTTAGTGGATATTTTCACAAAAAAGTGAAATTTTCAAAAATCCAGAAAATTGGCTGAAAACGACTAAATATCAAGAACTCATTGGGCGAATCGCTCTGAAACTGAAATCGGAACGCTCACTGACATTTCCCCTATCTGAAAGTCTGATAAACTCCAGAAAAATGAATGTCCAAAAAAAAATTTTTTTAAACTTTTTTCAATTTTACCCCCATTGGGATATATATTCTACCCGCACACATTTGGAACTCTCCTGGGGTACCCTCACACATATTATTCCCTCATTTAGTGGATATTTTCACAAAAAAGTGAAATTTTCAAAAATCCAGAAATTGGCTGAAAATGTCTAAATATCAAGGACTCACTGGGGCGAATCGCTCTGGAACAGAAATCGGAACGTTCACTGACATTTCCCCTATGTGAAAGTCTGATAAACGCCGGAAAAATGACTAAGTCCAAAAAAAAATTTTTTTCAACTTTTTTCAATTTTACCCCCGTGGGATATATATTCTACCCACACACATTTGGAACTCTCCTGGGGAACCCTCACACATATTATTCCGTCATTTAGTGGATATTTTCACAAAAAAGTGAAATTTTCAAAAATCCAGAAAATTGGCTGAAAATGACTAAATATCAAGGACTCATTGGGCGAATCGCTCTGGAACTGAAATCGGAACGCTCACTGACATTTCCCCTATCTGAAAGTCTGATAAACGCCGGAAAAATGACTAAGTCCAAAAAAAAATTTTTTTCAACTTTTTTCAATTTTATCCCCGTGGGATATATATTCTACCCACACACATTTGGAACTCTCCTGGGGAACCCTCACACATATTATTCCGTCATTTAGTGGATATTTTCACAAAAAAGTGAAATTTTGAAAAATCCAGAAAATTGGCTGAAAACGACTAAATATCAAGAACTCATTGGGCGAATCGCTCTGGAACTGAAATCGGAACGCTCACTCACATTTCCCCTATCTGAAAGTCTGATAAACGCCGGATAAATGACTAAGTCCAAAAAAAAATTTTTTGAAACTTTTTTCAATTTTACCCCCGTGGGATATATATTCTACCCACACACATTTGGAACTCTCCTGGGGTACCCTCACACATATTATTCCCTCATTTAGTGGATATTTTCACAAAAAAGTGAAATTTTCAAAAATCCAGAAATTGGCTGAAAATGTCTAAATATCAAGAACTCATTGGGCGAATCGCTCTGGAACTGAAATCGGAACGCTCACTGACATTTGCCCTATCTGAAAGTCTGATAAAATGACTAAGTCCAAAACAAAATATTTTCAACTTTTTTCAATTTTATCCCCGTGGGATATATATTCTACCCACACACATTTAGAACTCTCCTGGGGTACCCTCACACATATTATTCCCTCATTTAGTGGATATTTTCACAAAAAAGTGAAATTTTCAAAAATCCAGAAAATTGGCTGAAAACGACTAAATTTCAAGGACTCATTGGGCGAATCGCTCTGGAACAGAAATCGGAAAGCTCACTGACATTTCCCCTATCTGAAAGTCTGATAAACGCCGGAAAAATGACTAAGTCCCAAAAAAAAAATTTTTAAACTTTTTTCGATTTTACCCACGTGCGATATATATTGTACCCACACACATTTGGAACTCTCCTGGGGTACCCTCACACATATTATTCCCTCAGTTAGTAGATATTTTCACAAAAAAGTGAAATTTTCAAAAATCCAGAAAATTGGCTGAAAACGACTAAATATCAAGAACTCATTGGGCGAATCGCTCTGGAACTGAAATCGGAACGCTCACTCACATTTCCCCTATCTGAAAGTCTGATAAATGCCGGAAAAATGACTAAGTCAAAGAAATTTTTTTTTTAAACTTTTTTCAATTTTACCCCCGTGGGATATATATGCTACCCACACACATTTGGAACTCTCCTGGGGAACCCTCACACATATTATTCCCTCATTTAGTGGATATTTTCACAAAAAAGTGAAATTTTCAAAAATCCAGAAATTGGCTGAAAATGTCTAAATATCAAGGACTCATTGGGGCGAATCGCTCTGGAACAGAAATCGGAACGCTCACTGACATTTCCCCTATCTGAAATCTGATAAACGCCAGAAAAATGACTAAGTCCAAAAAAAAATTGTTTTCAACTTTTTTCAATTTTACCCCCGTGGGATATATATTCTACCCACACACATTTGGAACTCTCCTGGGGTACCCTCACACATATTATTCCGTCATTTAGTGGATATTTTCACAAAAAAGTGAAATTTTCAAAAATCCAGAAAATTGGCTGAAAACGACTAAATATCAAGGACGCATTGAGTGAATCGCTCTGGAACTGAAATCGGAACGCTCACTGACATTTCCCCTATCTGAAAGTCTGATAAACGCCGGAAAAATTACTAAGTCCAAAAAAAATTTTTTTTAAACTTTTTTCAATTTTACCCCCGTGGGATATATATTCTACCCACACACATTTGGAACTCTCCTGGGGTACCCTCACACATATTATTCCCTCATTTAGTGGATATTTTCACAAAAAAGTGAAATTTTCAAAAATCCAAAATATTGGCTGAAAAAGACTAAATATCAAGGACTCATTGGGGCGAATCGCTCTGGAACTGAAATCGGAACGCTCACTGACATTTCCCCTATGTGAAAGTCTGATAAACGCAGGAAAAATGACTAAGTCCCAAAAAAAAAATTTTTAAACTTTTTTCAATTTTACCCACGTGCGATATATATTGTACCCACACACATTTGGAACTCTCCTGGGGTACCCTCACACATATTATTCCCTCAGTTAGTGGATATTTTCACAAAAAAGTGAAATTTTCAAAAATCCAGAAAATTGGCTGAAAACGACTAAATATCAAGAACTCATTGGGCGAATCGCTCTGGAACTGAAATCGGAACGCTCACTGACATTTCCCCTATCTGAAAGTCTGATAAACTCCAGAAAAATGAATGTCCAAAAAAAAATTTTTTTAAACTTTTTTAAATTTTGCCCCCGTGGGATATATATTCTACCCACACACATTTAGAACTCTCCTGGGGAACCATCACACATATTATTCCATCATTTAGTGGATATTTTCACAAAAAAGTGAAATTTTCAAAAATCCAGAAAATTGGCTGAAAACGACTAAATATCAAGGACTCATTGGGCGAATCGCTCTGGAACTGAAATCGGAACGCTCACTGACATTTCCCCTATCTGAAATTTCTGATAAACGCCGGAAAAATGACTAAGTCCAAAAAAAAAAATTTTTCAACTTTTTTCAATTTTACCCCCGTGGGATATATATTCTCCCAACACACATTTGGAACTCTCCTGGGGTACCCTCACACATATTATTCCCTCATTTAGTGGATATTTTCACAAAAAAGTGAAATTTTCAAAAATCCAGAAAATTGGCTGAAAACGACTAAATATCAAGGACTCATTGGGCGAATCGCTCTGGAAGTGAAATCGGAACGCTCACTGACATTTCCCCTATCTGAAAGTCTGATAAACGCCGAAAAAATGACTAAGTCAAAGAAATTTTTTTTTAAAACTTTTTTCAATTTTACCCCCGTGGAATATATATTCTACCCACACACATTTGGAACTCTCCTGGGGAACCCTCACACATATTATTCCGTCATTTAGTTGATATTTTCACAAAAAAGTGAAATTTTCAAAAATCCAGAAAATTGCCTGAAAACGACTAAATATCAAGGACTCATTGGGCGAATCGCTCTGGAACTGAAATCGGAACGCTCACTCACATTTCCCCTATCTGAAAGTCTGATAAAATGACTAAGTCCAAAACAAAAAAATTTTCAACTTTTTTCAATTTTACCCCCGTGGGATATATATTCTACCCAAACACATTTGGGACTCTCCTGGGGTACCCTCACACATATTATTCCCTCATTTAGTAGATATTTTCACAAAAAAGTGAAATTTTCAAAAATCCAAAATATTGGCTGAAAAAGACGAAATATCAAGGACTCATTGGGGCGAATCGCTCTGGAACTGAAATCGGAACGCTCACTGACATTTCCCCTATGTGAAAGTCTGATAAACGCAGGAAAAATGACTAAGTCCCAAAAAAAAAATTTTTAAACTTTTTTCGATTTTACCCACGTGCGATATATATTGTACCCACACACATTTGGAACTCTCCTGGGGTACCCTCACACATATTATTCCCTCAGTTAGTAGATATTTTCACAAAAAAGTGAAATTTTCAAAAATCCAGAAAATTGGCTGAAAACGACTAAATATCAAGAACTCATTGGGCGAATCGCTCTGGAACTGAAATCGGAACGCTCACTCACATTTCCCCTATCTGAAAGTCTGATAAATGCCGGAAAAATGACTAAGTCAAAGAAATTTTTTTTTTAAACTTTTTTCAATTTTACCCCCGTGGGATATATATGCTACCCACACACATTTGGAACTCTCCTGGGGAACCCTCACACATATTATTCCCTCATTTAGTGGATATTTTCACAAAAAAGTGAAATTTTCAAAAATCCAGAAATTGGCTGAAAATGTCTAAATATCAAGGACTCATTGGGGCGAATCGCTCTGGAACAGAAATCGGAACGCTCACTGACATTTCCCCTATCTGAAATCTGATAAACGCCAGAAAAATGACTAAGTCCAAAAAAAAATTGTTTTCAACTTTTTTCAATTTTACCCCCGTGGGATATATATTCTACCCACACACATTTGGAACTCTCCTGGGGTACCCTCACACATATTATTCCGTCATTTAGTGGATATTTTCACAAAAAAGTGAAATTTTCAAAAATCCAGAAAATTGGCTGAAAACGACTAAATATCAAGGACGCATTGAGTGAATCGCTCTGGAACTGAAATCGGAACGCTCACTGACATTTCCCCTATCTGAAAGTCTGATAAACGCCGGAAAAATTACTAAGTCCAAAAAAAATTTTTTTTAAACTTTTTTCAATTTTACCCCCGTGGGATATATATTCTACCCACACACATTTGGAACTCTCCTGGGGTACCCTCACACATATTATTCCCTCATTTAGTGGATATTTTCACAAAAAAGTGAAATTTTCAAAAATCCAAAATATTGGCTGAAAAAGACTAAATATCAAGGACTCATTGGGGCGAATCGCTCTGGAACTGAAATCGGAACGCTCACTGACATTTCCCCTATGTGAAAGTCTGATAAACGCAGGAAAAATGACTAAGTCCCAAAAAAAAAATTTTTAAACTTTTTTCAATTTTACCCACGTGCGATATATATTGTACCCACACACATTTGGAACTCTCCTGGGGTACCCTCACACATATTATTCCCTCAGTTAGTGGATATTTTCACAAAAAAGTGAAATTTTCAAAAATCCAGAAAATTGGCTGAAAACGACTAAATATCAAGAACTCATTGGGCGAATCGCTCTGGAACTGAAATCGGAACGCTCACTGACATTTCCCCTATCTGAAAGTCTGATAAACTCCAGAAAAATGAATGTCCAAAAAAAAATTTTTTTAAACTTTTTTAAATTTTGCCCCCGTGGGATATATATTCTACCCACACACATTTAGAACTCTCCTGGGGAACCATCACACATATTATTCCATCATTTAGTGGATATTTTCACAAAAAAGTGAAATTTTCAAAAATCCAGAAAATTGGCTGAAAACGACTAAATATCAAGGACTCATTGGGCGAATCGCTCTGGAACTGAAATCGGAACGCTCACTGACATTTCCCCTATCTGAAATTTCTGATAAACGCCGGAAAAATGACTAAGTCCAAAAAAAAAAATTTTTCAACTTTTTTCAATTTTACCCCCGTGGGATATATATTCTCCCAACACACATTTGGAACTCTCCTGGGGTACCCTCACACATATTATTCCCTCATTTAGTGGATATTTTCACAAAAAAGTGAAATTTTCAAAAATCCAGAAAATTGGCTGAAAACGACTAAATATCAAGGACTCATTGGGCGAATCGCTCTGGAAGTGAAATCGGAACGCTCACTGACATTTCCCCTATCTGAAAGTCTGATAAACGCCGAAAAAATGACTAAGTCAAAGAAATTTTTTTTTAAAACTTTTTTCAATTTTACCCCCGTGGAATATATATTCTACCCACACACATTTGGAACTCTCCTGGGGAACCCTCACACATATTATTCCGTCATTTAGTTGATATTTTCACAAAAAAGTGAAATTTTCAAAAATCCAGAAAATTGCCTGAAAACGACTAAATATCAAGGACTCATTGGGCGAATCGCTCTGGAACTGAAATCGGAACGCTCACTCACATTTCCCCTATCTGAAAGTCTGATAAAATGACTAAGTCCAAAACAAAAAAATTTTCAACTTTTTTCAATTTTACCCCCGTGGGATATATATTCTACCCAAACACATTTGGGACTCTCCTGGGGTACCCTCACACATATTATTCCCTCATTTAGTAGATATTTTCACAAAAAAGTGAAATTTTCAAAAATCCAAAATATTGGCTGAAAAAGACGAAATATCAAGGACTCATTGGGGCGAATCGCTCTGGAACTGAAATCGGAACGCTCACTGACATTTCCCCTATGTGAAAGTCTGATAAACGCAGGAAAAATGATTAAGTCCCAAAAAAAAAATGTTTCAACTTTTTTCAATTTTACCCCCGTGGGATATATATTCTCCCAACACACATTTGGAACTCTCCTGGGGTACCCTCACAGATATTATTCCCTCATTTAGTGGATATTTTCACAAAAAAGTGAAATTTTCAAAAATCCAGAAAATTGGCTGAAAACGACTAAATATCAAGGACTCATTGGGCGAATCGCTCTGGAACTGAAATCGGTACGCTGACTGACATTTCCCCTATCTGAAAGTCTGATAAACGCCGGAAAAATGACTAAGTCCCAAAAAAAAAATTTTTAAACTTTTTTCAATTTTACCCCCGTGGGATATATATTCTACCCACACACATTTGGAACTCTCCTGGGGTACCCTCACACATATTATTCCCTCATTTAGTGGATATTTTCACAAAAAAGTGAAATTTTCAAAAATCCAGAAAATTGGCTGAAAACGACTAAATATCAAGGACTCATTGGGCGAATCGCTCTGGAACTGAAATCGGAACGCTCACTGACATTTCCCCTATCTGAAAGTCTGATAAACGCCGGAAAAATGACTAAGTCAAAGAAATTTTTTTTTAAAACTTTTTTCAATTTTACCCCCGTGGGATATATATTCTACCCACACACATTTGGAACTCTCCTGGGGAACCCTCACACATATTATTCCGTCATTTAGTTGATATTTTCACAAAAAAGTGAAATTTTCAAAAATCCAGAAAATTGCCTGAAAACGACTAAATATCAAGGACTCATTGGGCGAATCGCTCTGGAACTGAAATCGGAACGCTCACTGACATTTGCCCTCTCTGAAAGTCTGATAAAATGACTAAGTCCAAAACAAAATATTTTCAACTTTTTTCAATTTTATCCCCGTGGGATATATATTCTACCCACACACATTTGGAACTCTCCTGGGGTACCCTCACACATATTATTCCCTCATTTAGTGGATATTTTCACAAAAAAGTGAAATTTTCAAAAATCCAGAAAATTGGCTGAAAACGACTAAATATCAAGGACTCATTGAGTGAATTGCTCTGGAACTGAAATCGGAACGCTCACTGACATTTCCCCTATCTGAAAGTCTGATAAACGCCGGAAAAATTACTAAGTCCAAAAAAAATTTTTTTTCCACTTTTTTCAATTTTATCCCCGTGGGATATATATTCTACCCACACACATTTGGAACTCTCCTGGGGAACCCTCACACATATTATTCCGTCATTTAGTGGATATTTTCACAAAAAAGTGAAATTTTCAAAAATCCAGAAAATTGGCTGAAAACGACTAAATATCAAGGACTCATTGGGCGAATCGCTCTGGAACTGAAATCGGAACGCTCACTGACATTTCCCCTATGTGAAAGTCTGATAAACGCAGGAAAAATGACTAAGTCCCAAAAAAAAAATTTTTAAACTTTTTTCAATTTTACCCCCGTGGGATATATATTCTACCCACACACATTTGGAACTCTCCTGGGGTACCCTCACACATATTATTCCCTCATTTAGTGGATATTTTCACAAAAAAGTGAAATTTTCAAAAATCCAAAATATTGGCTGAAAAAGACGAAATATCAAGGACTCATTGGGGCGAATCGCTCTGGAACTGAAATCGGAACGCTCACTGACATTTCCCCTATGTGAAAGTCTGATAAACGCAGGAAAAATGATTAAGTCCCAAAAAAAAAATTTTTCAACTTTTTTCAATTTTACCCCCGTGGGATATATATTCTCCCAACACACATTTGGAACTCTCCTGGGGTACCCTCACAGATATTATTCCCTCATTTAGTGGATATTTTCACAAAAAAGTGAAATTTTCAAAAATCCAGAAAATTGGCTGAAAACGACTAAATATCAAGGACTCATTGGGCGAATCGCTCTGGAACTGAAATCGGAACGCTGACTGACATTTCCCCTATCTGAAAGTCTGATAAACGGCGGAAAAATGACTAAGTCCCAAAAAAAAATTTTTAAAACTTTTTTCAATTTTACCCCCGTGGGATATATATTCTACCCACACACATTTGGAACTCTCCTGGGGTACCCTCACACATATTATTCCCTCATTTAGTGGATATTTTCACAAAAAAGTGAAATTTTCAAAAATCCAGAAAATTGGCTGAAAACGACTAAATATCAAGGACTCATTGTGCGAATCGCTCTGGAAGTGAAATCGGAACGCTCACTGACATTTCCCCTATCTGAAAGTCTGATAAACGCCGGAAAAATGACTAAGTCAAAGAAATTTTTTTTTAAAACTTTTTTCAATTTTACCCCCGTGGGATATATATTCTACCCACACACATTTGGAACTCTCCTGGGGAACCCTCACACATATTATTCCGTCATTTAGTTGATATTTTCATAAAAAAGTGAAATTTTCAAAAATCCAGAAAATTGCCTGAAAATGACTAAATATCAAGGACTCATTGGGCGAATCGCTCTGGAACTGAAATCGGAACGCTCACTCACATTTCCCCTATCTGAAAGTCTGATAAAATGACTAAGTCCAAAACAAAAAAATTTTCAACTTTTTTCAATTTTACCCCCGTGGGATATATATTCTACCCAAACACATTTGGGACTCTCCTGGGGTACCCTCACACATATTATTCCCTCATTTAGTAGATATTTTCACAAAAAAGTGAAATTTTCAAAAATCCAAAATATTGGCTGAAAAAGACGAAATATCAAGGACTCATTGGGGCGAATCGCTCTGGAACTGAAATCGGAATGCTCACTGACATTTCCCCTATGTGAAAGTCTGATAAACGCAGGAAAAATGATTAAGTCCCAAAAAAAAAATGTTTCAACTTTTTTCAATTTTACCCCCGTGGGATATATATTCTCCCAACACACATTTGGAACTCTCCTGGGGTACCCTCACAGATATTATTCCCTCATTTAGTGGATATTTTCACAAAAAAGTGAAATTTTCAAAAATCCAGAAAATTGGCTGAAAACGACTAAATATCAAGGACTCATTGGGCGAATCGCTCTGGAACTGAAATCGGTACGCTGACTGACATTTCCCCTATCTGAAAGTCTGATAAACGCCGGAAAAATGACTAAGTCCCAAAAAAAAAATTTTTAAACTTTTTTCAATTTTACCCCCGTGGGATATATATTCTACCCACACACATTTGGAACTCTCCTGGGGTACCCTCACACATATTATTCCCTCATTTAGTGGATATTTTCACAAAAAAGTGAAATTTTCAAAAATCCAGAAAATTGGCTGAAAACGACTAAATATCAAGGACTCATTGGGCGAATCGCTCTGGAACTGAAATCGGAACGCTCACTGACATTTCCCCTATCTGAAAGTCTGATAAACGCCGGAAAAATGACTAAGTCAAAGAAATTTTTTTTTAAAACTTTTTTCAATTTTACCCCCGTGGGATATATATTCTACCCACACACATTTGGAACTCTCCTGGGGAACCCTCACACATATTATTCCGTCATTTAGTTGATATTTTCACAAAAAAGTGAAATTTTCAAAAATCCAGAAAATTGCCTGAAAACGACTAAATATCAAGGACTCATTGGGCGAATCGCTCTGGAACTGAAATCGGAACGCTCACTGACATTTGCCCTCTCTGAAAGTCTGATAAAATGACTAAGTCCAAAACAAAATATTTTCAACTTTTTTCAATTTTATCCCCGTGGGATATATATTCTACCCACACACATTTGGAACTCTCCTGGGGTACCCTCACACATATTATTCCCTCATTTAGTGGATATTTTCACAAAAAAGTGAAATTTTAAAAAATCCAGAAAATTGGCTGAAAACGACTAAATATCAAGGACTCATTGAGTGAATTGCTCTGGAACTGAAATCGGAACGCTCACTGACATTTCCCCTATCTGAAAGTCTGATAAACGCCGGAAAAATTACTAAGTCCAAAAAAAATTTTTTTTCCACTTTTTTCAATTTTATCCCCGTGGGATATATATTCTACCCACACACATTTGGAACTCTCCTGGGGAACCCTCACACATATTATTCCGTCATTTAGTGGATATTTTCACAAAAAAGTGAAATTTTCAAAAATCCAGAAAATTGGCTGAAAACGACTAAATATCAAGGACTCATTGGGCGAATCGCTCTGGAACTGAAATCGGAACGCTCACTGACATTTCCCCTATGTGAAAGTCTGATAAACGCAGGAAAAATGACTAAGTCCCAAAAAAAAAATTTTTAAACTTTTTTCAATTTTACCCCCGTGGGATATATATTCTACCCACACACATTTGGAACTCTCCTGGGGTACCCTCACACATATTATTCCCTCATTTAGTGGATATTTTCACAAAAAAGTGAAATTTTCAAAGATCCAGAAAATTGGCTGAAAACGACTAAATATCAAGGACTCATTGGGCGAATCGCTCTGGAACTGAAATCGGAACGCTCACTGACATTTCCCCTATCTGAAAGTCTGATAAACGCCGGAAAAATGACTAAGTCAAAGAAATTTTTTTTTAAAACTTTTTTCAATTTTACCCCCGTGGGATATATATTCTCCCAACACACATTTGGAACTCTCCTGGGGTACGCTCACAGATATGATTCCCTCATTTAGTGGATATTTTCACAAAAAAGTGAAATTTTCAAAAATCCAGAAAATTGGCTGAAAACGACTAAATATCAAGGACTCATTGGGAGAATCGCTCCGGAACTGAAATCGGAACGCTCACTGACATTTCCCCTATCTGAAAGTCTGATAAACGCCGGAAAAATGACTAAGTCAAAGAAATTTTTTTTTAAAACTTTTTTCAATTTTACCCCCGTGGGATATATATTCTACCCACACACATTTGGAACTCTCCTGGGGAACCCTCACACATATTATTCCGTCATTTAGTTGATATTTTCACAAAAAAGTGAAATTTTCAAAAATCCAGAAAATTGCCTGAAAACGACTAAATATCAAGGAATCATTGGGCGAATCGCTCTGGAACTGAAATCGGAACGCTCACTCACATTTCCCCTATCTGAAAGTCTGATAAAATGACTAAGTCCAAAACAAAAAAAATTTCAACTTTTTTCAATTTTACCCCCGTGGGATATATATTCTACCCAAACACATTTGGGACTCTCCTGGGGTACCCTCACACATATTATTCCCTCATTTAGTGGATATTTTCACAAAAAAGTGAAATTTTCAAAAATCCAAAATATTGGCTGAAAAAGACGAAATATCAAGGACTCATTGGGGCGAATCGCTCTGGAACTGAAATCGGAACGCTCACTGACATTTCCCCTATGTGAAAGTCTGATAAACGCAGGAAAAATGATTAAGTCCCAAAAAAAAAATTTTTCAACTTTTTTCAATTTTACCCCCGTGGGATATATATTCTCCCAACACACATTTGGAACTCTCCTGGGGTACCCTCACAGATATTATTCCCTCATTTAGTGGATATTTTCACAAAAAAGTGAAATTTTCAAAAATCCAGAAAATTGGCTGAAAACGACTAAATATCAAGGACTCATTGGGCGAATCGCTCTGGAACTGAAATCTGAACGCTGACTGACATTTCCCCTATCTGAAAGTCTGATAAACGGCGGAAAAATGACTAAGTCCCAAAAAAAAATTTTTAAAACTTTTTTCAATTTTACCCCCGTGGGATATATATTCTACCCACACACATTTGGAACTCTCCTGGGGTACCCTCACACATATTATTCCCTCATTTAGTGGATATTTTCACAAAAAAGTGAAATTTTCAAAAATCCAGAAAATTGGCTGAAAACGACTAAATATCAAGGACTCATTGTGCGAATCGCTCTGGAAGTGAAATCGGAACGCTCACTGACATTTCCCCTATCTGAAAGTCTGATAAACGCCGGAAAAATGACTAAGTCAAAGAAATTTTTTTTTAAAACTTTTTTCAATTTTACCCCCGTGGGATATATATTCTACCCACACACATTTGGAACTCTCCTGGGGAACCCTCACACATATTATTCCGTCATTTAGTTGATATTTTCATAAAAAAGTGAAATTTTCAAAAATCCAGAAAATTGCCTGAAAATGACTAAATATCAAGGACTCATTGGGCGAATCGCTCTGGAACTGAAATCGGAACGCTCACTCACATTTCCCCTATCTGAAAGTCTGATAAAATGACTAAGTCCAAAACAAAAAAATTTTCAACTTTTTTCAATTTTACCCCCGTGGGATATATATTCTACCCAAACACATTTGGGACTCTCCTGGGGTACCCTCACACATATTATTCCCTCATTTAGTAGATATTTTCACAAAAAAGTGAAATTTTCAAAAATCCAAAATATTGGCTGAAAAAGACGAAATATCAAGGACTCATTGGGGCGAATCGCTCTGGAACTGAAATCGGAATGCTCACTGACATTTCCCCTATGTGAAAGTCTGATAAACGCAGGAAAAATGATTAAGTCCCAAAAAAAAAATTTTTCAACTTTTTTCAATTTTACCCCCGTGGGATATATATTCTCCCAACACACATTTGGAACTCTCCTGGGGTACCCTCACAGATATTATTCCCTCATTTAGTGGATATTTTCACAAAAAAGTGAAATTTTCAAAAATCCAGAAAATTGGCTGAAAACGACTAAATATCAAGGACTCATTGGGCGAATCGCTCTGGAACTGAAATCGGAACGCTCACTGACATTTCCCCTATCTGAAAGTCTGATAAACGCCGGAAAAATGACTAAGTCCAAAAAAAAATTTTTTTCAACTTTTTTCAATTTTGCCCCCGTGGGATATATATTCTACCCACACACATTTAGAACTCTCCTGGGGAACCATCACACATATTATTCCATCATTTAGTGGATATTTTCACAAAAAAGTGAAATTTTCAAAAATCCAGAAAATTGGCTGAAAACGACTAAATATCAAGGACTCATTGGGCGAATCGCTCTGGAAGTGAAATCGGAACGCTCACTGACATTTCCCCTATCTGAAAGTCTGATAAACGCCGGAAAAATGACTAAGTCAAAGAAATTTTTTTTTAAAACTTTTTTCAATTTTACCCCCGTGGGATATATATTCTACCCACACACATTTGGAACTCTCCTGGGGAACCCTCACACATATTATTCCGTCATTTAGTTGATATTTTCACAAAAAAGTGAAATTTTCAAAAATCCAGAAAATTGCCTGAAAACGACTAAATATCAAGGACTCATTGGGCGAATCGCTCTGGAACTGAAATCGGAACGCTCACTGACATTTGCCCTCTCTGAAAGTCTGATAAAATGACTAAGTCCAAAACAAAATATTTTCAACTTTTTTCAATTTTATCCCCGTGGGATATATATTCTACCCACACACATTTGGAACTCTCCTGGGGAACCCTCACACATATTATTCCGTCATTTAGTTGATATTTTCACAAAAAAGTGAAATTTTCAAAAATCCAGAAAATTGGCTGAAAAAGACGATATATCAAGGACTCATTGGGGCGAATCGCTCTGGAACTGAAATCGGAACGCTCACTGACATTTCCCCTATGTGAAAGTCTGATAAACGCAGGAAAAATGATTAAGTCCCAAAAAAAAAATTTTTCAACTTTTTTCAATTTTACCCCCGTGGGATATATATTCTCCCAACACACATTTGGAACTCTCCTGAGGTACCCTCACAGATATTATTCCCTCATTTAGTGCATATTTTCACAAAAAAGTGAAATTTTCAAAAATCCAGAAAATTGGCTGAAAACGACTAAATATCAAGGACTCATTGGGCGAATCGCTCTGGAACTGAAATCGGAACGCTGACTGACATTTCCCCTATCTGAAAGTCTGATAAACGCCGGAAAAATGACTAAGTCCCAAAAAAAATTTTTTGAAACTTTTTTCAATTTTACCCCCGTGGGATATATATTCTACCCACACACATTTGGAACTCTCCTGGGGTACCCTCACACATATTATTCCCTCATTTAGTGGATATTTTCACAAAAAAGTGAAATTTTCAAAAATCCAGAAAATTGGTTGAAAACGACTAAATCATAGAATCATAGAATCATAGAATCATAGAATGGTAGAGTTGGAAGGGACCTCCTGGGTCATCTGGTCCAACCCCCTGCTCAAAGCAGGATTCACTAAATCATCTCAGACAGATGTCTGTCCAGCCTCTGTTTGAAGACGTCCATTGAAGGGGAACTCACCACCTCTCGTGGCAGCCTGTTCCACTCATTAATCACCCTAACTGTCAAAAAGTTTTTTCTAATATCTAATCTGTGTCTCCTCCCATTTAGTTTCATCCCATTGCTTCTAGTCTTTCCTTGTGCAAATGAGAATAAAGATGATCCTTCTACAATGTGACAGCCCTTGACATATTTGTAGACAGCTATTAAGTCTCCTCTCAGTCTTCTTTTTTGCAAGCTAAACATTCCCAAATCCTGCAACCGTTCCTCATAGGACATGGTTTGCAGACCAGTCACCATTCTGGTCGCTCTTCTCTGAACTTGCTCCAGTTTGTCTATGTCTTTTTTAAAATGTGGGGCCCAAAACTGTACACAGTATTCCAGATGAGGTCTGACCAAAGAGGAGTAAAGACCAATAATGACTTCACGTGATCTAGACTGTATGCTTCTGTTAATACATCCCAGAATTGTATTTGCCTTTTTTGCTGCTGCATCACACTGTTGACTCATGTTCAGTCTATGATCTATTAGTATACCTAAATCTTTTTCACATGTACTGTTGCTTAGCTCTATTCCTCCCATTCTGTATATGCTTTTTTCATTTTTATTGCCCAGATGTAGTACTTTGCATTTTTCCCTGTTAAAAAACATTCTGTTGGTTGCTGCCCACTGCTCCAGTTTATTTAGGTCTTTTTGAATCCTCTCTCTCTCTTCTCTAGTATTAGCTATCCCTCCTAGCTTTGTGTCATCAGCAAATTTAATCAGTTTACACTCAATTCCTTCATCTAAATCATTGATAAAGATGTTGAACAATACAGGTCCCAGGACGGAGCCCTGTGGTACCCCACTTGAGACATTCATCCAGCTGGATGTGAAGCCATTTACAATCACCCTTTGAGTCCGATCACTAAGCCAGTTATGAATCCACCTAACAGTTGCCTGGTCCATTGCATACTTGGTCATTTTTTCAATAAGGATGGTGTGAGATACTTTGTCAAATGCTTTGCTGAAGTCAAGATATACTATATCTACAGCATTTCCCTGATCCACCCAGTCAGTGATTCTGTCATAGAAGGAAATTAAGTTAGTCTGACATGACTTGTTAGTTATAAACCCATGCTGACTCTGGTTAATCACTTCATTCTTATCCAGGTACTTACATACATGTTGTTTAATAATTTGTTCAAAGATCTTTCCTGGTATAGAAGTCAGACTCACCGGCCTATAGTTCCCTGGGTCCACCTTCTTCCACTTTTTGAAGATAGGAACAACATTTGCTCTTCTCCAGTCTTCTGGGACTTCTCCTGTTCTCCAAGAATTTTCAAAGATTATGGAGAGTGGTTCTAAAATTTCTTCTACGATCTCCTTCAGTACTCTGGGGTGTAATTCATCTGGACCTGGAGACTTGAACTCATTTATGTTAGCTAAATATTCCCTCACAATCTTTCTGTTTACAGATAACTTGGATTCTTCTATTCCTTTAAAAGGACAGTGAAGATCAGTTGATGTTACATTTTCTTTCTGAGAGAAAACAGATGCAAAATAGGAATTAAAAAGTTTGGCCTTCTCAACATCCTCTCTTACCATTTCTCCATTTTCATCCTGTAAAAATCCTATAGCATCTTTGACTTTTCTTTTACTTTTGACATACCCCCAAAATCCTTTTTTATTGCTTTTGACATCTCTTGCAAGCCTTAATTCATTGTCAGCTTTAGCTAACCTGATGCATGCCCTGCAGGATCTGCAGACTGCATTAAAATCTTCTTTAGATATGCCTCCCTCTTTCCATTTAATAAACATTTCTTTCTTTCTTTTTAGCATGTGTTTAAGTTCTGTGTTCATCCATCCTGGTTTCCTTAAATGCTTCCCATTCTTCCTACTTTTCGGGATTGTTAACGATTGTGCTTTGAGAATCTCATTTTTAAAAATTTCCCATCCTTCCTGGACATTTTTGTCCTTAAGGACATCCAGCCATTGGATCCCTCCTATTCTCTTTCTGAGTCTCTTAAAATCTGCCTTTCTAAAATCTAACCTTGAAGTTTGAGTCTTCACATGTCTTCCTCCTCTAGTTATCCAAAATTCGATAATAGCATGATCGCTGCCTCCTAGGGTCCCAGCCACTTTTACCTCCTCAACCATTTCCTCCTTGTTTATAAGGATTAGATCCAAAGTAGCAGATCCCCTTGTTTTCTCCCCTACCTTTTGGAAGATAAAGTTGTCAGCAAGAGAGGATAAGAATTTGCTTGACCTGTTAGTTTTACTTGAGAGAGATTCCCAACAAATGTCTGGATAGTTAAAATCTCCCATGACCACTACGTCATATTTTTTTGAGAACTTGGTCATTTGATACATAAAGAGTTCATCCATATCTTCAGCTTTCCCAGGTGGCCTGTAGTAAATGCCTACAATGGTGTCCTTTCCGTTGTTCTCTCCTTGTATTCTTACCCAAACAGTTTCCACAGAACTCCCAGTCTCTGAAGCTTCAATCTCTGTGCAGATATACGCTTTTCTAACATACAATGCGACACCTCCTCCTCGTTTATCAAGTCTGTTTCTTGCAAATAAGTTGTATCCTTTTAGCCTTTTATTCCAATCATGTGTATCGTCCCACCAAGTTTCAGTGATTCCAATGACATCATATTTCTTTTCCTGCGTTAGTAGTTCTAATTCTCCTTGTTTGTTGCCCATGCTTTGTGCATTTGTATAAAAACATTTTAGTTTGTGATTGGTTTCTCTTCTTCCCATATTTTTATTATTTAAATTGTTTTGTCTTTGTTCTTCCTTTCCACTTCCAGTAGCAGAGATCTCAATAGTATTTGTCAGCTGTATGGCTTTTTCTGGCCTTTTGCTTCCCTTCCCACATTGTTCTAGTTTAAAGCTCTCCTGATGAGTGCAGCAAGGCAATTTCCAAATACATGTTTTCCAGTCTTCGTAAGGTGCACCCCATCTCTAGCAAGTAGTCCATCGTATAGGTAATTCATTCCGTGATCCAGAAATCCAAATCCTTGTTGACGGCACCATCGACGTAGCCAGTTGTTCACCTGTAGAATCTTATTCCACCTCATTGTTCCATGGCCATCCACTGGGAGGATGGATGAGAAGACCACCTGCGCTCCCAATTCTTTCACTTTCTTGCCCAAGTCTTCAAAGTCACTGCAGATGGTTTCCAGGTCCTTTCTTGCAGTGTCATTTGTCCCCACATGTATTAGCAGGAATGGGTAGTGATCTGTAGGTCTGAAGAGTCTTGATATCCTGTCAGACACATCTTTAATTTTTGCTCCTGGAAGACAGCACATTTCTCTTGAGGTTATGTCTGGTCTGCAGATAGCAGCCTCTGTTCCTCTTAACAGGGAATCCCCCATGACCACCACTCTCCGTTTTTTCTTCACAACATTCTTCTTTCTCCATCCAGGAGGATTCTGAGGGCTTACAAGGTTATTCATTGCTGGCAAAGTCTTATCTTGCTGTATTTCTTCATGGTTCTCCTGCGAGAGAGCCTGGTACTGGTTCCTGAGCAGTATAGGTGCTGACTGCCTCTCTATCCTCCTGCTTCTCTGGGTCACATGCTTCCATTCCTCTGTTTCCTCAGGTGCAGTTCGAATTTCTTCTCTTTCTGAATCATGAAGAGATAATTCTGCTCTGTCTAAGAACTCTTCACCTTCCTTAATGATTTTCAAGGTAGTTAACCTCTCTTCTAGATTTCGCAACTTTTCCTCCAACAGGGACACAAGCTTGCATTTCTGGCATGTGAAGTTTGGCTTTTCCACTGGCAAGTCTGTGAACATGTAGCAGGATATGCAGCTCACCAAATGGCTCCTGGACTCTTCCATGTTCTTACTGTTAATGTTCTGAAAACAGTGAAAAAAGCTTCAAAAAAAAGCTTCAATATCCAACAGCCAAAATCCAGTGTTCTTTGAGCTCACGGAGACTCTTCACTTACCCCAAAATGCAGTGGGAATATGCAAATTATCTCCTTAGGACTCCTCCCCTGGTTTACCGATGTCCTCTTTTCAGCTCCAACAGCCAAAATCCAGTGTTCTTTGAGCTCACGGAGACTCTTCACTTACCCCAGAATGCAGTGGGAATATGCAAATTATCTCCTTAGGACTCCTCCCCTGGTTTACCGATGTCCTCTTTTCAGCTCCAACAGCCAAAATCCAGTGTTCTTTGAGCTCACGGAGACTCTTCACTTACCCCAAAATGCAGTGGGAATATGCAAATTATCTCCTTAGGACTCCTCCCCTGGTTTACCGATGTCCTCTTTTCAGCTCCAACAGCCAAAATCCAGTGTTCTTTGAGCTCACGGAGACTCTTCACTTACCACAAAATGCAGTGGGAATATGCAAATTATCTCCTTAGGACTCCTCCCCTGGTTTACCGATGTCCTCTTTTCAGCTCCAACAGCCAAAATCCAGTGTTCTTTGAGCTCACGGAGACTCTTTACTTACCCCAAAATGCAGTGGGAATATGCAAATTATCTCCTTAGGACTCCTCCCCTGGTTTACCGATGTCCTCTTTTCAGCTCCAACAGCCAAAATCCAGTGTTCTTTGAGCTCACGGAGACTCTTCACTTACCCCAAAATGCAGTGGGAATATGCAAATTATCTCCTTAGGACTCCTCCCCTGGTTTACCGATGTCCTCTTTTCAGCTCCAACAGCCAAAATCCAGTGTTCTTTGAGCTCACGGAGACTCTTCACTTACCCCAAAATGCAGTGGGAATATGCAAATTATCTCCTTAGGACTCCTCCCCTGGTTTACCGATGTCCTCTTTTCAGCTCCAACAGCCAAAATCCAGTGTTCTTTGAGCTCACGGAGACTCTTCACTTACCCCAAAATGCAGTGGGAATATGCAAATTATCTCCTTAGGACTCCTCCCCTGGTTTTTGGGCGAATCGCTCTGGAACTGAAATTGGAACGCTGACTGACATTTCCCCTATCTGAAAGTCTGATAAACGCCGGAAAAATGACTAAGTCAAAGAAATTTTTTTTTTAAACTTTTTTCAATTTTACCCCCGTGGGATATATATTCTACCCACACACATTTGGAACTCTCCTGGGGAACCCTCACACATATTATTCCCTCATTTAGTGGATATTTTCACAAAAAAGTGAAATTTTCAAAAATCCAGAAATTGGCTGAAAATGTCTAAATATCAAGGACTCATTGGGCGAATCGCTCTGGAACTGAAATCGGAACGCTCACTGACATTTGCCCTCTCTGAAAGTCTGATAAAATGACTAAGTCCAAAACAAAATATTTTCAACTTTTTTCAATTTTATCCCCGTGGGATATATATTCTACCCACACACATTTGGAACTCTCCTGGGGAACCCTCACACATATTATTCCGTCATTTAGTTGATATTTTCACAAAAAAGTGAAATTTTCAAAAATCCAGAAAATTGGCTGAAAACGACTAAATATCAAGGACTCATTGGGCGAATCGCTCATGAACTGAAATCGGAACGCTCACTCACATTTCCCCTATCTGAAAGTCTGATAAAATGACTAAGTCCAAAACAAAAAAATTTTCAACTTTTTTCAATTTTACCCCCGTGGGATATATATTCTACCCACACACATTTGGGACTCTCCTGGGGTACCCTCACACATATTATTCCCTCATTTAGTGGATATTTTCACAAAAAAGTGAAATTTTCAAAAATCCAAAATATTGGCTGAAAAAGACTAAATATCAAGGACTCATTGGGGCGAATCGCTCTGGAACTGAAATCGGAACGCTCACTGACATTTCCCCTATGTGAAAGTCTGATAAACGCAGGAAAAATGACTAAGTCCCAAAAAAAAATTTTTTAAACTTTTTTCAATTTTACCCTGGTGCGATATATATTGTACCCACACACATTTGGAACTCTCCTGGGGTACCCTCACACATATTATTCCCTCAGTTAGTGGATATTTTCACAAAAAAGTGAAATTTTCAAAAATCCAGAAAATTGGCTGAAAACGACTAAATATCAAGAACTCATTGGGCGAATCGCTCTGGAACTGAAATCGGAATGCTCACTCACATTTCCCCTATCTGAAAGTCTGATAAACGCCGGAAAAATGACTAAGTCCCAAAAAAAATTTTTTTAAACTTTTTTCAATTTTATCCCCGTGGGATATATATTCTACCCACACACATTTGGAACTCTCCTGGGGAACCCTCATACATATTATTCCGTCATTTAGTGGATATTTTCACAAAAAAGTGAAATTTTCAAAAATCCAGAAAATTGGCTGAAAACGACTAAATATCAAGGACTCATTGGGCGAATCGCTCTGGAACTGAAATCGGAATGCTCACTGACATTTCCCCTATATGAAAGTCTGATAAACGCCGGAAAAATTACTAAGTCCAAAAAAAATTTTTTTTTCAATTTTACCCCCGTGGGATATATATTCTACCCACACACATTTGGAACTCTCCTGGGGTACCCTCACACATATTATTCCCTCATTTAGTGGATATTTTCACAAAAAAAGTGAAATTTTCAAAAATCCAGAAAATTGGCTGAAAACGACTAAATATCAAGGACTCATTGGGCGAATCACTCTGGAACTGAAATCGGAACGCTCACTGAAATTTCCCCTATCTGAAAGTCTGATAAACGCCGGAAAAATGACTAAGTCCAAAAAAAAATTTTTTTCAACTTTTTTCAATTTTATCCCCGTGGGATATATATTCTACCCACACACATTTGGAACTCTCCTGGGGAACCCTCACACATATTATTCCGTCATTTAGTGGATATTTTCACAAAAAAGTCAAATTTTCAAAAATCCAGAAAATTGGCTGAAAACGACTAAATATCAAGGACTCATTGGGCGAATCGCTCTGGAACTGAAATCGGAACGCTCACTGACATTTGCCCTATGTGAAAGTCTGATGAACGCCGGAAAGATGACTAAGTCTGAAAAAAAAAAATTTTTAAACTTTTTTCAATTTTACCCCCGTGGGATATATATTCTACCCACACACATTTGGAACTCTCCTGGGGAACCCTCACACATATTATTCCGTCATTTAGTGGATATTTTCACAAAAAAGTAAAATTTTCAAAAAATCCAGAAAATTGGCTGAAAACGACTAAATATCAAGGACTCATTGGGCGAATCGCTCTAGAACTGAAATCGGAACGCTCACTGACATTTGCCCTATCTGAAAGTCTGATAAAATGACTAAGTCCAAAGCAAAATATTTTCAACTTTTTTCAATTTTATCCCCGTGGGATATATATTCTACCCACACACATTTGGAACTCTCCTGGGGTACCCTCACACATATTATTCCCTCAGTTAGTGGATATTTTCACAAAAAAGTGAAGTTTTCAAAAATCCAGAAAATTGTCTGAAAATGACTAAATATCAAGGACTCATTGGGAGAATCGCTCTGGAACTGAAATCGGAACGCTCACTCACATTTCCCCTATCTGAAAGTCTGATAAACGCCGGAAAAATGACTAAGTCCCCAAAAAATTTTTTTAAAACTTTTTTCAATTTTACCCCCATGGGATATATATCCTACCCACACACATTTGGAACTCTCCTGGGGTACCCTCACACATATTATTCCCTCATTTAGTGGATATTTTCACAAAAAAGTGAAATTTTCAAAAATCCAGAAAATTGACTGAAAATGACTAAATATCAAGGTCTCATTGGGCGAATCGCTCTGGAACTGAAATTGTAACGCTCACTGACATTTCCCCTATCTGAAAGTCTGATAAACGCCGGAAAAATGACTAAGTCCCAAAAAAAAATTTTTTTTACTTTTTTCAATTTTACCCACGTGGGATATATATTCTACCCACACACATTTGGAACTCTCCTGGGGAACCCTCACAGATATTATTCCGTCATTTAGTGGATATTTTCACAAAAAAGTGAAATTTTCAAAAATCCAGAAAATTGGCTGAAAACGACTAAATATCAAGGACTCATTAGGCGAATCGCTCTGGAACTGAAATCGGAACGTTCACTCACATTTCACCTATCTGAAAGTCTGATAAACGCCGGAAAAATGACTAAGTCCCCAAAAAATTTTTTAAAACTTTTTTCAATTTTACCCCCGTGGGATATATATTCTACCCACACACATCTGGAACTCTCCTGGTGTACCCTCACACATATTATTCCCTCATTTAGTGGATATTTTCACAAAAAAGTGATATTTTCAAAAATCCAAAATATTGGCTGAAAACGACTAAATATCAAGGACTCATTGGGCGAATCGCTCTGTAACTGAAATCGGAATGCTCTCTGACATTTCCCCTATCTGAAAGTCTGATAAACGTCGGAAAAATGACTAAGTCCCAAAAAAAATTTTTTTAAACTTTTTTCAATTTTATCCCCGTGGGATATATATTCTACCCACACACATTTGGGACTCTCCTGGGGAACTCTCACACATATTATTCCGTCATTTAGTGGATATTTTCACAAAAAAGTGAAATTTTCAAAAATCCAGAAAATTGGCTGAAAACGACTAAATATCAAGGACTCATTGGGCGAATCGCTCTGGAACTGAAATCTTAAAGTTCACTCACATTTCCCCTATCTGAAAGTCTGATAAACGCCGGAAAAATGACTAAGTCCCAAAAAATTTTTTTTTAAACTTTTTCCAATTTTACCCCCGTGGGATATATATTCTACCCACACACATTTGGGACTCTCCTGCGGTACCCTCACACATATTGTTCCATCATTTAGTGGATATTTTCACAAAAAAGTGAAATTTTCAAAAATCCAAAATATTGGCTGAAAACGACTAAATATCAAGGACTCATTGGGCGAATCGCTCTGGAACTGAAATGGTAACGCTCACTGACATTTCCCCTATCTGAAAGTCTGATGAACGCCGGAAAAATTACTAAGTCCAAAAAAAATTTTTTTTCAACTTTTTTCAATTTTATCCTCGTGGGATATATATTCTACCCACACACACTTGGAACTCTCCTGGGGTACCCTCACACATATTATTCCCTCATTTAGTGGATATTTTCGCAAAAAAGTGAAATTTTTAAAAATCCAGAAAATTGGCTGAAAACGACTAAATATCAAGGACGCATTGGGCGAATCGCTCTGGAACTGAAATCTGAAGCTCACTGACATTTTCCCTGTCTGAAAGTCTGATAAACGCCGGAAAAATTAATAAGTCCCAAATAAAATTTTTTAAACTTTTTTCAATTTTACCCCTGTGGGATATATATTCTACCCACACACATTTGGAACTCTCCTGGGGTACCCTCACACATATTATTCCCTCATTTAGTGGATATTTTCACAAAAAAGTGAAATTTTCAAAAATCCGGAAAATTGGCCGAAAACGACTAAATATCAAGGACTCATTGGGCGAATCGCTCTGGAACTGAAATCGGAATGCTCACTGACATTTCTCCTATCTAAAAGTCTGATAAACTCCGGAAAAATTACTAAGTCACAAAAAAATTTTTTTTTCAAATTTTTTCAATTTTATCCCCGTGGGATATATATTCTACCCACACACATTTGGAACTCTCCTGGGGTTCCCTCACACATATTATTCCCTCATTTCGTGGATATTTTCACAAAAAAGTGAAATTTTCAAAAATCCAGAAAATTGGCTGAAAACTACTAAATATCAAGGATTCATTGGGCGAATCGCTCTGGAACTGAAATCGGAACGCTCACTGACAATTCCCCTATCTGAAAGTCTGATAAACGCTGGAAAAATGACTAAGTCGAAAAAAAAAATTTTTTAAACTTTTTTCAATTTTACCCCCGTGGGATATATATTCTACCCACACACATTTGGAACTCTCCTGGGGTACCCTCACACATATTATTCCCTTATTTAGTGGATATTTTCACAAAAAAAGTGAAATTTTCAAAAATCCAGAAAATTGGCTGACAACGACTAAATATCAAGGACTCATTGGGCGAATCGCTCTGGAACTGAAATCGGAACGCTCACTGACATTTCCCCTATCTGAAAGTCTGATAAACGCCGGAAAAATTACTAAGTCCAAAAAAAAATTTTTTTTCAACTTTTTTCAATTTTATCCCCGTGGGATATATATTCTACCCACACACATTTGGAACTCTCCTGGGGTACCCTCACACATATTATTCCCTCATTTAGTGGATATTTTCCCCAAAAAGTGAAATTTTCAAAAATCCTGAAAATTGGCTGAAAACGACTAAATTTCAAGGACTCATTCGGCGAATCGCTCTGGAACTGAAATCGGAATGCTCACTGACATTTCCCCTATCTGAAAGTCTGATAAACGCCGGAAAAATGACAGTCCAAAAAAAATTTTTTCAACTTTTTTCAATTTTACCCCCGTGGTATATATATTCTACCCACACACATTTGGAACTCTCCTGGGGTACCCTCATACATATTATTCCCTCATTTAGTGGATATTTTCACAAAAAAGTGAAATTTTCAAAAATCCTGAAAATTGGCTGAAAACGACTAAATTTCAAGGACTCATTGGGCGAATCGCTCTGGAACTGAAATCTGAACGCTCACTGACATTTTCCCTATCTGAAAGTCTGATAAACGCCAGAAAAATGACTAAGTCCAAAAAAAATTTTTTTTCAACTTTTTTCAATTTTACCCCCGTGGGATATATATTCTACGCACACACATTTGGAACTCTCCTGGGGTACTCACACATATTATTCTCTCATTTAGTGGATATTTTCACAAAAAAGTGACATTTTCAAAAATCAAGAAAATTGTCTGAAAATGACTAAATATCAAGGACTCATTGGGCGAATCGCTCTGGAACTGAAATCGGGATGCTCACTGACATTTTCCCTATCTGAAAGTCTGATAAACGCCAGAAAAATGACTAAGTCCAAAAAAAATTTTTTTTCAACTTTTTTCAATTTTATCCTCGTGGGATATATATTCTACCCACACACACTTGGAACTCTCCTGGGGTACCCTCACACATATTATTCCCTCATTTAGTGGATATTTTCGCAAAAAAGTGAAATTTTTAAAAATCCAGAAAATTGGCTGAAAACGACTAAATATCAAGGACGCATTGGGCGAATCGCTCTGGAACTGAAATCTGAAGCTCACTGACATTTTCCCTGTCTGAAAGTCTGATAAACGCCGGAAAAATTAATAAGTCCCAAATAAAATTTTTTAAACTTTTTTCAATTTTACCCCTGTGGGATATATATTCTACCCACACACATTTGGAACTCTCCTGGGGTACCCTCACACATATTATTCCCTCATTTAGTGGATATTTTCACAAAAAAGTGAAATTTTCAAAAATCCGGAAAATTGGCCGAAAACGACTAAATATCAAGGACTCATTGGGCGAATCGCTCTGGAACTGAAATCGGAATGCTCACTGACATTTCTCCTATCTAAAAGTCTGATAAACTCCGGAAAAATTACTAAGTCACAAAAAAATTTTTTTTTCAAATTTTTTCAATTTTATCCCCGTGGGATATATATTCTACCCACACACATTTGGAACTCTCCTGGGGTACCCTCACACATATTATTCCCTTATTTAGTGGATATTTTCACAAAAAAAGTGAAATTTTCAAAAATCCAGAAAATTGGCTGACAACGACTAAATATCAAGGACTCATTGGGCGAATCGCTCTGGAACTGATATCGGAATGCTCACTGACATTTCCCCTATCTGAAAGTCTGATGAACGCCGGAAAAATGACTAAGTAGAAAAAAAAAATTTTTTTAACTTTTTTCAATTTTACCCCCGTGGGATATATATTCTACCCACACACATTTGGAACTCTCCTGGGGTACCCTCACACATATTATTCTCTCATTTAGTGGATATTTTCACAAAAAAGTGAAATTTTCAAAAATCCAGAAAATTGGCTGAAAACGACTAAATATCAAGGACTCATTGGGCGAATCGCTCTGGAACTGAAATCGGAACGCTCACTGACATTTCCCCTATGTGAAAGTCTGATAAACGCCGGAAAAATGACTAAGTTCAAAAAAAAATTTTTTTCAACTTTTTTCAATTTTACCCCCGTGGGATATATATTCTACCCACACACATTTGGAACTCTCGTGGGGTACCCTCACACATATTATTCCCTCATTTAGTGGATATTTTCACAAAAAAGTGAAATTTTCAAAAATCCAGAAAATTGGCTGAAAACGTCTAAATATATAGGACTCATTGGGCGAATCACTCTGGAACTGAAATCGGAACGCTCACTGACATTTCCCCTATCTGAAAGTCTGATAAACGCCGTAAAAATGACTAAGTTAAAAAAAAAAAATTTTTCAACTTTTTTCAATTTTACCCCCGTGGGATATATATTCTACCCACACACATTTGGAACTCTCCTGGGGTACCCTCACACATATTATTCCCTCATTTAGTGGATATTTTCACAAAAAAGTGAAATTTTCAAAAATCCAGAAAATTGGCTGAAAACGACTAAATATCAAGGACTCATTGGGCGAATCGCTCTGGAACTGAAATCGGAATGCTCACTGACATTTCCCCTATCTGAAAGTCTGATAAACGCCGGAAAAATGACTAAGTCCAAAAAAAATTTTTTTCAACTTTTTTCAATTTTACCCCCGTGGGATATATATTCTACCCACACACATTTGGAACTCTCCTGGGGTACCCTCACACATATTATTCCCTCATTTAGTGGATATTTTCACAAAAAAGTGAAATTTTTAAAAATCCAGAAAATTGGCTGAAAACAACTAAATATCAAGGACTCATTGGGCGAATCGCTCTGGAACTGAAATCTGAACGCTCACTGACATTTTCCCTATCTGAAAGGCTGATAAACACTGGAAAAATTACTAAGTCCAAAAAAAAATTTTTTTAAACTTTTTTCAATTTTATCCCCGTGGGATATTTATTCTACCCACACACATTTGGAACTCTCCTGGAGAACCCTCACACATATTATGCCCTCATTAAGTGGATATTTTCACAAAAAAGTGAAATTTTCAAAAATCCAGAAAATTGGCTGAAAACGTCTAAATATATAGGACTCATTGGGCGAATCGCTCTGGAACTGAAATCGGAACGCTCACTGACATTTCCCCTATCTGAAAGTCTGATAAACGCCGTAAAAATGACTAAGTTAAAAAAAAAAAATTTTTCAACTTTTTTCAATTTTGCCCCCGTGGGATATATATTCTACCCACACACATTTGGAACTCTCCTGGGGTACCCTCACACATATTATTCCTTCATTTAGTGGATTTTTTCACAAAAAAGTGAAATTTTTAAAAATCCAGAAAATTGGCTGAAAACGACTAAATATCAAGGACTCATTGGGCGAATCGCTCTGGAACTGAAATCGGAACGCTCACTGACATTTCCCCAATCTGAAAGTCTGATAAACGCCGGAAAAATTACTAAGTCCAAAAAAAATTTTTTTTTCAACTTTTTTCAATTTTATCCCCCTGGGATACATATTCTACCCACACACATTTGGAACTCTCCTGGCGTACCCTCACACATATTATTCCCTCATTTAGTGGATATTTTCACAAAAAAGTGAAATTTTTAAAAATCCAGAAAATTGGCTGAAAACGACTAAATATCAAGGACTCATTGGGTGAATCGCTCTGGAACTGAAATCTGAACGCTCACTGACATTTTCCCTATCTGAAAGTCTGATAAACACTGGAAAAATTACTAAGTCCAAAAAAAAATTTTTTTAAACTTTTTTCAATTTTATCCCCGTGGGATATTTATTCTACCCACACACATTTGGAACTCTCCTGGAGAACCCTCACACATATTATGCCCTCATTAAGTGGATATTTTCACAAAAAAGTGAAATTTTCAAAAATCCAGAAAATTGGCTGAAAACGTCTAAATATATAGGACTCATTGGGCGAATCGCTCTGGAACTGAAATCGGAACGCTCACTGACATTTCCCCTATCTGAAAGTCTGATAAACGCCGTAAAAATGACTAAGTTAAAAAAAAAAAAATTTTCAACTTTTTTCAATTTTGCCCCCGTGGGATATATATTCTACCCACACACATTTGGAACTCTCCTGGGGTACCCTCACACATATTATTCCTTCATTTAGTGGATTTTTTCACAAAAAAGTGAAATTTTTAAAAATCCAGAAAATTGGCTGAAAACGACTAAATATCAAGGACTCATTGGGCGAATCGCTCTGGAACTGAAATCTGAACGCTCACTGACATTTTCCCTATCTGAAAGTCTGATAAACACTGGAAAAATTACTAAGTTCAAAAAAAAATTTTTTTTAAACTTTTTTCAATTTTATCCCCGTGGGATATTTATTCTACCCACACACATTTGGAACTCTCCTGGAGAACCCTCACACATATTATGCCCTCATTTAGTGGATATTTTCACAAAAAAGTGAAATTTTCAAAAATCCAGAAAATTGGCTGAAAACGTCTAAATATATAGGACTCATTGGGCGAATCGCTCTGGAACTGAAATCGGAACGCTCACTGACATTTCCCCTATCTGAAAGTCTGATAAACGCCGTAAAAATGACTAAGTTAAAAAAAAAAAATTTTTCAACTTTTTTCAATTTTACCCCCGTGGGATATATATTCTACCCACACACATTTGGAACTCTCCTGGGGTACCCTCACACATATTATTCCCTCATTTAGTGGATATTTTCACAAAAAAGTGAAATTTTTAAAAATCCAGAAAATTGGCTGAAAACAACTAAATATCAAGGACTCATTGGGCGAATCGCTCTGGAACTGAAATCTGAACGCTCACTGACATTTTCCCTATCTGAAAGTCTGATAAACACTGGAAAAATTACTAAGTCCAAAAAAAATTTTTTTTAAACTTTTTTCAATTTTATCCCCGTGGGATATTTATTCTACCCACACACATTTGGAACTCTCCTGGAGAACCCTCACACATATTATGCCCTCATTTAGTGGATATTTTCACAAAAAAGTGAAATTTTCAAAAATCCAGAAAATTGGCTGAAAACGTCTAAATATATAGGACTCATTGGGCGAATCGCTCTGGAACTGAAATCGGAACGCTCACTGACATTTCCCCTATCTGAAAGTCTGATAAACGCCGTAAAAATGACTATGTTAAAAAAAAAAAAATGTTCAACTTTTTTCAATTTTACCCCCGTGGGATATATATTCTACCCACACACATTTGGAACTCTCCTGGGGTACCCTCACACATATTATTCCCTCATTTAGTGGATATTTTCACAAAAAAGTGAAATTTTTAAAAATCCAGAAAATTGGCTGAAAACGACTAAATATCAAGGACTCATTGGGCGAATCGCTCTGGAACTGAAATTGGAATGCTCACTGACATTTCCCCTATGTGAAAGTCTGATAAACGCCGGAAAAATGACTAAGTCCAAAAAAAATAATTTTTCAACTTTTTTCAATTTTACCTCCGTGGGATATATATTCTACCCACACACATTTGGAACTCTCCTGGGGTACCCTCACACATATTATTCCCTCATTTAGTGGATTTTTTCACAAAAAAGTGAAATTTTTAAAAATCCAGAAAATTGGCTGAAAACGACTAAATATCAAGGACTCATTGGGCGAATCGCTCTGGAACTGAAATCGGAACGCTCACTGACATTTCCCCTATCTGAAAGTCTGATAAACGCCGGAAAAATTACTAAGTCCAAAAAAAAATTTTTTTCAACTTTTTTCAATTTTATCCACGTGGGATATTTATTCTACCCACACACATTTAGAACTCTCCTGGGGTACCCTCACACATATTATGCCCTCATTTAGTGGATATTTTCACAAAAAAGTGAAATTTTTAAAAATCCAGAAAATTGGCTGAAAACGACTAAATATCAAGGACTCATTGGGCGAATCGCTCTGGAACTGAAATCGGAATGCTCACTGACATTTCCCCTATGTGAAAGTCTGATAAACGCCGGAAAAATGACTAAGTCCAAAAAAAATAATTTTTCAACTTTTTTCAATTTTACCCCCGTGGGATATATATTCTACCCACACACATTTGGAACTCTCCTGGGGTACCCTCACACATATTATTCCCTCATTTAGTGGATATTTTCACAAAAAAGTGAAATTTTCAAAAATCCAGAAAATTGGCTGAAAACGACTAAATATCAAGGACTCATTGGGCGAATCACTCTGGAACTGAAATCGGAACGCTCTCTCACATTTCCCCTATCTGAAAGTCTGATAAACGCTGGAAAAATGACTAAGTCGAAAAAAAAAAATTTTTAAACTTTTTTCAATTTTACCCCCGTGGGATATGTATTCTACCCACACACATTTGGAACTCTCCTGGGGTACCCTCACACATATTATTCTCTCATTTAGTGGATATTTTCACAAAAAAGTGAAATTTTCAAAAATCCAGAAAATTGGCTGAAAACGACTAAATATCAAGGACTCATTGGGCGAATCGCTCTGGAACTGAAATCGGAACGCTCACTGACATTTCCCCTATGTGAAAGTCTGATAAACGCCGGAAAAATGACTAAGTTCAAAAAATTTTTTTTTTCAATTTTACCCCCGTGGGATATATATTCTACCCACACACATTTGGAACTCTCCTGGGGTACCGTCACACATATTATTCCCTCATTTAGTGGATATTTTCACAAAAAAGTGAAATTTTCAAAAATCCAGAAAATTGGCTGAAAACGTCTAAATATATAGGACTCATTGGGCGAATCACTCTGGTACTGAAATCGGAACGCTCACTGACATTTCCCCTATCTGAAAGTCTGATAAACGCCGTAAAAATGACTAAGTTAAAAAAAAATTTTTTTTCAACTTTTTTCAATTTTACCCCTGTGGGATATATATTCTACCCACACACATTTGGAACTCTCCTGGGGTACCCTCACACATATTATTCCCTCATTTAGTGGATATTTTCACAAAAAAGTGAAATTTTCAAAAATCCAGAAAATTGGCTGAAAACGACTAAATATCAAGGACTCATTGGTCGAATCGCTCTGGAACTGAAATCTGAACGCTCACTGACATTTTCCCTATCTGAAAGTCTGATAAACACTGGAAAAATTACTAAGTCCAAAAAAAAATTTTTTTCAACTTTTTTCAATTTTATCCCCGTGGGATATTTATTCTACCCACACACATTTGGAACTCTCCTGGAGAACCCTCACACATATTATGCCCTCATTTAGTGGATATTTTCACAAAAAAGTGAAATTTTCAAAAATCCAGAAAATTGGCTGAAAACGTCTAAATATATAGGACTCATTGGGCGAATCGCTCTGGAACTGAAATCGGAATGCTCACTGACATTTCCCCTATCTGAAAGTCTGATAAACGCTGGAAAAATGACTAAGTTAAAAAAAAAAAATTTTTCAACTTTTTTCAATTTTACCCCCGTGGGATATATATTCTACCCACACACATTTGGAACGCTCCTGGGGTACCCTCACACATATTATTCCCTCATTTAGTGGATATTTTCACAAAAAAGTGAAATTTTTAAAAATCCAGAAAATTGGCTGAAAACGACTAAATATCAAGGACTCATTGGGTGAATCGCTCTGGAACTGAAATCTGAATGCTCACTGACATTTTCCCTATCTGAAAGTCTGATAAACACTGGAAAAATTACTAAGTCCAAAAAAAAATTTTTTTCAACTTTTTTCAATTTTATCCCCGTGGGATATTTATTCTACCCACACACATTTAGAACTCTCCTGGGGTACCCTCACACATATTATGCCCTCATTTAGTGGATTTTTTCACAAAAAAGTGAAATTTTTAAAAATCCAGAAAATTGGCTGAAAACGACTAAATATCAAGGACTCATTGGGCGAATCGCTCTGGAACTGAAATCGGAACGCTCACTGACATTTCCCCTATCTGAAAGTCTGATAAACGCCGGAAAAATTACTAAGTCCAAAAAAAAATTTTTTTTCAACTTTTTTCAATTTTATCCCCGTGGGATATATATTCTACCCACACACATTTGGAACTCTCCTGGGGTACCCTCATACATATTATTCCCTCATTTAGTGGATATTTTCACAAAAAAGTGAAATTTTCAAAAATCCTGAAAATTGGCTGAAAACGACTAAATATCAAGGACTCATTGGGCGAATCGCTCTGGAACTGAAATCGGAATGCTCACTCACATTTCCCCTATCTGAAAGTCTGATAAACGCCGGAAAAATGACTAAGTCCAAAAAAAATTTTTTTTCAACTTTTTTCAATTTTACCCCGTGGGATATATCTTCTACCCACACACATTTGGAACTCTCCTGGGGTACCCTCACACATATTATTCCCTCATTTAGTGGATATTTTCACAAAAAAGTGAAATTTTCCAAAATCCAGAAAATTGGCTGAAAACGACTAAATATCAAGGACTCATTGGGCGAATCGCTCTGGAACTGAAATCGGAATGCTCACTCACATTTCCCCTATCTGAAAGTCTGATAAACGCCGTAAAAATGACTAAGTCCCCAAAAAAAAAATTTTTCAACTTTTTTCAATTTTACCCCCATGGGACATATATTCTACCCACACACATTTGGAACTCTCCTGGGGTACCCTCACACATATTATTCCCTCATTTAGTGGATATTTTCACAAAAAAGTTAAATTTTCAAAAATCCAGAAAATTGTCTGAAAACGACTAAATATCAAGGACTCATTGGGCGAATCGCTCTGGAACTGAAATCTGAACGCTCACTCACATTTCCCCTATCTGAAAGTCTGATGAACGCCGGAAAAATTAGTAAGTCGAAAAAAAAATTTTTTTCAACTTTTTTCAATTTTACCCCGTGGGATATATCTTCTACCCACACACATTTGGAACTCTCCTGGGGTACCCTCACACATATTATTCCATCATTTAGTGGATGTTTTCACAAAAAAGTGAAATTTTCCAAAATCCAGAAAATTGGCTGAAAACGACTAAATATCAAGGACTCATTGGGCGAATCGCTCTGGAACTGTTATCGGAATGCTCACTGACATTTCCCCTATCTGAAAGTCTGATGAACGCCGGAAAAATTAGTAAGTCGAAAAAAAAATTTTTTTCAACTTTTTTCAATTTAACCCCCGTGGGATATATATTCTACCCACACACATTTGGAACTCTCCTGGGGTACCCTCACACATATTATTCCCTCATTTATTGGATATTTTCACAAAAAAGTGAAATTTTTAAAAATCCAGAAAATTGGCTGAAAACGACTAAATATCAAGGACTCATTGGGCGAATCGCTCTGGAACTGAAATCGGAACGCTCACTGACATTTCCCCTATCTGAAAGTCTGATAAACGCCGGAAAAATTACTAAGTCCAAAAAAAAATTTTTTTTCAACTTTTTTCAATTTTATCCCCGTGGGATATATATTCTACCCACACACATTTGGAACTCTCCTGGGGTACCTTCATACATATTATTCCCTCATTTAGTGGATATTTTCACAAAAAAGTGAAATTTTCAAAAATCCTGAAAATTGGCTGAAAACGACTAAATTTCAAGGACTCATTGGGCGAATCGCTCTGGAACTGAAATCAGAATGCTCACTGACATTTCCCCTATCTGAAAGTCTGATAAACGCCGGTAAAATGACTAAGTCCAAAAAAAAAATTTTTTCAACTTTTTTCAATTTTACCCCCGTGGGGTAAATATTCTACCCACACACATTTGGAACTCTCCTGGGGTACCCTCACACATATTATTCCCTCATTTAGTGGATATTTTCACAAAAAGGTGAAATTTTCAAAAATCCAGAAAATTTGCTGAAAACGACTAAATATCAAGGACTCATTGGGCGAATCGCTCTGGAACTGAAATCGGAATGCTCACTCACATTTCCCCTATCTGAAAGTCTGATAAACGCCGGAAAAATGACTAAGTCCAAAAAAAAATTTTTTTCAACTTTTTTCAATTTTACCCCGTGGGATATATCTTCTACCCACACACATTTGGAACTCTCCTGGGGTACCCTCACACATATTATTCGCTCATTTAGTGGATATTTTCACAAAAAAGTGAAATTTTCCAAAATCCAGAAAATTGGCTGAAAACGACTAAATATCAAGGACTCATTTGGCGAATCGCTCTGGAACTGAAATCGGAATGCTCACTCACATTTCCCCTATCTGAAAGTCTGATAAACGCCGTAAAAATGACTAAGTCCCCAAAAAAAATTTTTTTCAACTTTTTTCAATTTTACCCCCGTGGGATATATATTCTACCCACACACATTTGGAACTCTCCTGGGGTACCCTCACACATATTATTCCCTCATTTATTGGATATTTTCACAAAAAAGTGAAATTTTTAAAAATCCAGAAAATTGGCTGAAAACGACTAAATATCAAGGATTCATTGGGCGAATCGCTCTGGAACTGAAATCAGAATGCTCACTGACATTTCCCCTATCTGAAAGTCTGATAAACGCCGGTAAAATGACTAAGTCCAAAAAAAAAATTTTTTCAACTTTTTTCAATTTTACCCCCGTGGGATAAATATTCTACCCACACACATTTGGAACTCTCCTGGGGTACCCTCACACATATTATTCCCTCATTTAGTGGATATTTTCACAAAAAAGTGAAATTTTCAAAAATCCAGAAAATTGGCTGAAAACGACTAAATATCAAGGACTCATTGGGCGAATCGCTCTGGAACTGAAATCGGAATGCTCACTCACATTTCCCCTATCTGAAAGTCTGATAAACGCCGGAAAAATGACTAAGTCCAAAAAAAATTTTTTTTCAACTTTTTTCAATTTTACCCGGTGGGATATATCTTCTACCCACACACATTTGGTACTCTCCTGGGGTACCCTCACACATATTATTCCCTCATTTAGTGGATATTTTCACAAAAAAGTGAAATTTTCCAAAATCCAGAAAATTGGCTGAAAACGACTAAATATCAAGGACTCATTGGGCGAATCGCTCTGGAACTGAAATCGGAACGCTCACTCACATTTCCCCTATCTGAAAGTCTGATAAACGCCGTAAAAATGACTAAGTCCCCAAAAAAAAATTTTTCAACTTTTTTCAATTTTACCCCCGTGGGACATATATTCTACCCACACACATTTGGAACTCTCCTGGGGTACCCTCACACATATTATTCCGTCATTTAGTGGATATTTTCACAAAAAAGTGAAATTTTCAAAAATCCAGAAAATTGGCTGAAAACGACTAAATATCAAGGACTCATTGGGCGAATGGCTCTGGAACTGAAATCAGAATGCTCACTGACATTTCCCCTATCTGAAAGACTGATAAACACCGGAAAAATGACTAAGTCCCCAAAAAAAAATTTTTCAACTTTTTTCAATTTTACCCCCGTGGGACATATATTCTACCCACACACATTTGGAACTCTCCTGGGGTACCCTCACACATATTATTCCCTCATTTAGTGGATATTTTCACAAAAAAGTGAAATTTTCAAAAATCCAGAAAATTGGCTGAAAACGACTAAATATCAAGGACTCATTGGGCGAATCGCTCTGGAACTGAAATCGGAATGCTCACTCACATTTCCCCTATCTGAAAGTCTGATAAACGCCGTAAAAATGACTAAGTCCCCAAAAAAAAATTTTTCAACTTTTTTCAATTTTACCCCCGTGGGACATATATTCTACCCACACACATTTGGAACTCTCCTGGGGTACCCTCACACATATTATTCCGTCATTTAGTGGATATTTTCACAAAAAAGTGAAATTTTCAAAAATCCAGAAAATTGGCTGAAAACGACTAAATATCAAGGACTCATTGGGCGAATGGCTCTGGAACTGAAATCAGAATGCTCACTGACATTTCCCCTATCTGAAAGACTGATAAACGCCGGAAAAATTACTAAGTCCAAAAAAAAATTTTTTTTCAACTTTTTTCAATTTTATCCCCGTGGGATATATATTCTACCCACACACATTTGGAACTCTCCTGGGGTACCCTCATACATATTATTCCCTCATTTAGTGGATATTTTCACAAAAAAGTGAAATTTTCAAAAATCCTGAAAATTGGCTGAAAACGACTAAATTTCAAGGACTCATTGGTCGAATCGCTCTGGAACTGAAATCAGAATGCTCACTGACATTTCCCCTATCTGAAAGTCTGATAAACGCCGGTAAAATGACTAAGTCCAAAAAAAATTTTTTTTCAACTTTTTTCAATTTTACCCCGTGGGATATATCTTCTACCCACACACATTTGGTACTCTCCTGGGGTACCCTCACACATATTATTCCCTCATTTAGTGGATATTTTCACAAAAAAGTGAAATTTTCCAAAATCCAGAAAATTGGCTGAAAACGACTAAATATCAAGGACTCATTGGGCGAATCGCTCTGGAACTGAAATCGGAACGCTCACTCACATTTCCCCTATCTGAAAGTCTGATAAACGCCGTAAAAATGACTAAGTCCCCAAAAAAAAATTTTTCAACTTTTTTCAATTTTACCCCCGTGGGACATATATTCTACCCACACATATTTGGAACTCTCCTGGGGTACCCTCACACATATTATTCCGTCATTTAGTGGATATTTTCACAAAAAAGTGAAATTTTCAAAAATCCAGAAAATTGGCTGAAAACGACTAAATATCAAGGACTCATTGGGCGAATGGCTCTGGAACTGAAATCAGAATGCTCACTGACATTTCCCCTATCTGAAAGACTGATAAACACCGGAAAAATGACTAAGTCCAAAAAAAATTATTTTTCAACTTTTTTCAATTTTACCCCCGTGGGATATATATTCTACCCACACACATTTGGAACTCTCCTGGGGTACCCTCATACATATTATTCCCTCATTTAGTGGATATTTTCACAAAAAAGTGAAATTTTCAAAAATCCTGAAAATTGGCTGAAAACGACTAAATTTCAAGGACTCATTGGGCGAATCGCTCTGGAACTGAAATCAGGACGCTCACTGACATTTCCCCTATCTGAAAGTCTGATAAACGCCGGAAAAATGACTAAGTCCCCAAAAAAAAATTTTTCAACTTTTTTCAATTTTACCCCCGTGGGACATATATTCTACCCACTCACATTTGGAACTCTCCTGGGGTACCCTCACACATATTATTCCCTCATTTAGTGGATATTTTCACAAAAAAGTGAAATTTTCAAAAATCCTGAAAATTGGCTGAAAACGACTAAATTTCAAGGACTCATTGGTCGAATCGCTCTGGAACTGAAATCAGAATGCTCACTGACATTTCCCCTATCTGAAAGTCTGATAAACGCCGGTAAAATGACTAAGTCCAAAAAAAATTTTTTTTCAACTTTTTTCAATTTTACCCCGTGGGATATATCTTCTACCCACACACATTTGGTACTCTCCTGGGGTACCCTCACACATATTATTCCCTCATTTAGTGGATATTTTCACAAAAAAGTGAAATTTTCCAAAATCCAGAAAATTGGCTGAAAACGACTAAATATCAAGGACTCATTGGGCGAATCGCTCTGGAACTGAAATCGGAACGCTCACTCACATTTCCCCTATCTGAAAGTCTGATAAACGCCGTAAAAATGACTAAGTCCCCAAAAAAAAATTTTTCAACTTTTTTCAATTTTACCCCCGTGGGACATATATTCTACCCACACATATTTGGAACTCTCCTGGGGTACCCTCACACATATTATTCCGTCATTTAGTGGATATTTTCACAAAAAAGTGAAATTTTCAAAAATCCAGAAAATTGGCTGAAAACGACTAAATATCAAGGACTCATTGGGCGAATGGCTCTGGAACTGAAATCAGAATGCTCACTGACATTTCCCCTATCTGAAAGACTGATAAACACCGGAAAAATGACTAAGTCCAAAAAAAATTATTTTTCAACTTTTTTCAATTTTACCCCCGTGGGATATATATTCAACCCACACACATTTGGAACTCTCCTGGGGTACCCTCATACATATTATTCCCTCATTTAGTGGATATTTTCACAAAAAAGTGAAATTTTCAAAAATCCTGAAAATTGGCTGAAAACGACTAAATTTCAAGGACTCATTGGGCGAATCGCTCTGGAACTGAAATCAGGACGCTCACTGACATTTCCCCTATCTGAAAGTCTGATAAACGCCGGAAAAATGACTAAGTCCCCAAAAAAAAATTTTTCAACTTTTTTCAATTTTACCCCCGTGGGACATATATTCTACCCACTCACATTTGGAACTCTCCTGGGGTACCCTCACACATATTATTCCCTCATTTAGTGGATATTTTCACAAAAAAGTGAAATTTTCAAAAATCCAGAAAATTGGCTGAAAACGACTAAATATCAAGGACTCATTGGGCGAATCGCTCTGGAACTGAAATCGGAATGCTCACTCACATTTCCCCTATCTGAAAGTCTGATAAACGCCGGAAAAATGACTAAGTCCAAAAAAAATTTTTTTTCAACTTTTTTCAATTTTACCCCGTGGGATATATCTTCTACCCACACACATTTGGTACTCTCCTGGGGTACCCTCACACATATTATTCCCTCATTTAGTGGATATTTTCACAAAAATGTGAAATTTTCCAAAATCCAGAAAATTGGCTGAAAACGACTAAATATCAAGGACTCATTGGGCGAATCGCTCTGGAACTGAAATCGGAACGCTCACTCACATTTCCCCTATCTGAAAGTCTGATAAACGCCGTAAAAATGACTAAGTCCCCAAAAAAAAATTTTTCAACTTTTTTCAATTTTACCCCCGTGGGACATATATTCTACCCACACACATTTGGAACTCTCCTGGGGTACCCTCACACATATTATTCCCTCATTTAGTGGATATTTTCACAAAAAAGTGAAATTTTCAAAAATCCAGAAAATTGGCTGAAAACGACTAAATATCAAGGACTCATTGGGCGAATCGCTCTGGAACTGAAATCGGAATGCTCACTCACATTTCCCCTATCTGAAAGTCTGATAAACGCCGGAAAAATGACTAAGTCCAAAAAAAATTATTTTTCAACTTTTTTCAATTTTACCCCCGTGGGATATATATTCTACCCACACACATTTGGAACTCTCCTGGGGTACCCTCATACATATTATCCCCTCATTTAGTGGATATTTTCACAAAAAAGTGAAATTTTCAAAAATCCTGAAAATTGGCTGAAAACGACTAAATTTCAAGGACTCATTGGGCGAATCGCTCTGGAACTGAAATCAAAACGCTCACTGACATTTCCCCTATCTGAAAGTCTGATAAACGCCGGAAAAATGACTAAGTCCCCAAAAAAAAATTTTTCAACTTTTTTCAATTTTACCCCCGTGGGACATATATTCTACCCACACACATTTGGAACTCTCCTGGGGTACCCTCACACATATTATTCCCTCATTTAGTGGATATTTTCACAAAAAAGGGAAATTTTCAAAAATCCAGAAAATTGGCTGAAAACGACTAAATATCAAGGACTCATTGGGCGAATCGCTCTGGAACTGAAATCGGAATGCTCACTCACATTTCCCCTATCTGAAAGTCTGATAAACGCCGTAAAAATGACTAAGTCCCCAAAAAAAAATTTTTCAACTTTTTTCAATTTTACCCCCGTGGGACATATATTCTACCCACACACATTTGGAACTCTCCTGGGGTACCCTCACACATATTATTCCGTCATTTAGTGGATATTTTCACAAAAAAGTGAAATTTTCAAAAATCCAGAAAATTGGCTGAAAACGACTAAATATCAAGGACTCATTGGGCGAATGGCTCTGGAACTGAAATCAGAATGCTCACTGACATTTCCCCTATCTGAAAGACTGATAAACGCCGGAAAAATTACTAAGTCCAAAAAAAAATTTTTTTTCAACTTTTTTCAATTTTATCCCCGTGGGATATATATTCTACCCACACACATTTGGAACTCTCCTGGGGTACCCTCATACATATTATTCCCTCATTTAGTGGATATTTTCACAAAAAAGTGAAATTTTCAAAAATCCTGAAAATTGGCTGAAAACGACTAAATTTCAAGGACTCATTGGTCGAATCGCTCTGGAACTGAAATCAGAATGCTCACTGACATTTCCCCTATCTGAAAGTCTGATAAACGCCGGTAAAATGACTAAGTCCAAAAAAAATTTTTTTTCAACTTTTTTCAATTTTACCCCGTGGGATATATCTTCTACCCACACACATTTGGTACTCTCCTGGGGTACCCTCACACATATTATTCCCTCATTTAGTGGATATTTTCACAAAAAAGTGAAATTTTCCAAAATCCAGAAAATTGGCTGAAAACGACTAAATATCAAGGACTCATTGGGCGAATCGCTCTGGAACTGAAATCGGAACGCTCACTCACATTTCCCCTATCTGAAAGTCTGATAAACGCCGTAAAAATGACTAAGTCCCCAAAAAAAAATTTTTCAACTTTTTTCAATTTTACCCCCGTGGGACATATATTCTACCCACACATATTTGGAACTCTCCTGGGGTACCCTCACACATATTATTCCGTCATTTAGTGGATATTTTCACAAAAAAGTGAAATTTTCAAAAATCCAGAAAATTGGCTGAAAACGACTAAATATCAAGGACTCATTGGGCGAATGGCTCTGGAACTGAAATCAGAATGCTCACTGACATTTCCCCTATCTGAAAGACTGATAAACACCGGAAAAATGACTAAGTCCAAAAAAAATTATTTTTCAACTTTTTTCAATTTTACCCCCGTGGGATATATATTCTACCCACACACATTTGGAACTCTCCTGGGGTACTCTCATACATATTATTCCCTCATTTAGTGGATATTTTCACAAAAAAGTGAAATTTTCAAAAATCCTGAAAATTGGCTGAAAACGACTAAATTTCAAGGACTCATTGGGCGAATCGCTCTGGAACTGAAATCAGGACGCTCACTGACATTTCCCCTATCTGAAAGTCTGATAAACGCCGGAAAAATGACTAAGTCCCCAAAAAAAATTTTTTCAACTTTTTTCAATTTTACCCCCGTGGGACATATATTCTACCCACTCACATTTGGAACTCTCCTGGGGTACCCTCACACATATTATTCCCTCATTTAGTGGATATTTTCACAAAAAAGTGAAATTTTCAAAAATCCAGAAAATTGGCTGAAAACGACTAAATATCAAGGACTCATTGGGCGAATCGCTCTGGAACTGAAATCGGAATGCTCACTCACATTTCCCCTATCTGAAAGTCTGATAAACGCCGGAAAAATGACTAAGTCCCAAAAAAAATTTTTTTCAACTTTTTTCAATTTTACCCCGAGGGATATATCTTCTACCCACACACATTTGGTACTCTCCTGGGGTACCCTCACACATATTATTCCCTCATTTAGTGGATATTTTCACAAAAATGTGAAATTTTCCAAAATCCAGAAAATTGGCTGAAAACGACTAAATATCAAGGACTCATTGGGCGAATCGCTCTGGAACTGAAATCGGAACGCTCACTCACATTTCCCCTATCTGAAAGTCTGATAAACGCCGTAAAAATGACTAAGTCCCCAAAAAAAAATTTTTCAACTTTTTTCAATTTTACCCCCGTGGGACATATATTCTACCCACACACATTTGGAACTCTCCTGGGGTACCCTCACACATATTATTCCCTCATTTAGTGGATATTTTCACAAAAAAGTGAAATTTTCAAAAATCCAGAAAATTGGCTGAAAACGACTAAATATCAAGGACTCATTGGGCGAATCGCTCTGGAACTGAAATCGGAATGCTCACTCACATTTCCCCTATCTGAAAGTCTGATAAACGCCGGAAAAATGACTAAGTCCAAAAAAAATTATTTTTCAACTTTTTTCAATTTTACCCCCGTGGGATATATATTCTACCCACACACATTTGGAACTCTCCTGGGGTACCCTCATACATATTATCCCCTCATTTAGTGGATATTTTCACAAAAAAGTGAAATTTTCAAAAATCCTGAAAATTGGCTGAAAACGACTAAATTTCAAGGACTCATTGGGCGAATCGCTCTGGAACTGAAATCAAAACGCTCACTGACATTTCCCCTATCTGAAAGTCTGATAAACGCCGGAAAAATGACTAAGTCCCCAAAAAAAAATTTTTCAACTTTTTTCAATTTTACCCCCGTGGGACATATATTCTACCCACACACATTTGGAACTCTCCTGGGGTACCCTCACACATATTATTCCCTCATTTAGTGGATATTTTCACAAAAAAGTGAAATTTTCAAAAATCCAGAAAATTGGCTGAAAACGACTAAATATCAAGGACTCATTGGGCGAATCGCTCTGGAACTGAAATCGGAATGCTCACTCACATTTCCCCTATCTGAAAGTCTGATAAACGCCGTAAAAATGACTAAGTCCCCAAAAAAAAATTTTTCAACTTTTTTCAATTTTACCCCCGTGGGACATATATTCTACCCACACACATTTGGAACTCTCCTGGGGTACCCTCACACATATTATTCCGTCATTTAGTGGATATTTTCACAAAAAAGTGAAATTTTCAAAAATCCAGAAAATTGGCTGAAAACGACTAAATATCAAGGACTCATTGGGCGAATGGCTCTGGAACTGAAATCAGAATGCTCACTGACATTTCCCCTATCTGAAAGACTGATAAACGCCGGAAAAATTACTAAGTCCAAAAAAAAATTTTTTTTCAACTTTTTTCAATTTTATCCCCGTGGGATATATATTCTACCCACACACATTTGGAACTCTCCTGGGGTACCCTCATACATATTATTCCCTCATTTAGTGGATATTTTCACAAAAAAGTGAAATTTTCAAAAATCCTGAAAATTGGCTGAAAACGACTAAATTTCAAGGACTCATTGGTCGAATCGCTCTGGAACTGAAATCAGAATGCTCACTGACATTTCCCCTATCTGAAAGTCTGATAAACGCCGGTAAAATGACTAAGTCCAAAAAAAATTTTTTTTCAACTTTTTTCAATTTTACCCCGTGGGATATATCTTCTACCCACACACATTTGGTACTCTCCTGGGGTACCCTCACACATATTATTCCCTCATTTAGTGGATATTTTCACAAAAAAGTGAAATTTTCCAAAATCCAGAAAATTGGCTGAAAACGACTAAATATCAAGGACTCATTGGGCGAATCGCTCTGGAACTGAAATCGGAACGCTCACTCACATTTCCCCTATCTGAAAGTCTGATAAACGCCGTAAAAATGACTAAGTCCCCAAAAAAAAATTTTTCAACTTTTTTCAATTTTACCCCCGTGGGACATATATTCTACCCACACATATTTGGAACTCTCCTGGGGTACCCTCACACATATTATTCCGTCATTTAGTGGATATTTTCACAAAAAAGTGAAATTTTCAAAAATCCAGAAAATTGGCTGAAAACGACTAAATATCAAGGACTCATTGGGCGAATGGCTCTGGAACTGAAATCAGAATGCTCACTGACATTTCCCCTATCTGAAAGACTGATAAACACCGGAAAAATGACTAAGTCCAAAAAAAATTATTTTTCAACTTTTTTCAATTTTACCCCCGTGGGATATATATTCTACCCACACACATTTGGAACTCTCCTGGGGTACTCTCATACATATTATTCCCTCATTTAGTGGATATTTTCACAAAAAAGTGAAATTTTCAAAAATCCTGAAAATTGGCTGAAAACGACTAAATTTCAAGGACTCATTGGGCGAATCGCTCTGGAACTGAAATCAGGACGCTCACTGACATTTCCCCTATCTGAAAGTCTGATAAACGCCGGAAAAATGACTAAGTCCCCAAAAAAAAATTTTTCAACTTTTTTCAATTTTACCCCCGTGGGACATATATTCTACCCACTCACATTTGGAACTCTCCTGGGGTACCCTCACACATATTATTCCCTCATTTAGTGGATATTTTCACAAAAAAGTGAAATTTTCAAAAATCCAGAAAATTGGCTGAAAACGACTAAATATCAAGGACTCATTGGGCGAATCGCTCTGGAACTGAAATCGGAATGCTCACTCACATTTCCCCTATCTGAAAGTCTGATAAACGCCGGAAAAATGACTAAGTCCCAAAAAAATTTTTTTTCAACTTTTTTCAATTTTACCCCGTGGGATATATCTTCTACCCACACACATTTGGTACTCTCCTGGGGTACCCTCACACATATTATTCCCTCATTTAGTGGATATTTTCACAAAAATGTGAAATTTTCCAAAATCCAGAAAATTGGCTGAAAACGACTAAATATCAAGGACTCATTGGGCGAATCGCTCTGGAACTGAAATCGGAACGCTCACTCACATTTCCCCTATCTGAAAGTCTGATAAACGCCGTAAAAATGACTAAGTCCCCAAAAAAAAATTTTTCAACTTTTTTCAATTTTACCCCCGTGGGACATATATTCTACCCACACACATTTGGAACTCTCCTGGGGTACCCTCACACATATTATTCCCTCATTTAGTGGATATTTTCACAAAAAAGTGAAATTTTCAAAAATCCAGAAAATTGGCTGAAAACGACTAAATATCAAGGACTCATTGGGCGAATCGCTCTGGAACTGAAATCGGAATGCTCACTCACATTTCCCCTATCTGAAAGTCTGATAAACGCCGGAAAAATGACTAAGTCCAAAAAAAATTTTTTTTCAACTTTTTTCAATTTTACCCCGTGGGATATATCTTCTACCCACACACATTTGGTACTCTCCTGGGGTACCCTCACACATATTATTCCCTCATTTAGTGGATATTTTCACAAAAAAGTGAAATTTTCCAAAATCCAGAAAATTGGCTGAAAACGACTAAATATCAAGGACTCATTGGGCGAATCGCTCTGGAACTGAAATCGGAACGCTCACTCACATTTCCCCTATCTGAAAGTCTGATAAACGCCGTAAAAATGACTAAGTCCCCAAAAAAAAATTTTTCAACTTTTTTCAATTTTACCCCCGTGGGACATATATTCTACCCACACACATTTGGAACTCTCCTGGGGTACCCTCACACATATTATTCCGTCATTTAGTGGATATTTTCACAAAAAAGTGAAATTTTCAAAAATCCAGAAAATTGGCTGAAAACGACTAAATATCAAGGACTCATTGGGCGAATGGCTCTGGAACTGAAATCAGAATGCTCACTGACATTTCCCCTATCTGAAAGACTGATAAACACCGGAAAAATGACTAAGTCCAAAAAAAATTATTTTTCAACTTTTTTCAATTTTACCCCCGTGGGATATATATTCTACCCACACACATTTGGAACTCTCCTGGGGTACCCTCATACATATTATTCCCTCATTTAGTGGATATTTTCACAAAAAAGTGAAATTTTCAAAAATCCTGAAAATTGGCTGAAAACGACTAAATTTCAAGGACTCATTGGGCGAATCGCTCTGGAACTGAAATCAGAACGCTCACTGACATTTCCCCTATCTGAAAGTCTGATAAACGCCGGAAAAATGACTAAGTCCCCAAAAAAAAATTTTTCAACTTTTTTCAATTTTACCCCCGTGGGACATATATTCTACCCACTCACATTTGGAACTCTCCTGGGGTACCCTCACACATATTATTCCCTCATTTAGTGGATATTTTCACAAAAAAGTGAAATTTTCAAAAATCCAGAAAATTGGCTGAAAACGACTAAATATCAAGGACTCATTGGGCGAATCGCTCTGGAACTGAAATCGGAATGCTCACTCACATTTACCCTATCTGAAAGTCTGATAAACGCCGTAAAAATGACTAAGTCCCCAAAAAAAAATTTTTCAACTTTTTTCAATTTTACCCCCGTGGGACATATATTCTACCCACACACATTTGGAACTCTCCTGGGGTACCCTCACACATATTATTCCGTCATTTAGTGGATATTTTCACAAAAAAGTGAAATTTTCAAAAATCCAGAAAATTGGCTGAAAACGACTAAATATCAAGGACTCATTGGGCGAATGGCTCTGGAACTGAAATCAGAATGCTCACTGACATTTCCCCTATCTGAAAGTCTGATAAACGCCGGTAAAATGACTAAGTCCAAAAAAAAATTTTTTTCAACTTTTTTCAATTTTACCCCCGTGGGATACATATTCTACCCACATACATTTGGAACTCTCCTGGGGTACCCTCACACATATTATTCCCTCATTTAGTGGATATTTTCACAAAAAAGTGAAATTTTCAAAAATCCAGAAAATTGGCTGAAAACGACTAAATATCAAGGACTCATTGGGCGAATCGCTCTGGAACTGAAATCGGAACGCTCACTCACATTTCCCCTATCTGAAAGTCTGATAAACGCCGTAAAAATGACTAAGTCCCCAAAAAAAAATTTTTCAACTTTTTTCAATTTTACCCCCGTGGGACATATATTCTACCCACACACATTTGGAACTCTCCTGGGGTACCCTCACACATATTATTCCCTCATTTAGTGGATATTTTCACAAAAAAGTGAAATTTTCAAAAATCCAGAAAATTGGCTGAAAACGACTAAATATCAAGGACTCATTGGGCGAATCGCTCTGGAACTGAAATCGGAATGCTCACTCACATTTCCCCTATCTGAAAGTCTGATAAACGCCGGAAAAATGACTAAGTCCAAAAAAAATTTTTTTTCAACTTTTTTCAATTTTACCCCGTGGGATATATCTTCTACCCACACACATTTGGTACTCTCCTGGGGTACCCTCACACATATTATTCCCTCATTTAGTGGATATTTTCACAAAAAAGTGAAATTTTCCAAAATCCAGAAAATTGGCTGAAAACGACTAAATATCAAGGACTCATTGGGCGAATCGCTCTGGAACTGAAATCGGAACGCTCACTCACATTTCCCCTATCTGAAAGTCTGATAAACGCCGTAAAAATGACTAAGTCCCCAAAAAAAAATTTTTCAACTTTTTTCAATTTTACCCCCGTGGGACATATATTCTACCCACACACATTTGGAACTCTCCTGGGGTACCCTCACACATATTATTCCGTCATTTAGTGGATATTTTCACAAAAAAGTGAAATTTTCAAAAATCCAGAAAATTGGCTGAAAACGACTAAATATCAAGGACTCATTGGGCGAATGGCTCTGGAACTGAAATCAGAATGCTCACTGACATTTCCCCTATCTGAAAGACTGATAAACACCGGAAAAATGACTAAGTCCAAAAAAAATTATTTTTCAACTTTTTTCAATTTTACCCCCGTGGGATATATATTCTACCCACACACATTTGGAACTCTCCTGGGGTACCCTCATACATATTATTCCCTCATTTAGTGGATATTTTCACAAAAAAGTGAAATTTTCAAAAATCCTGAAAATTGGCTGAAAACGACTAAATTTCAAGGACTCATTGGGCGAATCGCTCTGGAACTGAAATCAGAACGCTCACTGACATTTCCCCTATCTGAAAGTCTGATAAACGCCGGAAAAATGACTAAGTCCCCAAAAAAAAATTTTTCAACTTTTTTCAATTTTACCCCCGTGGGACATATATTCTACCCACTCACATTTGGAACTCTCCTGGGGTACCCTCACACATATTATTCCCTCATTTAGTGGATATTTTCACAAAAAAGTGAAATTTTCAAAAATCCAGAAAATTGGCTGAAAACGACTAAATATCAAGGACTCATTGGGCGAATCGCTCTGGAACTGAAATCGGAATGCTCACTCACATTTCCCCTATCTGAAAGTCTGATAAACGCCGTAAAAATGACTAAGTCCCCAAAAAAAAATTTTTCAACTTTTTTCAATTTTACCCCCGTGGGACATATATTCTACCCACACACATTTGGAACTCTCCTGGGGTACCCTCACACATATTATTCCGTCATTTAGTGGATATTTTCACAAAAAAGTGAAATTTTCAAAAATCCAGAAAATTGGCTGAAAACGACTAAATATCAAGGACTCATTGGGCGAATGGCTCTGGAACTGAAATCAGAATGCTCACTGACATTTCCCCTATCTGAAAGTCTGATAAACGCCGGTAAAATGACTAAGTCCAAAAAAAAATTTTTTTCAACTTTTTTCAATTTTACCCCCGTGGGATACATATTCTACCCACATACATTTGGAACTCTCCTGGGGTACCCTCACACATATTATTCCCTCATTTAGTGGATATTTTCACAAAAAAGTGAAATTTTCAAAAATCCAGAAAATTGGCTGAAAACGACTAAATATCAAGGACTCATTGGGCGAATCGCTCTGGAACTGAAATCGGAATGCTCACTCACATTTCCCCTATCTGAAAGTCTGATAAACGCCGGAAAAATGACTAAGTCCAAAAAAAATTTTTTTTCAACTTTTTTCAATTTTACCCCGTGGGATATATCTTCTACCCACACACATTTGGTACTCTCCTGGGGTACCCTCACACATATTATTCCCTCATTTAGTGGATATTTTCACAAAAAAGTGAAATTTTCCAAAATCCAGTAAATTGGCTGAAAACGACTAAATATCAAGGACTCATTGGGCGAATCACTCTGGAACTGAAATCGGAACGCTCACTGACATTTCCCCTATCTGAAAGTCTGATAAACGCCGGAAAAATTACTAAGTCCAAAAAAAAATTTTTTTTCAACTTTTTTCAGTTTTATCCCCGTGGGATATATCTTCTACCCACACACATTTGGAACTCTCCTGGGGTACCCTCATACATATTATTCCCTCATTTAGTGGATATTTTCACAAAAAATGAAATTTTCAAAAATCCTGAAAATTGGCTGAAAACGACTAAATTTCAAGGACTCATTGGGCGAATCGCTCTGGAACTGAAATCAGAATGCTCACTGACATTTCCCCTATCTGAAAGTCTGATAAACGCCGGAAAAATGACTAAGTCCCAAAAAAATTTTTTTTCAACTTTTTTCAATTTTACCCCGTGGGATATATCTTCTACCCACACACATTTGGTACTCTCCTGGGGTACCCTCACACATATTATTCCCTCATTTAGTGGATATTTTCACAAAAATGTGAAATTTTCCAAAATCCAGAAAATTGGCTGAAAACGACTAAATATCAAGGACTCATTGGGCGAATCGCTCTGGAACTGAAATCGGAACGCTCACTCACATTTCCCCTATCTGAAAGTCTGATAAACGCCGTAAAAATGACTAAGTCCCCAAAAAAAAATTTTTCAACTTTTTTCAATTTTACCCCCGTGGGACATATATTCTACCCACACACATTTGGAACTCTCCTGGGGTACCCTCACACATATTATTCCCTCATTTAGTGGATATTTTCACAAAAAAGTGAAATTTTCAAAAATCCAGAAAATTGGCTGAAAACGACTAAATATCAAGGACTCATTGGGCGAATCGCTCTGGAACTGAAATCGGAATGCTCACTCACATTTCCCCTATCTGAAAGTCTGATAAACGCCGGAAAAATGACTAAGTCCAAAAAAAATTTTTTTTCAACTTTTTTCAATTTTACCCCGTGGGATATATCTTCTACCCACACACATTTGGTACTCTCCTGGGGTACCCTCACACATATTATTCCCTCATTTAGTGGATATTTTCACAAAAAAGTGAAATTTTCCAAAATCCAGAAAATTGGCTGAAAACGACTAAATATCAAGGACTCATTGGGCGAATCGCTCTGGAACTGAAATCGGAACGCTCACTCACATTTCCCCTATCTGAAAGTCTGATAAACGCCGTAAAAATGACTAAGTCCCCAAAAAAAAATTTTTCAACTTTTTTCAATTTTACCCCCGTGGGACATATATTCTACCCACACACATTTGGAACTCTCCTGGGGTACCCTCACACATATTATTCCGTCATTTAGTGGATATTTTCACAAAAAAGTGAAATTTTCAAAAATCCAGAAAATTGGCTGAAAACGACTAAATATCAAGGACTCATTGGGCGAATGGCTCTGGAACTGAAATCAGAATGCTCACTGACATTTCCCCTATCTGAAAGACTGATAAACACCGGAAAAATGACTAAGTCCAAAAAAAATTATTTTTCAACTTTTTTCAATTTTACCCCCGTGGGATATATATTCTACCCACACACATTTGGAACTCTCCTGGGGTACCCTCATACATATTATTCCCTCATTTAGTGGATATTTTCACAAAAAAGTGAAATTTTCAAAAATCCTGAAAATTGGCTGAAAACGACTAAATTTCAAGGACTCATTGGGCGAATCGCTCTGGAACTGAAATCAGAACGCTCACTGACATTTCCCCTATCTGAAAGTCTGATAAACGCCGGAAAAATGACTAAGTCCCCAAAAAAAAATTTTTCAACTTTTTTCAATTTTACCCCCGTGGGACATATATTCTACCCACTCACATTTGGAACTCTCCTGGGGTACCCTCACACATATTATTCCCTCATTTAGTGGATATTTTCACAAAAAAGTGAAATTTTCAAAAATCCAGAAAATTGGCTGAAAACGACTAAATATCAAGGACTCATTGGGCGAATCGCTCTGGAACTGAAATCGGAATGCTCACTCACATTTACCCTATCTGAAAGTCTGATAAACGCCGTAAAAATGACTAAGTCCCCAAAAAAAAATTTTTCAACTTTTTTCAATTTTACCCCCGTGGGACATATATTCTACCCACACACATTTGGAACTCTCCTGGGGTACCCTCACACATATTATTCCGTCATTTAGTGGATATTTTCACAAAAAAGTGAAATTTTCAAAAATCCAGAAAATTGGCTGAAAACGACTAAATATCAAGGACTCATTGGGCGAATGGCTCTGGAACTGAAATCAGAATGCTCACTGACATTTCCCCTATCTGAAAGTCTGATAAACGCCGGTAAAATGACTAAGTCCAAAAAAAAATTTTTTTCAACTTTTTTCAATTTTACCCCCGTGGGATACATATTCTACCCACATACATTTGGAACTCTCCTGGGGTACCCTCACACATATTATTCCCTCATTTAGTGGATATTTTCACAAAAAAGTGAAATTTTCAAAAATCCAGAAAATTGGCTGAAAACGACTAAATATCAAGGACTCATTGGGCGAATCGCTCTGGAACTGAAATCGGAACGCTCACTCACATTTCCCCTATCTGAAAGTCTGATAAACGCCGTAAAAATGACTAAGTCCCCAAAAAAAAATTTTTCAACTTTTTTCAATTTTACCCCCGTGGGACATATATTCTACCCACACACATTTGGAACTCTCCTGGGGTACCCTCACACATATTATTCCCTCATTTAGTGGATATTTTCACAAAAAAGTGAAATTTTCAAAAATCCAGAAAATTGGCTGAAAACGACTAAATATCAAGGACTCATTGGGCGAATCGCTCTGGAACTGAAATCGGAATGCTCACTCACATTTCCCCTATCTGAAAGTCTGATAAACGCCGGAAAAATGACTAAGTCCAAAAAAAATTTTTTTTCAACTTTTTTCAATTTTACCCCGTGGGATATATCTTCTACCCACACACATTTGGTACTCTCCTGGGGTACCCTCACACATATTATTCCCTCATTTAGTGGATATTTTCACAAAAAAGTGAAATTTTCCAAAATCCAGAAAATTGGCTGAAAACGACTAAATATCAAGGACTCATTGGGCGAATCGCTCTGGAACTGAAATCGGAATGCTCACTCACATTTCCCCTATCTGAAAGTCTGATAAACGCCGGAAAAATGACTAAGTCCAAAAAAAATTTTTTTTCAACTTTTTTCAATTTTACCCCGTGGGATATATCTTCTACCCACACACATTTGGTACTCTCCTGGGGTACCCTCACACATATTATTCCCTCATTTAGTGGATATTTTCACAAAAAAGTGAAATTTTCCAAAATCCAGAAAATTGGCTGAAAACGACTAAATATCAAGGACTCATTGGGCGAATCACTCTGGAACTGAAATCGGAATGCTCACTGACATTTCCCCTATCTGAAAGTCTGATAAACGCCGGAAAAATTACTAAGTCCAAAAAAAAATTTTTTTTCAACTTTTTTCAGTTTTATCCCCGTGGGATATATATTCTACCCACACACATTTGGAACTCTCCTGGGGTACCCTCATACATATTATTCCCTCATTTAGTGGATATTTTCACAAAAAAGTGAAATTTTCAAAAATCCTGAAAATTGGCTGAAAACGACTAAATTTCAAGGACTCATTGGGCGAATCGCTCTGGAACTGAAATCAGAATGCTCACTGACATTTCCCCTATCTGAAAGTCTGATAAACGCCGGTAAAATGACTAAGTCCAAAAAAAAATTTTTTTCAACTTTTTTCAATTTTACCCCCGTGGGATAAATATTCTACCCACACACATTTGGAACTCTCCTGGGGTACCCAAACACATATTATTCCCTCATTTAGTGGATATTTTCATAAAAAAGTGAAATTTTCAAAAATCCAGAAAATTGGCTGAAAACGACTAAATATCAAGGACTCATTGGGCGAATCGCTCTGGAACTGAAATCGGAATGCTCACTCACATTTCCCCTATCTGAAAGTCTGATAAACGCCGGAAAAATGACTAAGTCCAAAAAAAATTTTTTTTCAACTTTTTTCAATTTTACCCCGTGGGATATATCTTCTACCCACACACATTTGGTACTCTCCTGGGGTACCCTCACACATATTATTCCCTCATTTAGTGGATATTTTCACAAAAAAGTGAAATTTTCCAAAATCCAGAAAATTGGCTGAAAACGACTAAATATCAAGGACTCATTGGGCGAATCGCTCTGGAACTGAAATCGGAACGCTCACTCACATTTCCCCTATCTGAAAGTCTGATAAACGCCGTAAAAATGACTAAGTCCCCAAAAAAAAATTTTTCAACTTTTTTCAATTTTACCCCCGTGGGACATATATTCTACCCACACACATTTGGAACTCTCCTGGGGTACCCTCACACATATTATTCCGTCATTTAGTGGATATTTTCACAAAAAAGTGAAATTTTCAAAAATCCAGAAAATTGGCTGAAAACGACTAAATATCAAGGACTCATTGGGCGAATGGCTCTGGAACTGAAATCAGAATGCTCACTGACATTTCCCCTATCTGAAAGACTGATAAACACCGGAAAAATGACTAAGTCCAAAAAAAATTATTTTTCAACTTTTTTCAATTTTACCCCCGTGGGATATATATTCTACCCACACACATTTGGAACTCTCCTGGGGTACCCTCATACATATTATTCCCTCATTTAGTGGATATTTTCACAAAAAAGTGAAATTTTCAAAAATCCTGAAAATTGGCTGAAAACGACTAAATTTCAAGGACTCATTGGGCGAATCGCTCTGGAACTGAAATCAGAACGCTCACTGACATTTCCCCTATCTGAAAGTCTGATAAACGCCGGAAAAATGACTAAGTCCCCAAAAAAAAATTTTTCAACTTTTTTCAATTTTACCCCCGTGGGACATATATTCTACCCACACACATTTGGAACTCTCCTGGGGTACCCTCACACATATTATTCCCTCATTTAGTGGATATTTTCACAAAAAAGTGAAATTTTCAAAAATCCAGAAAATTGGCTGAAAACGACTAAATATCAAGGACTCATTGGGCGAATCGCTCTGGAACTGAAATCGGAATGCTCACTCACATTTCCCCTATCTGAAAGTCTGATAAACGCCGTAAAAATGACTAAGTCCCCAAAAAAAAATTTTTCAACTTTTTTCAATTTTACCCCCGTGGGACATATATTCTACCCACACACATTTGGAACTCTCCTGGGGTACCCTCACACATATTATTCTGTCATTTAGTGGATATTTTCACAAAAAAGTGAAATTTTCAAAAATCCAGAAAATTGGCTGAAAACGACTAAATATCAAGGACTCATTGGGCGAATGGCTCTGGAACTGAAATCAGAATGCTCACTGACATTTCCCCTATCTGAAAGACTGATAAACGCCGGAAAAATTACTAAGTCCAAAAAAAAATTTTTTTTCAACTTTTTTCAATTTTACCCCGTGGGATATATCTTCTACCCACACACATTTGGTACTCTCCTGGGGTACCCTCACACATATTATTCCCTCATTTAGTGGATATTTTCACAAAAAAGTGAAATTTTCCAAAATCCAGTAAATTGGCTGAAAACGACTAAATATCAAGGACTCATTGGGCGAATCACTGTGGAACTGAAATCGGAACGCTCACTGACATTTCCCCTATCTGAAAGTCTGATAAACGCCGGAAAAATTACTAAGTCCAAAAAAAAATTTTTTTTCAACTTTTTTCAATTTTATCCCCGTGGGATATATATTCTACCCACACACATTTGGAACTCTCCTGGGGTACCCTCATACATATTATTCCCTCATTTATTGGATATTTTCACAAAAAAGTGACATTTTCAAAAATCCTGAAAATTGGCTGAAAACGACTAAATTTCAAGGACTCATTGGGCGAATCGCTCTGGAACTGAAATCAGAATGCTCACTGACATTTCCCCTATCTGAAAGTCTGATAAACGCCGGTAAAATGACTAAGTCCAAAAAAAAATTTTTTTCAACTTTTTTCAATTTTACCCCCGTGGGATAAATATTCTACCCACACACATTTGGAACTCTCCTGGGGTACCCTCACACATATTATTCCCTCATTTAGTGGATATTTTCACAAAAAAGTGAAATTTTCAAAAATCCAGAAAATTGGCTGAAAACGACTAAATATCAAGGACTCATTGGGCGAATCGCTCTGGAACTGAAATCGGAATGCTCACTCACATTTCCCCTATCTGAAAGTCTGATAAACGCTGGAAAAATGACTAAGTCCAAAAAAATTTTTTTTTCAACTTTTTTCAATTTTACCCCCGTGGGACATATATTCTACCCACACACATTTGGAACTCTCCTGGGGTACCCTCACACATATTATTCCCTCATTTAGTGGATATTTTCACAAAAAAGTGAAATTTTCAAAAATCCAGAAAATTGGCTGAAAACGACTAAATATCAAGGACTCATTGGGCGAATCGCTCTGGAACTGAAATCGGAACGCTCACTCACATTTCCCCTATCTGAAAGTCTGATAAACGCCGGAAAAATGACTAAGTCCAAAAAAAAATTTTTTTCAACTTTTTTCAATTTTACCCCGTGGGATATATCTTCTACCCACACACATTTGGAACTCTCCTGGGGTACCCTCACACATATTATTCCCTCATTTAGTGGATATTTTCACAAAAAAGTGAAATTTTTAAAAATCCAGAAAATTGGCTGAAAACGACTAAATATCAAGGACTCATTGGGCGAATCGCTCTGGAACTGAAATCGGAACGCTCACTGACATTTCCCCTATCTGAAAGTCTGATAAACGCCGGAAAAATTACTAAGTCCAAAAAAAAATTTTTTTCAACTTTTTTCAATTTTACCCCGTGGGATATATCTTCTACCCACACACATTTGGTACTCTCCTGGGGTACCCTCACACATATTATTCCCTCATTTAGTGGATATTTTCACAAAAAAGTGAAATTTTCCAAAATCCAGTAAATTGGCTGAAAACGACTAAATATCAAGGACTCATTGGGCGAATCACTCTGGAACTGAAATCGGAACGCTCACTGACATTTCCCCTATCTGAAAGTCTGATAAACGCCGGAAAAATTACTAAGTCCAAAAAAAAATTTTTTTTCAACTTTTTTCAATTTTATCCCCGTGGGATATATATTCTACCCACACACATTTGGAACTCTCCTGGGGTACCCTCATACATATTATTCCCTCATTTAGTGGATATTTTCACAAAAAAGTGAAATTTTCAAAAATCCTGAAAATTGGCTGAAAACGACTAAATTTCAAGGACTCATTGGGCGAATCGCTCTGGAACTGAAATCAGAATGCTCACTGACATTTCCCCTATCTGAAAGTCTGATAAACGCCGGTAAAATGACTAAGTCCAAAAAAAAATTTTTTTCAACTTTTTTCAATTTTACCCCCGTGGGATAAATATTCTACCCACACACATTTGGAACTCTCCTGGGGTACCCTCACACATATTATTCCCTCATTTAGTGGATATTTTCACAAAACAGTGAAATTTTCAAAAATCCAGAAAATTGGCTGAAAACGACTAAATATCAAGGACTCATTGGGCGAATCGCTCTGGAACTGAAATCGGAACGCTCACTCACATTTCCCCTATCTGAAAGTCTGATAAACGCCGGAAAAATGACTAAGTCCAAAAAAAAATTTTTTTCAACTTTTTTCAATTTTACCCCGTGGGATATATCTTCTACCCACACACATTTGGAACTCTCCTGGGGTACCCTCACACATATTATTCCCTCATTTAGTGGATATTTTCACAAAAAAGTGAAATTTTCAAAAATCCAGAAAATTGGCTGAAAACGACTAAATATCAAGGACTCATTGGGCGAATCGCTCTGGAACTGAAATCGGAACGCTCACTGACATTTCCCCTATCTGAAAGTCTGATAAACGCCGGAAAAATTACTAAGTCCAAAAAAAAATTTTTTTTCAACTTTTTTCAATTTTATCCCCGTGGGATATATATTCTACCCACACACATTTGGAACTCTCCTGGGGTACCCTCATACATATTATTCCCTCATTTAGTGGATATTTTCACAAAAAAGTGAAATTTTCAAAAATACTGAAAATTGGCTGAAAATGACTAAATTTCAAGGACTCATTGGGCGAATCGCTCTGGAACTGAAATCAGAATCCTGACTGACATTTCCCCTATCTGAAAGTCTGATAAACGCCGGAAAAATTACTAAGTCCAAAAAAAATTTTTTTTTCAACTTTTTTCAATTTTATCCCCGTGGGATATATATTCTACCCACACACATTTGGAACTCTCCTGGGGTACCCTCATACATATTATTCCCTCATTTAGTGGATATTTTCACAAAAAAGTGAAATTTTCAAAAATCCTGAAAATTGGCTGAAAACGACTAAATTTCAAGGACTCATTGGGCGAATCGCTCTGGAACTGAAATCAGAATGCTCACTGACATTTCCCCTATCTAAAAGTCTGATAAACGCCGGTAAAATGACTAAGTCCAAAAAAAAATTTTTTTCAACTTTTTTCAATTTTACCCCGTGGGATATATCTTCTACCCACACACATTTGGTACTCTCCTGGGGTACCCTCACACGTATTATTCCCTCATTTAGTGGATATTTTCACAAAAAAGTGAAATTTTCCAAAATCCAGAAAATTGGCTGAAAACGACTAAATATCAAGGACTCATTGGGCGAATCGCTCTGGAACTGAAATCGGAACGCTCACTCACATTTCCCCTATCTGAAAGTCTGATAAACGCCGAAAAAATGACTAAGTCCCCAAAAAAAAAATTTTTCAACTTTTTTCAATTTTATCCCCGTGGGACATATATTCTACCCACACACATTTGGAACTCTCCTGGGGTACCCTCACACATATTATTCCCTCATTTAGTGGATATTTTCACAAAAAAGTGAAATTTTCAAAAATCCAGAAAATTGGCTGAAAACGACTAAATATCAAGGACTCATTAGGCGAATGGCTCTGGAACTGAAATCGGAACGCTCACTCACATTTCCCCTATCTGAAAGTCTGATAAACACCGGAAAAATGACTAAGTCCAAAAAAATTTTTTTTTCAACTTTTTTCAATTTTACCCCGTGGGATATATCTTCTACCCACACACATTTGGTACTCTCCTGGGGTACCCTCACACATATTATTCCCTCATTTAGTGGATATTTTCACAAAAAAGTGAAATTTTCCAAAATCCAGAAAATTGGCTGAAAACGACTAAATATCAAGGACTCATTGGGCGAATCGCTCTGGAACTGAAATCGGAACGCTCACTCACATTTCCCCTATCTGAAAGTCTGATAAACGACGGAAAAATGACTAAGTCCCCCCAAAAAAAATTTTTCAACTTTTTTCAATTTTACCCCTGTGGGACATATATTCTACCCACACACATTTGGAACTCTCCTGGGGTACCCTCATACATATTATTCCCTCATTTAGTGGATATTTTCACAAAAAAGTGAAATTTTCAAAAATCCAGAAAATTGGCTGAAAACGACTAAATATCAAGGACTCATTGGGCGAATCGCTCTGGAACTGAAATCGGAACGCTCACTCACATTTCCCCTATCTGAAAGTCTGATAAACGCCGGAAAAATGACTAAGTCCAAAAAAAAATTTTTTTTCAACTTTTTTCAATTTTACCCCCGTGGGATATATATTCTACCCACACACATTTGGAACTCTCCTGGGGTACCCTCACACATATTATTCCCTCATTTAGTGGATATTTTCACAAAAAAGTGAAATTTTTAAAAATCCAGAAAATTGGCTGAAAATGACTAAATATCAAGGACTCATTGGGCGAAGCGCTCTGGAACTGAAATCGGAACGCTCACTGACATTTCCCCTATCTGAAAGTCTGATAAACGCCGGAAAAATGACTAAGTCCCCAAAAAAAAAATTTTTCAACTTTTTTCAATTTTACCCCCGTGGGACATATATTCTACCCACACACATTTGGAACTCTCCTGGGGTACCCTCATACATATTATTCCCTCATTTAGTGGATATTTTCACAAAAAAGTGAAATTTTCAAAAATCCTGAAAATTGGCTGAAAACGACTAAATTTCAAGGACTCATTGGGCGAATCGCTCTGGAACTGAAATCAGAATGCTCACTGACATTTCCCCTATCTGAAAGTCTGATAAACGCCGGTAAAATGAATAAGTCCAAAAAAAAATTTTTTTCAACTTTTTTCAATTTTACCCCCGTGGGATAAATATTCTACCCACACACATTTGGAACTCTCCTGGGGTACCCTCACACATATTATTCCCTCATTTAGTGGATATTTTCACAAAAAAGTGAAATTTTCAAAAATCCAGAAAATTGGCTGAAAACGACTAAATATCAAGGACTCATTGGGCGAATCGCTCTGGAACTGAAATCAGAATGCTCACTGACATTTCCCCTATCTGAAAGACTGATAAACGCCGGAAAAATGACTAAGTCCAAAAAAAAATTTTTTTCAACTTTTTTCAATTTTACCCCGTGGGATATATCTTCTACCCACACACATTTGGAACTCTCCTGGGGTACCCTCACACATATTATTCCCTCATTTAGTGGATATTTTCACAAAAAAGTGAAATTTTCCAAAATCCAGAAAATTGGCTGAAAACGACTAAATATCAAAGACTCATTGGGCGAATCGCTCTGGAACTGAAATCAGAACGCTCACTGACATTTCCCCTATCTGAAAGTCTGATAAACGCCGGAAAAATGACTAAGTCCAAAAAAAAATTTTTTTTCAACTTTTTTCAATTTTACCCCCGTGGGATATATATTCTACCCACACACATTTGGAACTCTCCTGGGGTACCCTCATACATATTATTCCCTCATTTAGTGGATATTTTCACAAAAAAGTGAAATTTTCAAAAATCCTGAAAATTGGCTGAAAACGACTAAATTTCAAGGACTCATTGGGCGAATCGCTCTGGAACTGAAATCAGAATGCTCACTGACATTTCCCATATCTAAAAGTCTGATAAACGCCGGTAAAATGACTAAGTCCAAAAAAAAATTTTTTTCAACTTTTTTCAATTTTACCCCCGTGGGACATATATTCTACCCACACACATTTGGAACTCTCCTGGGGTACCCTCACACATATTATTCCCTCATTTAGTGGATATTTTCACAAAAAAGTGAAATTTTCAAAAATCCAGAAAATTGGCTGAAAACGACTAAATATCAAGGACTCATTGGGCGAATCGCTCTGGAACTGAAATCGGAACGCTCACTCACATTTCCCCTATCTGAAAGTCTGATAAACACCGTAAAAATGACTAAGTCCAAAAAAATTTTTTTTTCAACTTTTTTCAATTTTACCCCGTGGGATATATCTTCTACCCACACACATTTGGTACTCTCCTGGGGTACCCTCACACATATTATTCCCTCATTTAGTGGATATTTTCACAAAAAAGTGAAATTTTCCAAAATCCAGAAAATTGGCTGAAAACGACTAAATATCAAGGACTCATTGGGCGAATCGCTCTGGAACTGAAATCGGAACGCTCACTCACATTTCCCCTATCTGAAAGTCTGATAAACGACGGAAAAATGACTAAGTCCCCCCAAAAAAAATTTTTCAACTTTTTTCAATTTTACCCCCGTGGGACATATATTCTACCCACACACATTTGGAACTCTCCTGGGGTACCCTCACACATATTATTCCCTCATTTAGTGGATATTTTCACAAAAAAGTGAAATTTTCAAAAATCCAGAAAATTGGCTGAAAACGACTAAATATCAAGGACTCATTGGGCGAATCGCTCTGGAACTGAAATCGGAACGCTCACTCATATTTCCCCTATCTGAAAGTCTGATAAACGCCGGAAAAATGACTAAGTCCAAAAAAAAATTTTTTTTCAACTTTTTTCAATTTTACCCCCGTGGGATATATATTCTACCCACACACATTTGGAACTCTCCTGGGGTACCCTCACACATATTATTCCCTCATTTAGTGGATAATTTCACAAAAAAGTGAAATTTTTAAAAATCCAGAAAATTGGCTGAAAATGACTAAATATCAAGGACTCATTGGGCGAATCGCTCTGGAACTGAAATCGGAACGCTCACTGACATTTCCCCTATCTGAAAGTCTGATAAACGCCGGAAAAATGACTAAGTCCAAAAAAAAATTTTTTTCAACTTTTTTCAATTTTACCCCCGTGGGACATATATTCTACCCACACACATTTGGAACTCTCCTGGGGTACCCTCACACATATTATTCCCTCATTTAGTGGATATTTTCACAAAAAAGTGAAATTTTCAAAAATCCAGAAAATTGGCTGAAAACGACTAAATATCAAGGACTCATTGGGCGAATCGCTCTGGAACTGAAATCGGAACGCTCACTCACATTTCCCCTATCTGAAAGTCTGATAAACACCGGAAAAATGACTAAGTCCAAAAAAATTTTTTTTTCAACTTTTTTCAATTTTACCCCGTGGGATATATCTTCTACACACACACATTTGGTACTCTCCTGGGGTACCCTCACACATATTATTCCCTCATTTAGTGGATATTTTCACAAAAAAGTGAAATTTTCCAAAATCCAGAAAATTGGCTGAAAACGACTAAATATCAAGGACTCATTGGGCGAATCGCTCTGGAACTGAAATCGGAACGCTCACTCACATTTCCCCTATCTGAAAGTCTGATAAACGACGGAAAAATGACTAAGTCCCCCCAAAAAAAATTTTTCAACTTTTTTCAATTTTACCCCCGTGGGACATATATTCTACCCACACACATTTGGAACTCTCCTGGGGTACCCTCACACATATTATTCCCTCATTTAGTGGATATTTTCACAAAAAAGTGAAATTTTCAAAAATCCAGAAAATTGGCTGAAAACGACTAAATATCAAGGACTCATTGGGCGAATCGCTCTGGAACTGAAATCGGAACGCTCACTCATATTTCCCCTATCTGAAAGTCTGATAAACGCCGGAAAAATGACTAAGTCCAAAAAAAAATTTTTTTTCAACTTTTTTTCAATTTTACCCCCGTGGGATATATATTCTACCCACACACATTTGGAACTCTCCTGGGGTACCCTCACACATATTATTCCCTCATTTAGTGGATATTTTCACAAAAAAGTGAAATTTTTAAAAATCCAGAAAATTGGCTGAAAATGACTAAATATCAAGGACTCATTGGGCGAATCGCTCTGGAACTGAAATCGGAACGCTCACTGACATTTCCCCTATCTGAAAGTCTGATAAACGCCGGAAAAATGACTAAGTCCCCAAAAAAAAAATTTTTCAACTTTTTTCAATTTTACCCCCGTGGGACATATATTCTACCCACACACATTTGGAACTCTCCTGGGGTACCCTCACACATATTATTCCCTCATTTAGTGGATATTTTCACAAAAAAGTGAAATTTTCAAAAATCCAGAAAATTGGCTGAAAACGACTAAATATCAAGGACTCATTGGGCGAATCGCTCTGGAACTGAAATCAGAACGCTCACTGACATTTCCCCTATCTGAAAGTCTGATAAACGCCGGAAAAATTACTAAGTCCAAAAAAAAATTTTTTTTCAACTTTTTTCAATTTTATCCCCGTGGGATATATATTCTACCCACACACATTTGGAACTCTCCTGGGGTACCCTCATACATATTATTCCCTCATTTAGTGGATATTTTCACAAAAAAGTGAAATTTTCAAAAATCCAGAAAATTGGCTGAAAACGACTAAATATCAAGGACTCATTGGACGAATCGCTCTGGAACTGAAATCAGAATGCTCACTGACATTTCCCCTATCTGAAAGACTGATAAACGCCGGAAAAATGACTAAGTCCAAAAAAAAATTTTTTTCAACTTTTTTCAATTTTACCCCGTGGGATATATCTTCTACCCACACACATTTGGAACTCTCCTGGGGTACCCTCACACATATTATTCCCTCATTTAGTGGATATTTTCACAAAAAAGTGAAATTTTCCAAAATCCAGAAAATTGGCTGAAAACGACTAAATATCAAAGACTCATTGGGCGAATCGCTCTGGAACTGAAATCGGAACGCTCACTCACATTTCCCCTATCTGAAAGTCTGATAAACGCCGGAAAAATGACTAAGTCCCCAAAAAAAAATTTTTCAACTTTTTTCAATTTTACCCCCGTGGGACATATATTCTACCCACACACATTTGGAACTCTCCTGGGGTACCCTCACACATATTATTCCCTCATTTAGTGGATATTTTCACAAAAAAGTGAAATTTTCAAAAATCCAGAAAATTGGCTGAAAACGACTAAATATCAAGGACTCATTGGGCGAATCGCTCTGGAACTGAAATCAGAACGCTCACTGACATTTCCCCTATCTGAAAGTCTGATAAACGCCGGAAAAATTACTAAGTCCCAAAAAAAATTTTTTTTCAACTTTTTTCAATTTTATCCCCGTGGGATATATATTCTACCCACACACATTTGGAACTCTCCTGGGGTACCCTCATACATATTATTCCCTCATTTAGTGGATAATTTCACAAAAAAGTGAAATTTTCCAAAATCCAGAAAATTGGCTGAAAACGACTAAATATCAAGGACTCATCGGGCAAATCGCTCTGGAACTGAAATTGGAATGCTCACTGACATTTCCCCTACCTGAAAGTCTGATGAACGCCGGAAAAATTAGTTAGTCGAAAAAAAATTTTTTTTCAACTTTTTTCAATTTTATACTTGTGGGATATATATTCTACCCACACACATTTGTAACTCTCCTGGGGTACCCTCACACATATTATTCCCTCATTTAGTGGATATTTTCACAAAAAAGTGAAATTTTCAAAAATCCTGAAAATTGGCTGAAAACGACTAAATTTCAAGGACTCATTGGGCGAATCGCTCTGGAACTGAAATCAGAATGCTCACTGACATTTCCCCTATCTGAAAGTCTGATAAACGCCGGAAAAATGACTAAGTCCAAAAAAAAATTTTTTTCAACTTTTTTCAATTTTGCCCCCGTGGGATAAATATTCTACCCACACACATTTGGAACTCTCCTGGGGTACCCTCACACATATTATTCCCTCATTTAGTGGATATTTTCACAAAAAAGTGAAATTTTCTAAAATCCAGAAAATTGGCTGAAAACGACTAAATATCAAAGACTCATTGGGCGAATCGCTCTGGAACTGAAATCGGAACGCTCACTCACATTTCCCCTATCTGAAAGTCTGATAAACGCCGGAAAAATGACTAAGTCCCCAAAAAAAAATTTTTCAACTTTTTTCAATTTTACCCCCGTGGGACATATATTCTACCCACACACATTTGGAACTCTCCTGGGGTACCCTCACACATATTATTCCCTCATTTAGTGGATATTTTCACAAAAAAGTGAAATTTTCAAAAATCCAGAAAATTGGCTGAAAACGACTAAATATCAAGGACTCATTGGGCGAATCGCTCTGGAACTGAAATCGGAACGCTCACTCACATTTCCCCTATCTGAAAATCTGATAAACGCCGGAAAAATGACTAAGTCCAAAAAAAAATTTTTTTCAACTTTTTTCAATTTTACCCCGTGGGATATATCTTCTACCCACACAGATTTGGAACTCTCCTGGGGTACCCTCACACATATTATTCCCTCATTTAGTGGATATTTTCACAAAAAAGTGAAATTTTCCAAAATCCAGAAAATTGGCTGAAAACGACTAAATATCAAGGACTCATTGGGCGAATCGCTCTGGAACTGAAATCAGAACGCTCACTGACATTTCCCCTATCTGAAAGTCTGATAAACGCCGGAAAAATTACTAAGTCCCAAAAAAAATTTTTTTTCAACTTTTTTCAATTTTATCCCCGTGGGATATATATTCTACCCACACACATTTGGAACTCTCCTGGGGTACCCTCATACATATTATTCCCTCATTTAGTGGATATTTTCACAAAAAAGTGAAATTTTCCAAAATCCAGAAAATTGGCTGAAAACGACTAAATATCAAGGACTCATCGGGCAAATCGCTCTGGAACTGAAATTGGAATGCTCACTGACATTTCCCCTACCTGAAAGTCTGATGAACGCCGGAAAAATTAGTTAGTCGAAAAAAAAATTTTTTTCAACTTTTTTCAATTTTATACTTGTGGGATATATATTCTACCCACACACATTTGTAACTCTCCTGGGGTACCCTCACACATATTATTCCCTCATTTAGTGGATATTTTCACAAAAAAGTGAAATTTTCAAAAATCCTGAAAATTGGCTGAAAACGACTAAATTTCAAGGACTCATTGGGCGAATCGCTCTGGAACTGAAATCAGAATGCTCACTGACATTTCCCCTATCTGAAAGTCTGATAAACGCCGGAAAAATGACTAAGTCCAAAAAAAAATTTTTTTCAACTTTTTTCAATTTTGCCCCCGTGGGATAAATATTCTACCCACACACATTTGGAACTCTCCTGGGGTACCCTCACACATATTATTCCCTCATTTAGTGGATATTTTCACAAAAAAGTGAAATTTTCCAAAATCCAGAAAATTGGCTGAAAACGACTAAATATCAAAGACTCATTGGGCGAATCGCTCTGGAACTGAAATCGGAACGCTCACTCAAATTTCCCCTATCTGAAAGTCTGATAAACGCCGGAAAAATGACTAAGTCCCCAAAAAAAAATTTTTCAACTTTTTTCAATTTTACCCCCGTGGGACATATATTCTACCCACACACATTTGGAACTCTCCTGGGGTACCCTCACACATATTATTCCCTCATTTAGTGGATATTTTCACAAAAAAGTGAAATTTTCAAAAATCCAGAAAATTGGCTGAAAACGACTAAATATCAAGGACTCATTGGGCGAATCGCTCTGGAACTGAAATCGGAACGCTCACTCACATTTCCCCTATCTGAAAATCTGATAAACGCCGGAAAAATGACTAAGTCCAAAAAAAAATTTTTTTCAACTTTTTTCAATTTTACCCCGTGGGATATATCTTCTACCCACACACATTTGGAACTCTCCTGGGGTACCCTCACACATATTATTCCCTCATTTAGTGGATATTTTCACAAAAAAGTGAAATTTTCCAAAATCCAGAAAATTGGCTGAAAACGACTAAATATCAAGGACTCATTGGGCGAATCGCTCTGGAACTGAAATCAGAACGCTCACTGACATTTCCCCTATCTGAAAGTCTGATAAACGCCGGAAAAATTACTAAGTCCCAAAAAAAATTTTTTTTCAACTTTTTTCAATTTTATCCCCGTGGGATATATATTCTACCCACACACATTTGGAACTCTCCTGGGGTACCCTCATACATATTATTCCCTCATTTAGTGGATATTTTCACAAAAAAGTGAAATTTTCCAAAATCCAGAAAATTGGCTGAAAACGACTAAATATCAAGGACTCATCGGGCAAATCGCTCTGGAACTGAAATTGGAATGCTCACTGACATTTCCCCTACCTGAAAGTCTGATGAACGCCGGAAAAATTAGTTAGTCGAAAAAAAAATTTTTTTCAACTTTTTTCAATTTTATACTTGTGGGATATATATTCTACCCACACACATTTGTAACTCTCCTGGGGTACCCTCACACATATTATTCCCTCATTTAGTGGATATTTTCACAAAAAAGTGAAATTTTCAAAAATCCTGAAAATTGGCTGAAAACGACTAAATTTCAAGGACTCATTGGGCGAATCGCTCTGGAACTGAAATCAGAATGCTCACTGACATTTCCCCTATCTGAAAGTCTGATAAACGCCGGAAAAATGACTAAGTCCAAAAAAAAATTTTTTTCAACTTTTTTCAATTTTGCCCCCGTGGGATAAATATTCTACCCACACACATTTGGAACTCTCCTGGGGTACCCTCACACATATTATTCCCTCATTTAGTGGATATTTTCACAAAAAAGTGAAATTTTCCAAAATCCAGAAAATTGGCTGAAAACGACTAAATATCAAAGACTCATTGGGCGAATCGCTCTGGAACTGAAATCGGAACGCTCACTCACATTTCCCCTATCTGAAAGTCTGATAAACGCCGGAAAAATGACTAAGTCCCCAAAAAAAAATTTTTCAACTTTTTTCAATTTTACCCCCGTGGGACATATATTCTACCCACACACATTTGGAACTCTCCTGGGGTACCCTCACACATATTATTCCCTCATTTAGTGGATATTTTCACAAAAAAGTGAAATTTTCAAAAATCCAGAAAATTGGCTGAAAACGACTAAATATCAAGGACTCATTGGGCGAATAACTCTGGAACTGAAATCTGAACGCTCACTGACATTTCCCCTATCTGAAAGTCTGATAAATGCCGGAAAAATGACTAAGTTCCCAAAAAATTTTTTTCAACTTTTTTCAATTTTACCCCCGTGGTATAAATATTCTACCCACACACATTTGGAACTCTCCTGGGGTACCCTCACACATATTATTCCGTCATTTAGTGGATATTTTCACAAAAAAGTGAAATTTTCCAAAATCCAGAAAATTGGCTGAAAACGACTAAATATCAAGGACTCATTGGGCAAATCACTCTGGAACTGAAATCGGAATGCTCACTGACATTTCCCCTATCTGAAAGTCTGATGAACGCCGGAATAATTAGTTAGTCGAAAAAAAATTTTTTTTCAACTTTTTTCAATTTTATACTTGTGGGATATATATTCTACCCACACACATTTGGAACTCTCCTGGGGTACCCTCACACATATTATTCCCTCATTTAGTGGATATTTTCACAAAAAAGTGAAATTTTCAAAAATCCTGAAAATTGGCTGAAAACGACTAAATTTCAAGGACTCATTGGGCGAATCGCTCTGGAACTGAAATCAGAATGCTCACTGACATTTCCCCTATCTGAAAGTCTGATAAACGCCGGAAAAATGACTAAGTCCAAAAAAAAATTTTTTTCAACTTTTTTCAATTTTACCCCCGTGGGATAAATATTCTACCCACACACATTTGGAACTCTCCTGGGGTACCCTCACACATATTATTCCCTCATTTAGTGGATATTTTCACAAAAAAGTGAAATTTTCAAAAATCCAGAAAATTGGCTGAAAACGACTAAATATCAAGGACTCATTGGGCGAATATAAACGCCGGAAAAATGACTAAGTTCCCCAAAAAAATTTTTTCAACTTTTTTCAATTTTACCCCCGTGGTATATATATTCTACCCACACACATTTGGAACTCTCCTGGGGTACCCTCATACATATTATTCCCTCATTTAGTGGATATTTTCACAAAAAAGTGAAATTTTCAAAAATCCTGAAAATTGGCTGAAAACGACTAAATTTCAAGGACTCATTGGGCGAATCGCTCACTAACTGAAATCAGAATCCTGACTGACATTTCCCCTATCTGAAAGTCTGATAAACGCCGGAAAAATTACTAAGTCCAAAAAAAAATTTTTTTTCAACTTTTTTCAATTTTATCCCCGTGGGATATATATTCTACCCACACACATTTGGAACTCTCCTGGGGTACCCTCACACATATTATTCCCTCATTTAGTGGATATTTTCACAAAAAAGTGAAATTTTCCAAAATCCAGAAAATTGGCTGAAAACGACTAAATATCAAGGACTCATTGGGCGAATCGCTCTGGAACTGAAATCGGAACGCTCACTCACATTTCCCCTATCTGAAAGTCTGATAAACGCCGGAAAAATGACTAAGTCCCCAAAAAAATAATTTTTCAACTTTTTTCAATTTTACCCCCGTGGGACATATATTCTACCCACACACATTTGGAACTCTCCTGGGGTACCCTCACACATATTATTCCCTCATTTAGTGGATATTTTCACAAAAAAGTGAAATTTTCAAAAATCCAGAAAATTGGCTGAAAACGACTAAATATCAAGGACTCATTGGGCGAATCGCTCTGGAACTGAAATCGGAACGCTCACTCACATTTCCCCTATCTGAAAGTCTGATAAACGCCGGAAAAATGACTAAGTCCAAAAAAAATTTTTTTTCAACTTTTTTCAATTTTACCCCGTGGGATATATCTTCTACCCACACACATTTGGAACTCTCCTGGGGTACCCTCACACATATTATTCCCTCATTTAGTGGATATTTTCACAAAAAAGTGAAATTTTTAAAAATCCAGAAAATTGGCTGAAAATGACTAAATATCAAGGACTCATTGGGCGAATCGCTCTGGAACTGAAATCGGAACGCTCACTGACATTTCCCCTATCTGAAAGTCTGATAAACGCCGGAAAAATTACTAAGTCCAAAAAAAAATTTTTTTTCAACTTTTTTCAATTTTATCCCCGTGGGATATATATTCTACCCACACACATTTGGAACTCTCCTGGGGTACCCTCATACATATTATTCCCTCATTTAGTGGATATTTTCACAAAAAAGTGAAATTTTCAAAAATCCTGAAAATTGGCTGAAAACGACTAAATTTCAAGGACTCATTGGGCGAATCGCTCTGGAACTGAAATCAGAACGCTCACTGACATTTCCCCTATCTGAAAGTCTGATAAACGCCGGTAAAATGACTAAGTCCAAAAAAAAATTTTTTTCAACTGTTTTCAATTTTACACCCGTGGGATAAATATTCTACCCACACACATTTGGAACTCTCCTGGGGTACCCTCACACATATTATTCCCTCATTTAGTGGATATTTTCACAAAAAAAAGAAATTTTCCAAAATCCAGAAAATTGGCTGAAAACGACTAAATATCAAGGACTCATTGGGCGAATCGCTCTGGAACTGAAATCGGAACGCTCACTGACATTTCCCCTATCTGAAAGTCTGATAAACGCCGGAAAAATTACTAAGTCCAAAAAAAAAATTTTTTCAACTTTTTTCAATTTAATCCCCGTGGGATATATATTCTACCCACACACATTTGGAACTCTCCTGGGGTACCCTCATACATATTATTCCCTCATTTAGTGGATATTTTCACAAAAAAGTGAAATTTTCAAAAATCCTGAAAATTGGCTGAAAACGACTAAATTTCAAGGACTCATTGGGCGAATCGCTCTGGAACTGAAATCAGAATGCTCACTGACATTTCCCCTATCTGAAAGTCTGATAAACGCCAGTAAAATGAATAAGTCCAAAAAAAATTTTTTTTCAACTTTTTTCAATTTTACCCCCGTGGGATAAATATTCTACCCACACACATTTGGAACTCTCCTGGGGTACCCTCACACATATTATTCCCTCATTTAGTGGATATTTTCACAAAAAAGTGAAATTTTCAAAAATCCAGAAAATTGGCTGAAAACGACTAAATATCAAGGACTCATTGGGCGAATCGCTCTGGAACTGAAATCGGAATGCTCACTCACATTTCCCCTATCTGAAAGTCTGATAAACGCCGGAAAAATGACTAAGTCCCCAAAAAATTTTTTTTCAACTTTTTTCAATTTTACCCCGTGGGATAAATATTCTACCCACACACATTTGGAACTCTCCTGGGGTACCCTCACACATATTATTCCCTCATTTAGTGGATATTTTCACAAAAAAGTGAAATTTTCAAAAATCCAGAAAATTGGCTGAAAACGACTAAATATCAAGGACTCATTGGGCGAATCGCTCTGGAACTGAAATCGGAACGCTCACTGACATTTCCCCTATCTGAAAGTCTGATAAACGCCGGAAAAATTACTAAGTCCAAAAAAAAATTTTTTTTCAACTTTTTTCAATTTTATCCCCGTGGGATATATATTCTACCCACACACATTGGGAACTCTCCTGGGGTACCCTCATACATATTATTCCCTCATTTAGTGGATATTTTCACAAAAAAGTGAAATTTTCAAAAATCCTGAAAATTGGCTGAAAACGACTAAATTTCAAGGACTCATTGGGCGAATCGCTCTGGAACTGAAATCAGAATGCTCACTGACATTTCCCCTATCTGAAAGTCTGATAAACGCCGGTAAAATGACTAAGTCCAAAAAAAATTTTTTTTCAACTTTTTTCAATTTTACCCCGTGGGATATATCTTCTACCCACACACATTTCGTACTCTCCTGGGGTACCCTCACACATATTATTCCCTCATTTAGTGGATATTTTCACAAAAAAGTGAAATTTTCCAAAATCCAGAAAATTGGCTGAAAACGACTAAATATCAAGGACTCATTGGGCGAATCGCTCTGGAACTGAAATCGGAACGCTCACTCACATTTCCCTTATCTGAAAGTCTGATAAACGCCGGAAAAATTACTAAGTCCAAAAAAAAATTTTTTTCAACTTTTTTCAATTTTATCCCCGTGGGATATATATTCTACCCACACACATTTGGAACTCTCCTGGGGTACCCTCATACATATTATTCCCTCATTTAGTGGATATTTTCACAAAAAAGTGAAATTTTCAAAAATCCTGAAAATTGGCTGAAAACGACTAAATTTCAAGGACTCATTGGGCGAATCGCTCTGGAACTGAAATCAGAATGCTCACTGACATTTCCCCTATCTGAAAGTCTGATAAACGCCGGTAAAATGACTAAGTCCAAAAAAAAATTTTTTTCAACTTTTTTCAATTTTACCCCCGTGAGATAAATATTCTACCCACACACATTTGGAACTCTCCTGGGGTACCCTCACACATATTATTCCCTCATTTAGTGGATATTTTCACAAAAAAAGTGAAATTTTCAAAAATCCAGAAAATTGGCTGAAAACGACTAAATATCAAGGACTCATTGGGCGAATATAAACGCCGGAAAAATGACTAAGTTCCCAAAAAAATTTTTTTCAACTTTTTTCAATTTTACCCCCGTGGTATATATATTCTACCCACACACATTTGGAACTCTCCTGGGGTACCCTCATACATATTATTCCCTCATTTAGTGGATATTTTCACAAAAAAGTGAAATTTTCAAAAATCCTGAAAATTGGCTGAAAACGACTAAATTTCAAGGACTCATTGGGCGAATCGCTCTGGAACTGAAATCAGAATGCTCACTGACATTTCCCCTATCTGAAAGTCTGATAAACGCCGGAAAAATGACTAAGTCCAAAAAAAATTTTTTTTCAACTTTTTTCAATTTTACCCCCGTGGGATAAATATTCTACCCACACACATTTGGAACTCTCCTGGGGTACCCTCACACATATTATTCCGTCATTTAGTGGATATTTTCACAAAAAAGTGAAATTTTCCAAAATCCAGAAAATTGGCTGAAAACGACTAAATATCAAGGACTCATTGGGCGAATCGCTCTGGAACTGAAATCGGAATGCTCACTGACATTTCCCCTATCTGAAAGTCTGATGAACGCCGGAAAAATTAGTAAGTCGAAAAAAAAATTTTTTTCAACTTTTTTCAATTTTATACTTGTGGGATATATATTCTACCCACACACATTTGGAACTCTCCTGGGGTACCCTCACACATATTATTCCCTCATTTAGTGGATATTTTCACAAAAAAGTGAAATTTTCAAAAATCCAGAAAATTGGCTGAAAACGACTAAATATCAAGGACTCATTGGGCGAATCGCTCTGGAACTGAAATCGGAACGCTCATTGACATTTCCCCTATCTGAAAGTCTGATAAACGCCGGAAACATGACTAAGTTCCCCAAAAATTTTTTTTCAACTTTTTTCAATTTTACCCCCGTGGTATATATATTCTACCCACACACATTTGGAACTCTCCTGGGGTAGACTCATACATATTATTCCCTCATTTAGTGGATATTTTCACAAAAAAGTGAAATTTTCAAAAATCCTGAAAATTGGCTGAAAACGACTAAATTTCAAGGACTCATTGGGCGAATCGCTCTGGAACTGAAATCAGAATGCTCACTGACATTCCCCCTATCTGAAAGTCTGATGAACGCCGGAAAAATTAGTAAGTCGAAAAAAAAAATGTTTTCAACTTTTTTCAATTTTATACTTGTGGGATATATATTCTACCCACACACATTTGGAACTCTCCTGGGGTACCCTCACACATATTATTCCCTCATTTAGTGGATATTTTCACAAAAAAGTGAAATTTTCAAAAATCCAGAAAATTGGCTTAAAACGACTAAATATCAAGGACTCACTGGGCGAATCGCTCTGGAACTGAAATCGGAACGCTCACTCACATTTCCCCTATCTGAAAGTCTGATAAACGCCGGAAAAATGACTAAGTCCAAAAAAAAATTTTTTTCAACTTTTTTCAATTTTACCCCGTGGGATATATCTTCTACCCACACACATTTGGAACTCTCCTGGGGTACCCTCACACATATTATTCCGTCATTTAGTTAATATTTTCCCAAAAAAGTGAAATTTTCCAAAATCCAGAAAATTGGCTGAAAACGACTAAATATCAAGGACTCATTGGGCGAATCGCTCTGGAACTGAAATCTGAATGCTCACTGACATTTTCCCTATCTGAAAGTCTGATAAATGCCGGAAAAATGACTAAGTTCCCCAAAAAATTTTTTTCAACTTTTTTCAATCTTACCCCCGTGGTATATATATTCTACCCACACACATTTGGAACTCTCCTGGGGTACCCTCACACATATTATTCCCTCATTTAGTGGATATTTTCACAAAAAAGTGAAATTTTCCAAAATCCAGAAAATTGGCTGAAAACGACTAAATATCAAGGACTCATTGGGCGAATCGCTCTGGAACTGAAATCGGAATGCTCACTGACATTTCCCCTATATGAAAGTCTGATGAACGCCGGAAAAATTAGTAAGTCGAAAAAAAAAATGTTTTCAACTTTTTTCAATTTTATACTTGTGGGATATATATTCTACCCGCACACATTTGGAACTCTCCTGGGGTACCCTCACACATATTATTCCCTCATTTAGTGGATATTTTCACAAAAAAGTGAAATTTTCAAAAATCCAGAAAATTGGCTGAAAACGACTAAATATCAAGGACTCACTGGGCGAATCGCTCTGGAACTGAAATCGGAACGCTTACTCACATTTCCCCTATCTGAAAGTCTGATAAACGCCGGAAAAATGACTAAGTCCAAAAAAAAATTTTTTTCAACTTTTTTCAATTTTACCCCGTGGGATATATCTTCTACCCACACACATTTGGAACTCTCCTGGGGTACCCTCACACATATTATTCCGTCATTTAGTTAATATTTTCCCAAAAAAGTGAAATTTTCCAAAATCCAGAAAATTGGCTGAAAACGACTAAATATCAAGGACTCATTGGGCGAATCGCTCTGGAACTGAAATCTGAATGCTCACTGACATTTTCCCTATCTGAAAGTCTGATAAATGCCGGAAAAATGACTAAGTTCCCCAAAAAATTTTTTTCAACTTTTTTCAATCTTACCCCCGTGGTATATATATTCTACCCACACACATTTGGAACTCTCCTGGGGTACCCTCACACATATTATTCCCTCATTTAGTGGATATTTTCACAAAAAAGTGAAATTTTCCAAAATCCAGAAAATTGGCTGAAAACGACTAAATATCAAGGACTCATTGGGCGAATCGCTCTGGAACTGAAATCGGAATGCTCACTGACATTTCCCCTATATGAAAGTCTGATGAACGCCGGAAAAATTAGTAAGTCGAAAAAAAAAATGTTTTCAACTTTTTTCAATTTTATACTTGTGGGATATATATTCTACCCGCACACATTTGGAACTCTCCTGGGGTACCCTCACACATATTATTCCCTCATTTAGTGGATATTTTCACAAAAAAGTGAAATTTTCAAAAATCCAGAAAATTGGCTGAAAACGACTAAATATCAAGGACTCACTGGGCGAATCGCTCTGGAACTGAAATCGGAACGCTCACTCACATTTCCCCTATCTGAAAGTCTGATAAACGCCGGAAAAATGACTAAGTCCAAAAAAAAATTTTTTTCAACTTTTTTCAATTTTACCCCGTGGGATATATCTTCTACCCACACACATTTGGAACTCTCCTGGGGTACCCTCACACATATTATTCCGTCATTTAGTTAATATTTTCCCAAAAAAGTGAAATTTTCCAAAATCCAGAAAGTTGGCTGAAAACGACTAAATATCAAGGACTCATTGGGCGAATCGCTCTGGAACTGAAATCTGAATGCTCACTGACATTTTCCCTATCTGAAAGTCTGATAAACGCCAGAAAAATGACTAAGTCCAAAAAAAATTTTTTTTCAACTTTTTTCAATTTTACCCCCATGGGATATATATTCTACCCACACACATTTGGAACTCTCCTGGGGTACCCTCACACATATTATTCTCTCATTTAGTGGATATTTTCACAAAAAAGTGACATTTTCAAAAATCAAGAAAATTGGCTGAAAACGACTAAATATCAAGAACTCATTGGGCGAATCGCTCTGGAACTGAAATCGGAACGCTCACTGACATTTCCCCTATCTGAAAGTCTGATAAACGCCGGAAAAATGACTAAGTTCCCAAAAAAATTTTTTTCAACTTTTTTCAATTTTACCCCCGTGGGATATATATTCTACCCACACACATTTGGAACTCTCCTGGGGTACCCTCACACATATTATTCCCTCATTTAGTGGATATTTTCACAAAAAAGTGAAATTTTCAAAAATCCAGAAAATTGGCTGAAAACGACTAAATTTCAAGGACTCATTGGGCGAATCGCTCTGGAACTGAAATCAGAATGCTCACTGACATTTCCCCTATCTGAAAGTCTGATAAACGCCGGAAAAATGACTAAGTCCAAAAAAAAATTTTTTTCAACTTTTTTCAATTTTACCCCCGTGGGATAAATATTCTACCCACACACATTTGGAACTCTCCTGGGGTACCCTCACACATATTATTCCCTCATTTAGTGGATATTTTCACAAAAAAGTGAAATTTTCAAAAATCCAGAAAATTGGCTGAAAACTACTAAATATCAAGGACTCATTGGGCGAATCACTCTGGAACTGAAATCTGAACGCTCACTGACATTTCCCCTATCTGAAAGTCTGATAAACGCTGGAAAAATGACTAAGTTCCCCCAAAAACTTTTTTCAACTTTTTTCAATTTTACCCCCGTGGTATATATATTCTACCCACACACATTTGGAACTCTCCTGGGGTACCCTCATACATATTACTCCCTCATTTAGTGGATATTTTCACAAAAAAGTGAAATTTTCAAAAATCCTGAAAATTGGCTGAAAACGACTAAATTTCAAGGACTCATTGGGCGAATCGCTCTGGAACTGAAATCAGAATGCTCACTGACATTTCCCCTATCTGAAAGTCTGATAAACGCCGGAAAAATGACTAAGTCCAAAAAAAAATTTTTTTCAACTTTTTTCAATTTTACCCCCGTGGGATAAATATTCTACCCACACACATTTGGAACTCTCCTGGGGTACCCTCACACATATTATTCCGTCATTTAGTGGATATTTTCACAAAAAAGTGAAATTTTCCAAAATCCAGAAAATTCTCTGAAAACGACTAAATATCAAGGACGCATTGGGCGAATCGCTCTGGAACTGAAATCGGAATGCTCACTGACATTTCCCCTATATGAAAGTCTGATGAACGCCGGAAAAATTAGTAAGTCGAAAAAAAAAAATGTTTTCAACTTTTTTCAATTTTATACTTGTGGGATATATATTCTACCCACACACATTTGGAACTCTCCTGGGGTACCCTCACACATATTATTCCCTCATTTAGTAGATATTTTCACAAAAAAGTGAAATTTTCAAAAATCCAGAAAATTGGCTGAAAACGACTAAATATCAAGGACTCACTGGGCGAATCGCTCTGGAACTGAAATCGGAACGCTCACTCACATTTCCCCTATCTGAAAGTCTGATAAACGCCGGAAAAATGACTAAGTCCAAAAAAAAATTTTTTTCAACTTTTTTCAATTTTACCCCGTGGGATATATCTTCTACCCACACACATTTGGAACTCTCCTGGGGTACCCTCACACATATTATTCCGTCATTTAGTTAATATTTTCCCAAAAAAGTGAAATTTTCCAAAATCCAGAAAATTGGCTGAAAACGACTAAATATCAAGGACTCATTGGGCGAATCGCTCTGGAACTGAAATCTGAATGCTCACTGACATTTTCCCTATCTGAAAGTCTGATAAACGGCAGAAAAATGACTAAGTCCAAAAAAAATTTTTTTTCAACTTTTTTCAATTTTACCCCCATGGGATATATATTCTACCCACACACATTTGGAACTCTCCTGGGGTACCCTCACACATATTATTCTCTCATTTAGTGGATATTTTCACAAAAAAGTGACATTTTCAAAAATCAAGAAAATTGGCTGAAAACGACTAAATATCAAGGACTCATTGGGCGAATGGCTCTGGAACTGAAATCGGAACGCTCACTGACATTTCCCCTATCTGAAAGTCTGATAAACGCCGGAAAAATGACTAAGTTCCCAAAAAATTTTTTTTCAACTTTTTTCAATTTTACCCCCATGGGATATATATTCTACCCACACACATTTGGAACTCTCCTGGGGTACCCTCACACATATTATTCTCTCATTTAGTGGATATTTTCACAAAAAAGTGACATTTTCAAAAATCAAGAAAAATGGCTGAAAACGACTAAATATCAAGGACTCATTGGGCGAATCGCTCTGGAACTGAAATCGGAACGCTCACTGACATTTCCCCTATCTGAAAGTCTGATAAACGCCGGAAAAATGACTAAGTCCAAAAAAAAATTTTTTTCAACTTTTTTCAATTTTACCCCCGTGGGATAAATATTCTACCCACACACATTTGGAACTCTCCTGGGGTACCCTCACACATATTATTCCGTCATTTAGTGGATATTTTCACAAAAAAGTGAAATTTTCAAAAATCCAGAAAATTGGATGAAAACAACTAAATATCAAGGACTCATTGGGCGAATCACTCTGGAACTGAAATCGGAATGCTCACTGACATTTCCCCTATCTGAAAGTCTGATGAACGCCGGAAAAATTAGTAAGTCGAAAAAAAAATTTTTTTCAACTTTTTTCAATTTTATACTTGTGGGATATATATTCTACCCACACACATTTGGAACTCTCCTGGGGTACCCTCACACATATTATTCCCTCATTTAGTGGATATTTTCACAAAAAAGTGAAATTTTCAAAAATCCAGAAAATTGGCTGAAAACGACTAAATATTAAGGACTCATTGGGCGAATCGCTCTGGAACTGAAATCGGAACGCTCACTGACATTTCCCCTATCTGAAAGTGTGATAAACGCCGGAAAAATTACTAAGTCCAAAAAAAATTTTTTTTTCAACTTTTTTCAATTTTACCCCCGTGGGATATATATTCTACCCACACACATTTGGAACTCTCCTGGGGTACCCTCACACATATTATTCCCTCATTTAGTGGATATTTTCACCAAAAAGTGAAATTTTCCAAAATCCAGAAAATTGGCTGAAAACGACTAAATATCAAGGACTCATTGAGCGAATCGCTCTAGAACTGAAATCGGAATGCTCACTGACATTTCCCCTATCTGAAAGTATGATGAACGCCGGAAAAATTAGTAAGTCGAAAAAAAAATTTTTTTCAACTTTTTTCAATTTTATACTTGTGGGATATATATTCTACCCACACACATTTGGAACTCTCCTGGGGTACCCTCACACATATTATTCCCTCATTTAGTGGATATTTTCACAAAAAAGTGAAATTTTCAAAAATCCTGAAAATTGGCTGAAAACGACTAAATTTCAAGGACTCATTGGGCGAATCGCTCTGGAACTGAAATCTGAACGCTCACTGACATTTCCCCTATCTGAAAGTCTGATAAATGCCGGAAAAATGACTAAGTTCCCCAAAAAAATTTTTTCAACTTTTTTCAATTTTACCCCCGTGGTATATATATTCTACCCACACACATTTGGAACTCTCCTGGGGTACCCTCATACATATTATTCCCTCATTTAGTGGATATTTTCACAAAAAAGTGAAATTTTCAAAAATCCTGAAAATTGGCTGAAAACGACTAAATTTCAAGGACTCATTGGGCGAATCGCTCTGGAACTGAAATCAGAATGCTCACTGATATTTCCCCTATCTGAAAGTCTGATAAACGCCGGAAAAATGACTAAGTCCAAAAAAAAATTTTTTTCAACTTTTTTCAATTTTACCCCCGTGGGATAAATATTCTACCCACACACATTTGGAACTCTCCTGGGGTACCCTCACACATATTATTCCGTCATTTAGTGGATATTTTCACAAAAAAGTGAAATTTTCCAAAATCCAGAAAATTGGCTGAAAACGACTAAATATCAAGGACTCATTGGGCAAATCTCTCTGGAACTGAAATCGGAATGCTCACTGACATTTCCCCTATCTGAAAGTCTGATGAACGCCGGAAAAATTAGTAAGTCGAAAAAAAATTTTTTTTCAACTTTTTTCAATTTTATACTTGTGGGATATATATGCTACCCACACACATTTGGAACTCTCCTGGGGTACCCTCACACATATTATTCCCTCATTTAGTGGATATTTTCACAAAAAAGTGAAATTTTCAAAAATCCTGAAAATTGGCTGAAAACGACTAAATTTCAAGGACTCATTGGGCGAATCGCTCTGGAACTGAAATCAGAATGCTCACTGACATTTCCCCTATCTGAAAGTCTGATAAACGCCGGAAAAATGACTAAGTCCAAAAAAAAATTTTTTTCAACTTTTTTCAATTTTACCCCCGTGGGATAAATATTCTACCCACACACATTTGGAACTCTCCTGGGGTACCCTCACACATATTATTCCCTCATTTAGTGGATATTTTTACAAAAAAGTGAAATTTTCAAAAATCCAGAAAATTGGCTGAAAACGACTAAATATCAAGGACTCATTGGGCGAATATAAACGCCGGAAAAATGACTAAGTTCCCCAAAAAATTTTTTTCAACTTCTTTCAATTTTACCCCCGTGGTATATATATTCTACCCACACACATTTGGAACTCTCCTGGGGTACCCTCATACATATTATTCCCTCATTTAGTGGATATTTTCACAAAAAAGTGAAATTTTCAAAAATCCTGAAAATTGGCTGAAAACGACTAAATTTCAAGGACTCATTGGGCGAATCGCTCTGGAACTGAAATCAGAATGCTCACTGACATTTCCCCTATCTGAAAGTCTGATAAACGCCGGAAAAATGACTAAGTCCAAAAAAAAATTTTTTTCAACTTTTTTCAATTTTACCCCCGTGGGATAAATATTCTACCCACACACATTTGGAACTCTCCTGGGGTACCCTCACACATATTATTCCGTCATTTAGTGGATATTTTCACAAAAAAGTGAAATTTTCCAAAATCCAGAAAATTGGCTGAAAACGACTAAATATCAAGGACTCATTGGGCGAATCGCTCTGGAACTGAAATCGGAATGCTCACTGACATTTCCCCTATCTGAAAGTCTGATGAACGCCGGAAAAATTAGTAAGTCGAAAAAAAAAATGTTTTCAACTTTTTTCAATTTTATACTTGTGGGATATATATTCTACCCACACACATTTGGAACTCTCCTGGGGTACCCTCACACATATTATTCCCTCATTTAGTGGATATTTTCACAAAAAAGTGAAATTTTCCAAAATCCAGAAAATTGGCTGAAAACGACTAAATATCAAGGACTCATTGGGCGAATCGCTCTGGAACTGAAATCGGAACGCTCACTCACATTTCCCCTATCTGAAAGCCTGATAAACGCCGGAAAAATGACTAAGTCCCCAAAAAAAAAATTTTTCAACTTTTTTCAATTTTACCCCCGTGGGATAAATATTCTACCCACACACATTTGGAACTCTCCTGGGGTACCCTCACACATATTATTCCCTCATTTAGTGGATATTTTCACAAAAAAGTGAAATTTTCAAAAATCCAGAAAATTGGCTGAAAACGACTAAATATCAAGGACTCATTGGGCGAATCGCTCTGGAACTGAAATCGGAATGCTGACTCACATTTCCCCTATCTGAAAGTCTGATAAACGCCGGAAAAATGACTAAGTCCCAAAAAAATTTTTTTTCAACTTTTTTCAATTTTACCCAGTGAAATATATCTTCTACCAACACACATTTGGAACTCTCCTGGGGTACCCTCACACATATTATTCCCTCATTTAGTGGATATTTTCACAAAAAAGTGAAATTTTCAAAAATCCAGAAAATTGGCTGAAAACGACTAAATATTAAGGACTCATTGGGCGAATCGCTCTGGAACTGAAATCGGAACGCTCACTGACATTTCCCCTATCTGAAAGTGTGATAAACGCCGGAAAAATGACTAAGTTCCCAAAACATTTTTTTTCAACTTTTTTTCAATTTTACCCCCGTGGGATATATATTCTACCCACACACATTTGGAACTCTCCTGGGGTACCCTCACACATATTATTCCCTCATTTAGTGGATATTTTCACAAAAAAGTGAAATTTTCAAAAATCCTGAAAATTGGCTGAAAACGACTAAATTTCAAGGACTCATTGGGCGAATCGCTCTGGAACTGAAATCAGAATGCTCACTGACATTTCCCCTATCTGAAAGTCTGATAAACGCCGGAAAAATGACTAAGTCCAAAAAAAAATTTTTTTAAACTTTTTTCAATTTTACCCCGTGGGATAAATATTCTACCCACACACATTTGGAACTCTCCTGGGGTACCCTCACACATATTATTCCCTCATTTAGTGGATATTTTCACAAAAAAGTGAAATTTTTAAAAATCCAGAAAATTGGCTGAAAACGACTAAATATCAAGGACTCATTGGGCAAATCACTCTGGAACTGAAATCTGAACGCTCACTGACATTTTCCCTATCTGAAAGTCTGATAAACGCCAGAAAAATGACTAAGTCCAAAAAAAATTTTTTTTCAACTTTTTTCAATTTTACCCCCGTGGGATATATATTCTACCCACACACATTTGGAACTCTCCTGGGGTACCCTCACACATATTATTCTCTCATTTAGTGGATATTTTCACCAAAAAGTGAAATTTTCAAAAATCCAGAAAATTGGCTGAAAACGACTAAATATCAAGGACTCATTGGGCAAATCACTCTGGAACTGAAATCTGAACGCTCACTGACATTTCCCCTATCTGAAAGTCTGATAAATGCCGGAAAAATGACTAAGTTCCCAAAAAAATTTTTTTCAACTTTTTTCAATTTTACCCCCGTGGTATATATATTCTACCCACACACATTTGGAACTCTCCTGGGGTACCCTCATACATATTATTCCCTCATTTAGTGGATATTTTCACAAAAAAGTGAAATTTTCCAAAATCCAGAAAATTGGCTGAAAACGACTAAATATCAAGGACTCATTGGGCGAATCGCTCTGGAACTGAAATCGGAATGCTCACTGACATTTCCCCTATCTGAAAGTATGATGAATGCCGGAAAAATTAGTAAGTCGAAAAAAAAATTTTTTTCAACTTTTTTCAATTTTATACTTGTGGGATATATATTCTACCCACACACATTTGGAACTCTCCTGGGGTACCCTCACACATATTATTCCCTCATTTAGTGGATATTTTCACAAAAAAGTGAAATTTTCAAAAATCCTGAAAATTGGCTGAAAACGACTAAATTTCAAGGACTCATTGTGTGAATCGCTCTGGAACTGAAATCAGAATGCTCACTGACATATCCCCTATCTGAAAGTCTGATAAACGCCGGAAAAATGACTAAGTCCAAAAAAAAATTTTTTTCAACTTTTTTCAATTTTACCCCGTGGGATAAATATTCTACCCACACACATTTGGAACTCTCCTGGGGTACCCTCACACATATTATTCCCTCATTTAGTGGATATTTTCACAAAAAAGTGACATTTTCAAAAATCAAGAAAATTGTCTGAAAACGACTAAATATCAAGGACTCATTGGGTGAATCGCTCTGGAACTGAAATCGGAACGCTCACTCACATTTCCCCTATCTGAAAGCCTGATAAACGCCGGAAAAATGACTAAGTCCCCAAAAAAAAAATTTTTCAACTTTTTTCAATTTTACCCCCGTGGGATAAATATTCTAACCACACACATTTGGAACTCTCCTGGGGTACCCTCACACATATTATTCCCTCATTTAGTGGATATTTTCACAAAAAAGTGAAATTTTCAAAAATCCAGAAAATTGGCTGAAAACGACTAAATATTAAGGACTCATTGGGCGAATCGCTCTGGAACTGAAATCGGAACGCTCACTGACATTTCCCCTATCTGAAAGTGTGATAAATGCCGGAAAAATGACTAAGTTCCCAAAACATTTTTTTTCAACTTTTTTTCAATTTTACCCCCGTGGGATATATATTCTACCCACACACATTTGGAACTCTCCTGGGGTACCCTCACACATATTATTCCCTCATTTAGTGGATATTTTCACCAAAAAGTGAAATTTTAAAAAAATCCAGAAAATTGGCTGAAAACGACTAAATATCAAGGACTCATTGAGCGAATCGCTCTAGAACTGAAATCGGAATGCTCACTGACATTTCCCCTATCTGAAAGTATGATGAACGCCGGAAAAATTAGTAAGTCGAAAAAAAAATTTTTTTCAACTTTTTTCAATTTTATACTTGTGGGATATATATTCTACCCACACACATTTGGAACTCTCCTGGGGTACCCTCACACATATTATTCCCTCATTTAGTGGATATTTTCACAAAAAAGTGAAATTTTCAAAAATCCTGAAAATTGGCTGAAAACGACTAAATTTCAAGGACTCATTGGGCGAATCGCTCTGGAACTGAAATCAGAATGCTCACTGACATTTCCCCTATCTGAAAGTCTGATAAACGCCGGAAAAATGACTAAGTCCCCAAAAAAAAATTTTTTTAAACTTTTTTCAATTTTACCCCGTGGGATAAATATTCTACCCACACACATTTGGAACTCTCCTGGGGTACCCTCACACATATTATTCCCTCATTTAGTGGATATTTTCACAAAAAAGTGAAATTTTTAAAAATCCAGAAAATTGGCTGAAAACGACTAAATATCAAGGACTCATTGGGCGAATCGCTCTGGAACTGAAATCTGAACGCTCACTGACATTTTCCCTATCTGAAAGTCTGATAAACGCCAGAAAAATGACTAAGTCCAAAAAAAATTTTTTTTCAACTTTTTTCAATTCTACCCCCGTGGGATATATATTCTACCCACACACATTTGGAACTCTCCTGGGGTACCCTCACACATATTATTCTCTCATTTAGTGGATATTTTCACCAAAAAGTGAAATTTTCAAAAATCCAGAAAATTGGCTGAAAACGACTAAATATCAAGGACTCATTGGGCGAATCACTCTGGAACTGAAATCTGAACGCTCACTGACATTTCCCCTATCTGAAAGTCTGATAAATGCCGGAAAAATGACTAAGTTCCCAAAAAAATTTTTTTCAACTTTTTTCAATTTTACCCCCGTGGTATATATATTCTACCCACACACATTTGGAACTCTCCTGGGGTACCCTCATACATATTATTCCCTCATTTAGTGGATATTTTCACAAAAAAGTGAAATTTTCCAAAATCCAGAAAATTGGCTGAAAACGACTAAATATCAAGGACTCATTGGGCGAATCGCTCTGGAACTGAAATCGGAATGCTCACTGACATTTCCCCTATCTGAAAGTATGATGAACGCCGGAAAAATTAGTAAGTCGAAAAAAAAATTTTTTTCAACTTTTTTCAATTTTATACTTGTGGGATATATATTCTACCCACACACATTTGGAACTCTCCTGGGGTACCCTCACACATATTATTCCCTCATTTAGTGGATATTTTCACAAAAAAGTGAAATTTTCAAAAATCCTGAAAATTGGCTGAAAACGACTAAATTTCAAGGACTCATTGTGCGAATCGCTCTGGAACTGAAATCAGAATGCTCACTGACATATCCCCTATCTGAAAGTCTGATAAACGCCGGAAAAATGACTAAGTCCAAAAAAAAATTTTTTTCAACTTTTTTCAATTTTACCCCGTGGGATAAATATTCTACCCACACACATTTGGAACTCTCCTGGGGTACCCTCACACATATTATTCCCTCATTTAGTGGATATTTTCACAAAAAAGTGACATTTTCAAAAATCAAGAAAATTGTCTGAAAACGACTAAATATCAAGGACTCATTGGGCGAATCGCTTTGGAACTGAAATCGGAATGCTCACTGACATTTCCCCTATCTGAAAGTCTGGTGAACGCCGGAAAAATTACTAAGTCCAAAAAAAATTTTTTTTCAACTTTTTTCAATTTTATCCTCGTGGGATATATATTCTACCCACAGACAATTGGAACACTCCCGGGGTTCCCTCACACATATTATTCCCTCATTTAGTGGATACTTTCACAAAAAAGTGAAATTTTCAAAAATCCAGAAAATTGGCTGAAAACGAATAAATATCAAGGACTCATTGGGCGAATCGCTCTGGAACTGAAATCGGAACGCTCACTGACATTTCCCCTATCTGAAAGTCTGATAAACGCCGGAAAAATGACTAAGTTCCCAAAAAAATTTTTTTCAACTTTTTTCAATTTTACCCCCGTGGGATATATATTCTACCCACACACATTTGGAACTCTCCTGGGGTACCCTCACACATATTATTCCCTCATTTAGTGGATATTTTCACAAAAAAGTGAAATTTTCAAAAATCCAGAAAATTGGCTGAAAACTACTAAATATCAAGGATTCATTGTGCGAATCGCTCTGGAACTGAAATCGGAATGCTCACTGACAATTCCCCTATCTGAAAGTCAGATAAACGCCGGAAAAATGACTAAGTCCCCAAAAAATTTTTTTTCAACTTTTTTCAATTTTACCCCCGTGGGATATATATTCTACCCACACACATTTGGAACTCTCCTGGGGTACCCTCATACATATTATTCTGTCATTTAGTGGATATATTCACAAAAAAGTGAAATTTTCCAAAATCCAGAAAATTGGCTGAAAACGACTAAATGTCAAGGACTCATTGGGCGAATCGCTCTGGAACTGAAATCGGAATGCTCACTGACATTTCCCCTATCTGAAAGTCTGATAAACGGCAGAAAAATTACTAAGTCACAAAAAAATTTTTTTTTTTAATTTTTTCAATTTTATCCCCGTGGGATATATATTCTACCCACACACATTTGGAACTCTCCTGGGGTACCCTCACACATATTATTCTGTCATTTAGTGGATATTTTCACAAAAAAGTGAAATTTTCCAAAATCCAGAAAATTGGCTGAAAACGACTAAATGTCAAGGACTCATTGGGCAAATCGCTCTGGAACTGAAATCGGAATGCTCACTGACATTTCCCCTATCTGAAAGTCTGATAAACGGCAGAAAAATTACTAAGTCACAAAAAAATTTTTTTTTTTAATTTTTTCAATTTTATCCCCGTGGGATATATATTCTACCACACACATTTGGAACTCTCCTGGGGTTCCCTCATACATATTATTCCCTCATTTAGTGGATATTTTCACAAAAAAGTGAAATTTTCAAAAATCCAGAAAATTGGCTGAAAACGACTAAATATCAAGGACTCATTGGGCGAATCGCTCTGGAGCTGAAATCGGAATGCTCACTGACATTTCCCCTATCTGAAAGTCTGATGAACGCCGGAAAATGACTAAGTTCCCAAAAAAATTTTTTTCAACTTTTTTCAATTTTACCCCCGTGGGATATATATTCTACCCACACACATTTGGAACTCTCCTGGGGTACCCTCACACATATTATTCCCTCATTTAGTGGATATTTTCACAAAAAAGTGAAATTTTCAAAAATCCAGAAAATTGGCTGAAAACGACTAAATATCAAGGACTCATTGGGCGAATCGCTCTGGAACTGAAATCGGAACGCTCACTGACATTTCCCCTTTCTGAAAGTCTGATAAACGGCGGAAAAATGACTAAGTTCCCAAAAAAAATTTTTTCAACTTTTTTCAATTTTACCCCCGTGGGATATATATTCTACCCACACACATTTGGAACTCTCCTGGGGTACCCTCACACATATTATTCCCTCATTTAGTGGATATTTTCACAAAAAAGTGAAATTTTCAAAAATCCAGAAAATTGGCTGAAAACTACTAAATATCAAGGACTCATTGGGCGAATCGCTCTGGAACTGAAATCGGAACGCTCACGCACATTTCCCCTATCTGAAAGTATGATAAACGCCGGAAAAATGACTAAGTCCAAAAAAAAATTTTTTTCAACTTTTTTCAATTTTACCCCGTGGGATATATCTTCTACCCAAACACATTTGGAACTCTCCTGGAGTACCCTCACACATATTATTCCCTCATTTAGTGGATATTTTCACAAAAAAGTGAAATTTTCCAAAATCCAGAAAATTGGCTGAAAACGACTAAATATCAAAGACTCATTGGGCGAATCGCTCTGGAACTGAAATCGGAACGCTCACTCACATTTCCCCTATCTGAAAGTCTGATAAACGCCGGAAAAATGACTAAGTCCCCAAAAGAAAAATTTTTCAACTTTTTTCAATTTTATCCCCGTGGGACATATATTCTACCCACACACAATTGGAACTCTCCTGGGGTACCCTCACACATATTATTCCCTCATTTAGTGGATATTTTCACAAAAAGTGAAATTTTCAAAAATCCAGAAAATTGGCTGAAAACAACTAAATATCAAGGACTCATTGTGCGAATCGCTCTGGAACTGAAATCGGAACGCTCACTGACATTTCCCCTATCTGAAAGTCTGATAAACGCCGGAAAAATGACTAAGTCCCAAAAAAAATTTTTTCAACTTTTTTCAATTTTACCCCCGTGGGATATATATTCTACCCACACACATTTGGAACTCTCCTGGGGTACCCTCACACATATTATTCCCTCATTTAGTGGATATTTTCGCAAAAAAGTGAAATTTTTAAAAATCCAGAAAATTGGCTGAAAATGACTAAATATCAAGGACTCATTGGGTGAATCGCTCTGGAATTGAAATCGGAATGCTCACTGATATTTCCCCTATCTGAAAGTCTGATAAACGCCGGAAAAATGACTAAGTCCCCAAAAAAATTTTTTTCAACTTTTTTCAATTTTACCCCCGTGGGATATATATTCTACCCACACACATTTGGAACTCTCCTGGGGTACCCTCATACATATTATTCCCTCATTTAGTGGATATTTTCACAAAAAAGTGAAATTTTTAAAAATCCAGAAAATTGGCTGAAAACGACTAAATATCAAGGACTCATTGGGCGAATCGCTCTGGAACTGAAATCTGAACGCTCACTGACATTTCCCCTATCTGAAAGTCTGATAAACGTCGGAAAAATGACTAAGTTCCCAAAAAAATTTTTTTCAACTTTTTTCAATTTTACCCCCGTGGGATATATATTCTACCCACACACATTTGGAACTCTCCTGGGGTACCCTCACACATATTATTCCCTCATTTAGTGGATATTTTCACAAAAAAGTGAAATTTTCCAAAATCCAGAAAATTGGCTGAAAACGACTAAATATCAAGGACTCATTGGGCGAATCGCTCTGGAACTGAAATCGGAAAGCTCACTCACAATTCCCCTATCTGAAAGTCTGATAAACAACGGAAAAATGACTAAGTCTCAAAAAAAAATTTTTAAACTTTTTTCAATTTTACCCCTGTGGGATATATATTCTACCCACACACATTTGGAACTCTCCTGGGGTACCCTCACACATATTATTCCCTCATTTAATGGATATTTTCACAAAAAAGTGAAATTTTCAAAAATCCGGAAAATTGGCCGAAAACGACTAAATATCAAGGACTCATTGTGCGAATCGCTCTGGAACTGAAATCGGAATGCTCACTGACATTTCCCCTATCTGAAAGTCTGATGAACGCCGGAAAAATTACTAAGTCCAAAAAAAATTTTTTTTCAACTTTTTTCAATTTTATCCTCGTGTGATATATATTCTACCCACACACAATTGGAACACTCCCGGGGTTCCCTCACACATATTATTCCCTCATTTAGTGGATATTTTCACAAAAAAGTGAAATTTTCAAAAATCCAGAAAATTGGCTGAAAACGACTAAATATCAAGGACTCATTGGGCGAATCGCTCTGGAACTGAAATCGGAACGCTCACTGACATTTCCCCTATCTGAAAGTCTGATAAACGCCGGAAAAATGACTAAGTTCCCAAAAAAATTTTTTTCAACTTTTTTCAATTTTACCCCCGTGGGATATATATTCTACCCACACACATTTGGAACTCTCCTGGGGTACCCTCACACATATTATTCCCTCATTTAGTGGATATTTTCACAAAAAAGTGAAATTTTCAAAAATCCAGAAAATTGGCTGAAAACGACTAAATATCAAGGACTCATTGGGCGAATCGCTCTGGAACTGAAATCGGAACGCTCACTGACATTTCCCCTTTCTGAAAGTCTGATAAACGGCGGAAAAATGACTAAGTTCCCAAAAAAATTTTTTTCAACTTTTTTCAATTTTACCCCGTGGGATATATCTTCTACCCACACACATTTGGAACTCTCCTGGGGTACCCTCACACATATTATTCCGTCATTTAGTGGATATTTTCCCAAAAAAGTGAAATTTTCCAAAATCCAGAAAATTGGCTGAAAACGACTAAATATCAAGGACTCATTGGGCGAATCGCTCTGGAACTGATATCGGAATGCTCACTGACATTTCCCCTATCTGAAAGTCTGATGAACGCCGGAAAAATTAGTAAGTCGAAAAAAAAATTTTTTTCAACTTTTTTCAATTTTATACCCGTGGGATATATATTCTACCCACACACATTTGGAACTCTCCTGGGGTACCCTCACACATATTATTCCCTCATTTAGTGGATATTTTCACAAAAAAGTGAAATTTTCAAAAATCCAGAAAATTGGCTGAAAATGACTAAATATCAAGGACTCATTGGGCGAATCGCTCTGGAACTGAAATCTGAACGCTCACTGACATTTTCCCTATCTGAAAGTCTGATAAACGCCGGAAAAATTAATAAGTCCAAAAAAAATTTTTTTTCAACTTTTTTCAATTTTACCCCCGTGGGATATATCTTCTACCCACACACATTTGGAACTCTCCTGGGGTACCTTCACACATATTATTCCCTCATTTAATGGATATTTTCACAAAAAATGAAATTTTCAAAAATCCGGAAAATTGGCCGAAAACGACTAAATATCAAGGACTCATTGGGCGAATCGCTCTGGAACTGAAATCGGAATGCTCACTGACATTTCCCCTATCTGAAAGTCTGATAAACGCCAGAAAAATTACTAAGTCAAAAAAAAATTTTTTTTTTAAATTTTTTCAATTTTATCCCCTTGGGATATATATTCTACCACACACATTTGGAACTCTCCTGGGGTTCCCTCACACATATCATTCCCTCATTTCGTGGATATTTTCACAAAAAAGTGAAATTTTCAATAATCCAGAAAATTGGCTGAAAACTATTAAATATCAAGGATTCATTGGGCGAATCGCTCTGGAACTGAAATCGGAACGCTCACTGACAATTCCCCTATCTGAAAGTCTGATAAACAACGGAAAAATGACTAAGTCCCATAAAAAAAATTTTTCAACTTTTTTCAATTTTACCCCCGTGGGATATATCTTCTACCCACACACATTTGGAACTCTCCTGGGGTACCTTCACACATATTATTCCCTCATTTAATGGATATTTTCACAAAAAAGTGAAATTTTCAAAAATCCGGAAAATTGGCCGAAAACGACTAAATATCAAGGACTCATTGGGCGAATCGCTCTGGAACTGAAATCGGAATGCTCACTGACATTTCCCCTATCTGAAAGTCTGATAAACGCCAGAAAAATTACTAAGTCAAAAAAAAATTTTTTTTTAAAATTTTTTCAATTTTATCCCCTTGGGATATATATTCTACCACACACATTTGGAACTCTCCTGGGGTTCCCTCACACATATTATTCCCTCATTTCGTGGATATTTTCACAAAAAAGTGAAATTTTCAATAATCCAGAAAATTGGCTGAAAACTACTAAATATCAAGGATTCATTGGGCGAATCGCTCTGGAACTGAAATCGGAACGCTCACTGACAATTCCCCTATCTGAAAGTCTGATAAACAACGGAAAAATGACTAAGTCCCATAAAAAAAATTTTTCAACTTTTTTCAATTTTACCCCCGTGGGATATATATTCTACCCACACACATTTGGAACTCTCCTTGGGTACCCTCACACATATTATTCTCTCATTTAGTGGATATTTTCACAAAAAAGTGAAATGTTCAAAAATCCAGAAAATTTACTGAAAACGACTAAATATCAAGGACTCATTGTGCGAATCGCTCTGGAACTGAAATCGGAACGCTCACTGACATTTCCCCTATCTGAAAGTCTGATAAACGCCGGAAAAATGACTAAGTCCCCAAAAAAATTTTTTTCAACTTTTTTCAATTTTACCCCCGTGGGATATATATTCTACCCACACACATTTGGAACTCTCCTGGGGTACCCTCATACATATTATTCCCTCATTTAGTGGATATTTTCACAAAAAAGTGAAATTTTCAAAAATCCAGAAAATTGGCTGAAAACGACTAAATATCAAGGACTCATTGGGCGAATCGCTCTGGAACTGAAATCGGAATGCTCACTCACATTTCCCCTATCTGAAAGTCTGATAAACGCCGGAAAAATGACTAAGTCCAAAAAAAATTTTTTTTCAACTTTTTTCAATTTTACCCCGTGGGATATATCTTCTACCCAAACACATTTGGAACTCTCCTGGGGTACCCTCACACATATTATTCCCTCATTTAGTGGATATTTTCACAAAAAAGTGAAATTTTCCAAAATCCAGAAAATTGGCTGAAAACGACTAAATATCAAGGACTCATTGGGCGAATCGCTCTGGAACTGAAATCGGAATGCTCACTCACATTTCCCCTATCTGAAAGTCTGATAAACGCCGGAAAAATGACTAAGTCCCCAAAAGAAAAATTTTTCAACTTTTTTCAATTTTACCCCCGTGGGACATATATTCTACCCACACACAATTGGAACTCTCCTGGGGTACCCTCACACATATTATTCCCTCATTTAGTGGATATTTTCACAAAAAGTGAAATTTTCAAAAATCCAGAAAATTGGCTGAAAACGACTAAATATCAAGGACTCATTGTGCGAATCGCTCTGGAACTGAAATCGGAACGCTCACTGACATTTCCCCTATCTGAAAGTCTGATAAACGCCGGAAAAATGACTAAGTCCCAAAAAAATTTTTTTCAACTTTTTTCAATTTTACCCCCGTGGGATATATATTCTACCCACACACATTTGGAACTCTCCTGGGGTACCCTCACACATATTATTCCCTCATTTAGTGGATATTTTCGCAAAAAAGTGAAATTTTTAAAAATCCAGAAAATTGGCTGAAAATGACTAAATATCAAGGACTCATTGGGCGAATCGCTCTGGAATTGAAATCGGAATGCTCACTGACATTTCCCCTATCTGAAAGTCTGATAAACGCCGGAAAAATGACTAAGTCCCCAAAAAAATTTTTTTCAACTTTTTTCAATTTTACCCCCGTGGGATATATATTCTACCCACACACATTTGGAACTCTCCTGGGGTACCCTCATACATATTATTCCCTCATTTAGTGGATATTTTCACAAAAAAGTGAAATTTTCAAAAATCCTGAAAATTGGCTGAAAACGACTAAATATCAAGGACTCATTGGTCGAATCACTCTGGAACTGAAATCGGAACGCTCACTGACAATTCCCCTATCTGAAAGTCTGATAAACGACGGAAAAATGACTAAGTCCCCAAAAAAATTTTTTTCAACTTTTTTCAATTCTACCCCCGTGGGATATATATTCTACCCACACACATTTGGAACTCTCCTTGGGTACCCTCACACATATTATTCTCTCATTTAGTGGATATTTTCCCAAAAAAGTGAAATTTTCAAAAATCCAGAAAATTGGCTGAAAACGACTAAATATCAAGGACTCATTGGGCGAATCGCTCTGGAACTGAAATCGGAATGCTCACTCACATTTCCCCTATCTGAAAGTCTGATAAACGCCGGAAAAATGACTAAGTCCCCAAAAAAAATTTTTTCAACTTTTTTTAATTTTACCCCCGTGGGATATATATTCTACCCACACACATGTGGAACTCTCCTGGGGTACCCTCATACATATTATTCCCTCATTTAGTGGATATTTTCACAAAAAAGTGAAAATTTCAAAAATCCAGAAAATTGGCTGAAAACGACTAAATATCAAGGACTCATTGGGCGAATCGCTCTGGAACTGAAATCGGAATGCTCACTCACATTTCCCCTATCTGAAAGTCTGATAAACGCCGGAAAAATGACTAAGTCCAAAAAAAATTTTTTTTCAACTTTTTTCAATTTTACCCCGTGGGATATATCTTCTACCCACACACATTTGGAACTCTCCTGGGGTACCCTCACACATATTATTCCCTCATTTAGTGGATATTTTCACAAAAAAGTGAAATTTTCAAAAATCCAGAAAATTGGCTGAAAACGACTAAATATCAAGGACTCATTGGGCGAATCGCTCTGGAACTGAAATCGTAACGCTCACTCACATTTCCCCTATCTGAAAGTCTGATAAACGCCGGAAAAATGACTAAGACCCCAAAAGAAAAATTTTTCAACTTTTTTCAATTTTACCCCCGTGGGACATATATTCTACCCACACACATTTGGAACTCTCCTGGGGTACCCTCATACATATTATTCCCTCATTTAGTGGATATTTTCACAAAAAGTGAAATTTTCAAAAATCCAGAAAATTGGCTGAAAACGAGTAAATATCAAGGACTCATTGTGCGAATCGCTCTGGAACTGAAATCGGAACGCTCAGTGACATTTCCCCTATCTGAAAGTCTGATAAACGCCGGAAAAATGACTAAGTCCCAAATAAATTTTTTTCAACTTTTTTCAATTTTACCCCCGTGGGATATATATTCTACCCACACACATTTGGAACTCTCCTGTGGTACCCTCACACATATTATTCCCTCATTTACTGGATATTTTCGCAAAAAAGTGAAATTTTTAAAAATCCAGAAAATTGGCTGAAAATGACTAAATATCAAGGACTCATTGGGCGAATCGCTCTGGAACTGAAATCGGAATGCTCACTGACATTTCCCCTATCTGAAAGTCTGATAAACGCCGGAAAAATGACTAAGTCCCCAAAAAAATTTTTTTCAACTTTTTTCAATTTTACCCCCGTGGGATATATATTCTACCCACACATATTTGGAACTCTCCTGGGGTACCCTCATACATATTATTCCCTCATTTAGTGGATATTTTCACAAAAAAGTGAAATTTTCAAAAATCCTGAAAATTGGCTTAAAACGACTAAATATCAAGGACTCATTGGTCGAATCACTCTGGAACTGAAATCGGAACGCTCACTGACAATTCCCCTATCTGAAAGTCTGATAAACGACGGAAAAATGACTAAGTCCCCAAAAAAATTTTTTTCAACTTTTTTCAATTCTACCCCCGTGGGATATATATTCTACCCACACACATTTGGAACTCTCCTTGGGTACCCTCACACATATTATTCTCTCATTTAGTGGATATTTTCCCAAAAAAGTGAAATTTTCAAAAATCCAGAAAATTGGCTGAAAACGACTAAATATCAAGGACTCATTGGGCGAATCGCTCTGGAACTGAAATCGGAACGCTCACTGACAATTCCCCTATCTGAAAGTCTGATAAACGCCGGAAAAATGACTAAGTCCCCAAAAAAAATTTTTTCAACTTTTTTTAATTTTACCCCCGTGGGATATATATTCTACCCACACACATTTGGAACTCTCCTGGGGTACCCTCATACATATTATTCCCTCATTTAGTGGATATTTTCACAAAAAAGTGAAATTTTCAAAAATCCAGAAAATTGGCTGAAAACGACTAAATATCAAGGACTCATTGGGCGAATCGCTCTGGAACTGAAATCGGAATGCTCACTCACATTTCCCCTATCTGAAAGTCTGATAAACGCCGGAAAAATGACTAAGTCCAAAAAAAATTTTTTTTCAACTTTTTTCAATTTTACCCCGTGGGATATATCTTCTACCCACACACATTTGGAACTCTCCTGGGGTACCCTCACACATATTATTCCCTCATTTAGTGGATATTTTCACAAAAAAGTGAAATTTTCAAAAATCCAGAAAATTGGCTGAAAACGACTAAATATCAAGGACTCATTGGGCGAATCGCTCTGGAACTGAAATCGGAACGCTCACTCACATTTCCCCTATCTGAAAGTCTGATAAACGCCGGAAAAATGACTAAGACCCCAAAAGAAAAATTTTTCAACTTTTTTCAATTTTACCCCCGTGGGACATATATTCTACCCACACACATTTGGAACTCTCCTGGGGTACCCTCATACATATTATTCCCTCATTTAGTGGATATTTTCACAAAAAAGTGAAATTTTCAAAAATCCTGAAAATTGGCTGAAAACGACTAAATATCAAGGACTCATTGGTCGAATCACTCTGGAACTGAAATCGGAACGCTCACTGACAATTCCCCTATCTGAAAGTCTGATAAACGACGGAAAAATGACTAAGTCCCCAAAAAAATTTTTTTCAACTTTTTTCAATTCTACCCCCGTGGGATATATATTCTACCCACACATATTTGGAACTCTCCTGGGGTACCCTCATACATATTATTCCCTCATTTAGTGGATATTTTCACAAAAAAGTGAAATTTTCAAAAATCCTGAAAATTGGCTTAAAACGACTAAATATCAAGGACTCATTGGTCGAATCACTCTGGAACTGAAATCGGAACGCTCACTGACAATTCCCCTATCTGAAAGTCTGATAAACGACGGAAAAATGACTAAGTCCCCAAAAAAATTTTTTTCAACTTTTTTCAATTCTACCCCCGTGGGATATATATTCTACCCACACACATTTGGAACTCTCCTTGGGTACCCTCACACATATTATTCTCTCATTTAGTGGATATTTTCCCAAAAAAGTGAAATTTTCAAAAATCCAGAAAATTGGCTGAAAACGAATAAATATCAAGGACTCATTGGGCGAATCGCTCTGGAACTGAAATCGGAATGCTCACTCACATTTCCCCTATCTGAAAGTCTGATAAACGCCGGAAAAATGACTAAGTCCCCAAAAAAAATTTTTTCAACTTTTTTTAATTTTACCCCCGTGGGATATATCTTCTACCCACACACATTTGGAACTCTCCTGGGGTACCCTCACACATATTATTCCCTCATTTAGTGGATATTTTCACAAAAAAGTGAAATTTTCAAAAATCCAGAAAATTGACTGAAAACGACTAAATATCAAGGACTCATTGGGCGAATCGCTCTGGAACTGAAATCGGAACGCTCACTCACATTTCCCCTATCTGAAAGTCTGATAAACGCCGGAAAAATGACTAAGACCCCAAAAGAAAAATTTTTCAACTTTTTTCAATTTTACCCCCGTGGGACATATATTCTACCCACACACAATTGGAACTCTCCTGGGGTACCCTCACACATATTATTCCCTCATTTAGTGGATATTTTCACAAAAAGTGAAATTTTCAAAAATCCAGAAAATTGGCTGAAAACGACTAAATATCAAGGACTCATTGTGCGAATCGCTCTGGAACTGAAATCGGAACGCTCACTGACATTTCCCCTATCTGAAAGTCTGATAAACGCCGGAAAAATGACTAAGTCCCCAAAAAAATTTTTTTCAACTTTTTTCAATTTTACCCCCGTGGGATATATATTCTACCCACACACATTTGGAACTCTCCTGGGGTACCCTCATACATATTATTCCCTCATTTAGTGGATATTTTCACAAAAAAGTGAAATTTTCAAAAATCCTGAAAATTGGCTGAAAACGACTAAATATCAAGGACTCATTGGTCGAATCACTCTGGAACTGAAATCGGAACGCTCACTGACAATTCCCCTATCTGAAAGTCTGATAAACGACGGAAAAATGACTAAGTCCCCAAAAAAATTTTTTTCAACTTTTTTCAATTCTACCCCCGTGGGATATATATTCTACCCACACACATTTGGAACTCTCCTTGGGTACCCTCACACATATTATTCTCTCATTTAGTGGATATTTTCCCAAAAAAGTGAAATTTTCAAAAATCCAGAAAATTGGCTGAAAACGACTAAATATCAAGGACTCATTGGGCGAATCGCTCTGGAACTGAAATCGGAATGCTCACTGACATTTCCCCTATCTGAAAGTCTGATAAACGCCGGAAAAATGACTAAGTCCCCAAAAAAATTTTTTTCAACTTTTTTCAATTTTACCCCCGTGGGATATATATTCTACCCACACATATTTGGAACTCTCCTGGGGTACCCTCATACATATTATTCCCTCATTTAGTGGATATTTTCACAAAAAAGTGAAATTTTCAAAAATCCTGAAAATTGGCTTAAAACGACTAAATATCAAGGACTCATTGGTCGAATCACTCTGGAACTGAAATCGGAACGCTCACTGACAATTCCCCTATCTGAAAGTCTGATAAACGACGGAAAAATGACTAAGTCCCCAAAAAAATTTTTTTCAACTTTTTTCAATTCTACCCCCGTGGGATATATATTCTACCCACACACATTTGGAACTCTCCTTGGGTACCCTCACACATATTATTCTCTCATTTAGTGGATATTTTCCCAAAAAAGTGAAATTTTCAAAAATCCAGAAAATTGGCTGAAAACGACTAAATATCAAGGACTCATTGGGCGAATCGCTCTGGAACTGAAATCGGAATGCTCACTGACATTTCCCCTATCTGAAAGTCTGATAAACGCCGGAAAAATGACTAAGTCCAAAAAAAATTTTTTTTCAACTTTTTTCAATTTTACCCCGTGGGATATATCTTCTACCCAAACACATTTGGAACTCTCCTGGGGTACCCTCACACATATTATTCCCTCATTTAGTGGATATTTTCACAAAAAAGTGAAATTTTCCAAAATCCAGAAAATTGGCTGAAAACGACTAAATATCAAGGACTCATTGGGCGAATCGCTCTGGAACTGAAATCGGAATGCTCACTCACATTTCCCCTATCTGAAAGTCTGATAAATGCCGGAAAAATGACTAAGTCCCCAAAAGAAAAATTTTTCAACTTTTTTCAATTTTACCCCCGTGGGACATATATTCTACCCACACACAATTGGAACTCTCCTGGGGTACCCTCACACATATTATTCCCTCATTTAGTGGATATTTTCACAAAAAGTGAAATTTTCAAAAATCCAGAAAATTGGCTGAAAACGACTAAATATCAAGGACTCATTGTGCGAATCGCTCTGGAACTGAAATCGGAACGCTCACTGACATTTCCCCTATCTGAAAGTCTGATAAACGCCGGAAAAATGACTAAGTCCCCAAAAAAATTTTTTTCAACTTTTTTCAATTTTACCCCCGTGGGATATATATTCTACCCACACACATTTGGAACTCTCCTGGGGTAGACTCATACATATTATTCCCTCATTTAGTGGATATTTTCACAAAAAAGTGAAATTTTCAAAAATCCTGAAAATTGGCTGAAAACGACTAATTATCAAGGACTCATTGGTCGAATCACTCTGGAACTGAAATCGGAACGCTCACTGACAATTCCCCTATCTGAAAGTCTGATAAACGACGGAAAAATGACTAAGTCCCCAAAAAAATTTTTTTCAACTTTTTTCAATTCTACCCCCGTGGGATATATATTCTACCCACACACATTTGGAACTCTCCTTGGGTACCCTCACACATATTATTCTCTCATTTAGTGGATATTTTCCCAAAAAAGTGAAATTTTCAAAAATCCAGAAAATTGGCTGAAAACGACTAAATATCAAGGACTCATTGGGCGAATCGCTCTGGAACTGAAATCGGAATGCTCACTCACATTTCCCCTATCTGAAAGTCTGATAAACGCCGGAAAAATGACTAAGTCCCCAAAAAAATTTTTTTCAACTTTTTTCAATTTTACCCCCGTGGGATATATATACTACCCACACACATTTGGAACTCTCCTGGGGTACCCTCATACATATTATTCCCTCATTTAGTGGATATTTTCACAAAAAAGTGAAATTTTCGAAAAATCCAGAAAATTGGCTGAAAACGACTAAATATCAAGGACTCATTAGGCGAATCGCTCTGGAACTGAAATCGGAATGCTCACTCACATTTCCCCTATCTGAAAGTCTGATAAACGCCGGAAAAATGACTAAGTCCCCAAAAAAAATTTTTTCAACTTTTTTTAATTTTACCCCCGTGGGATATATATTCTACCCACACACATTTGGAACTCTCCTGGGGTACCCTCATACATATTATTCCCTCATTTAGTGGATATTTTCACAAAAAAGTGAAATTTTCAAAAATCCAGAAAATTGGCTGAAAACGACTAAATATCAAGGACTCATTGGGCGAATCGCTCTGGAACTGAAATCGGAATGCTCACTCACATTTCCCCTATTTGAAAGTCAGATAAACGCCGGAAAAATGACTAAGTCCAAAAAAAATTTTTTTTCAACTTTTTTCAATTTTACCCCGTGGGATATATCTTCTACCCAAACACTTTTGGAACTCTCCTGGGGTACCCACACACATATTATTCCCTCATTTAGTGGATATTTTCACAAAAAAGTGAAATTTTCCAAAATCCAGAAAATTGGCTGAAAACGACTAAATATCAAGGACTCATTGGGCGAATCGCTCTGGAACTGAAATCGGAACGCTCACTCACATTTCCCCTATCTGAAAGTCTGATAAACGCCGGAAAAACGACTAAGTCCCCAAAAGAAAAATTTTTCAACTTTTTTCAATTTTACCCCCGTGGGACATATATTCTACCCACACACAATTGGAACTCTCCTGGGGTACCCTCACACATATTATTCCCTCATTTAGTGGATATTTTCACAAAAAGTGAAATTTTCAAACATCCAGAAAATTGGCTGAAAACGACTAAATATCAAGGACTCATTGTGCGAATCGCTCTGGAACTGAAATCGGAACGCTCACTGACATTTCCCCTATCTGAAAGACTGATAAACGCCGGAAAAATGACTAAGTCCCAAAAAAATTTTTTTCAACTTTTTTCAATTTTACCCCCGTGGGATATATATTCTACCCACACACATTTGGAACTCTCCTGGGGTACCCTCACACATATTATTCCCTCATTTAGTGGATATTTTCGCAAAAAAGTGAAATTTTTAAAAATCCAGAAAATTGGCTGAAAATGACTAAATATCAAGGACTCATTGGGCGAATCGCTCTGGAATTGAAATCGGAATGCTCACTGACATTTCCCCTATCTGAAAGTCTGATAAACGCCGGAAAAATGACTAAGTCCCCAAAAAAATTTTTTTCAACTTTTTTCAATTTTACCCCCGTGGGATATATATTCTACCCACACACATTTGGAACTCTCCTGGGGTACCCTCATACATATTATTCCCTCATTTAGTGAATATTTTCACAAAAAAGTGAAATTTTCAAAAATCCTGAAAATTGGCTGAAAACGACTAAATATCAAGGACTCATTGGTCGAATCACTCTGGAACTGAAATCGGAACGCTCACTGACAATTCCCCTATCTGAAAGTCTGATAAACGACGGAAAAATGACTAAGTCCCCAAAAAAAATTTTTTCAACTTTTTTCAATTCCACCCCCGTGGGATATATATTCTACCCACACACATTTGGAACTCTCCTTCGGTACCCTCACACATATTATTCTCTCATTTAGTGGATATTTTCCCAAAAAAGTGAAATTTTCAAAAATCCAGAAAATTGGCTGAAAACGACTAAATATCAAGGACTCATTGGGCGAATCGCTCTGGAACTGAAATCGGAATGCTCACTCACATTTCCCCTATCTGAAAGTCTGATAAACGCCGGAAAAATGACTAAGTCCCCAAAAAAAATTTTTTCAACTTTTTTTAATTTTACCCCCGTGGGATATATATTCTACCCACACACATTTGGAACTCTCCTGGGGTACCCTCATACATATTATTCCCTCATTTAGTGGATATTTTCACAAAAAAGTGAAATTTTCAAAAATCCAGAAAATTGGCTGAAAACGACTAAATATCAAGGACTCATTGGGCGAATCGCTCTGGAACTGAAATCGGAATGCTCACTCACATTTCCCCTATCTGAAAGTCTGATAAACGCCGGAAAAATGACTAAGTCCCCAAAAGAAAAATTTTTCAACTTTTTTCAATTTTACCCCCGTGGGACATATATTCTACCCACACACAATTGGAACTCTCCTGGGGTACCCTCACACATATTATTCCCTCATTTAGTGGATATTTTCACAAAAAGTGAAATTTTCAAAAATCCAGAAAATTGGCTGAAAACGACTAAATATCAAGGACTCATTGTGCGAATCGCTCTGGAACTGAAATCGGAACGCTCACTGACATTTCCCCTATCTGAAAGTCTGATAAACGACGGAAAAATGACTAAGTCCCAAAAAAATTTTTTTCAACTTTTTTCAATTTTACCCCCGTGGGAGATATATTCTACCCACACACATTTGGAACTCTCCTGGGGTACCCTCACACATATTATTCCCTCATTTAGTGGATATTTTCGCAAAAAAGTGAAATTTTTAAAAATCCAGAAAATTGGCTGAAAATGACTAAATATCAAGGACTCATTGGGCGAATCGCTCTGGAATTGAAATCGGAATGCTCACTGACATTTCCCCTATCTGAAAGTCTGATAAACGCCGGAAAAATGACTAAGTCCCCAAAAAAATTTTTTTCAACTTTTTTCAATTTTACCCCCGTGGGATATATATTCTACCCACACACATTTGGAACTCTCCTGGGGTACCCTCATACATATTATTCCCTCATTTAGTGGATATTTTCACAAAAAAGTGAAATTTTCAAAAATCCTGAAAATTGGCTGAAAACGACTAAATATCAAGGACTCATTGGTCGAATCACTCTGGAACTGAAATCGGAACGCTCACTGACAATTCCCCTATCTGAAAGTCTGATAAACGCCGGAAAAATGACTAAGTCCCCAAAAAAATTTTTTTCAACTTTTTTCAATTCTACCCCCGTGGGATATATATTCTACCCACACACATTTGGAACTCTCCTTGGGTACCCTCACACATATTATTCTCTCATTTAGTGGATATTTTCCCAAAAAAGTGAAATTTTCAAAAATCCAGAAAATTGGCTGAAAACGACTAAATATCAAGGACTCATTGGGCGAATCGCTCTGGAACTGAAATCGGAATGCTCACTCACATTTCCCCTATCTGAAAGTCTGATAAACGCCGGAAAAATGACTAAGTCCCCAAAAAAATTTTTTTCAACTTTTTTCAATTTTACCCCCGTGGGATATATATACTACCCACACACATTTGGAACTCTCCTGGGGTACCCTCATACATATTATTCCCTCATTTAGTGGATATTTTCACAAAAAAGTGAAATTTTCGAAAAATCCAGAAAATTGGCTGAAAACGACTAAATATCAAGGACTCATTAGGCGAATCGCTCTGGAACTGAAATCGGAATGCTCACTCACATTTCCCCTATCTGAAAGTCTGATAAACGCCGGAAAAATGACTAAGTCCCCAAAAAAAATTTTTTCAACTTTTTTTAATTTTACCCCCGTGGGATATATATTCTACCCACACACATTTGGAACTCTCCTGGGGTACCCTCATACATATTATTCCCTCATTTAGTGGATATTTTCACAAAAAAGTGAAATTTTCAAAAATCCAGAAAATTGGCTGAAAACGACTAAATATCAAGGACTCATTGGGCGAATCGCTCTGGAACTGAAATCGGAATGCTCACTCACATTTCCCCTATCTGAAAGTCAGATAAACGCCGGAAAAATGACTAAGTCCAAAAAAAATTTTTTTTCAACTTTTTTCAATTTTACCCCGTGGGATATATCTTCTACCCAAACACTTTTGGAACTCTCCTGGGGTACCCACACACATATTATTCCCTCATTTAGTGGATATTTTCACAAAAAAGTGAAATTTTCCAAAATCCAGAAAATTGGCTGAAAACGACTAAATATCAAGGACTCATTGGGCGAATCGCTCTGGAACTGAAATCGGAACGCTCACTCACATTTCCCCTATCTGAAAGTCTGATAAACGCCGGAAAAATGACTAAGTCCCCAAAAGAAAAATTTTTCAACTTTTTTCAATTTTACCCCCGTGGGACATATATTCTACCCACACACAATTGGAACTCTCCTGGGGTACCCTCACACATATTATTCCCTCATTTAGTGGATATTTTCACAAAAAGTGAAATTTTCAAACATCCAGAAAATTGGCTGAAAACGACTAAATATCAAGGACTCATTGTGCGAATCGCTCTGGAACTGAAATCGGAACGCTCACTGACATTTCCCCTATCTGAAAGACTGATAAACGCCGGAAAAATGACTAAGTCCCAAAAAAATTTTTTTCAACTTTTTTCAATTTTACCCCCGTGGGATATATATTCTACCCACACACATTTGGAACTCTCCTGGGGTACCCTCACACATATTATTCCCTCATTTAGTGGATATTTTCGCAAAAAAGTGAAATTTTTAAAAATCCAGAAAATTGGCTGAAAATGACTAAATATCAAGGACTCATTGGGCGAATCGCTCTGGAATTGAAATCGGAATGCTCACTGACATTTCCCCTATCTGAAAGTCTGATAAACGCCGGAAAAATGACTAAGTCCCCAAAAAAATTTTTTTCAACTTTTTTCAATTTTACCCCCGTGGGATATATATTCTACCCACACACATTTGGAACTCTCCTGGGGTACCCTCATACATATTATTCCCTCATTTAGTGAATATTTTCACAAAAAAGTGAAATTTTCAAAAATCCTGAAAATTGGCTGAAAACGACTAAATATCAAGGACTCATTGGTCGAATCACTCTGGAACTGAAATCGGAACGCTCACTGACAATTCCCCTATCTGAAAGTCTGATAAACGACGGAAAAATGACTAAGTCCCCAAAAAAAATTTTTTCAACTTTTTTCAATTCCACCCCCGTGGGATATATATTCTACCCACACACATTTGGAACTCTCCTTCGGTACCCTCACACATATTATTCTCTCATTTAGTGGATATTTTCCCAAAAAAGTGAAATTTTCAAAAATCCAGAAAATTGGCTGAAAACGACTAAATATCAAGGACTCATTGGGCGAATCGCTCTGGAACTGAAATCGGAATGCTCACTCACATTTCCCCTATCTGAAAGTCTGATAAACGCCGGAAAAATGACTAAGTCCCCAAAAAAAATTTTTTCAACTTTTTTTAATTTTACCCCCGTGGGATATATATTCTACCCACACACATTTGGAACTCTCCTGGGGTACCCTCATACATATTATTCCCTCATTTAGTGGATATTTTCACAAAAAAGTGAAATTTTCAAAAATCCAGAAAATTGGCTGAAAACGACTAAATATCAAGGACTCATTGGGCGAATCGCTCTGGAACTGAAATCGGAATGCTCACTCACATTTCCCCTATCTGAAAGTCTGATAAACGCCGGAAAAATGACTAAGTCCCCAAAAGAAAAATTTTTCAACTTTTTTCAATTTTACCCCCGTGGGACATATATTCTACCCACACACAATTGGAACTCTCCTGGGGTACCCTCACACATATTATTCCCTCATTTAGTGGATATTTTCACAAAAAGTGAAATTTTCAAAAATCCAGAAAATTGGCTGAAAACGACTAAATATCAAGGACTCATTGTGCGAATCGCTCTGGAACTGAAATCGGAACGCTCACTGACATTTCCCCTATCTGAAAGTCTGATAAACGACGGAAAAATGACTAAGTCCCAAAAAAATTTTTTTCAACTTTTTTCAATTTTACCCCCGTGGGAGATATATTCTACCCACACACATTTGGAACTCTCCTGGGGTACCCTCACACATATTATTCCCTCATTTAGTGGATATTTTCGCAAAAAAGTGAAATTTTTAAAAATCCAGAAAATTGGCTGAAAATGACTAAATATCAAGGACTCATTGGGCGAATCGCTCTGGAATTGAAATCGGAATGCTCACTGACATTTCCCCTATCTGAAAGTCTGATAAACGCCGGAAAAATGACTAAGTCCCCAAAAAAATTTTTTTCAACTTTTTTCAATTTTACCCCCGTGGGATATATATTCTACCCACACACATTTGGAACTCTCCTGGGGTACCCTCATACATATTATTCCCTCATTTAGTGGATATTTTCACAAAAAAGTGAAATTTTCAAAAATCCTGAAAATTGGCTGAAAACGACTAAATATCAAGGACTCATTGGTCGAATCACTCTGGAACTGAAATCGGAACGCTCACTGACAATTCCCCTATCTGAAAGTCTGATAAACGACGGAAAAATGACTAAGTCCCCAAAAAAAATTTTTTCAACTTTTTTCAATTCCACCCCCGTGGGATATATATTCTACCCACACACATTTGGAACTCTCCTTCGGTACCCTCACACATATTATTCTCTCATTTAGTGGATATTTTCCCAAAAAAGTGAAATTTTCAAAAATCCTGAAAATTGGCTGAAAACGACTAAATATCAAGGACTCATTGGTCGAATCACTCTGGAACTGAAATCGGAACGCTCACTGACAATTCCCCTATCTGAAAGTCTGATAAACGACGGAAAAATGACTAAGTCCCCAAAAAAAATTTTTTCAACTTTTTTCAATTCCACCCCCGTGGGATATATATTCTACCCACACACATTTGGAACTCTCCTTCGGTACCCTCACACATATTATTCTCTCATTTAGTGGATATTTTCCCAAAAAAGTGAAATTTTCAAAAATCCTGAAAATTGGCTGAAAACGACTAAATATCAAGGACTCATTGGGCGAATCGCTCTGGAACTGAAATCGGAATGCTCACTCACATTTCCCCTATCTGAAAGTCTGATAAACGCCGGAAAAATGACTAAGTCCAAAAAAAATTTTTTTTCAACTTTTTTCAATTTTACCCCGTGGGATATATCTTCTACCCACACACATTTGGAACTCTCCTGGGGTACCCTCACACATATTATTCCCTCATTTAGTGGATATTTTCACAAAAAAGTGAAATTTTCAAAAATCCAGAAAATTGGCTGAAAACGACTAAATATCAAGGACTCATTGGGCGAATCGCTCTGGAACTGAAATCGGAACGCTCACTCACATTTCCCCTATCTGAAAGTCTGATAAACGCCGGAAAAATGACTAAGACCCCAAAAGAAAAATTTTTCAACTTTTTTCAATTTTACCCCCGTGGGACATATATTCTACCCACACACATTTGGAACTCTCCTGGGGTACCCTCACACATATTATTCCCTCATTTAGTGGATATTTTCACAAAAAGTGAAATTTTCAAAAATCCAGAAAATTGGCTGAAAACGAGTAAATATCAAGGACTCATTGTGCGAATCGCTCTGGAACTGAAATCGGAACGCTCACTGACATTTCCCCTATCTGAAAGTCTGATAAACGCCGGAAAAATGACTAAGTCCCAAAAAAATTTTTTTCAACTTTTTTCAATTTTACCCCCGTGGGATATATATTCTACCCACACACATTTGGAACTCTCCTGTGGTACCCTCACACATATTATTCCCTCATTTACTGGATATTTTCGCAAAAAAGTGAAATTTTTAAAAATCCAGAAAATTGGCTGAAAACGACTAAATATCAAGGACTCATTGGTCGAATCACTCTGGAACTGAAATCGGAACGCTCACTGACAATTCCCCTATCTGAAAGTCTGATAAACGACGGAAAAATGACTAAGTCCCCAAAAAAATTTTTTTCAACTTTTTTCAATTCTACCCCCATGGGATATATATTCTACCCACACACATTTGGAACTCTCCTTGGGTACCCTCACACATATTATTCTCTCATTTAGTGGATATTTTCCCAAAAAAGTGAAATTTTCAAAAATCCTGAAAATTGGCTGAAAACGACTAAATATCAAGGACTCATTGGGCGAATCGCTCTGGAACTGAAATCGGAATGCTCACTCACATTTCCCCTATCTGAAAGTCTGATAAACGACGGAAAAATGACTAAGTCCCCCAAAAAATTTTTTTCAACTTTTTTCAATTCTACCCCCGTGGGATATATATTCTACCCACACACATTTGGAACTCTCCTTGGGTACCCTCACACATATTATTCTCTCATTTAGTGGATATTTTCCCAAAAAAGTGAAATTTTCAAAAATCCAGAAAATTGGCTGAAAACGACTAAATATCAAGGACTCATTGGGCGAATCGCTCTGGAACTGAAATCGGAACGCTCACTGACATTTTCCCTATCTGAAAGTCTGATAAATGCGGGAAAAATGACTAAGTCCCAAAAACATTTTTTTCAACTTTTTTCAATTTTACCCCCGTGGGATATATATTCTACCCACACACATTTGGAACTCTAATGGGGTACCCTCACACATATTATTCCCTCATTTAGTGGATATTTTCACAAAAAAGTGAAATTTTCAAAAATCCTGAAAATTGGCTGAAAACGACTAAATATCAAGGGCTAATTGGTCGAATCACTCTGGAACTGAAATCGGAACGCTCACTGACAATTCCCCTATCTGAAAGTCTGATAAACGACGGAAAAATGACTAAGTCCCCAAAAAAATTTTTTTCAACTTTTTTCAATTTTACCCCCGTGGGATATATATTCTACCCACACACATTTGGAACTCTCCTGGGGTACCCTCATACATATTATTCCCTCATTTAGTGGATATTTTCACAAAAAAGTGAAATTTTCAAAAATCCTGAAAATTGGCTGAAAACGACTAAATATCAAGGACTCATTGGGCGAATCGCTCTGGAACTGAAATCGGAACGCTCACTGACATTTCCCCTATCTGAAAGTCTGAGAAACGCAGGAAAAATTACTAAGTTAAAAAAAAATAATTTTTTCAACTTTTTTCAATTTTATCCCCGTGGGATATATATTCTACCCACACACATTTGGAACTCTCCTGGGGTACCCTCACACATATTATTCCCTCATTTAGTGGATATTTTCACAAAAAAGTGAAATTTTCAAAAATCCAGAAAATTAGCTGAAAACGACTAAATATCAAGGACTCATTAGGCGAATCGCTCTGGAACTGAAATCGGAACGCTCACTGACATTTTCCCTATCTGAAAGTGTGATAAACGGCGGAAAAATTACTAAGTCCAAAAAAAATTTTTTTTCAACTTTTTTCAATTTTACCCCCGTGGGATATATATTCTACCCAAACACATTTGGAACTCTCCTGGGGTACCCTCACACATATTATTCCCTCATTTAGTGGATATTTTCACAAAAAGTGAAATTTTTAAAAATCCAAAAAATTGGCTGAAAACTACTAAATATCAAGGACTCATTGGGCGAATCGCTCTGGAACTGAAATCTGAACGCTCACTGACATTTTCCCTATCTGAAAGTGTGATAAACGGCGGAAAAATTACTAAGTCCAAAAAAAATTTTTTTTCAACTTTTTTCAATTTTATCCCCGTGGGATATATATTCTACCCACACACATTTGGAACTCTCCTGGGGTACCCTCATACATATTATCCCCTCATTTAGTGGATATTTTCACAAAAAAGTGAAATTTTCAAAAATCCTGAAAATTGGCTGAAAACGACTAAATATCAAGGACTCATTGGTCGAATCACTCTGGAACTGAAATCGGAATGCTCACTAACAATTCCCCTATCTGAAAGTCTGATCAACGACGGAAAAATGACTAAGTCCCCAAAAAAAATTTTTTCAACTTTTTTCAATTTTATCCCCGTGGGATATATATTCTACCCACACACAATTGGAACTCTCCTGGGGTTCCCTCACACATATTATTCCCTCATTTAGTGGATATTTTCACAAAAAAGTGAAATTTTCAAAAATCCAGAAAATTGGCTGAAAACTACTAAATATCAAGGATTCATTGTGCGAATCGCTCTGGAACTGAAATCGGAATGCTCACTGACAATTCCCCTATCTGAAAGTCTGATAAACGCCGGAAAAATGACTAAGTCCCCAAAAAATTTTTTTCAACTTTTTTCAATTTTACCCCCGTGGGATATATATTCTACCCACACACATTTGGAACTCTCCTGGGGTACCCTCACACATATTATTCCCTCATTTAGTGGATATTTTCACAAAAAAGTGAAATTTTCAAAAATCCAGAAAATTGGCTGAAAACGACTAAATATCAAGGACTCATTGGTCGAATCACTCTGGAACTGAAATCGGAATGCTCACTGACAATTCCCCTATCTGAAAGTCTGATAAACGACGGAAAAATGACTAAGTCCCCAAAAAAATTTTTTTCAACTTTTTTCAATTCTACCCCCGTGGGATATATATTCTACCCACACACATTTGGAACTCTCCTTGGGTACCCTCACACATATTATTCTCTCATTTAGTGGATATTTTCCCAAAAAAGTGAAATTTTCAAAAATCCAGAAAATTGGCTGAAAACGACTAAATATCAAGGACTCATTGGGCGAATCGCTCTGGAACTGAAATCGGAACGCTCACTGACATTTTCCCTATCTGAAAGTCTGATAAATGCGGGAAAAATGACTAAGTCCCAAAAACATTTTTTTCAACTTTTTTCAATTTTACCCCTGTGGGATATATATTCTACCCACACACATTTGGAACTCTAATGGGGTACCCTCACACATATTATTCCCTCATTTAGTGGATATTTTCACAAAAAAGTGAAATTTTCAAAAATCCTGAAAATTGGCTGAAAACGACTAAATATCAAGGGCTCATTGGTCGAATCACTCTGGAACTGAAATCGGAACGCTCACTGACATTTCCCCTATCTGAAAGTCTGATGAACGCTGGAAAAATTAGTGAGTCCAAAAAAAAATTTTTTTCAACTTTTTTCAATTTTACCGCCGAGGGATATATATTCTACCCACACACATTTGGAACTCTCCTGGGGTACCCTCACACATATTATTCCGTAATTTAGTGGATATTTTCACAAAAAAGTGAAATTTTCAAAAATCCAGAAAATTGGCTGAAAACGACTAAATATCAAGGACTCATTGGGCGAATCGCTCTGGAACTGAAATCGGAACACTTACTCACATTTTATCTGAAAGTCTGATAAACGCCGGAAAAATGACTAAGTCCCCAAACAAATTTTTTTCAACTTTTTTCAATTTTACCCCCGTGGGATATATATTCTACCCACACACATTTGGAACTCTCCTGGGGTACCCTCACACATATTATTCCTTCATTTAGTGGATATTTTCACAAAAAAGTGAAATTTTCAAAAATCCAGAAAATTGGCTGAAAACTACTAAATATCAAGGATTCATTGTGCGAATCGCTCTGGAACTGAAATCGGAATGCTCACTGACAATTCCCCTATCTGAAAGTCTGATAAACGCCGGAAAAATGACTAAGTCCCAAAAAAAATTTTTTTCAACTTTTTTCAATTTTACCCCCGTGAGATATATATTCTACCCACACACATTTGGAACTCTCCTGGGGTACCCTCACACATATTATTCCCTCATTTGGTGGATATTTTCACAAAAAAGTGAAATTTTAAAAAATCCAGAAAATTGGCTGAAAACGACTAAATATCAAGGACTCATTGGGTGAATCGCTCTGGAACTGAAATCGGAACGCTCACTCACATTTCCCCTATCTGAAAGTCTGATAAACGCCGGAAAAATGACTAAGTCCCAAAAAAAAATTTTTTCAACCGTTTTCAATTTTACCCCCGTGGAATATATATTCTACCCACACACATTTGGAACTCTCCTGGGGTACCCTCACACATATTATTCGATCATTTAGTGGATATTTTCACAAAAAAGTGAAATTTTCAAAAATCCAGAAAATTGGCTGAAAACGACAAAATATCAAGGACTCATTGGGCGAATCGCTTTGGAACTGAAATCTGAACGCTCACTGACATTTTCCCTATCTGAAAGTCTGATAAACGCCGGAAAAATTACGAAGTCCAAAAAAATTTTTTTTTCAACTTTTTTCAATTTTACCCCCGTGGGATATATATTCTACCCACACACATTTGGAACTCTCCTGGGGTACCCTCACACATATTATTCCCTCATTTAGTGGATATTTTCACAAAAAAGTGAAATTTTTAAAAATCCAAAAAATTGGCTGAAAACGACTAAATATCAAGGATTCATTGGGCGAATCGCTCTGGAACTGAAATCTGAACGCTCACTGACATTTTCCATATTTGAAAGTCTGATAAACGCCGGAAAAATGACTAAGTCCAAAAAAAAATTTTTTTTTCAACTTTTTTCAATTTTATCCCCGTGGGATATATTTTCTACCCACACACAATTGGAACTCTCCTGGGGTTCCCTGACACATATTATTCCCTCATTTAGTGGATATTTTCACAAAAAAAGTGAAATTTTCAAAAATCCAGAAAATTGGCTGAAAACTACTAAATATCAAGGATTCATTGTGCGAATCGCTCTGGAACTGAAATCGGAATGCTCACTGACAATTCCCCTATCTGAAAGTCTGATAAACGCCGGAAAAATGACTAAGTCCCAAAAAAAATTTTTTTCAACTTTTTTCAATTTTACCCCCGTGAGATATATATTCTACCCACACACATTTGGAACTCTCCTGGGGTACCCTCACACATATTATTCCCTTATTTAGTGGATATTTTCACAAAAAAAGTGAAATTTTCAAAAATCCAGAAAATTGGCTGAAAACGACTAAATATCAAGGACTCATTGGGCGAATCGCTCTGGAACTGAAATCGGAACACTTACTCACATTTTATCTGAAAGTCTGATAAACGCTGGAAAAATGACTAAGTCCCCAAACAAATTTTTTTCAACTTTTTTCAATTTTACCCCCGTGGGATATATATTCTACCCACACACATTTGGAACTCTCCTGGGGTACCCTCACACATATTATTCCCTCATTTAGTGGATATTTTCACAAAAAAGTGAAATTTTCAAAAATCCGGAAAATTGGCCGAAAACGACTAAATATCAAGGACTCATTGGGCGAATCGCTCTGGAACTGAAATCAGAACGCTCACTGACATTTCCCCTATCTGAAAGTCTGATAAACGCCGGAAAAATGACTAAGTCCAAAAAAAATTTTTTTTCAACTTTTTTCAATTTTACCGCCGAGGGATATATATTCTACCCACACACATTTGGAACTCTCCTGGGGTACCCTCACACATATTATTCCGTCATTTAGTGGATATTTTCACAAAAAAGTGAAATTTTCAAAAATCCAGAAAATTGGCTGAAAACGACTAAATATCAAGGACTCATTGGGCGAATCGCTCTGGAACTGAAATCGGAACGCTCACTGACATTTTCCCTATCTGAAAATCTGATAAACGCAGGAAAAATGACTAAGTCCCAAAAAAAAATTTTTTCAACTTTTTTCAATTTTACCCCCGTGGGATATATATTCTACCCACACACATTTGGAACTCTCCTGGGGTACCCTCACACATATTATTCCCTCATTTAGTGGATATTTTCACAAAAAAGTGAAATTTTCAAAAATCCAGAAAATTGGCTGAAAACGACTAAATATCAAGGATTCATTGGGCGAATCGCTCTGGAGCTGAAATCGGAACGCTCACTGACATTTTTCCTATCTGAAAGTCTGATAAACGCCGGAAAAATGACCAAGTCCCAAAAAAAAATTTTTTCAACTTTTTTAAATTTTACCCCCGTGGGATATATATTCTACCCACACACATTTGGAACTCTCCTGGGGTACCCTTACACATATTATTCTCAAATTTAGTGGATATTTTCACAAAAAAGTGAAATTTTCAAAAATCCAGAAAATTGGCTGAAAACGTCTAAATATCAAGGACTCATTGGGCGAATCGCTCTGGAACTGAAATCGGAATGCTCACTCACATTTCCCCTATCTGAAAGTCTGAATAAACGCCGGAAAAATGACTAAGTACAAAAAAAATTTTTTTTCAACTTTTTTCAATTTTATCCCCGTGGGATATATATTCTACCCACACACATTTGGTACTCTCCTGGGGTACCCTCACACATATTATTTCCTCATTTAGTGGATATTTTCACAAAAAAGTGAAATTTTCAAAAATCCAGAAAATTGGCTGAAAACAACTAAATATCAAAGACTCATTGGGCGAATCGCTCTGGAACTGAAATTGGAACGCTCACTCACATTTCCCCTATCTGAAAGTCTGATAAACGCCGGAAAAATGACTAAGTCCCAAAAAAAATTTTTTTCAACTTTTTTCAATTTTACCCCCGTGGGATATATATTCTACCCACACACATTTGGAACTCTCCTGGGGTACCCTCACACATATTATTCCCTCATTTAGTGGATATTTTCACAAAAAAGTGAAATTTTCAAAAATCCAGAAAATTGTCTGAAAACGACTAAATATTAAGGACTAATTGGGCGAATCGCTCTGGAACTGAAATCGGAATACTCACTCACATTTCCCCTATCTGAAAGTCTGAATAAACGCCGGAAAAATGACTAAGTACAAAAAAAAAATTTTTTCAACTTTTTTCAATTTTACCCCCGTGGGATAAGTATTCTACCCACACACATTTGGAACTCTCCTGGGGTACCCTCACACATATTATTCCCTCATTTAGTGGATATTTTCACAAAAAAGTGAAATTTTCAAAAATCCTGAAAATTGGCTGAAAACGTCTAAATATCAAGGACTCATTGGGCGAATCGCTCTGGAACTGAAATCGGAACGCTCACTCACATTTCCCCTATCTGAAAGTCTGATAAACGTCGGAAAAATGACTAAGTCCCAAAAAAAAATTTTTTCAACTTTTTTCAATTTTACCCCCGTGGGATATATATTCTACCCACACACATTTGGAACTCTCCTGGGGTACCCTTACACATATTATTCTCTCATTTAGTGGATATTTTCACAAAAAAGTGAAATTTTCAAAAATCCAGAAAATTGGCTGAAAACGTCTAAATATCAAGGACTCATTGGGCGAATCGCTCTGGAACTGAAATCGGAACGCTCACTGACATTTTCCCTATCTGAAAGTCTGATGAACGCCGGAAAAATGACTAAGTCCAAAAAAAATTTTTTTTCAATTTTACCCCCGTGGGATATATATTCTACCCACACACACTTGGAACTCTCCTGGGGTACCCTCACACATATTATTCCCTCATTTAGTGGATATTTTCACAAAAAAGTGAAATTTTCAAAAATCCAGAAAATTGGCTGAAAACGTCTAAATATCAAGGACTCATTGGGCGAATCGCTCTGGAACTGAAATCGGAATGCTCACTCACATTTCCCCTATCTGAAAGTCTGAATAAACGCCGGAAAAATGACTAAGTACAAAAAAAATTTTTTTTCAACTTTTTTCAATTTTATCCCCGTGGGATATATATTCTACCCACACACATTTGGTACTCTCCTGGGGTACCCTTACACATATTATTCTCTCATTTAGTGGATATTTTCACAAAAAAGTGAAATTTTCAAAAATCCAGAAAATTGGCTGAAAACGTCTAAATATCAAGCACTCATTGGGCGAATCGCTCTGGAACTGAAATCGGAATGCTCACTCACATTTCCCCTATCTGAAAGTCTGAATAAACGCCGGAAAAATGACTAAGTACAAAAAAAATTTTTTTTCAACTTTTTTCAATTTTATCCCCGTGGGATATATATTCTACCCACACACATTTGGAACTCTCCTGGGGTACCCTCACACATATTATTCCCTCATTTAGTGGATATTTTCACAAAAAAGTGAAATTTTCAAAAATCCAGAAAATTGGCTGAAAACGACTAAATATCAAGGACTCATCGGGCGAATCGCTCTGGAGCTGAAATCGGAACGCTCACTGACATTTTCCCTATCTGAAAGTCTGATAAACGCCGGAAAAATGACTAAGTCCCAAAAAAAAAATTTTTCAACTTTTTTCAATTTTACCCCCGTGGGATATATATTCTACCCACACACATTTGGAACTCTCCTGGGGTACCCTCACACATATTATTCTCTCATTTAGTGGATATTTTCACAAAAAAGTGAAATTTTCAAAAATCCAGAAAATTGGCTGAAAACGACTAAATATCAAGGACTCATTGGGCGAATCGCTCTGGAACTGAAATCGGAACGCTCACTGACATTTTCCCTATCTGAAAGTCTGATGAACGCCGGAAAAATGACAGTCCAAAAAAAATTTTTTTTCAACTTTTTTCAATTTTACCCCCGTGGGATATATATTCTACCCACACACATTTGGAACTCTCCTGGGGTACCCTCACACATATTATTCCCTCATTTAGTGGATATTTTCAAAAAAAAGTGAAATTTTCAAAAATCCAGAAAATTGGCTGAAAACGACTAAATATCAAGGACTCATTGGGCGAATCGCTGTGGAGCTGAAATCGGAACGCTCACTGACATTTTCCCTATCTGAAAATCTGATAAACGCCGGAAAAATGACTAAGTCCCCAAAAAAAATTTTTTCAACTTTTTTCAATTTTACCCCCGTGGGATATATATTCTACCCACACACATTTGGAACTCTCCTGGGGTACCCTCACACATATTATTCCCTCATTTAGTGGATATTTTCACAAAAAAATGAAATTTTCAAAAATCCAGAGAATTTTTCTGAAAACGTCTAAATATCAAGGACTCATTTGGCGAATCGCTCTGGAACTGAAATCGGAATGCTCACTCACATTTCCCCTATCTGAAAGTCTGAATAAACGCCGGAAAAATGACTAAGTACAAAAAAAAAATTTTTTCAACTTTTTTCAATTTTATCCCCGTGGGATATATATTCTACCCACACACATTTGGTACTCTCCTGGGGTACCCTCACACATATTATTTCCTCATTTAGTGGATATTTTCACAAAAAATTGAAATTTTCAAAAATCCAGAAAATTGGCTGAAAACGACTAAATATCAAGGACTCATTGGGCGTATCGCTCTGGAACTGAAATCGGAACGCTCACTCACATTTCCCCTATCTGAAAGTCTGATAAACGCCGGAAAAATGACTAAGTCCAAGAAAAAAATTTTTTAAACTTTTTTCTATTTTACCCCGTGGGATATATATTCTACCCACACACATTTGGAACTCTCCTGGGGTACCCTCACACATATTATTCCCTCATTTAGTGGATATTTTCACAAAAAAGTGAAATTTTTAAAAATCCAGAAAATTGGCTGAAAACGACTAAATATCAAGGACTCATTGGGCGAATCGCTCTGGAACTGAAATCGGAACGCTCACTGACATTTTCCCTATCTGAAAATCTGATGAACGCCGGAAAAATGACAGTCCAAAAAAAACTTTTTTTCAACTTTTTTCAATTTTACCCCCGTGGGATATATATTCTACCCACACACACTTGGAACTCTCCTGGGGTACCCTCACACATATTATTCCCTCATTTAGTGGATATTTTCACAAAAAAGTGAAATTTTCAAAAATCCAGAAAATTGGCTGAAAACGTCTAAATATCAAGGACTCATTGGGCGAATCGCTCTGGAACTGAAATCGGAATGCTCACTCACATTTCCCCTATCTGAAAGTCTGAATAAACGCCGGAAAAATGACTAAGTACAAAAAAAATTTTTTTTCAACTTTTTTCAATTTTATCCCCGTGGGATATATATTCTACCCACACACATTTGGTACTCTCCTGGGGTACCCTTACACATATTATTCTCTCATTTAGTGGATATTTTCACAAAAAAGTGAAATTTTCAAAAATCCAGAAAATTGGCTGAAAACGTCTAAATATCAAGGACTCATTGGGCGAATCGCTCTGGAACTGAAATCGGAATGCTCACTCACATTTCCCCTATCTGAAAGTCTGAATAAACGCCGGAAAAATGACTAAGTACAAAAAAAATTTTTTTTCAACTTTTTTCAATTTTATCCCCGTGGGATATATATTCTACCCACACACATTTGGAACTCTCCTGGGGTACCCTCACACATATTATTCCCTCATTTAGTGGATATTTTCACAAAAAAGTGAAATTTTCAAAAATCCAGAAAATTGGCTGAAAACGACTAAATATCAAGGACTCATTGGGCGAATCGCTCTGGAACTGAAATCGGAACGCTCACTGACATTTTCCCTATCTGAAAGTCTGATGAACGCCGGAAAAATGACAGTCTAAAAAAAATTTTTTTTCAACTTTTTTCAATTTTACCCCCGTGGGATATATATTCTACCCACACACATTTGGAACTCTCCTGGGGTACCCTCACACATATTATTCCCTCATTTAGTGGATATTTTAAAAAAAAAGTGAAATTTTCAAAAATCCAGAAAATTGGCTGAAAACGACTAAATATCAAGGACTCATTGGGCGAATCGCTCTGGAGCTGAAATCGGAACGCTCACTGACATTTCCCCTATCTGAAAGTCTGATAAACGCCGGAAAAATGACTAAGTCCCAAAAAAAAATTTTTTCAACTTTTTTCAATTTTACCCCCGTGGGATATATATTCTACCCACACACATTTGGAACTCTCCTGGGGTACCCTTACACATATTATTCTCTCATTTAGTGGATATTTTCACAAAAAAGTGAAATTTTTAAAAATCCAGAAAATTGGCTGAAAACGACTAAATATCAAGGACTCATTGGGCGAATCGCTCTGGAACTGAAATCGGAACGCTCACTGACATTTTCCCTATCTGAAAATCTGATGAACGCCGGAAAAATGACAGTCCAAAAAAAACTTTTTTTCAACTTTTTTCAATTTTACCCCCGTGGGATATATATTCTACCCACACACATTTGGAACTCTCCTGGGGTACCCTCACACATATTATTCCCTCATTTAGTGGATATTTTCACAAAAAAGTGAAATTTTCAAAAATCCAGAAAATTGTCTGAAAACGACTAAATATTAAGGACTCATTGGGCGAATCGCTCTGGAACTGAAATCGGAATACTCACTCACATTTCCCCTATCTGAAAGTCTGAATAAACGCCGGAAAAATGACTAAGTACAAAAAAAAATTTTTTTCAACTTTTTTCAATTTTACCCCCGTGGGATATGTATTCTACCCACACACATTTGGAACTCTCCTGGGGTACCCTCACACATATTATTCCCTCATTTAGTGGATATTTTCACAAAAAAGTGAAATTTTCAAAAATCCTGAAAATTGGCTGAAAACGTCTAAATATCAAGGACTCATTGGGCGAATCGCTCTGGAACTGAAATCGGAACGCTCACTCACATTTCCCCTATCTGAAAGTCTGATAAACGTCGGAAAAATGACTAAGTCCCAAAAAAAAATTTTTTCAACTTTTTTCAATTTTACCCCCGTGGGATATATATTCTACCCACACACATTTGGAACTCTCCTGGGGTACCCTTACACATATTATTCTCTCATTTAGTGGATATTTTCACAAAAAAGTGAAATTTTCAAAAATCCAGAAAATTGGCTGAAAACGTCTAAATATCAAGGACTCATTGGGCGAATCGCTCTGGAACTGAAATCGGAATGCTCACTCACATTTCCCCTATCTGAAAGTCTGAATAAACGCCGGAAAAATGACTAAGTCCAAAAAAAATTTTTTTTCAATTTTACCCCCGTGGGATATATATTCTACCCACACACACTTGGAACTCTCCTGGGGTACCGTCACACATATTATTCCCTCATTTAGTGGATATTTTCACAAAAAAGTGAAATTTTCAAAAATCCAGAAAATTGGCTGAAAACGTCTAAATATCAAGGACTCATTGGGCGAATCGCTCTGGAACTGAAATCGGAATGCTCACTCACATTTCCCCTATCTGAAAGTCTGAATAAACGCCGGAAAAATGACTAAGTACAAAAAAAATTTTTTTTCAACTTTTTTCAATTTTATCCCCGTGGGATATATATTCTACCCACACACATTTGGTACTCTCCTGGGGTACCCTTACACATATTATTCTCTCATTTAGTGGATATTTTCACAAAAAAGTGAAATTTTCAAAAATCCAGAAAATTGGCTGAAAACGTCTAAATATCAAGGACTCATTGGGCGAATCGCTCTGGAACTGAAATCGGAATGCTCACTCACATTTCCCCTATCTGAAAGTCTGAATAAACGCCGGAAAAATGACTAAGTACAAAAAAAATTTTTTTTCAACTTTTTTCAATTTTATCCCCGTGGGATATATATTCTACCCACACACATTTGGAACTCTCCTGGGGTACCCTCACACATATTATTCCCTCATTTAGTGGATATTTTCACAAAAAAGTGAAATTTTCAAAAATCCAGAAAATTGGCTGAAAACGACTAAATATCAAGGACTCATTGGGCGAATCGCTCTGGAACTGAAATCGGAACGCTCACTGACATTTTCCCTATCTGAAAGTCTGATGAACGCCGGAAAAATGACAGTCTAAAAAAAAATTTTTTTCAACTTTTTTCAATTTTACCCCCGTGGGATATATATTCTACCCACACACATTTGGAACTCTCCTGGGGTACCCTCACACATATTATTCCCTCATTTAGTGGATATTTTCAAAAAAAAGTGAAATTTTCAAAAATCCAGAAAATTGGCTGAAAACGACTAAATATCAAGGACTCATTGGGCGAATCGCTCTGGAGCTGAAATCGGAACGCTCACTGACATTTTCCCTATCTGAAAATCTGATAAACGCCGGAAAAATGACTAAGTCCCCAAAAAAAATTTTTTCAACTTTTTTCAATTTTACCCCCGTGGGATATATATTCTACCCACACACATTTGGAACTCTCCTGGGGTACCCTCACACATATTATTCCCTCATTTAGTGGATATTTTCACAAAAAAATGAAATTTTCAAAAATCCAGAGAATTTTTCTGAAAACGTCTAAATATCAAGGACTCATTGGGCGAATCGCTCTGGAACTGAAATCGGAATGCTCACTCACATTTCCCCTATCTGAAAGTCTGAATAAACGCCGGAAAAATGACTAAGTACAAAAAAAAAATTTTTTCAACTTTTTTCAATTTTATCCCCGTGGGATATATATTCTACCCACACACATTTGGTACTCTCCTGGGGTACCCTCACACATATTATTTCCTCATTTAGTGGATATTTTCACAAAAAAGTGAAATTTTCAAAAATCCAGAAAATTGTCTGAAAACGACTAAATATTAAGGACTCATTGGGCGAATCGCTCTGGAACTGAAATCGGAATACTCACTCACATTTCCCCTATCTGAAAGTCTGAATAAACGCCGGAAAAATGACTAAGTACAAAAAAAAATTTTTTTCAACTTTTTTCAATTTTACCCCCGTGGGATATGTATTCTACCCACACACATTTGGAACTCTCCTGGGGTACCCTTACACATATTATTCTCTCATTTAGTGGATATTTTCACAAAAAAGTGAAATTTTCAAAAATCCAGAAAATTGGCTGAAAACGTTTAAATATCAAGGACTCATTGGGCGAATCGCTCTGGAACTGAAATCAGAACGCTCACTGACATTTTCCCTATCTGAAAGTCTGATGAACGCCGGAAAAATGACTAAGTCCAAAAAAATTTTTTTTTCAATTTTACCCCCGTGGGATATATATTCTACCCACACACACTTGGAACTCTCCTGGGGTACCCTCACACATATTATTCCCTCATTTAGTGGATATTTTCACAAAAAAGTGAAATTTTCAAAAATCCAGAAAATTGGCTGAAAACGTCTAAATATCAAGGACTCATTGGTCGAATCGCTCTGGAACTGAAATCGGAATGCTCACTCACATTTCCCCTATCTGAAAGTCTGAATAAACGCCGGAAAAATGACTAAGTCCCAAAAAAAAATTTTTTCAACTTTTTTCAATTTTACCCCCGTGGGATATATATTCTACCACACACATTTGGAACTCTCCTGGGGTACCCTCACACATATTATTCCCTCATTTAGTGGATATTTTCACAAAAAAGTGAAATTTTCAAAAATCCAGAAAATTGGCTGAAAACGACTAAATATCAAGGACTCATTGGGCGAATCGCTCTGGAACTGAAATCGGAACGCTCACTGACATTTTCCCTATCTGAAAATCTGATGAACGCCGGAAAAATGACAGTCCAAAAAAAATTTTTTTTCAACTTTTTTCAATTTTACCCCCGTGGGATATATATTCTACCCACACACATTTGGAACTCTCCTGGGGTACCCTCACACATATTATTCCCTCATTTAGTGGATATTTTCACAAAAAAGTGAAATTTTCAAAAATCCAGAAAATTGTCTGAAAACGACTAAATATTAAGGACTCATTGGGCGAATCGCTCTGGAACTGAAATCGGAATACTCACTCACATTTCCCCTATCTGAAAGTCTGAATAAACGCCGGAAAAATGACTAAGTACAAAAAAAAATTTTTTTCAACTTTTTTCAATTTTACCCCCGTGGGATATGTATTCTACCCACACACATTTGGAACTCTCCTGGGGTACCCTCACACATATTATTCTCTCATTTAGTGGATATTTTCACAAAAAAGTGAAATTTTCAAAAATCCAGAAAATTGGCTGAAAACGTCTAAATATCAAGGACTCATTGGGCGAATCGCTCTGGAACTGAAATCGGAACGCTCACTGACATTTTCCCTATCTGAAAGTCTGATGAACGCCGGAAAAATGACTAAGTCCAAAAAAAATTTTTTTTCAATTTTACCCCCGTGGGATATATATTCTACCCACACACATTTGAAACTCTCCTGGGGTACCCTCACACATATTATTCCCTCATTTAGTGGATATTTTCACAAAAAAGTGAAATTTTCAAAAATCCAGAAAATTGGCTGAAAACGACTAAATATCAAGGACTCATTGGGCGAATCGCTCTGGAACTGAAATCGGAACGCTCACTGACATTTTCCCTATCTGAAAGTCTGATTAAAGCCGGAAAAATGACTAAGTCCAAAAAAAATTTTTTTTCAACTTTTTTCAATTTTACCCCCGTGGGATATATATTCTACCCACACACATCTGGAACTCTCCTGGGGAACCCTCACACATATTATTCCCTCATTTAGTGGATATTTTCACAAAAAATTTAAATTTTTAAAAATCCAGAAAATTGGCTGAAAATGACTAAATATCAAGGACTCATTGGGCGAATCACTCTGGAACTGAAATCGGAACACTCACTGACATTTCCCCTATCTGAAAGTCTGATAAATGCCGGAAAAATTACTAAGTCCAAAAAAAAATTTTTTTCAACTTTTTTCAATTTTATCCCCGTGGGATATATATTCTACCCACACACATTTGGAACTCTCCTGGGGTTCCCTCACACATATTATTCCCTCATTTAGTGGATATTTTCACAAAAAAGTGAAATTTTTAAAAATCCAGAAAATTGGCTGAAAACGACTAAATATCCAGGACTCATTGGGCGAATCGCTCTGGAACTGAAATCGGAATGCTCGCTGACATTTCCCCTATCTGAAAGTCTGATAAACGACAGAAAAATTACTAAGTCCAAAAAAAAATTTTTTTTCAACTTTTTTCAATTTTATCCCCGTGGGATATATATTCTACCCACACACATTTGGAACTCTCCTGGGGTAACCTCATACATATTATTCCCTCATTTAGTGGATATTTTCACAAAAAAGTGAAATTTTCAAAAATCCTGAAAATTGGCTGAAAACGTCTAAATATCAAGGACTCATTGGGCGAATTGCTCTGGAACTGAAATCGGAACGCTCACTGACATTTCCCCTATCTGAAAGTCTGATGAACGCCGGAAAAATCACTAAGTCCAAAAAAAATTTTTTTTTCAACTTTTTTCAATTTTGCCCCTGTGGGATATATATTCTACCCACACACATTTGGAACTCTCCTTGGGTACCGTCACACATATTATTCTCTCATTTAGTGGATATTTTCACAAAAAAGTGAAATTTTCAAAAATCCAGAAAATTACCTGAAAACGACTAAATATCAAGGACTCATTGGGCGAATCGCTCTGGAACTGAAATCGGAATGCTCACTCACATTTCCCCTATCTGAAAGTCTGATGAACGCCGGAAAAATGACAGTCCAAAAAAATTTTTTTTTCAACTTTTTTCAATTTTACCCCCGTGGGATATATATTCTACCCACACACATTTGGAACTCTCCTGGGGTAACCTCACACATATTATTCCCTCATTTAGTGGATATTTTCACAAAAAAGTGAAATTTTCAAAAATCCAGAAAATTGTCTGAAAACGACTAAATATTAAGGATTCATTGGGCGAATCGCTCTGGAACTGAAATCGGAATGCTCACTCACATTTCCCCTATCTGAAAGTCTGAATAAACGCCGGAAAAATGACTAAGTACAAAAAAAAAAATTTTTAAACTTTTTTCAGTTTTACCCCCGTGGGATATGTATTCTACCCAAACACATTTGGAACTCTCCTGGGGAACCCTCACACATATTATTCCCTCATTTAGTGGATATTTTCACAAAAAATTGAAATTTTTAAAAATCCAGAAAATTGGCTGAAAATGACTAAATATCAAGGACTCATTGGGCGAATCGCTCTGGAACTGAAATCGGAACACTCACTTACATTTCCCCTATCTGAAAGTCTGATAAATGCCGGAAAAATTACTAAGTCCAAAAAATTTTTTTTTTCAACTTTTTACAATTTTACCCCCGTGGGATATATATTCTACCCACACACATTTGGAACTCTCCTGGGGTACCCTCACACATATTATTCCCTCATTTAGTGGATATTTTCACAAAAAAGTGAAATTTTTAAAAATCCAGAAAATTGGCTGAAAACGACTAAATATCAAGGACTCATTGGGCGAATCACTCTGGAACTGAAATCAGAATGCTCACTGACATTTCCCCTATATGAAAGTCTGATAAACGCCGGAAAAATGACTAAGTCCAAAAAAAAATTTTTTTCAACTTTTTTCAATTTTACCCCCGTGGGATATATATTCTACCCACACACATTTGGAACTCTCCTGGGGTACCCTCACACATATTATTCCCTCATTTAGTGGATATTTTCACAAAAAAAGTGAAATTTTCGAAAATCCAGAAAATTGGCTGAAAACGACTAAATATCAAGGACTCATTGGGCGAATCGCTCTGGAGCTGAAATCGGAACGCTCACTGACATTTTCCCTATCTGAAAGTCTGATAAACGCCGGAAAAATGACTAAGTCCAAAAAAAATTTTTTTTCAACTTTTTTCAATTTTACCCCCGTGGGATATATATTCTACCCACACACATTTGGAACTCTCCTGGGGTTCCCTCACACATATTATTCCCTCATTTAGTGGATATTTTCACAAAAGAGTGAAATTTTTAAAAATCCAGAAAATTGGCTGAAAACGACTAAATATCCAGGACTCATTGGGCGAATTGCTCTGGAACTGAAATCGGAACGCTCACTGACATTTCCCGTATCTGAAAGTCTGATAAACGCCGGAAAAATTGCTAAGTCGAAAAAAAAATTTTTTTTCAACTTTTTTCAATTTTATCCCCGTGGGATATATATTCTACCCACACACATTTGGAACTCTCCTGGGGTTCCCTCACACATATTATTCCCTCATTTAGTGGATATTTTCACAAAAAAGTGAAATTTTCAAAAATCCTGAAAATTGGCTGAAAATGACGAAATATCAAGGACTCATTGGGCGAATCGCTCTGGAACTGAAATCAGAATGCTCACTGACATTTCCCCTATCTGAAAGTCTAATAAACGCCGGAAAAATGACTAAGTCCAAAAAAAAAAATTTTTCAACTTTTTTCAATTTTACCCACGTGGGATATATATTCTACCCACACACATTTGGAACTCTCCTGGGGTACCCTCACACATATTATTCCCTCATATAGTGGATATTTTCACAAAAAAGTGAAATTTTCAAAAATCCAGAAAATTGGCTGAAAACGAGTATATATCAAGGACTCATTGGGCGAATCGCTCTGGAACTGATATCGGAATGCTCACTGACATTTCCCCTATCTGAAAGTCTGATGAACGCCGGAAAAATCACTAATTCCAAAAACATTTTTTTTTCAACCTTTTTCAATTTTATCCCCGTGGGATATATATTCTACCCACACACATTTAGAACTCTCCTTGGGTACCGTCACACATATTATTCTCTCATTTAGTGGATATTTTCACAAAAAAGTGAAATTTTCAAAAATCCAGAAAATTGGCTGAAAACGACTAAATATCAAGGACTCATTGGGCGAATCGCTCTGGAACTGAAATCGGAAAGGCTCACTGACATTTCCCCTATCTGAAAGTCTGATAAACGCCGGAAAAATGACTAAGTCCCCAAAAAAAATTTTTTCAACTTTTTTCAATTTTACCCCCGTGGGATATATATTCTACCCAAACACATTTGGAACTCTCCTTGGGTACCTCACACATATTATTCTCTCATTTAGTGGATATTTTCACAAAAAAGTGAAATTTTCAAAAATCCAGAAAATTACCTGAAAACGACTAAATATCAAGGACTCATTGGGCGAATCACTCTGCAACTGAAATCAGAACACTCACTGACATTTCCCCTATCTGAAAGTCTGATAAACACCGGAAAAATTACTAAGTCCGAAAAAAAAAAAAATTTCAACTTTTTTCAATTTTATCCCCGTGGGATATATATTCTACCCACACACATTTGGAACTCTCCTGGGGTACCCTTACACATATTATTCTCTCATTTAGTGGATATTTTCACAAAAAAGTGAAATTTTCAAAAATCCTGAAAATTGGCTGAAAATGACTAAATATCAAGGACTCATTGGGCGAATCGCTCTGGAACTGAAATCAGAATGCTCACTGACATTTCCCCTATCTGAAAGTCTAATAAACGCCGGAAAAATGACTAAGTCCAAAAAAAAAATTTTTTCAACTTTTTTCAATTTTACCCACGTGGGATATATATTCTACCCACTCACATTTGGAACTCTCTTGGGGTACCCTCACACATATTATTCCCTCATTTAGTGGATATTTTCACAAAAAAGTGAAATTTTCAAAAATCCAGAAAATTGGCTGAAAACGAGTAAATATCAAGGACTCATTGGGCGAATCGCTCTGGAACTGATATCGGAATGCTCACTGACATTTCCCCTATCTGAAAGTCTGATGAACGCCGGAAAAATCACTAAGTCCAAAAAAAATTTTTTTTTCAACCTTTTTCAATTTTATCCCCGTGGGATATATATTCTACCCACACACATTTGGAACTCTCCTGGGGTACCCTCACACATATTATTCCCTCATTTAGTGGATATTTTCACAAAAAAGTGAAATTTTCAAAAATCCAGAAAATTGGCTGAAAACGACTAAATATCAAGGACTCATTGGGCGAATCGCTCTGGAACTGAAATCGGAACGCTCACTGACATTTTCCCTATCTGAAAGTCTGATTAAAGCCGGAAAAATGACTAAGTCCAAAAAAAATTTTTTTTCAACTTTTTTCAATTTTACCCCCGTGGGATATATATTCTACCCACACACATCTGGAACTCTCCTGGGGAACCCTCACACATATTATTCCCTCATTTAGTGGATATTTTCACAAAAAATTTAAATTTTTAAAAATCCAGAAAATTGGCTGAAAATGACTAAATATCAAGGACTCATTGGGCGAATCACTCTGGAACTGAAATCGGAACACTCACTGACATTTCCCCTATCTGAAAGTCTGATAAATGCCGGAAAAATTACTAAGTCCAAAAAAAAAATTTTTTTCAACTTTTTTCAATTTTATCCCCGTGGGATATATATTCTACCCACACACATTTGGAACTCTCCTGGGGTTCCCTCACACATATTATTCCCTCATTTAGTGGATATTTTCACAAAAAAGTGAAATTTTTAAAAATCCAGAAAATTGGCTGAAAACGACTAAATATCCAGGACTCATTGGGCGAATCGCTCTGGAACTGAAATCGGAATGCTCGCTGACATTTCCCCTATCTGAAAGTCTGATAAACGACAGAAAAATTACTAAGTCCAAAAAAAAATTTTTTTTCAACTTTTTTCAATTTTATCCCCGTGGGATATATATTCTACCCACACACATTTGGAACTCTCCTGGGGTAACCTCATACATATTATTCCCTCATTTAGTGGATATTTTCACAAAAAAGTGAAATTTTCAAAAATCCTGAAAATTGGCTGAAAACGTCTAAATATCAAGGACTCATTGGGCGAATTGCTCTGGAACTGAAATCGGAACGCTCACTGACATTTCCCCTATCTGAAAGTCTGATGAACGCCGGAAAAATCACTAAGTCCAAAAAAAATTTTTTTTTCAACTTTTTTCAATTTTGCCCCTGTGGGATATATATTCTACCCACACACATTTGGAACTCTCCTTGGGTACCGTCACACATATTATTCTCTCATTTAGTGGATATTTTCACAAAAAAGTGAAATTTTCAAAAATCCAGAAAATTACCTGAAAACGACTAAATATCAAGGACTCATTGGGCGAATCGCTCTGGAACTGAAATCGGAATGCTCACTCACATTTCCCCTATCTGAAAGTCTGATGAACGCCGGAAAAATGACAGTCCAAAAAAATTTTTTTTTCAACTTTTTTCAATTTTACCCCCGTGGGATATATATTCTACCCACACACATTTGGAACTCTCCTGGGGTAACCTCACACATATTATTCCCTCATTTAGTGGATATTTTCACAAAAAAGTGAAATTTTCAAAAATCCAGAAAATTGTCTGAAAACGACTAAATATTAAGGATTCATTGGGCGAATCGCTCTGGAACTGAAATCGGAATGCTCACTCACATTTCCCCTATCTGAAAGTCTGAATAAACGCCGGAAAAATGACTAAGTACAAAAAAAAAAATTTTTAAACTTTTTTCAGTTTTACCCCCGTGGGATATGTATTCTACCCAAACACATTTGGAACTCTCCTGGGGAACCCTCACACATATTATTCCCTCATTTAGTGGATATTTTCACAAAAAATTGAAATTTTTAAAAATCCAGAAAATTGGCTGAAAATGACTAAATATCAAGGACTCATTGGGCGAATCGCTCTGGAACTGAAATCGGAACACTCACTTACATTTCCCCTATCTGAAAGTCTGATAAATGCCGGAAAAATTACTAAGTCCAAAAAAAAATTTTTTTCAACTTTTTTCAATTTTACCCCCGTGGGATATATATTCTACCCACACACATTTGGAACTCTCCTGGGGTACCCTCACACATATTATTCCCTCATTTAGTGGATATTTTCACAAAAAAGTGAAATTTTTAAAAATCCAGAAAATTGGCTGAAAACGACTAAATATCAAGGACTCATTGGGCGATTCGCTCTGGAGCTGAAATCGGAACGCTCACTGACATTTTCCCTATCTGAAAGTCTGATAAACGCCGGAAAAATGACTAAGTCCAAAAAATTTTTTTTTTCAACTTTTTACAATTTTACCCCCGTGGGATATATATTCTACCCACACACATTTGGAACTCTCCTGGGGTACCCTCACACATATTATTCCCTCATTTAGTGGATATTTTCACAAAAAAGTGAAATTTTTAAAAATCCAGAAAATTGGCTGAAAACGACTAAATATCAAGGACTCATTGGGCGAATCACTCTGGAACTGAAATCAGAATGCTCACTGACATTTCCCCTATATGAAAGTCTGATAAACGCCGGAAAAATGACTAAGTCCAAAAAAAAATTTTTTTCAACTTTTTTCAATTTTACCCCCGTGGGATATATATTCTACCCACACACATTTGGAACTCTCCTGGGGTACCCTCACACATATTATTCCCTCATTTAGTGGATATTTTCACAAAAAAAGTGAAATTTTCGAAAATCCAGAAAATTGGCTGAAAACGACTAAATATCAAGGACTCATTGGGCGAATCGCTCTGGAGCTGAAATCGGAACGCTCACTGACATTTTCCCTATCTGAAAGTCTGATAAACGCCGGAAAAATGACTAAGTCCAAAAAAAATTTTTTTTCAACTTTTTTCAATTTTACCCCCGTGGGATATATATTCTACCCACACACATTTGGAACTCTCCTGGGGTTCCCTCACACATATTATTCCCTCATTTAGTGGATATTTTCACAAAAGAGTGAAATTTTTAAAAATCCAGAAAATTGGCTGAAAACGACTAAATATCCAGGACTCATTGGGCGAATTGCTCTGGAACTGAAATCGGAACGCTCACTGACATTTCCCGTATCTGAAAGTCTGATAAACGCCGGAAAAATTGCTAAGTCGAAAAAAAAATTTTTTTTCAACTTTTTTCAATTTTATCCCCGTGGGATATATATTCTACCCACACACATTTGGAACTCTCCTGGGGTTCCCTCACACATATTATTCCCTCATTTAGTGGATATTTTCACAAAAAAGTGAAATTTTCAAAAATCCTGAAAATTGGCTGAAAATGACGAAATATCAAGGACTCATTGGGCGAATCGCTCTGGAACTGAAATCAGAATGCTCACTGACATTTCCCCTATCTGAAAGTCTAATAAACGCCGGAAAAATGACTAAGTCCAAAAAAAAAAATTTTTCAACTTTTTTCAATTTTACCCACGTGGGATATATATTCTACCCACACACATTTGGAACTCTCCTGGGGTACCCTCACACATATTATTCCCTCATATAGTGGATATTTTCACAAAAAAGTGAAATTTTCAAAAATCCAGAAAATTGGCTGAAAACGAGTATATATCAAGGACTCATTGGGCGAATCGCTCTGGAACTGATATCGGAATGCTCACTGACATTTCCCCTATCTGAAAGTCTGATGAACGCCGGAAAAATCACTAATTCCAAAAACATTTTTTTTTCAACCTTTTTCAATTTTATCCCCGTGGGATATATATTCTACCCACACACATTTAGAACTCTCCTTGGGTACCGTCACACATATTATTCTCTCATTTAGTGGATATTTTCACAAAAAAGTGAAATTTTCAAAAATCCAGAAAATTGGCTGAAAACGACTAAATATCAAGGACTCATTGGGCGAATCGCTCTGGAACTGAAATCGGAAAGGCTCACTGACATTTCCCCTATCTGAAAGTCTGATAAACGCCGGAAAAATGACTAAGTCCCCAAAAAAAATTTTTTCAACTTTTTTCAATTTTACCCCCGTGGGATATATATTCTACCCAAACACATTTGGAACTCTCCTTGGGTACCTCACACATATTATTCTCTCATTTAGTGGATATTTTCACAAAAAAGTGAAATTTTCAAAAATCCAGAAAATTACCTGAAAACGACTAAATATCAAGGACTCATTGGGCGAATCACTCTGCAACTGAAATCAGAACACTCACTGACATTTCCCCTATCTGAAAGTCTGATAAACACCGGAAAAATTACTAAGTCCGAAAAAAAAAAAATTTTCAACTTTTTTCAATTTTATCCCCGTGGGATATATATTCTACCCACACACATTTGGAACTCTCCTGGGGTACCCTTACACATATTATTCTCTCATTTAGTGGATATTTTCACAAAAAAGTGAAATTTTCAAAAATCCTGAAAATTGGCTGAAAATGACTAAATATCAAGGACTCATTGGGCGAATCGCTCTGGAACTGAAATCAGAATGCTCACTGACATTTCCCCTATCTGAAAGTCTAATAAACGCCGGAAAAATGACTAAGTCCAAAAAAAAAATTTTTTCAACTTTTTTCAATTTTACCCACGTGGGATATATATTCTACCCACTCACATTTGGAACTCTCTTGGGGTACCCTCACACATATTATTCCCTCATTTAGTGGATATTTTCACAAAAAAGTGAAATTTTCAAAAATCCAGAAAATTGGCTGAAAACGAGTAAATATCAAGGACTCATTGGGCGAATCGCTCTGGAACTGATATCGGAATGCTCACTGACATTTCCCCTATCTGAAAGTCTGATGAACGCCGGAAAAATCACTAAGTCCAAAAAAAATTTTTTTTTCAACCTTTTTCAATTTTATCCCCGTGGGATATATATTCTACCCACACACATTTGGAACTCTCCTGGGGTACCCTCACACATATTATTCCCTCATTTAGTGGATATTTTCACAAAAAAGTGAAATTTTTAAAAATCCAGAAAATTGGCTGAAAACGACTAAATATCAAGGACTCATTGGGCGAATCACTCTGGAACTGAAATCAGAATGCTCACTGACATTTCCCCTATATGAAAGTCTGATAAACGCCGGAAAAATGACTAAGTCCAAAAAAAAATTTTTTTCAACTTTTTTCAATTTTACCCCCGTGGGATATATATTCTACCCACACACATTTGGAACTCTCCTGGGGTACCCTCACACATATTATTCCCTCATTTAGTGGATATTTTCACAAAAAAAGTGAAATTTTCGAAAATCCAGAAAATTGGCTGAAAACGACTAAATATCAAGGACTCATTGGGCGAATCGCTCTGGAGCTGAAATCGGAACGCTCACTGACATTTTCCCTATCTGAAAGTCTGATAAACGCCGGAAAAATGACTAAGTCCAAAAAAAATTTTTTTTCAACTTTTTTCAATTTTACCCCCGTGGGATATATATTCTACCCACACACATTTGGAACTCTCCTGGGGTTCCCTCACACATATTATTCCCTCATTTAGTGGATATTTTCACAAAAGAGTGAAATTTTTAAAAATCCAGAAAATTGGCTGAAAACGACTAAATATCCAGGACTCATTGGGCGAATCGCTCTGGAACTGAAATCGGAACGCTCACTGACATTTCCCGTATCTGAAAGTCTGATAAACGCCGGAAAAATTGCTAAGTCGAAAAAAAATTTTTTTTTCAACTTTTTTCAATTTCATCCCCGTGGGATATATATTCTACCCACACACATTTGGAACTCTCCTGGGGTTCCCTCACACATATTATTCCCTCATTTAGTGGATATTTTCACAAAAAAGTGAAATTTTCAAAAATCCTGAAAATTGGCTGAAAATGACGAAATATCAAGGACTCATTGGGCGAATCGCTCTGGAACTGAAATCAGAATGCTCACTGACATTTCCCCTATCTGAAAGTCTAATAAACGCCGGAAAAATGACTAAGTCCAAAAAAAAAAATTTTTCAACTTTTTTCAATTTTACCCACGTGGGATATATATTCTACCCACACACATTTGGAACTCTCCTGGGGTACCCTCACACATATTATTCCCTCATATAGTGGATATTTTCACAAAAAAGTGAAATTTTCAAAAATCCAGAAAATTGGCTGAAAACGAGTAAATATCAAGGACTCATTGGGCGAATCGCTCTGGAACTGATATCGGAATGCTCACTGACATTTCCCCTATCTGAAAGTCTGATGAACGCCGGAAAAATCACTAATTCCAAAAACATTTTTTTTTCAACCTTTTTCAATTTTATCCCCGTGGGATATATATTCTACCCACACACATTTAGAACTCTCCTTGGGTACCGTCACACATATTATTCTCTCATTTAGTGGATATTTTCACAAAAAAGTGAAATTTTCAAAAATCCAGAAAATTGGCTGAAAACGACTAAATATCAAGGACTCATTGGGCGAATCGCTCTGGAACTGAAATCGGAAAGGCTCACTGACATTTCCCCTATCTGAAAGTCTGATAAACGCCGGAAAAATGACTAAGTCCCCAAAAAAAATTTTTTCAACTTTTTTCAATTTTACCCCCGTGGGATATATATTCTACCCAAACACATTTGGAACTCTCCTTGGGTACCTCACACATATTATTCTCTCATTTAGTGGATATTTTCACAAAAAGTGAAATTTTCAAAAATCCAGAAAATTACCTGAAAACGACTAAATATCAAGGACTCATTGGGCGAATCACTCTGGAACTGAAATCAGAACACTCACTGACATTTCCCCTATCTGAAAGTCTGATAAACACCGGAAAAATTACTAAGTCCGAAAAAAAAAAAATTTTCAACTTTTTTCAATTTTATCCCCGTGGGATATATATTCTACCCACACACATTTGGAACTCTCCTGGGGTACCCTTACACATATTATTCTCTCATTTAGTGGATATTTTCACAAAAAAGTGAAATTTTCAAAAATCCTGAAAATTGGCTGAAAATGACTAAATATCAAGGACTCATTGGGCGAATCGCTCTGGAACTGAAATCAGAATGCTCACTGACATTTCCCCTATCTGAAAGTCTAATAAACGCCGGAAAAATGACTAAGTCCAAAAAAAAAATTTTTTCAACTTTTTTCAATTTTACCCACGTGGGATATATATTCTACCCACTCACATTTGGAACTCTCTTGGGGTACCCTCACACATATTATTCCCTCATTTAGTGGATATTTTCACAAAAAAGTGAAATTTTCAAAAATCCAGAAAATTGGCTGAAAACGAGTAAATATCAAGGACTCATTGGGCGAATCGCTCTGGAACTGATATCGGAATGCTCACTGACATTTCCCCTATCTGAAAGTCTGATGAACGCCGGAAAAATCACTAAGTCCAAAAAAAATTTTTTTTTCAACCTTTTTCAATTTTATCCCCGTGGGATATATATTCTACCCACACACATTTGGAACTCTCCTGGGGTACCCTCACACATATTATTCCCTCATTTAGTGGATATTTTCACAAAAAAGTGAAATTTTCAAAAATCCAGAAAATTGGCTGAAAACGACTAAATATCAAGGACTCACTGGGCGAATCGCTCTGGAACTGACATCGGAATGCTCACTGACATTTCCCCTATCTGAAAGTCTGATAAACGCCGGAAAAATGACTAAGTCCAAAAAAAATTTTTTTAAAATTTTTTTCAATTTTACCCCCGTGGGATATATATTCTACCCACAAACATTTGGAACTCTCCTTGGGTATCCTGACACATATTATTCTCTCATTTAGTGGATATTTTCACAAAAAATTGAAATTTTCAAAAATCCAGAAAATTGGCTGAAAACGACTAAATATCTAGGACTCATTGGGCGAATCACTCTGGAACTGAAATCGGAACGCTCACTGACATATCCGCTATCTGAAAGTCTGATAAACGCCGGAAAAATGACTAAGTCCAAAAAAAAATTTTTTCAACTTTTTTCAATTTTACCCCCGTGGGATATATATTCTACCCACACACATTTGGAACTCTCCTGGGGTACCCTCACACATATTATTCTCTCATTTAGTGGATATTTTCACAAAAAAGTGAAATTTTCAAAAATCCAGAAAATTGGCTGAAAACGACTAAATATCAAGGACTCATTGGGCGAATCGCTCTGGAACTGAAATAGGAACGCTCACTGACATTTCCCCTATCTGAAAGTCTGATAAACGCCTGAAAAATGACTAAGTCCAAAAAAAAAAAATTTTCAACTTTTTTCTATTTTATCCCCGTGGGATATATATTCTACCCACACACATTTGGAACTCTCCTGGGGTATCCTCACACATATTATTCCATCATTTAGTGGATATTTTCACAAAAAAGTGAAATTTTTAAAAATCCAGAAAATTGGCTGAAAATAACTAAATATCAAGGACTCATTGGGCAAATCGCTCTGGAACTGAAATCGGAACGCTCACTGACATTTCCCCTATCTGAAAGTCTGATAAACGCCGGAAAAATGACTAAGTCCAAAAAAAAAAATTTTTCAACTTTTTTCAATTTTACCCCCGTGGGATATAAATTCTACCCACACACATTTGGAACTCTCCTGGGGTACCCTCACACATATTATTCCCTCATTTAGTGGATATTTTCACAAAAAAGTGAAAATTTCAAAAATCCAGAAAATTGGCTGAAAACGACTAAATATCAAGGACTCATTGGGCGAATCACTCTGGAACTGAAATAGGAATGCTCACTGACATTTCCCCTATCTGAAAGTCTGATGAACGCCGGAAAAATGACTAAGTCCCAAAAAAAAATTTTTTCAACTTTTTTCAATTTTACCCCTGTGGGATATATATTCTACCCACACACATTTGGAACTCTCCTGGGGTATCCTCACACATATTATTCCATCATTTAGTGGATATTTTCACAAAAAAGTGAAATTTTTAAAAATCCAGAAAATTGGCTGAAAACGACTAAATATCAAGGACTCATTGGGCGAATCGCTCTGGAACTGAAATAGGAACGCTCACTGACATTTCCCCTATCTGAAAGTCTGATAAACGCCTGAAAAATGACTAAGTCCAAAAAAAAAAAATTTTCAACTTTTTTCAATTTTATCCCCGTGGGATATATATTCTACCCACACACATTTGGAACTCTCCTGGGGTTCCCTCACACATATTATTCCCTCATTTAGTGGATATTTTCACAAAAAAGTGAAATTTTCAAAAATCCAGAAAATTGGCTGAAAACGAGTAAATATCAAGGACTCATTGGGCGAATCGCTCTGGAACTGATATCGGAATGCTCACTGACATTTCCCCTATCTGAAAGTCTGATGAACGCCGGAAAAATCACTAAGTCCAAAAAAAATTTTTTTTTCAACCTTTTTCAATTTTATCCCCGTGGGATATATATTCTACCCACACACATTTGGAACTCTCCTGGGGTACCCTCACACATATTATTCCCTCATTTAGTGGATATTTTCACAAAAAAGTGAAATTTTCAAAAATCCAGAAAATTGGCTGAAAACGACTAAATATCAAGGACTCACTGGGCGAATCGCTCTGGAACTGACATCGGAATGCTCACTGACATTTCCCCTATCTGAAAGTCTGATAAACGCCGGAAAAATGACTAAGTCCAAAAAAAATTTTTTTAAAATTTTTTTCAATTTTACCCCCGTGGGATATATATTCTACCCACAAACATTTGGAACTCTCCTTGGGTATCCTGACACATATTATTCTCTCATTTAGTGGATATTTTCACAAAAAATTGAAATTTTCAAAAATCCAGAAAATTGGCTGAAAACGACTAAATATCTAGGACTCATTGGGCGAATCACTCTGGAACTGAAATCGGAACGCTCACTGACATATCCGCTATCTGAAAGTCTGATAAATGCCGGAAAAATGACTAAGTCCAAAAAAAAATTTTTTCAACTTTTTTCAATTTTACCCCCGTGGGATATATATTCTACCCACACACATTTGGAACTCTCCTGGGGTACCCTCACACATATTATTCTCTCATTTAGTGGATATTTTCACAAAAAAGTGAAATTTTCAAAAATCCAGAAAATTGGCTGAAAACGACTAAATATTAAGGACTCATTGGGCGAATCGCTCTGGAACTGAAATAGGAACGCTCACTGACATTTCCCCTATCTGAAAGTCTGATAAACGCCTGAAAAATGACTAAGTCCAAAAAAAAAAAATTTTCAACTTTTTTCTATTTTATCCCCGTGGGATATATATTCTACCCACACACATTTGGAACTCTCCTGGGGTATCCTCACACATATTATTCCATCATTTAGTGGATATTTTCACAAAAAAGTGAAATTTTTAAAAATCCAGAAAATTGGCTGAAAATAACTAAATATCAAGGACTCATTGGGCAAATCGCTCTGGAACTGAAATCGGAACGCTCACTGACATTTCCCCTATCTGAAAGTCTGATAAACGCCGGAAAAATGACTAAGTCCCAAAAAAAAATTTTTTCAACTTTTTTCAATTTTACCCCTGTGGGATATATATTCTACCCACACACATTTGGAACTCTCCTGGGGTATCCTCACACATATTATTCCATCATTTAGTGGATATTTTCACAAAAAAGTGAAATTTTTAAAAATCCAGAAAATTGGCTGAAAACGACTAAATATCAAGGACTCATTGGGCGAATCGCTCTGGAACTGAAATAGGAACGCTCACTGACATTTCCCCTATCTGAAAGTCTGATAAACGCCTGAAAAATGACTAAGTCCAAAAAAAAAAAATTTTCAACTTTTTTCAATTTTATCCCCGTGGGATATATATTCTACCCACACACATTTGGAACTCTCCTGGGGTTCCCTCACACATATTATTCCCTCATTTAGTGGATATTTTCACAAAAAAGTGAAATTTTCAAAAATCCTGAAAATTGGCTGAAAATGACGAAATATCAAGGACTCATTGGGCGAATCGCTCTGGAACTGAAATCAGAATGCTCACTGACATTTCCCCTATCTGAAAGTCTAATAAACGCCGGAAAAATGACTAAGTCCAAAAAAAAAAATTTTTCAACTTTTTTCAATTTTACCCACGTGGGATATATATTCTACCCACACACATTTGGAACTCTCCTGGGGTACCCTCACACATATTATTCCCTCATATAGTGGATATTTTCACAAAAAAGTGAAATTTTCAAAAATCCAGAAAATTGGCTGAAAACGAGTAAATATCAAGGACTCATTGGGCGAATCGCTCTGGAACTGATATCGGAATGCTCACTGACATTTCCCCTATCTGAAAGTCTGATGAACGCCGGAAAAATCACTAATTCCAAAAACATTTTTTTTTCAACCTTTTTCAATTTTATCCCCGTGGGATATATATTCTACCCACACACATTTAGAACTCTCCTTGGGTACCGTCACACATATTATTCTCTCATTTAGTGGATATTTTCACAAAAAAGTGAAATTTTCAAAAATCCAGAAAATTGGCTGAAAACGACTAAATATCAAGGACTCATTGGGCGAATCGCTCTGGAACTGAAATCGGAAAGGCTCACTGACATTTCCCCTATCTGAAAGTCTGATAAACGCCGGAAAAATGACTAAGTCCCCAAAAAAAATTTTTTCAACTTTTTTCAATTTTACCCCCGTGGGATATATATTCTACCCAAACACATTTGGAACTCTCCTTGGGTACCTCACACATATTATTCTCTCATTTAGTGGATATTTTCACAAAAAAGTGAAATTTTCAAAAATCCAGAAAATTACCTGAAAACGACTAAATATCAAGGACTCATTGGGCGAATCACTCTGGAACTGAAATCAGAACACTCACTGACATTTCCCCTATCTGAAAGTCTGATAAACACCGGAAAAATTACTAAGTCCGAAAAAAAAAAAATTTTCAACTTTTTTCAATTTTATCCCCGTGGGATATATATTCTACCCACACACATTTGGAACTCTCCTGGGGTACCCTTACACATATTATTCTCTCATTTAGTGGATATTTTCACAAAAAAGTGAAATTTTCAAAAATCCTGAAAATTGGCTGAAAATGACTAAATATCAAGGACTCATTGGGCGAATCGCTCTGGAACTGAAATCAGAATGCTCACTGACATTTCCCCTATCTGAAAGTCTAATAAACGCCGGAAAAATGACTAAGTCCAAAAAAAAAATTTTTTCAACTTTTTTCAATTTTACCCACGTGGGATATATATTCTACCCACTCACATTTGGAACTCTCTTGGGGTACCCTCACACATATTATTCCCTCATTTAGTGGATATTTTCACAAAAAAGTGAAATTTTCAAAAATCCAGAAAATTGGCTGAAAACGAGTAAATATCAAGGACTCATTGGGCGAATCGCTCTGGAACTGATATCGGAATGCTCACTGACATTTCCCCTATCTGAAAGTCTGATGAACGCCGGAAAAATCACTAAGTCCAAAAAAAATTTTTTTTAAATTTTTTTCAATTTTACCCCCGTGGGATATATATTCTACCCACAAACATTTGGAACTCTCCTTGGGTATCCTGACACATATTATTCTCTCATTTAGTGGATATTTTCACAAAAAATTGAAATTTTCAAAAATCCAGAAAATTGGCTGAAAACGACTAAATATCTAGGACTCATTGTGCGAATCACTCTGGAACTGAAATCGGAACGCTCACTGACATATCCGCTATCTGAAAGTCTGATAAACGTCGGAAAAATGACTAAGTCCAAAAAAAAAAAATTTTCAACTTTTTTCAATTTTACCCCCGTGGGATATATATTCTACCCACACACATTTGGAGCTCTCCTGGGGTACCCTCACACATATTATTCTCTCATTTAGTGGATATTTTCACAAAAAAGTGAAATTTTCAAAAATCCTGAAAATTGGCTGAAAATGACTAAATATCAAGGACTCATTGGGCGAATCGCTCTGGAACTGAAATCAGAATGCTCACTGACATTTCCCCTATCTGAAAGTCTGATAAACGCCTGAAAAATGACTAAGTCCAAAAAAAAAAAATTTTCAACTTTTTTCTATTTTATCCCCGTGGGATATATATTCTACCCACACACATTTGGAACTCTCCTGGGGTATCCTCACACATATTATTCCATCATTTAGTGGATATTTTCACAAAAAAGTGAAATTTTTAAAAATCCAGAAAATTGGCTGAAAATAACTAAATATCAAGGACTCATTGGGCAAATCGCTCTGGAACTGAAATCGGAACGCTCACTGACATTTCCCCTATCTGAAAGTCTGATAAACGCCGGAAAAATGACTAAGTCCAAAAAAAAAAATTTTTCAACTTTTTTCAATTTTACCCCCGTGGGATATAAATTCTACCCACACACATTTGGAACTCTCCTGGGGTACCCTCACACATATTATTCCCTCATTTAGTGGATATTTTCACAAAAAAGTGAAAATTTCAAAAATCCAGAAAATTGGCTGAAAACGACTAAATATCAAGGACTCATTGGGCGAATCACTCTGGAACTGAAATAGGAATGCTCACTGACATTTCCCCTATCTGAAAGTCTGATGAACGCCGGAAAAATGACTAAATCCCAAAAAAAAATTTTTTCAACTTTTTTCAATTTTACCCCTGTGGGATATATATTCTACCCACACACATTTGGAACTCTCCTGGGGTATCCTCACACATATTATTCCATCATTTAGTGGATATTTTCACAAAAAAGTGAAATTTTTAAAAATCCAGAAAATTGGCTGAAAACGACTAAATATCAAGGACTCATTGGGCGAATCGCTCTGGAACTGAAATAGGAACGCTCACTGACATTTCCCCTATCTGAAAGTCTGATGAACGCCGGAAAAATCACTAATTCCAAAAACATTTTTTTTTCAACCTTTTTCAATTTTATCCCCGTGGGATATATATTCTACCCACACACATTTAGAACTCTCCTTGGGTACCGTCACACATATTATTCTCTCATTTAGTGGATATTTTCACAAAAAAGTGAAATTTTCAAAAATCCAGAAAATTGGCTGAAAACGACTAAATATCAAGGACTCATTGGGCGAATCGCTCTGGAACTGAAATCGGAAAGGCTCACTGACATTTCCCCTATCTGAAAGTCTGATAAACGCCGGAAAAATGACTAAGTCCCCAAAAAAAATTTTTTCAACTTTTTTCAATTTTACCCCCGTGGGATATATATTCTACCCAAACACATTTGGAACTCTCCTTGGGTACCTCACACATATTATTCTCTCATTTAGTGGATATTTTCACAAAAAAGTGAAATTTTCAAAAATCCAGAAAATTACCTGAAAACGACTAAATATCAAGGACTCATTGGGCGAATCACTCTGGAACTGAAATCAGAACACTCACTGACATTTCCCCTATCTGAAAGTCTGATAAACACCGGAAAAATTACTAAGTCCGAAAAAAAAAAAATTTTCAACTTTTTTCAATTTTATCCCCGTGGGATATATATTCTACCCACACACATTTGGAACTCTCCTGGGGTACCCTTACACATATTATTCTCTCATTTAGTGGATATTTTCACAAAAAAGTGAAATTTTCAAAAATCCTGAAAATTGGCTGAAAATGACTAAATATCAAGGACTCATTGGGCGAATCGCTCTGGAACTGAAATCAGAATGCTCACTGACATTTCCCCTATCTGAAAGTCTAATAAACGCCGGAAAAATGACTAAGTCCAAAAAAAAAATTTTTTCAACTTTTTTCAATTTTACCCACGTGGGATATATATTCTACCCACTCACATTTGGAACTCTCTTGGGGTACCCTCACACATATTATTCCCTCATTTAGTGGATATTTTCACAAAAAAGTGAAATTTTCAAAAATCCAGAAAATTGGCTGAAAACGAGTAAATATCAAGGACTCATTGGGCGAATCGCTCTGGAACTGATATCGGAATGCTCACTGACATTTCCCCTATCTGAAAGTCTGATGAACGCCGGAAAAATCACTAAGTCCAAAAAAAATTTTTTTTTCAACCTTTTTCAATTTTATCCCCGTGGGATATATATTCTACCCACACACATTTGGAACTCTCCTGGGGTACCCTCACACATATTATTCCCTCATTTAGTGGATATTTTCACAAAAAAGTGAAATTTTCAAAAATCCAGAAAATTGGCTGAAAACGACTAAATATCAAGGACTCACTGGGCGAATCGCTCTGGAACTGACATCGGAATGCTCACTGACATTTCCCCTATCTGAAAGTCTGATAAACGCCGGAAAAATGACTAAGTCCAAAAAAAATTTTTTTAAAATTTTTTTCAATTTTACCCCCGTGGGATATATATTCTACCCACAAACATTTGGAACTCTCCTTGGGTATCCTGACACATATTATTCTCTCATTTAGTGGATATTTTCACAAAAAATTGAAATTTTCAAAAATCCAGAAAATTGGCTGAAAACGACTAAATATCTAGGACTCATTGGGCGAATCACTCTGGAACTGAAATCGGAACGCTCACTGACATATCCGCTATCTGAAAGTCTGATAAACGCCGGAAAAATGACTAAGTCCAAAAAAAAAAATTTTTCAACTTTTTTCAATTTTACCCCCGTGGGATATATATTCTACCCACACACATTTGGAACTCTCCTGGGGTACCCTCACACATATTATTCTCTCATTTAGTGGATATTTTCACAAAAAAGTGAAATTTTCAAAAATCCTGAAAATTGGCTGAAAATGACTAAATATCAAGGACTCATTGGGCGAATCGCTCTGGAACTGAAATCAGAATGCTCACTGACATTTCCCCTATCTGAAAGTCTAATAAACGCCGGAAAAATGACTAAGTCCAAAAAAAAAATTTTTTCAACTTTTTTCAATTTTACCCACTTGGGATATATATTCTACCCACACACATTTGGAACTCTCCTGGGGTATCCTCACACATATTATTCCATCATTTAGTGGATATTTTCACAAAAAAGTGAAATTTTTAAAAATCCAGAAAATTGGCTGAAAATAACTAAATATCAAGGACTCATTGGGCAAATCGCTCTGGAACTGAAATCGGAACGCTCACTGACATTTCCCCGATCTGAAAGTCTGATAAACGCCGGAAAAATGACTAAGTCCAAAAAAAAAAATTTTTCAACTTTTTTCAATTTTACCCCCGTGGGATATAAATTCTACCCACACACATTTGGAACTCTCCTGGGGTACCCTCACACATATTATTCCCTCATTTAGTGGATATTTTCACAAAAAAGTGAAAATTTCAAAAATCCAGAAAATTGGCTGAAAACGACTAAATATCAAGGACTCATTGGGCGAATCACTCTGGAACTGAAATAGGAATGCTCACTGACATTTCCCCTATCTGAAAGTCTGATAAACGCCGGAAAAATGACTAAGTCCCAAAAAAAAAATTTTTCAACTTTTTTCAATTTTACCCCTGTGGGATATATATTCTACCCACACACATTTGGAACTCTCCTGGGGTATCCTCACACATATTATTCCATCATTTAGTGGATATTTTCACAAAAAAGTGAAATTTTTAAAAATCCAGAAAATTGGCTGAAAACGACTAAATATCAAGGACTCATTGGGCGAATCGCTCTGGAACTGAAATAGGAACGCTCACTGACATTTCCCCTATCTGAAAGTCTGATAAACGCCTGAAAAATGACTAAGTCCAAAAAAAAAAAATTTTCAACTTTTTTCAATTTTATCCCCGTGGGATATATATTCTACCCACACACATTTGGAACTCTCCTGGGGTTCCCTCACACATATTATTCCCTCATTTAGTGGATATTTTCACAAAAAAGTGAAATTTTCAAAAATCCTGAAAATTGGCTGAAAATGACTAAATATCAAGGACTCATTGGGCGAATCGCTCTGGAACTGAAATCAGAATGCTCACTGACATTTCCCCTATCTGAAAGTCTAATAAACGCCGGAAAAATGACTAAGTCCAAAAAAAAAATTTTTTCAACTTTTTTCAATTTTACCCACTTGGGATATATATTCTACCCACACACATTTGGAACTCTCCTGGGGTATCCTCACACATATTATTCCATCATTTAGTGGATATTTTCACAAAAAAGTGAAATTTTTAAAAATCCAGAAAATTGGCTGAAAATAACTAAATATCAAGGACTCATTGGGCAAATCGCTCTGGAACTGAAATCGGAACGCTCACTGACATTTCCCCTATCTGAAAGTCTGATAAACGCCGGAAAAATGACTAAGTCCAAAAAAAAAAATTTTTCAACTTTTTTCAATTTTACCCCCGTGGGATATAAATTCTACCCACACACATTTGGAACTCTCCTGGGGTAACCTCACACATATTATTCCCTCATTTAGTGGATATTTTCACAAAAAAGTGAAAATTTCAAAAATCCAGAAAATTGGCTGAAAACGACTAAATATCAAGGACTCATTGGGCGAATCGCTCTGGAACTGAAATCGGAACGCTCACTGACAATTCCCCTATCTGAAAGTCTGATAAACGACGGAAAAATGACTAAATCCCCCCAAAAAATTTTTTCAACTTTTTTCAATTTTACCCACTTGGGATATATATTCTACCCACACACATTTGGAACTCTCCTGGGGTACCCTCACACATATTATTCCCTCATTTAGTGGATATTTTCACAAAAAAGTGAAATTTTCAAAAATCCAGAAAATTGGCTGAAAACGAGTAAATATCAAGGACTCATTGGGCGAATCGCTCTGGAACTGATATCGGAATGCTCACTGACATTTCCCCTATCTGAAAGTCTGATGAACGCCGGAAAAATCACTAATTCCAAAAACATTTTTTTTTTCAACCTTTTTCAATTTTATCCCCGTGGGATATATATTCTACCCACACACATTTGGAACTCTCCTGGGGTACCCTCACACATATTATTCCCTCATTTAGTGGATATTTTCACAAAAAAGTAAAATTTTCAAAAATCCTGAAAATTGGCTGAAAATTACTAAATATCAAGGACTTATTGGGCGAATCGCTCTGGAACTGAAATCAGAATGCTCACTGACATTTCCCCTATCTGAAAGTCTGATAAACGCCGGAAAAATGACTAAGTCCAAAAATAAAATTTTTTCAACTTTTTTCAATTTTACCCCCGTGGGATATATATTCTACCCACACACATTTGGAACTCTCCTGGGGTACCCTCACACATATTATTCCCTCATTTAGTGGATATTTTCACAAAAAAGTGAAATTTTCAAAAATCCAGAAAATTGGCTGAAAACGAGTAAATATCAAGGACTCATTGGGCGAATCGCTCTGGAACTGATATCGGAATGCTCACTGACATTTCCTCTATCTGAAAGTCTGATGAACGCCGGAAAAATCACTAAGTCCAAAAAAAATTTTTTTTTCAACCTTTTTCAATTTTATCCCCATGGGATATATATTCTACCCACACACATTTGGAACTCTCCTGGGGTACCCTCACACATATTATTCCCTCATTTAGTGGATATTTTCACAAAAAAGTGAAATTTTCAAAAATCCAGAAAATTGGCTGAAAACGACTAAATATCAAGGACTCATTGGGCGAATCGCTCTGGAACTGAAATCTAAATGCTCACTGACATTTCCCCTATCTGAAAGTCTGATAAACGCCGGAAAAATGACTAAGTCCCCAAAAAATTTTTTTCAACTTTTTTCAATTTTACCCCCGTGGGATATACATTCTACCCACACACATTTGGAACTCTCCTGGGGTACCCTCACACATATTTTGCCCTCATTTAGTGGATAATTTCACAAAAAAGTGAAATTTTCAAAAATCCTGAAAATTGGCTGAAAACTACTAAATATCAAGGACTCATTGGGCGAATCGCTCTGGAACTGAAATCAGAACGCTCACTGACATTTCCCCTATCTGAAAGTCTGATAAACGCCGGAAAAATGACAGTCCCCAAAAAATTTTTTTCAACTTTTTTCAATTTTACCCCCGTGGGATATACATTCTACCCACACACATTTGGAACTCTCCTGGGGTACCCTCACACATATCTTGCCCTCATTTAGTGGATATTTTCACAAAAAAGTGAAATTTTCAAAAATCCTGAAAATTGGCTGAAAACTACTAAATATCAAGGACTCATTGGGCGAATCGCTCTGGAACTGAAATCAGAACGCTCACTGACAATTCCCCTATCTGAAAGTCTGATAAACGCTGGAAAAATGACTAAGTCCCAAAAAAATTTTTTTTCAACTTTTTTCAATTTTACCCCTGTGGGATATATATTCTACCCAAACACATTTGGAACTCTCCTGGGGTACCCTCACACATATTATTCCCTCATTTAGTGGATATTTTCACAAAAAAGTGAAATTTTTAAAAATCCAGAAAATTGGCTGAAAACGACTAAATATCAAGGACTCATTGGGCAAATCGCTCTGGTACTGAAATCTGAACGCTCACTGACATTTCCCCTATCTGAAAGTCTGATAAATGCTGGAAAAATTACTAAGTCCAAAAAAAATTTTTTTTCAACTTTTTCAATTTTACCCCCGTGGGATATATATTCTACCCACACACATTTGGAACTCTCCTGGGGTACCCTCACACATATTATTCCCTCATTTAGTGGATATTTTCACAAAAAAGTGAAATTTTCAAAAATCCAGAAAATTGGCTGAAAACGACTAAATATCAAGGACTCACTGGGCGAATCGCTCTGGAACTGACATCGGAATGCTCACTGACATTTCCCCTATCTGAAAGTCTGATAAACGCCGGAAAAATGACTAAGTCCAAAAAAAATTTTTTTTAAACTTTTTTCAATTTTACCCCCGTGGGATATATATTCTACCCACACACATTTGGAACTCTCCTGTGGTACCCTCACACATATTATTCCGTCATTTAGTGGATATTTTCACAAAAAAGTGAAATTTTCAAAAATCCAGAAAATTGGCTGAAAACGACTAAATATCAAGGACTCATTGGGCGAATCGCTCTGGAACTGAAATCGGAACGCTCACTGACAATTCCCCTATCTGAAAGTCTGATAAACGACGGAAAAATGACTAAGTCCCAAAAAAATTTTTTTTAAACTTTTTTCAATTTTACCCCCGTGGGATATATATTCTACCCACACACATTTGGAACTCTCCTTGGGTATCCTGACACATATTATTCTCTCATTTAGTGGATATTTTCACAAAAAATTGAAATTTTCAAAAATCCAGAAAATTGGCTGAAAACGACTAAATATCTCGGACTCATTAGGCGAATCGCTCTGGAACTGAAATAGGAACGCTCACTGATATTTCCCCTATCTGAAAGTCTGATAAACGCCGGAAAAATTACTAAGTCCAAAAAAAATTTTTTTTTCAACTTTTTTCAATTTTATCCCCGTGGGATATATATTCTAAACACACATTTGGATCTCTCCTGGGGTTCCCTCACACATATTATTCCCTCATTTAGTGGATATTTTCACAAAAAAGTGAAATTTTCAAAAATCCTGAAAATTGGCTGAAAATGACTAAATATCAAGGACTCATTGGGCGAATCGCTCTGGAACTGAAATCAGAATGCTCACTGACATTTCCCCTATCTGAAAGTCTGATAAACGCCGGAAAAATGACTAAGTCCAAAAAAAAAAATTTTTCAACTTTTTTCAATTTTACCCCCGTGGGATATATATTCTACCCACACACATTTGGAACTCTCCTGGGGTACCCTCACACATATTATTCTCTCATTTAGTGGATATTTTCACAAAAAAGTGAAATTTTCAAAAATCCAGAAAATTGGCTGAAAACGACTAAATATCAAGGACTCATTGGGCGAATCGCTCTGGAACTGAAATAGGAACGCTCACTGACATTTCCCCTTTCTGAAAGTCTGATAAACGCGGGAAAAATGACTAAGTCCAAAAAAAAAAATTTTTCAACTTTTTTCAATTTTACCCCCGTGGGATATATATTCTACCCACACACATTTGGAACTCTCCTGGGGTACCCTCACACATATTATTCCCTCATTTAGTGGATATTTTCACAAAAAAGTGAAATTTTAAAAAATCCAGAAAATTGGTTGAAAACGACTAAATATCAAGGACTCATTGGGCGAATCGCTCTGGAACTGAAATCGAAATGCTCACTCACATTTTGCCTATCTGAAAGTCTGATAAACGCCGGAAAAATGACTAAGCCCCAAAAAAAAATTTTTTCAACTTTTTTCAATTTTACCCCTGTGGGATATATATTCTACCCACACACATTTGGAACTTTAGTGGATATTTTCACAAAAAATTGAAATTTTCAAAAATCCAGAAAATTGGCTGAAAACGACTAAATATCTAGGACTCATTGGGCGAATCACTCTGGAACTGAAATCGGAACGCTCACTGACATATCCGCTATCTGAAAGTCTGATAAACGCCGGAAAAATTACTAAGTCCAAAAAAAATTTTTTTTTCAACTTTTTTCAATTTTATCCCCGTGGGATATATATTCTAAACACACATTTGGAACTCTCCTGGGGTTCCCTCACACATATTATTCCCTCATTTAGTGGATATTTTCACAAAAAAGTGAAATTTTCAAAAATCCTGAAAATTGGCTGAAAATGACTAAATATCAAGGACTCATTGGGCGAATCGCTCTGGAACTGAAATCAGAACGCTCACTGACATTTCCCCTATCTGAAAGTCTGATAAACGCGGGAAAAATGACTAAGTCCAAAAAAAAAATTTTTTCAACTTTTTTCAATTTTACCTCCGTGGGATATATATTCTACCCACACACATTCGGAACTCTCCTGGGGTACCCTCACACATATTATTCCCTCATTTAGTGGATATTTTCACAAAAAAGTGAAATTTTTAAAAATCCACAAAATTGGCTAAAAACGACTAAATATAAAGGACTCATTGGGCGAATCGCTCTGGAACTGAAATCGGAACGCTCACTGACATTTCCCCTATCTGAAAGTCTGATAAACGCTGGAAAAATTACTAAGTCCAAAAAAAAAATTTTTTCAACTTTTTTCAATTTTACCCCCGTGGGATATATATTCTACCCACACACATTTGGAACTCTCCTGGGGTACCCTCACACATATTATTCCCTCATTTAGTGGATATTTTCACAAAAAAGTGAAATTTTAAAAAATCCAGCAAATTGGTTGAAAACGACTAAATATCAAGGACTCATTGGGCGAATCGCTCTGGAACTGAAATCGAAATGCTCACTCACATTTCCCCTATCTGAAAGTCTGATAAACGCCGGAAAAATGACTAAGCCCCAAAAAAAATTTTTTTCAACTTTTTTCAATTTTACCCCTGTGGGATATATATTCTACCCACACACATTTGGAACTCTCCTGGGGTACCCTCACACATATTATTCCCTCATTTAGTGGATATTTTCACAAAAAAGTGAAATTTTCAAAAATCCAGAAAATTGGCTGAAAACGACTAAATATCAAGGACTCATTGGGCGAATCGCTCTGGAACTGAAATCGGAACGCTTACTCACATTTCCCCTATCTGAAAGTCTGATAAACGCCGGAAAAATGACTGTCCAAAAAAAATTTTTTTTAAACTTTTTTCAATTTTACCCCCGTGGGATATATATTCTACCCACACACATTTGGAACTCTCCTGGGGTACCCTCACACATATTATTCCCTCATTTAGTGGATATTTTCACAAAAAAAGTGAAATTTTCAAAAATCCAGAAATTGGCTGAAAATGTCTAAATATCAAGGACTCATTGGGCGAATCGCTCAGGAACTGAAATTGGAACGCTCACTGACATTTGCCCTCTCTGAAAGTCTGATAAACGCCGGAAAAATGACTAAGTCCAAAAAAAAAATTGTTTCAACTTTTTTCAATTTTACCCCCCATGTGATATATATTCTACCCACACACATTTGGAACTCTCCTGGGGTACCCTCACACATATTATTCCCTCATTTAGTGGATATTTTCACAAAAAAGTGAAATTTTAAAAAATCCAAAATATTGGCTGAAAACGACTAAATATCATGGACTCATTGGGCGAATCGCTCTGGAACTGAAATCGGAACGCTCACTGACATTTCCCCTATCTGAAAGTCTGATAAACTCCGGAAAAATGACTGTCCAAAAAAAATTTTTTTTAAACTTTTTTCAATTTCCCCCCCGTGGGATATATATTCTACCCACACACATTTGGAACTCTCCTGGGGTACCCTCACACATATTATTCCCTCATTTAGTGGATATTTTCACAAAAAAGTGAAATTTTAAAAAATCCAGAAAATTGGTTGAAAACGACTAAATATCAAGGACTCATTGGTCGAATCGCTCTGGAACTGAAATCGGAATGCTCATTGACATTTCCCCTATCTAAAAGTCTGATAAACTCCGGAAAAATGACTGTCCAAAAAAAATTTTTTTTAAACTTTTTTCAATTTTACCCCCGTGGGATATATATTCTATCCACACACATTTGGAACTCTCCTGGGGTACCCTCACACATATTATTCCCTCATTTAGTGGATATTTTCACAAAAAAGGGAAATTTTCAAAAATCCAGAAAATTGGCTGAAAACGACTAAATATCAAGGACTCATTGGGCGAATCTCTCTGGAACTGAAATCGGAACGCTCACTGTCATTTCCCCTATCTGAAAGTCTGATAAAAGCCGGAAAAATGACTAAATCCCAAAAAAAAATTTTTTCAACTTTTTTCAATTTTACCCCGGTGGGATATATATTCTACCCACACACATTTGGAACTCTCCTGGGGTACCCTCACACATATTATTCCCTCATTTAGTGGATATTTTCACAAAAAAAGTGAAATTTTCAAAAATCCAGAAATTGGCTGAAAATGTCTAAATATCAAGGACTCATTGGGCGAATCGCTCAGGAACTGAAATTGGAACGCTCACTGACATTTGCCCTCTCTGAAAGTCTGATAAACGCCGGAAAAATGACTAAGTCCAAAAAAAAAATAGTTTCAACTTTTTTCAATTTTACCCCCCATGTGATATATATTCTACCCACACACATTTGGAACTCTCCTGGGGTACCCTCACACATATTATTCCCTCATTTAGTGGATATTTTCACAAAAAAGTGAAATTTTAAAAAATCCAAACTATTGGCTGAAAACGACTAAATATCATGGACTCATTGGGCGAATCGCTCTGGAACTGAAATCGGAACGCTCACTGACATTTCCCCTATCTGAAAGTCTGATAAACTCCGGAAAAATGACTGTCCAAAAAAAATTTTTTTTAAACTTTTTTCAATTTCCCCCCCGTGGGATATATATTCTGCCCACACACATTTGGAACTCTCCTGGGGTACCCTCACACATATTATTCCCTCATTTAGTGGATATTTTCACAAAAAAGTGAAATTTTCAAAAATCCAGAAATTGGCTGAAAATGTCTAAATATCAAGGACTCATTGGGCGAATCGCTCTGGAACTGAAATCGGAACGCTCACTGACATTTGCCCTATCTGAAAGTCTGATAAAATGACTAAGTCCAAAACAAAAAAAATTTCAACTTTTTTCAATTTTATCCCCGTGGGATATATATTCTACCCACACACATTTGGGACTCTCCTGGGGTACCCTCACACATATTATTCCCTCATTTAGTGGATATTTTCACAAAAAAGTGAAATTTTCAAAAATCCAAAATATTGGCTGAAAACGACTAAATATCACGGACTCATTGGGCGAATCTCCCTGGAACTGAAATCGGTACGCTCACTGACATTTCCCCTATCTGAAAGTCTGATAAACGCCGGAAAAATTGCTAAGTCCAAAAAAAATTTTTTTTTCAACTTTTTTCAATTTTATCCCCGTGGGATATATATTCTACCCACACACATTTGGAACTCTCCTGGGGTACCCTCACACATATTATTCCCTCATTTAGTGGATATTTTCACAAAAAAGTGAAAATTTCAAAAATCCAGAAAATTGGCTGAAAATGACTAAATATCAAGGACTCATTGGGCGAATCGCTCTGGAACTGAAATCAGAACGCTCACTGACAATTCCCCTATCTGAAAGTCTAATAAACGCCGGAAAAATGACTAAGTCCAAAAAAAATTTTTTTTAAACTTTTATCAATTTTACCACCGTGGGATATATATTCTACCCACACACATTTGGAACTCTCCTGGGGTACCCTCACACATATTATTCCATCATTTAGTGGATATTTTCACAAAAAAGTGAAATTTTAAAAAATCCAGAAAATTGGCTGAAAATGACTAAATATCAAGGACTCATTGGGCAAATCGCTCTGGAACTGAAATCGGAACGCTCACTGACATTTCCCCTATCTGAAAGTCTGATAAACGCCGGAAAAATGACTAAGTCCAAAAAAAAAAATATTTCAACTTTTTCAATTTTACCCCCGTGGGATATATATTCTACCCACACACATTTGAAACTCTCCTGGGGTACCCTCACACATATTATTCCCTCATTTAGTGGATATTTTCACAAAAAAGTGAAATTTTCAAAAATCGAGAAAATTGGCTGATAACCACTAAATATCAAGGACTCATTGGGCGAATCGCTCTGGAACTGAAATCGGAACGCTCACTGACATTTCCCCTATCTGAAAGTCTGATAAACGCCAGAAAAATGACTAAGTCCAAAAAAATTTTTTTTTCAACTTTTTAAATTTTACCCCCGTGGGATATATATTCTACCCACACACATTTGGAACTCTCCTGGGGTACCCTCACACATATTATTCCCTCATTTAGTGGATATTCTCTCAAAAAAGTGAAATTTTCAAAAATCCAGAAAATTGGCTGAAAACGACTAAATATCAAGGACTAATTGGGCGAATCGCTCTGGAACTGAAATCGGAACTCTCACTGACACTTGCCCTATCTGAAAGTCTGATAAAGTGACTAAGTCCAAAACAAAAAAAATTTAAACTTTTTTCAATTTTATCCCTGTGGGATATATATTCTACCCACACACATTTGGGACTCTCCTGGGGTACCCTCACACATATTATTCCCTCATTTAGTGGATATTTTGACAAAAAAGTGAAATTTTCAAAAATCCAAAATATTGGCTGAAAACGACTACATATCACGGACTCATTGGGCGAATCGCCCTGGAACTGAAATCGGAACGCTCACTGACATTTCCCCTATCTGAAAGTCTGATAAAAGCCGGAAAAATGACTAAATCCAAAAAAAAATTTTTTTCAACTTTTTTCAATTTTACCCCGGTGGGATATATATTCTACCCACACACATTTGGAACTCTCCTGGGGTACCCTCACACATATTATTCCCTCATTTAGTGGATATTTTCACAAAAAAGTGAAATTTTCAAAAATCCAGAAAATGGCTGAAAATGTCTAAATATCAAGGACTCATTGGGCGAATCGCTCAGGAACTGAAATTGGAACGCTCACTGACATTTGCCCTCTCTGAAAGTCTGATAAACGCCGGAAAAATGACTAAGTCCAAAAAAAAAATTGTTTCAACTTTTTTCAATTTTACCCCCCATGTGATATATATTCTACCCACACACATTTGGAACTCTCCTGGGGTACCCTCACACATATTATTCCCTCATTTAGTGGATATTTTCACAAAAAAGTGAAATTTTAAAAAATCCAAAATATTGGCTGAAAACGACTAAATATCATGGACTCATTGGGCGAATCACTCTGGAACTGAAATCGGAACGCTCACTGACATTTCCCCTATCTGAAAGTCTGATAAACTCTGGAAAAATGACTGTCCAAAAAAAATTTTTTTTAAACTTTTTTCAATTTTACCCCCGTGGGATATATATTCTACCCACACACATTTGGAACTCTCCTGGGGTACCCTCACACATATTATTCCCTCATTTAGTGGATATTTTCACAAAAAAGTGAAATTTTCAAAAATCCAGAAATTGGCTGAAAATGTCTAAATATCAAGGACTCATTGGGCGAATCGCTCTGGAACTGAAATCGGAACGCTCACTGACATTTGCCCTATCTGAAAGTCTGATAAAATGACTAAGTCCAAAACAAAAAAAATTTCAACTTTTTTCAATTTTATCCCCGTGGGATATATATTCTACCCACACACATTTGGGACTCTCCTGGGGTACCCTCACACATATTATTCCCTCATTTAGTGGATATTTTCACAAAAAAGTGAAATTTTAAAAAATCCAAAATATTGGCTGAAAACGGCTACATATCACGGACTCATTGGGCGAATCGCCCTGGAACTGTAATCGGAATGCTCACTGACATTTGCCCTATCTGAAAGTCTGATAAACGCCGGAAAAATGACAAAGTCCAAAAAAAATTTTTTTTCAACTTTTTTCAATTTTACCCCGGTGGAATATATATTCTACCCACACACATTTGGAACTCTCCTGGGGTACCCTCACACATATTATTCCCTCATTTAGTGGATATTTTCACAAAAAAGTGAAATTTTCAAAAATCCAGAAAATTGGCTGAAAACGACTAAATATCAAGGACTCATTGGGCGAATCTCTCTGGAACTGAAATCGGAACGCTCACTGTCATTTCCCCTATCTGAAAGTCTGATAAAAGCCGGAAAAATGACTAAATCCAAAAAAAAAATTGTTTCAACTTTTTTCAATTTTACCCCCCATGTGATATATATTCTACCCACACACATTTGGAACTCTCCTGGGGTACCCTCACACATATTATTCCCTCATTTAGTGGATATTTTCACAAAAAAGTGAAATTTTAAAAAATCCAAAATATTGGCTGAAAACGACTAAATATCATGGACTCATTGGGCGAATCGCTCTGGAACTGAAATCGGAACGCTCACTGACATTTCCCCTATCTGAAAGTCTGATAAACTCCGGAAAAATGACTGTCCAAAAGAAATTTTTTTTAAACTTTTTTCAATTTTACCCCCGTGGGATATATATTCTACCCACACACATTTGGAACTCTCCTGGGGTACCCTCACACATATTATTCCCTCATTTAGTGGATATTTTCACAAAAAAGTGAAATTTTCAAAAATCCAGAAATTGGCTGAAAATGTCTAAATATCAAGGACTCATTGGGCGAATCGCTCTGGAACTGAAATCGGAATGCTCACTGACATTTGCCCTATCTGAAAGTCTGATAAAATGACTAAGTCCAAAACAAAAAAAATTTCAACTTTTTTCAATTTTATCCCCTTGGGATATATATTCTACCCACACACATTTGGGACTCTCCTGGGGTACCCTCACACATATTATTCCCTCATTTAGTGGATATTTTCACAAAAAAGTGAAATTTTAAAAAATCCAAAATATTGGCTGAAAACGGCTACATATCACGGACTCATTGGGCGAATCGCCCTGGAACTGAAATCGGAATGCTCACTGACATTTCCCCTATCTGAAAGTCTGATAAACGCCGGAAAAATGACTAAGTCCAAAAAAAAATTTTTTTAAACTTTTATCAATTTTACCACCGTGGGATATATATTCTACCCACACACATTTGGAACTCTCCTGGGGTACCCTCACACATATTATTCCATCATTTAGTGGATATTTTAACAAAAAAGTGAAATTTTTAAAAATCCAGAAAATTGGCTGATAACCACTAAATATCAAGGACTCATTGGGCAAATCGCTCTGGAACTGAAATCGGAACGCTCACTGACATTTCCCCTATCTGAAAGTCTGATAAACGCCGGAAAAATGACTAAGTCCAAAAAAAAAAATATTTCAACTTTTTCAATTTTACCCCCGTGGGATATATATTCTACCCACACACATTTGAAACTCTCCTGGGGTACCCTCACACATATTATTCCCTCATTTAGTGGATATTTTCACAAAAAAGTGAAATTTTCAAAAATCCAGAAAATTGGCTGATAACCACTAAATATCAAGGACTCATTGGGCGAATCGCTCTGGAACTGAAATCGGAACGCTCACTGACATTTCCCCTATCTGAAAGTCTGATAAACGCCAGAAAAATGACTAAGTCCAAAAAAATTTTTTTTTCAACTTTTTAAATTTTACCCCCGTGGGATATATATTCTACCCACACACATTTGGAACTCTCCTGGGGTACCCTCACACATATTATTCCCTCATTTAGTGGATATTTTCACAAAAAAGTGAAATTTTCAAAAATCCAGAAATTGGCTGAAAATGTCTAAATATCAAGGACTCATTGGGCGAATCGCTCTGGAACTGAAATCGGAACGCTCACTGACATTTGCCCTATCTGAAAGTCTGATAAAATGACTAAGTCCAAAACAAAAAAATTTCAACTTTTTTCAATTTTATCCCCGTGGGATATATATTCTACCCACACACATTTGGGACTCTCCTGGGGTACCCTCACACATATTATTCCCTCATTTAGTGGATATTTTCACAAAAAAGTGAAATTTTAAAAAATCCAGAAAATTGGCTGAAAACGACTAAATATCAAGGACTCATTGGGCGAATCTCTCTGGAACTGAAATCGGAACGCTCACTGTCATTTCCCCTATCTGAAAGTCTGATAAAAGCCGGAAAAATGACTAAATCCAAAAAAAAAATTGTTTCAACTTTTTTCAATTTTACCCCCCATGTGATATATATTCTACCCACACACATTTGGAACTCTCCTGGGGTACCCTCACACATATTATTCCCTCATTTAGTGGATATTTTCACAAAAAAGTGAAATTTTAAAAAATCCAAAATATTGGCTGAAAACGACTAAATATCATGGACTCATTGGGCGAATCGCTCTGGAACTGAAATCGGAACGCTCACTGACATTTCCCCTATCTGAAAGTCTGATAAACTCCGGAAAAATGACTGTCCAAAAAAAATTTTTTTTAAACTTTTTTCAATTTTACCCCCGTGGGATATATATTCTACCCACACACATTTGGAACTCTCCTGGGGTACCCTCACACATATTATTCCCTCATTTAGTGGATATTTTCACAAAAAAGTGAAATTTTCAAAAATCCAGAAATTGGCTGAAAATGTCTAAATATCAAGGACTCATTGGGCGAATCGCTGTGGAACTGAAATCGGAATGCTCACTGACATTTGCCCTATCTGAAAGTCTGATAAAATGACTAAGTCCAAAACAAAAAAAATTTCAACTTTTTTCAATTTTATCCCCGTGGGATATATATTCTACCCACACACATTTGGGACTCTCCTGGGGTACCCTCACACATATTATTCCCTCATTTAGTGGATATTTTCACAAAAAAGTGAAATTTTCAAAAATCCAAAATATTGGCTGAAAACGGCTACATATCACGGACTCATTGGGCGAATTGCCCTGGAACTGAAATCGGAATGCTCACTGACATTTCCCCTATCTGAAAGTCTGATAAACGCCGGAAAAATGACTAAGTCCAAAAAAAAAATAGTTTCAACTTTTTTCAATTTTACCACTGTGGGATATATATTCTACCCACACACATTTGGAACTATCCTGTGGTACCCTCACACATATTATTCCCTCATTTAGTGGATATTTTCACAAAAAAGTGAAATTTTCAAAAATCCAAAATATTGGCTGAAAACGACTAAATATCACGGACTCATTGGGCGAATCTCCCTGGAACTGAAATCGGTACGCTCACTGACATTTCCCCTATCTGAAAGTCTGATAAACGCCGGAAAAATGACTAAGTCCCCCAAAAAAATTTTTTTTCAACTGTTTTCAATTTTACCCACGTGGGATATATATTCTACCCACACACATTTGGAACTCTCCTGGGGTACCCTCACACATATTATTCCCTCATTTAGTGGATATTTTCACAAAAAAGTGAAATTTTCAAAAATCCAGAAAATTGGCTGATAACCACTAAATATCAAGGACTCATTGGGCGAATCGCTCTGGAACTGAAATCGGAACGCTCACTGACATTTCCCCTATCTGAAAGTCTGATAAACGCCAGAAAAATGACTAAGTCCAAAAAAATTTTTTTTTCAACTTTTAAAATTTTACCCCCGTGGGATATATATTCTACTCACACACATTTGGAACTCTCCTGGGGTACCCTCACACATATTATTCCCTCATTTAGTGGATATTCTCTCAAAAAGTGAAATTTTCAAAAATCCAGAAAATTGGCTGAAAACGACTAAATATCAAGGACTAATTGGGCGAATCGCTCTGGAACTGAAATCGGAAAGCTCACTCACATTTCCCCTATCTGAAAGTCTGATAAACGCCGTAAAAATGACTAAGTCCCAAAAAAAAATTTTATCAACTTTTTTCAATTTTACCCCTGTGGGATATATATTCTACCCACACACATTTGGAACTCTCCTGGGGTACCCTCACACATATTATTCCCTCATTTAGTGGATATTTTCACAAAAAAGTGAAATTTTCAAAAATCCAGAAATTGGCTGAAAATGTCTAAATATCAAGGACTCATTGGGCGAATCGCTCTGGAACTGAAATCGGAATGCTCACTGACATTTGCCCTATCTGAAAGTCTGATAAAATGACTAAGTCCAAAACAAAAAAAATTTCAACTTTTTACAATTTTATCCCCGTGGGATATATATTCTACCCACACACATTTGGGACTCTCCTGGGGTACCCTCACACATATTATTCCCTCATTTAGTGGATATTTTCACAAAAAAGTGAAATTTTAAAAAATCCAAAATATTGGCTGAAAACGGCTACATATCACGGACTCATTGGGCGAATCGCCCTGGAACTGAAATCGGAATGCTCACTGACATTTCCCCTATCTGAAAGTCTGATAAACGCCGGAAAAATGACTAAGTCCAAAAAAAAAATAGTTTCAACTTTTTTCAATTTTACCACTGTGGGATATATATTCTACCCACACACATTTGGAACTATCCTGTGGTACCCTCACACATATTATTCCCTCATTTAGTGGATATTTTCACAAAAAAGTGAAATTTTCAAAAATCCAAAATATTGGCTGAAAACGACTAAATATCACGGACTCATTGGGCGAATCTCCCTGGAACTGAAATCGGTACGCTCACTGACATTTCCCCTATCTGAAAGTCTGATAAACGCCGGAAAAATGACTAAGTCCCCAAAAAAAATTTTTTTTCAACTGTTCTCAATTTTACCCACGTGGGATATATATTCTACCCACACACATTTGGAACTCTCCTGGGGTACCCTCACACATATTATTCCCTCATTTAGTGGATATTTTCACAAAAAAGTGAAATTTTCAAAAATCCAGAAAATTGGCTGATAACCACTAAATATCAAGGACTCATTGGGCGAATCGCTCTGGAACTGAAATCGGAACGCTCACTGACATTTCCCCTATCTGAAAGTCTGATAAACGCCAGAAAAATGACTAAGTCCAAAAAAATTTTTTTTTCAACTTTTTAAATTTTACCCCCGTGGGATATATATTCTACCCACACACATTTGGAACTCTCCTGGGGTACCCTCACACATATTATTCCCTCATTTAGTGGATATTCTCTCAAAAAAGTGAAATTTTCAAAAATCCAGAAAATTGGCTGAAAACGACTAAATATCAAGGACTAATTGGGCGAATCGCTCTGGAACTGAAATCGGAACGCTCACTCACATTTCCCCTATCTGAAAGTCTGATAAACGCCGTAAAAATGACTAAGTCCCAAAAAAAAATTTTATCAACTTTTTTCAATTTTACCCCTGTGGGATATATATTCTACCCACACACATTTGGAACTCTCCTGGGGTACCCTCACACATATTATTCCCTCATTTAGTGGATATTTTCACAAAAAAGTGAAATTTTCAAAAATCCAGAAATTGGCTGAAAATGTCTAAATATCAAGGACTCATTGGGCGAATCGCTCTGGAACTGAAATCGGAATGCTCACTGACATTTGCCCTATCTGAAAGTCTGATAAAATGACTAAGTCCAAAACAAAAAAAATTTCAACTTTTTACAATTTTATCCCCATGGGATATATATTCTACCCACACACATTTGGGACTCTCCTGGGGTACCCTCACACATATTATTCCCTCATTTAGTGGATATTTTCACAAAAAAGTGAAATTTTAAAAAATCCAAAATATTGGCTGAAAACGGCTACATATCACGGACTCATTGGGCGAATCGCCCTGGAACTGAAATCGGAATGCTCACTGACATTTCCCCTATCTGAAAGTCTGATAAACGCCGGAAAAATGACTAAGTCCAAAAAAAAAATAGTTTCAACTTTTTTCAATTTTACCACTGTGGGATATATATTCTACCCACACACATTTGGAACTATCCTGTGGTACCCTCACACATATTATTCCCTCATTTAGTGGATATTTTCACAAAAAAGTGAAATTTTCAAAAATCCAAAATATTGGCTGAAAACGACTAAATATCACGGACTCATTGGGCGAATCTCCCTGGAACTGAAATCGGTACGCTCACTGACATTTCCCCTATCTGAAAGTCTGATAAACGCCGGAAAAATGACTAAGTCCCCAAAAAAAATTTTTTTTCAACTGTTTTCAATTTTACCCACGTGGGATATATATTCTACCCACACACATTTGGAACTCTCCTGGGGTACCCTCACACATATTATTCCCTCATTTAGTGGATATTTTCACAAAAAAGTGAAATTTTCAAAAATCCAGAAAATTGGCTGATAACCACTAAATATCAAGGACTCATTGGGCGAATCGCTCTGGAACTGAAATCGGAACGCTCACTGACATTTCCCCTATCTGAAAGTCTGATAAACGCCAGAAAAATGACTAAGTCCAAAAAAATTTTTTTTTCAACTTTTTAAATTTTACCCCCGTGGGATATATATTCTACCCACACACATTTGGAACTCTCCTGGGGTACCCTCACACATATTATTCCCTCATTTAGTGGATATTCTCTCAAAAAAGTGAAATTTTCAAAAATCCAGAAAATTGGCTGAAAACGACTAAATATCAAGGACTAATTGGGCGAATCGCTCTGGAACTGAAATCGGAACGCTCACTCACATTTCCCCTATCTGAAAGTCTGATAAACGCCGTAAAAATGACTAAGTCCCAAAAAAAAATTTTATCAACTTTTTTCAATTTTACCCCTGTGGGATATATATTCTACCCACACACATTTGGAACTCTCCTGGGGTACCCTCACACATATTATTCCCTCATTTAGTGGATATTTTCACAAAAAAGTGAAATTTTCAAAAATCCAAAATATTGGCTGAACACGACTAAATATCACGGACTCATTGGGCGAATCTCCCTGGAACTGAAATCGGTACGCTCACTGACATTTCCCCTATCTGAAAGTCTGATAAACGCCGGAAAAATGACTAAGTCCCCAAAAAAAATTTTTTTTCAACTGTTTTCAATTTTACCCACGTGGGATATATATTCTACCCACACACATTTGGAACTCTCCTGGGGTACCCTCACACATATTATTCCCTCATTTAGTGGATATTTTCACAAAAAAGTGAAATTTTCAAAAATCCAGAAAATTGGCTGATAACCACTAAATATCAAGGACTCATTGGGCGAATCGCTCTGGAACTGAAATCGGAACGCTCACTGACATTTCCCCTATCTGAAAGTCTGATAAACGCCAGAAAAATGACTAAGTCCAAAAAAATTTTTTTTTCAACTTTTTAAATTTTACCCCCGTGGGATATATATTCTACCCACACACATTTGGAACTCTCCTGGGGTACCCTCACACATATTATTCCCTCATTTAGTGGATATTCTCTCAAAAAAGTGAAATTTTCAAAAATCCAGAAAATTGGCTGAAAACGACTAAATATCAAGGACTAATTGGGCGAATCGCTCTGGAACTGAAATCGGAACGCTCACTCACATTTCCCCTATCTGAAAGTCTGATAAACGCCGTAAAAATGACTAAGTCCCAAAAAAAAATTTTATCAACTTTTTTCAATTTTACCCCTGTGGGATATATATTCTACCCACACACATTTGGAACTCTCCTGGGGTACCCTCACACATATTATTCCCTCATTTAGTGGATATTTTCACAAAAAAGTGAAATTTTCAAAAATCCAAAATATTGGCTGAAAACGACTAAATATCACGGACTCATTGGGCGAATCTCCCTGGAACTGAAATCGGTACGCTCACTGACATTTCCCCTATCTGAAAGTCTGATAAACGCCGGAAAAATGACTAAGTCCCCAAAAAAAATTTTTTTTCAACTGTTTTCAATTTTACCCACGTGGGATATATATTCTACCCACACACATTTGGAACTCTCCTGGGGTACCCTCACACATATTATTCCCTCATTTAGTGGATATTTTCACAAAAAAGTGAAATTTTCAAAAATCCAGAAAATTGGCTGATAACCACTAAATATCAAGGACTCATTGGGCGAATCGCTCTGGAACTGAAATCGGAACGCTCACTGACATTTCCCCTATCTGAAAGTCTGATAAACGCCAGAAAAATGACTAAGTCCAAAAAAATTTTTTTTTCAACTTTTTAAATTTTACCCCCGTGGGATATATATTCTACCCACACACATTTGGAACTCTCCTGGGGTACCCTCACACATATTATTCCCTCATTTAGTGGATATTCTCTCAAAAAAGTGAAATTTTCAAAAATCCAGAAAATTGGCTGAAAACGACTAAATATCAAGGACTAATTGGGCGAATCGCTCTGGAACTGAAATCGGAACGCTCACTCACATTTCCCCTATCTGAAAGTCTGATAAACGCCGTAAAAATGACTAAGTCCCAAAAAAAAATTTTATCAACTTTTTTCAATTTTACCCCTGTGGGATATATATTCTACCCACACACATTTGGAACTCTCCTGGGGTACCCTCACACATATTATTCCCTCATTTAGTGGATATTTTCACAAAAAAGTGAAATTTTCAAAAATCCAGAAAATTGGCTGAAAACAACTAAATATCAAGGACTCATTGGGCGAATCGCTCTGGAACTGAAATCGGAACTCTCACTGACACTTGCCCTATCTGAAAGTCTGATAAAGTGACTAAGTCCAAAACAAAAAAAATTTAAACTTTTTTCAATTTTATCCCCGTGGGATATATATTCTACCCACACACATTTGGAACTCTCCTGGGGTACCCTCACACATATTATTCCCTCATTTAGTGGATATTTTCACAAAAAAGTGAAATTTTCAAAAATCCAGAAAATTGGCTGAAAACGACTAAATATCAAGGACTCATTTGGCGAATCTCTCTGGAACTGAAATCGGAATGCTCACTGTCATTTCCCCTATCTGAAAGTCTGATAAAAGCCGGAAAAATGACTAAATCCAAAAAAAAATTTTTTTCAACTTTTTTCAATTTTACCCCGGTGGGATATATATTCTACCCACACACATTTGGAACTCTCCTGGGGTACCCTCACACATATTATTCCCTCATTTAGTGGATATTTTCACAAAAAAGTGAAATTTTAAAAAATCCAAAATATTGGCTGAAAACGACTAAATATCATGGACTCATTGGGCGAATCGCTCTGGAACTGAAATCGGAACGCTCACTGACATTTCCCCTATCTGAAAGTCTGATAAACTCTGGAAAAATGACTGTCCAAAAAAAATTTTTTTTAAACTTTTTTCAATTTTACCCCCGTGGGATATATATTCTACCCACACACATTTGGAACTCTCCTGGGGTACCCTCACACATATTATTCCCTCATTTAGTGGATATTTTCACAAAAAAGTGAAATTTTCAAAAATCCAGAAATTGGCTGAAAATGTCTAAATATCAAGGACTCATTGGGCGAATCGCTCTGGAACTGAAATCGGAACGCTCACTGACATTTGCCCTATCTGAAAGTCTGATAAAATGACTAAGTCCAAAACAAAAAAAATTTCAACTTTTTTCAATTTTATCCCCGTGGGATATATATTCTACCCACACACATTTGGGACTCTCCTGGGGTACCCTCACACATATTATTCCCTCATTTAGTGGATATTTTCACAAAAAAGTGAAATTTTCAAAAATCCTGAAAATTGGCTGAAAACGACTAAATATCAAGGACTCATTGGGCGAATCGCTCTGGAACTGAAATCAGAATGCTCACTGACATTTCCCCTATCTGAAAGTCTGATAAACGACGGAAAAATTGCTAAGTCCAAAAAAAATTTTTTTTTCAACTTTTTTCAATTTTATCCCCGTGGGATATATATTCTACCCACACACATTTGGAACTCTCCTCGGGTTTCCTCACACATATTATTCCCTCATTTAGTGGATATTTTCACAAAAAAGTGAAATTTTCAAAAATCCAGAAAATTGGCTGAAAATGACTAAATATCAAGGACTCATTGGGCGAATCGCTCTGGAACTGAAATCAGAATGCTCACTGACATTTCCCCTATCTGAAAGTCTAATAAACGCCGGAAAAATGACTAAGTCCAAAAAAATTTTTTTTTAAACTTTTATCAATTTTACCACCGTGGGATATATATTCTACCCACACACATTTGGAACTCTCCTGGGGTACCCTCACACATATTATTCCCTCATTTAGTGGATATTTTCACAAAAAAGTGAAATTTTCAAAAATCCAGAAAATTGGCTGATAACCACTAAATATCAAGGACTCATTGGGCGAATCGCTCTGGAACTGAAATCGGAACGCTCACTGACATTTCCCCTATCTGAAAGTCTGATAAACGCTAGAAAAATGACTAAGTCCAAAAAAATTCTTTTTTCAACTTTTTTAAATTTTACCCCCGTGGGATATATATTCTACCCACACACATTTGGAACTCTCCTGGGGTACCCTCACACATATTATTCCCTCATTTAGTGGATATTTTCACAAAAAAGTGAAATTTTCAAAAATCCAGAAAATTGGCTGAAAATGACTAAATATCAAGGACTCATTGGGCGAATCGCTCTGGAACTGAAATCAGAATGCTCACTGACATTTCCCCTATCTGAAAGTCTAATAAACGCCGGAAAAATGACTAAGTCCAAAAAAATTTTTTTTTAAACTTTTATCAATTTTACCACCGTGGGATATATATTCTACCCACACACATTTGGAACTCTCCTGGGGTACCCTCACACATATTATTCCCTCATTTAGTGGATATTTTCACAAAAAAGTGAAATTTTCAAAAATCCAGAAAATTGGCTGATAACCACTAAATATCAAGGACTCATTGGGCGAATCGCTCTGGAACTGAAATCGGAACGCTCACTGACATTTCCCCTATCTGAAAGTCTGATAAACGCTAGAAAAATGACTAAGTCCAAAAAAATTCTTTTTTCAACTTTTTTAAATTTTACCCCCGTGGGATATATATTCTACCCACACACATTTGGAACTCTCCTGGGGTACCCTCACACATATTATTCCCTCATTTAGTGGATATTTTCTCAAAAAAGTGAAATTTTCAAAAATCCAGAAAATTGGCTGAAAACGACTAAATATCAAGGACTAATTGGGCGAATCGCTCTGGAACTGAAATCGGAACGCTCACTCACATTTCCCCTATCTGAAAGTCTGATAAACGCCGTAAAAATGACTAAGTCCCAAAAAAAAATAGTTTCAACTTTTTTCAATTTTACCACCGTGGGATATATATTCTACCCACACACATTTGGAACTATCCTGGGGTACCCTCACACATATTATTCCCTCATTTAGTGGATATTTTCACAAAAAAGTGAAATTTTCAAAAATCCAAAATATTGGCTGAAAACGACTAAATATCACGGACTCATTGGGCGAATCTCCCTGGAACTGAAATCGGTACGCTCACTGACATTTCCCCTATCTGAAAGTCTGATAAACGCCGGAAAAATGACTAAGTCCCCAAAAAAAAATTTTTTTCAACTGTTTTCAATTTTACCCACGTGGGATATATATTCTACCCACACACATTTGGAACTCTCCTGGGGTACCCTCACACATATTATTCCCTCATTTAGTGGATATTTTCACAAAAAAGTAAAATTTTCAAAAATCCTGAAAATTGGCTGAAAACGACTAAATATCAAGTATCATTGGGCGAATCGCTCTGGAACTGAAATTAGAATGCTCACTGACATTTCCCCTATCTGAAAGTCTGATAAACGCCGGAAAAATGACTAAGTCCAAAAAAAAAAATGTTTCAACTTTTTTCAATTTTACCCCCGTGGGATATATATTCTACCCACACACATTTGGAACTCTCCTGGGGTACCCTCACACATATTATTCCCTCATTTAGTGGATATTTTCACAAAAAAGTGAAATTTTCAAAAATCCAGAAAATTGGCTGAAAACGACTAAATATCAAGGACTCATTGGGCGAATCGCTCTGGAACTGAAATCGGAACGCTCACTGACATTTCCCCTATCTGAAAGTCTGATAAATGCCGGAAAAATGACTAAGTCCAAAAAAAATTTTTTTTCAACTTTTTTCAATTTTACCCCAGTGGGATATACAGTGCCTACAAGTAGTATTCAACCCCCTGCAGATTTAGCTGGTTGACACATGCGGAATTAACTTGGCATTGTGACATTTGTACTGTAGATCAGCCTGGAAGTGGGAAATGCACTGCAGCAAATATTGTTTTTTGTTTTTTTTTTAAATGTTAAAAGTTAATTCAGAGTGTCATTTATTATTCAACCCCTCAAACCACAAGAATTCTGTTTGGTCCCCCTAAAGTATTAAGAAGTAGTTCAGGCACCAAGAATAATGAGCTTCACATGTGTGGATTAAAGATCTCTTTTGCCAACCTTTTCTGACTATTTAAGACCCTCCCCAAACTTGTGAACAGCACTCAGACATGGTCAACATGGGAAAGACAAAGGAGCATTCCAAGGCCATCAGAGACAAGATCGTGGAGGGTCACAAGGCTGGCAAGGGGTACAAAACCCTTTCCAAGGAGTTGGGCCTTCCTGTCTCCACTGTTGGGAGCATCATCTGTAAGTGGAAGGCTTATGGAACTACTGTTAGCCTTCCACGGCCTGGACAGCCTTTGAAAGTGTCCTCCCGTGCCGAGGCCAGGCTTGTCTGAAGAGTCAAGGCTAACCCAAGGACAACAAGGAAGGAGCTCCTGGAAGATATCATGGCAGTGGGGACATTGGTTTCAGACAATACCATAAGTAACCTACTCCACCGCAATGGTCTCTGTTCCAGACGAGCCCGTAAGGTACCTTTACTTTCAAAGTGTCATGTCAAGGCTCGTCTACAGTTTGCTCATGATCACTTGGAGGACTCTGAGACAGACTGGTTCAAGGTTCTATGGTCTGATGAGACCAAGATCGAGATCTTTGGTGCCAACCACACACGTGACGTTTGGAGACTGGATGGCACTGCATACGACCCCAAGAATACCATCCCTACAGTCAAGCATGGTGGTGGCAGCATCATGCTGTGGGGCTGTTTCTCAGCCAAGGGGCCTGGCCATCTGGTCCGCATCCATGGGAAGATGGATAGCACGGCCTACCTGGAGATTTTGGCCAAGAACATCAGCTCCTCCATCAAGGATCTTAAGATGGGTCGTAATTTCATCTTCCAACAAGACAACGACCCAAAGCACACAGCCAAGAAAACCAAGGCCTGGTTCAAGAGGGAAAAAGTCAAGGTGTTGGAGTGGCCTAGTCAGTCTCCTGACCTTAACCCAATTGAAAACTTGTGGAAGGAGCTCAAGAATAAAGTCCACATGAGACACCCAAAGAACCTAGATAACTTGGAGAAGATCTGCATGGAGGAGTGGGCCAAGATAACTCCACAGACCTGTGCCGGCCTGATCAGGTCTTATAAAAGACAATTATTAGCTGTAATTGCAAACAAGGGTTATTCCACAAAATATTAAACATAGGGGTTGAATAATAATTGACCCACACTTTTATGTTTAAAATTTAATAAAATTCAACTGAACAACATAACTTTTTGGTTTGTAAGATTTATGCTTCTGTTCATAAATCCTACTCTCGTTTGCAGTTTGAAGGCTCTAACTTATTTGCATCTTATCAAACCAGCTAAATCTGCAAGGGGTTGAATACTACTTGTAGGCACTGTATATTCTACCCACACACATTTGGAACTCTCCTTGGGTACCCTCACACATATTATTCTCTCATTTAGTGGATATTTTCACAAAAAAGTGAAATTTTCAAAAATCCAGAAAATTGGCTGAAAACGACTAAATATCAAGGACTCATTGGGCGAATCGCTCTGGAACTGAAATCGGAACGCTCACTGACATTTCCCCTATCTGAAAGTCTGATAAATGCCGGAAAAATGACTAAGTCCCCAAAAAAAATTTTTTCAACTTTTTTCAATTTTATCCCCGTGGGATATATATTCTACCCACACACATTTGGAACTCTCCTGGGGAACCCTCACACATATTATTCTGTCATTTAGTGGATATTTTCACAAAAAAGTGAAATTTTCAAAAATCCAGAAAATTGGCTGAAAACGACTAAATATCAAGGACTCATTGGGCGAATCGCTCTGGAACTGAAATCGGAACGCTCACTGACTTTCCCTATCTGAAAGTCTGATAAACGCCGGAAAAATGACTAAGTCCAAAACAACATTTTTTTCAACTTTTTTCAATTTTACCCCCGTGGGATATATATTCTACCCACACACATTTGGAACTCTCCTGGGGAACCCTCACACATATTATTCTGTCATTTAGTGGATATTTTCACAAAAAAGTGAAATTTTCAAAAATCCAGAAAATTGGCTGAAAATGACTAAATATCAAGGACTCATTGGGCGAATCGCTCTGGAACTGAAATCGGAACGCTCACTGACAATTCCACTATCTGAAAGTCTGATAAACGACGGAAAAATGACTAAGTCCAAAAAAAAATTTTTTTCAACTTTTTCCAATTTTACCCCCGTGGGATATATATTCTACCCACACACATTTGGAACTCTCCTGGGGTACCCTCACACATATTATTCCCTCATTTAGTGGATATTTTCACAAAAAAGTGAAATTTTCAAAAATCCAGAAAATTGGCTGAAAACGACTAAATATCAAGGACTCATTGAGCGAATCGCTCTGGAACTGAAAACAGAACGCTCACTGACATTTCCCCTATCTGAAAGTCTGATAAATGCCGGAAAAATGACTAAGTCCCAAAAAAAAATTTTTTTCAACTTTTTTCAATTTTACCCCCGTGGGATTTATATTCTACCCACACACATTTGGAACTCTCCCGGGGTACCCTCACACATATTATTCCCTCAGTTAGTGGATATTTTCACAAAAAAGTGAAATTTTCAAAAATCCAGAAAATTGGCTGAAAACGACTAAATATCAAGGACTCAATGGGCGAATCGCTCTGGATTTGAAATCGGAACGCTCACTGACATATCCCCCTATCTGAAAGTCTGATAAAAGCAGGAAAAATGAATAAGTCCCCAAAAAAATTTTTTTCAACTTTTTTCAATTTTATCCCCATGGGATATATATTCTACCCACACACATTTGGAACTCTCCTGGGGTACCCTTACACATATTATTCCCTCATTTAGTGGATATTTTCACAAAAAAGTGAAATTTTCAAAAATCCAGAAAATTGGCTGAAAACGACTAAATATCAGGGACTCATTGGGCGAATCGCTCTGGAACTGAAATCGGAACGCTCACTCACATTTCCCCAATCTGAAAGTCTGATAAACGCCGGAAAAATGACTAAGTCCAAAAAAAAATTTTTTTCAACTTTTTTCAATTTTACCCCCGTGGGATATATATTCTACCCACACCCATTTGGAACTCTCCTGGGGTACCCTCACACATATTATTCCCTCATTTAGTGGTTTTTTTCACAAAAAAGTGAAATTTTCAAAAATCCAGAAAATTGGCTGAAAACGACTAAATATCAAGGACTCATTGGGCGAATCGCTCTGGAACTGAAATCGGAACGCTCACTGACAAATCCCCTATCTGAAAGTCTGATAAACGCAGGAAAAATGACTAAGTCCAAAAAAAAAAAATTTTTCAACTTTTTTCAATTTTACCCCCGTGGGATATATATTTTACCCACACACATTTGGAACTCTCCTGGGGTACCCTCACACATATTATTCCCTCATTTAGTGGATATTTTCACAAAAAAGTGAAATTTTCAAAAATCCAGAAAATTGTCTGAAAACGACTAAATATGAAGGACTCATTGGGCGAATCGCTCTGCAACTGAAATCAGAATGTTCACTGACATTTCCCCTATCTGAAAGTCTGGTAAATGGCGGAAAAATGACTAAGTCCAAGAAAAAAAATTTTTAAACTTTTTTCAATTTTACCCCCGTGAGATATATATTCTACCCACACAAATTTGGAACTCTCCTGGGGTACCCTCACACATATTATTCCCTCATTTAGTGGATATTTTCACAAAAAAGTGAAATTTTCACAAAAAAGTGAAATTTTCAAAAATCCAGAAAATTGGCTGAAAACGACTAAATATCAAGGACTCATTGGGCGAATCGCTCGGGAACTGAAATCGGAATGCTCACTGACATTTCCCCTATCTGAAAGTCTGATGAACGCCGGAAAAATTACTAAGTCCAAAAAAAAATTTTTTTCAACTTTTTCCAATTTTATCCTGTGGGATATATATTCTACCCACACACATTTGGAACTCTCCTGGGGTACCCTCAGACATATTATTCCCTCATTTAGTGGATATTTTCACAAAAAAGGGAAATTTTCAAAAATCCAGAAAATTGGCTGAAAACGACTAAATATCAAGGACTCATTGGGCGAATCGCTCTGGAACTGAAATCGGAACGCTCACTGACATTTCCCCTATCTGAAAGTCTGATGAACGCCGGAAAAATTACTAAGTCCAAAAAAAATATTTTTTAAACTTTTTTCAATTTCATCCCCGTGGGATATATATTCTACCCACACACATTTGGAACTCTCCTGGGGATCCCTCACACATATTATGCCCTCATTTAGTAGATATTTTCACAAAAAGGTGAAATTTTCAAAAATCCAGAAAATTGGCTGAAAACGACTAAATATCAAGAACTCATTGGGTGAATCGCTCTGGAACTGAAATCGGAACGCTCACTCACATTTCCCCTATGTGAAAGTCTGATAAACGCCGGAAAAATTACTAAGTCCAAAAAAAAATTTTTTTCAACTTTTTTCAATTTTACCCCCGTGGGATATATATTCTACCCACACAAATTTGGAACTCTCCTGGGGTACCCTCACACATATTATGCCCTCATTTAGTGGATATTTTCACAAAAAAGTGAAATTTTCAAAAATCCAGAAAATTGGCTGAAAGCGACTAAATATCAAGGACTCATTGGGAGAATCGCTCTGGAACTGAAATCGTAATGCTCACTGACATTTCCCCTATCTGAAAGTCTGATAAACGCCGTAAAAATTATTAAGTCCAAAAAAAATTTTTTTTAAACTTTTTTCAATTTTACCCCCGTGGGATATATATTCTACCCACACACATTTGGAACTCTCCTGGGGTACCCTCACACATATTATGCCCTCATTTAGTGGATATTTTCACAAAAAAGTGAAATTTTCAAAAATCCAGAAAATTTGCTGATAACGACTAAATATCAAAGACTCATTGGGTGAATCGCTCTGGAACTGAAATCGGAACGCTCACTGACATTTCCCCTATCTGAAAGTCTGATGAACGCCGGAAAAAATACTAAGCCCAAAAAAAATTTTTTTTAAACTTTGTTCAATTTTATCCCCGTGGGATATATATTCTACCCACACACATTTGGAACTCTCCTCGGGTACCCTCACACATATTATTCCCTCAGTTAGTGGATATTTTCACAAAAAAGTGAAATTTTTAAAAATCCAGAAAATTGGCAGAAAACGACTTAAATAGCAAGGACTCATTGGGCGAATAGCTCTGGAACTGAAATCGGAATGCTCACTGACATTTCCCCTATCTGAAAGTCTGATGAACGCCGGAAAAAATACTAAGCCCAAAAAAAAATTTTTTTAAACTTTGTTCAATTTTATCCCCGTGGGATATATATTCTGCCCACACACATTTGGAACTCTCCTGGGGTACCCTCACACATATTTTTCTATCATTTAGTGGTTATTTTCACAAAAAAGTGAAATTTTCAAAAATACCAGAAAATTGGCTGAAAACGACTAAATATCAAGGACTCATTGGGCGAATCGCTCTGGAACTGAAATCGGAATGCTCACTGACATTTCCCCTATCTGAAAGTCTGATGAACGCCGGAAAAATGACTAAGTCCAAAAAAAATTTTTTTTCAACTTTTTTCAATTTTACCCCCTGTGGGATATATATTCTACCCACACACATTTGGAACTCTCCTGGGGTACCCTCACACATATTATTCCCTCATTTAGTGGATATTTTCACAAAAAAGTGAAATTTTCAAAAATCCAGAAAATTGGCTGAAAACGACTAAATATCAAGGACTCATTGGGCGAATCGCTATGGAACTGAAATCTGAACGCTCACTGACATTTCCCCTATCTGAAAGTCTGATAAATGCCGGAAAAATGACTAAGTCCCAAAAAAAAATTTTTTCAACTTTTTTCAATTTTATCCCCGTGGGATATATATTCTACCCACACACATTTGGAACTCTCCTGGGGAACCCTCACACATATTATTCCCTCATTTAGTGGATATTTTCACAAAAAAGTGAAATTTTCAAAAATCCAGAAAATTGGCTGAAAACGACTAAATATCAAGGACTCATTGAGCGAATCGCTCTGGAACTGAAAACGGAACGCTCACTGACATTTCCCCTATCTGAAAGTCTGATAAAGGCCGGAAAAATGACTAAGTCCCAAAAAAAAATTTTTTTCAACTTTTTTCAATTTTACCCCCGTGGGATTTATATTCTACCCACACACATTTGGAACTCTCCCGGGGTACCCTCACACATATTATTCCCTCAGTTAGTGGATATTTTCACAAAAAAGTGAAATTTTCAAAAATCCAGAAAATTGGCTGAAAACGACTAAATATCAAGGACTCAATGGGCGAATCGCTCTGGATTTGAAATCGGAACGCTCACTGACATATCCCCCTATCTGAAAGTCTGATAAAAGCAGGAAAAATGAATAAGTCCCCAAAAAAATTTTTTTCAACTTTTTTCAATTTTATCCCCATGGGATATATATTCTACCCACACACATTTGGAACTCTCCTGGGGTACCCTTACACATATTATTCCCTCATTTAGTGGATATTTTCACAAAAAAGTGAAATTTTCAAAAATCCAGAAAATTGGCTGAAAACGACTAAATATCAAGGACTCATTGGGCGAATTGCTCTGGAACTGAAATCGGAATGCTCACTCACATTTCCCCTATCTGAATGTCTGATAACGCCGGAAAAATGACTAAGTCTCAAAAAAAATTTTTTTCAATTTTTTTCAATTTTACCCCCGTGGGATATATATTCTACCCACACCCATTTGGAACTCTCCTGGGGTACCCTCACACATATTATTCTCTCATTTAGTGGATATTTTCACAAAAAAGTGAAATTTTCAAAAATCCAGAAAATTGGCTGAAAACGACTAAATATCAGGGACTCATTGGGCGAATCGCTCTGGAACTGAAATCGGAACGCTCACTCACATTTCCCCAATCTGAAAGTCTGATAAACGCCGGAAAAATGACTAAGTCCAAAAAAAAAATTTTTTCAACTTTTTTCAATTTTACCCCCGTGGGATATATATTCTACCCACACCCATTTGGAACTCTCCTGGGGTACCCTCACACATATTATTCCCTCATTTAGTGGTTTTTTTCACAAAAAAGTGAAATTTTCAAAAATCCAGAAAATTGGCTGAAAACGACTAAATATCAAGGACTCATTGGGCGAATCGCTCTGGAACTGAAATCGGAACGCTCACTGACAAATCCCCTATCTGAAAGTCTGATAAACGCAGGAAAAATGACTAAGTCCAAAAAAAAAAAATTTTTCAACTTTTTTCAATTTTACCCCCGTGGGATATATATTTTACCCACACACATTTGGAACTCTCCTGGGGTACCCTCACACATATTATTCCCTCATTTAGTGGATATTTTCACAAAAAAGTGAAATTTTCAAAAATCCAGAAAATTGTCTGAAAACGACTAAATATGAAGGACTCATTGGGCGAATCGCTCTGCAACTGAAATCAGAATGTTCACTGACATTTCCCCTATCTGAAAGTCTGGTAAATGGCGGAAAAATGACTAAGTCCAAGAAAAAAATTTTTTAAACTTTTTTCAATTTTACCCCCGTGAGATATATATTCTACCCACACAAATTTGGAACTCTCCTGGGGTACCCTCACACATATTATTCCCTCATTTTGTGGATATTTTCACAAAAAAGTGAAATTTTCACAAAAAAGTGAAATTTTCAAAAATCCAGAAAATTGGCTGAAAACGACTAAATATCAAGGACTCATTGGGCGAATCGCTCGGGAACTGAAATCGGAATGCTCACTGACATTTCCCCTATCTGAAAGTCTGATGAACGCCGGAAAAATTACTAAGTCCAAAAAAAAATTTTTTTCAACTTTTTCCAATTTTATCCTGTGGGATATATATTCTACCCACACACATTTGGAACTCTCCTGGGGTACCCTCAGACATATTATTCCCTCATTTAGTGGATATTTTCACAAAAAAGGGAAATTTTCAAAAATCCAGAAAATTGGCTGAAAATGACTAAATATCAAGGACTCATTGGGCGAATCGCTCTGGAACTGAAATCGGAATGCTCACTGACATTTCCCCTATCTGAAAGTCTGATGAACGCCGGAAAAATTACTAAGTCCAAAAAAAATATTTTTTAAACTTTTTTCAATTTCATCCCCGTGGGATATATATTCTACCCACACACATTTGGAACTCTCCTGGGGATCCCTCACACATATTATGCCCTCATTTAGTAGATATTTTCACAAAAAGGTGAAATTTTCAAAAATCCAGAAAATTGGCTGAAAACGACTAAATATCAAGAACTCATTGGGTGAATCGCTCTGGAACTGAAATCGGAACGCTCACTCACATTTCCCCTATGTGAAAGTCTGATAAACGCCGGAAAAATTACTAAGTCCAAAAAAAAATTTTTTTCAACTTTTTTCAATTTTACCCCCGTGGGATATATATTCTACCCACACAAATTTGGAACTCTCCTGGGGTACCCTCACACATATTATGCCCTCATTTAGTGGATATTTTCACAAAAAAGTGAAATTTTCAAAAATCCAGAAAATTGGCTGAAAGCGACTAAATATCAAGGACTCATTGGGAGAATCGCTCTGGAACTGAAATCGTAATGCTCACTGACATTTCCCCTATCTGAAAGTCTGATAAACGCCGTAAAAATTATTAAGTCCAAAAAAAATTTTTTTTAAACTTTTTTCAATTTTACCCCCGTGGGATATATATTCTACCCACACACATTTGGAACTCTCCTGGGGTACCCTCACACATATTATGCCCTCATTTAGTGGATATTTTCACAAAAAAGTGAAATTTTCAAAAATCCAGAAAATTTGCTGATAACGACTAAATATCAAAGACTCATTGGGTGAATCGCTCTGGAACTGAAATCGGAACGCTCACTGACATTTCCCCTATCTGAAAGTCTGATGAACGCCGGAAAAAATACTAAGCCCAAAAAAAATTTTTTTTAAACTTTGTTCAATTTTATCCCCGTGGGATATATATTCTACCCACACACATTTGGAACTCTCCTCGGGTACCCTCACACATATTATTCCCTCAGTTAGTGGATATTTTCACAAAAAAGTGAAATTTTTAAAAATCCAGAAAATTGGCAGAAAACGACTTAAATAGCAAGGACTCATTGGGCGAATAGCTCTGGAACTGAAATCGGAATGCTCACTGACATTTCCCCTATCTGAAAGTCTGATGAACGCCGGAAAAAATACTAAGCCCAAAAAAAAATTTTTTTAAACTTTGTTCAATTTTATCCCCGTGGGATATATATTCTGCCCACACACATTTGGAACTCTCCTGGGGTACCCTCACACATATTTTTCTATCATTTAGTGGTTATTTTCACAAAAAAGTGAAATTTTCAAAAATACCAGAAAATTGGCTGAAAACGACTAAATATCAAGGACTCATTGGGCGAATCGCTCTGGAACTGAAATCGGAATGCTCACTGACATTTCCCCTATCTGAAAGTCTGATGAACGCCGGAAAAATGACTAAGTCCAAAAAAAATTTTTTTTCAACTTTTTTCAATTTTACCCCCTGTGGGATATATATTCTACCCACACACATTTGGAACTCTCCTGGGGTACCCTCACACATATTATTCCCTCATTTAGTGGATATTTTCACAAAAAAGTGAAATTTTCAAAAATCCAGAAAATTGGCTGAAAACGACTAAATATCAAGGACTCATTGGGCGAATCGCTATGGAACTGAAATCTGAACGCTCACTGACATTTCCCCTATCTGAAAGTCTGATAAACGCCGGAAAACTTACTAAGTCCAAAAAAAAAATTTTTTCAACTTTTTTCAATTTTACCCCCGTGGGATATATATTCTACCCACACACATTTGGAACTCTCCTGGGGTACCCTCACACATATTATGCCCTCATTTAGTGGATATTTTCACAAAAAAGTGAAATTTTCAAAAATCCAGAAAATTGGCTGAAAGCGACTAAATATCAAGGACTCATTGGGAGAATCGCTCTGGAACTGAAATCGTAATGCTCACTGACATTTCCCCTATCTGAAAGTCTGATAAACGCCGTAAAAATTATTAAGTCCAAAAAAAATATTTTTTAAACTTTTTTCAATTTTATCCCCGTGGGATATATATTCTACCCACACACATTTGGAACTCTCCTGGGGTACCCTCACACATATTATGCCCTCATTTAGTGGATATTTTCACAAAAAAGTGAAATTTTCAAAAATCCAGAAAATTTGCTGATAACGACTAAATATCAAAGACTCATTGGGTGAATCGCTCTGGAACTGAAATCGGAACGCTCACTGACATTTCCCCTATCTGAAAGTCTGATAAACGCCGGAAAAATTACTAAGTCCAAAAAAAAATTTTTTTCAACTTTTTTCAATTTTACCCCCGTGGGATATATATTCTACCCACACACATTTGGAACTCTCCTGGGGTACCCTCACACATATTATTCCCTCATTTAGTGGATATTTTCACAAAAAAGTGAAATTTTTAAAAATCCAGAAAATTGGCAGAAAACGACTTAAATATCAAGGACTCATTGGGCGAATAGCTCTGGAACTGAAATCGGAATGCTCACTGACATTTCCCCTATCTGAAAGGCTGATGAACGCCGGAAAAAATACTAAGCCCAAAAAAAAATTTTTTTAAACTTTGTTCAATTTTATCCCCGTGGGATATATATTCTACCCACACACATTTGGAGCTCTCCTGGGGTACCCTCACACATATTTTTCCATCATTTAGTGGTTATTTTCACAAAAAAGTGAAATTTTCAAAAATACCAGAAAATTGGCTGAAAACGACTAAATATCAAGGACTCATTGGGCGAATCGCTCTGGAACTGAAATCAGAATGCTCACTGACATTTCCCCTATCTGAAAGTCTGATGAACGCCGGAAAAATTACTAAGTCCAAGAAAATTTTTTTTTAAACTTTTTTCAATTTTACCCCGTGGGATATATATTCTACCCACACACATTTGGAACTCTCCTGGGGTACCCTCACACATATTATGCCCTCATTTAGTGGATATTTTCACAAAAAAGTGAAATTTTCAAAAATCCAGAAAATTTGCTGATAACGACTAAATATCAAAGACTCATTGGGTGAATCGCTCTGGAACTGAAATCGGAACGCTCACTGACATTTCCCCTATCTGAAAGTCTGATGAACGCCGGAAAAAATACTAAGCCCAAAAAAAATTTTTTTTAAACTTTGTTCAATTTTATCCCCGTGGGATATATATTCTACCCACACACATTTGGAACTCTCCTCGGGTACCCTCACACATATTATTCCCTCAGTTAGTGGATATTTTCACAAAAAAGTGAAATTTTTAAAAATCCAGAAAATTGGCAGAAAACGACTTAAATAGCAAGGACTCATTGGGCGAATAGCTCTGGAACTGAAATCGGAATGCTCACTGACATTTCCCCTATCTGAAAGTCTGATGAACGCCGGAAAAAATACTAAGCCCAAAAAAAAATTTTTTTAAACTTTGTTCAATTTTATCCCCGTGGGATATATATTCTGCCCACACACATTTGGAACTCTCCTGGGGTACCCTCACACATATTTTTCTATCATTTAGTGGTTATTTTCACAAAAAAGTGAAATTTTCAAAAATACCAGAAAATTGGCTGAAAACGACTAAATATCAAGGACTCATTGGGCGAATCGCTCTGGAACTGAAATCGGAATGCTCACTGACATTTCCCCTATCTGAAAGTCTGATGAACGCCGGAAAAATGACTAAGTCCAAAAAAAATTTTTTTTCAACTTTTTTCAATTTTACCCCCTGTGGGATATATATTCTACCCACACACATTTGGAACTCTCCTGGGGTACCCTCACACATATTATTCCCTCATTTAGTGGATATTTTCACAAAAAAGTGAAATTTTCAAAAATCCAGAAAATTGGCTGAAAACGACTAAATATCAAGGACTCATTGGGCGAATCGCTATGGAACTGAAATCTGAACGCTCACTGACATTTCCCCTATCTGAAAGTCTGATAAATGCCGGAAAACTTACTAAGTCCAAAAAAAAAATTTTTTCAACTTTTTTCAATTTTACCCCCGTGGGATATATATTCTACCCACACACATTTGGAACTCTCCTGGGGTACCCTCACACATATTATGCCCTCATTTAGTGGATATTTTCACAAAAAAGTGAAATTTTCAAAAATCCAGAAAATTGGCTGAAAGCGACTAAATATCAAGGACTCATTGAGCGAATCGCTCTGGAACTGAAAACGGAACGCTCACTGACATTTCCCCTATCTGAAAGTCTGATAAAGGCCGGAAAAATGACTAAGTCCCAAAAAAAAATTTTTTTCAACTTTTTTCAATTTTACCCCCGTGGGATTTATATTCTACCCACACACATTTGGAACTCTCCCGGGGTACCCTCACACATATTATTCCCTCAGTTAGTGGATATTTTCACAAAAAAGTGAAATTTTCAAAAATCCAGAAAATTGGCTGAAAACGACTAAATATCAAGGACTCAATGGGCGAATCGCTCTGGATTTGAAATCGGAACGCTCACTGACATATCCCCCTATCTGAAAGTCTGATAAAAGCAGGAAAAATGAATAAGTCCCCAAAAAAATTTTTTTCAACTTTTTTCAATTTTATCCCCATGGGATATATATTCTACCCACACACATTTGGAACTCTCCTGGGGTACCCTTACACATATTATTCCCTCATTTAGTGGATATTTTCACAAAAAAGTGAAATTTTCAAAAATCCAGAAAATTGGCTGAAAACGACTAAATATCAAGGACTCATTGGGCGAATTGCTCTGGAACTGAAATCGGAATGCTCACTCACATTTCCCCTATCTGAATGTCTGATAACGCCGGAAAAATGACTAAGTCTCAAAAAAAATTTTTTTCAATTTTTTTCAATTTTACCCCCGTGGGATATATATTCTACCCACACCCATTTGGAACTCTCCTGGGGTACCCTCACACATATTATTCTCTCATTTAGTGGATATTTTCACAAAAAAGTGAAATTTTCAAAAATCCAGAAAATTGGCTGAAAACGACTAAATATCAGGGACTCATTGGGCGAATCGCTCTGGAACTGAAATCGGAACGCTCACTCACATTTCCCCAATCTGAAAGTCTGATAAACGCCGGAAAAATGACTAAGTCCAAAAAAAAAATTTTTTCAACTTTTTTCAATTTTACCCCCGTGGGATATATATTCTACCCACACCCATTTGGAACTCTCCTGGGGTACCCTCACACATATTATTCCCTCATTTAGTGGTTTTTTTCACAAAAAAGTGAAATTTTCAAAAATCCAGAAAATTGGCTGAAAACGACTAAATATCAAGGACTCATTGGGCGAATCGCTCTGGAACTGAAATCGGAACGCTCACTGACAAATCCCCTATCTGAAAGTCTGATAAACGCAGGAAAAATGACTAAGTCCAAAAAAAAAAAATTTTTCAACTTTTTTCAATTTTACCCCCGTGGGATATATATTTTACCCACACACATTTGGAACTCTCCTGGGGTACCCTCACACATATTATTCCCTCATTTAGTGGATATTTTCACAAAAAAGTGAAATTTTCAAAAATCCAGAAAATTGTCTGAAAACGACTAAATATGAAGGACTCATTGGGCGAATCGCTCTGCAACTGAAATCAGAATGTTCACTGACATTTCCCCTATCTGAAAGTCTGGTAAATGGCGGAAAAATGACTAAGTCCAAGAAAAAAATTTTTTAAACTTTTTTCAATTTTACCCCCGTGAGATATATATTCTACCCACACAAATTTGGAACTCTCCTGGGGTACCCTCACACATATTATTCCCTCATTTTGTGGATATTTTCACAAAAAAGTGAAATTTTCACAAAAAAGTGAAATTTTCAAAAATCCAGAAAATTGGCTGAAAACGACTAAATATGAAGGACTCATTGGGCGAATCGCTCGGGAACTGAAATCGGAATGCTCACTGACATTTCCCCTATCTGAAAGTCTGATGAACGCCGGAAAAATTACTAAGTCCAAAAAAAAATTTTTTTCAACTTTTTCCAATTTTATCCTGTGGGATATATATTCTACCCACACACATTTGGAACTCTCCTGGGGTACCCTCAGACATATTATTCCCTCATTTAGTGGATATTTTCACAAAAAAGGGAAATTTTCAAAAATCCAGAAAATTGGCTGAAAATGACTAAATATCAAGGACTCATTGGGCGAATCGCTCTGGAACTGAAATCGGAATGCTCACTGACATTTCCCCTATCTGAAAGTCTGATGAACGCCGGAAAAATTACTAAGTCCAAAAAAAATATTTTTTAAACTTTTTTCAATTTCATCCCCGTGGGATATATATTCTACCCACACACATTTGGAACTCTCCTGGGGATCCCTCACACATATTATGCCCTCATTTAGTAGATATTTTCACAAAAAGGTGAAATTTTCAAAAATCCAGAAAATTGGCTGAAAACGACTAAATATCAAGAACTCATTGGGTGAATCGCTCTGGAACTGAAATCGGAACGCTCACTCACATTTCCCCTATGTGAAAGTCTGATAAACGCCGGAAAAATTACTAAGTCCAAAAAAAAATTTTTTTCAACTTTTTTCAATTTTACCCCCGTGGGATATATATTCTACCCACACAAATTTGGAACTCTCCTGGGGTACCCTCACACATATTATGCCCTCATTTAGTGGATATTTTCACAAAAAAGTGAAATTTTCAAAAATCCAGAAAATTGGCTGAAAGCGACTAAATATCAAGGACTCATTGGGAGAATCGCTCTGGAACTGAAATCGTAATGCTCACTGACATTTCCCCTATCTGAAAGTCTGATAAACGCCGTAAAAATTATTAAGTCCAAAAAAAATTTTTTTTAAACTTTTTTCAATTTTACCCCCGTGGGATATATATTCTACCCACACACATTTGGAACTCTCCTGGGGTACCCTCACACATATTATGCCCTCATTTAGTGGATATTTTCACAAAAAAGTGAAATTTTCAAAAATCCAGAAAATTTGCTGATAACGACTAAATATCAAAGACTCATTGGGTGAATCGCTCTGGAACTGAAATCGGAACGCTCACTGACATTTCCCCTATCTGAAAGTCTGATGAACGCCGGAAAAAATACTAAGCCCAAAAAAAATTTTTTTTAAACTTTGTTCAATTTTATCCCCGTGGGATATATATTCTACCCACACACATTTGGAACTCTCCTCGGGTACCCTCACACATATTATTCCCTCAGTTAGTGGATATTTTCACAAAAAAGTGAAATTTTTAAAAATCCAGAAAATTGGCAGAAAACGACTTAAATAGCAAGGACTCATTGGGCGAATAGCTCTGGAACTGAAATCGGAATGCTCACTGACATTTCCCCTATCTGAAAGTCTGATGAACGCCGGAAAAAATACTAAGCCCAAAAAAAAATTTTTTTAAACTTTGTTCAATTTTATCCCCGTGGGATATATATTCTGCCCACACACATTTGGAACTCTCCTGGGGTACCCTCACACATATTTTTCTATCATTTAGTGGTTATTTTCACAAAAAAGTGAAATTTTCAAAAATACCAGAAAATTGGCTGAAAACGACTAAATATCAAGGACTCATTGGGCGAATCGCTCTGGAACTGAAATCGGAATGCTCACTGACATTTCCCCTATCTGAAAGTCTGATGAACGCCGGAAAAATGACTAAGTCCAAAAAAAATTTTTTTTCAACTTTTTTCAATTTTACCCCCTGTGGGATATATATTCTACCCACACACATTTGGAACTCTCCTGGGGTACCCTCACACATATTATTCCCTCATTTAGTGGATATTTTCACAAAAAAGTGAAATTTTCAAAAATCCAGAAAATTGGCTGAAAACGACTAAATATCAAGGACTCATTGGGCGAATCGCTATGGAACTGAAATCTGAACGCTCACTGACATTTCCCCTATCTGAAAGTCTGATAAACGCCGGAAAACTTACTAAGTCCAAAAAAAAAATTTTTTCAACTTTTTTCAATTTTACCCCCGTGGGATATATATTCTACCCACACACATTTGGAACTCTCCTGGGGTACCCTCACACATATTATGCCCTCATTTAGTGGATATTTTCACAAAAAAGTGAAATTTTCAAAAATCCAGAAAATTGGCTGAAAGCGACTAAATATCAAGGACTCATTGGGAGAATCGCTCTGGAACTGAAATCGTAATGCTCACTGACATTTCCCCTATCTGAAAGTCTGATAAACGCCGTAAAAATTATTAAGTCCAAAAAAAATATTTTTTAAACTTTTTTCAATTTTATCCCCGTGGGATATATATTCTACCCACACACATTTGGAACTCTCCTGGGGTACCCTCACACATATTATGCCCTCATTTAGTGGATATTTTCACAAAAAAGTGAAATTTTCAAAAATCCAGAAAATTTGCTGATAACGACTAAATATCAAAGACTCATTGGGTGAATCGCTCTGGAACTGAAATCGGAACGCTCACTGACATTTCCCCTATCTGAAAGTCTGATAAACGCCGGAAAAATTACTAAGTCCAAAAAAAAATTTTTTTCAACTTTTTTCAATTTTACCCCCGTGGGATATATATTCTACCCACACACATTTGGAACTCTCCTGGGGTACCCTCACACATATTATTCCCTCATTTAGTGGATATTTTCACAAAAAAGTGAAATTTTTAAAAATCCAGAAAATTGGCAGAAAACGACTTAAATATCAAGGACTCATTGGGCGAATAGCTCTGGAACTGAAATCGGAATGCTCACTGACATTTCCCCTATCTGAAAGGCTGATGAACGCCGGAAAAAATACTAAGCCCAAAAAAAAATTTTTTTAAACTTTGTTCAATTTTATCCCCGTGGGATATATATTCTACCCACACACATTTGGAGCTCTCCTGGGGTACCCTCACACATATTTTTCCATCATTTAGTGGTTATTTTCACAAAAAAGTGAAATTTTCAAAAATACCAGAAAATTGGCTGAAAACGACTAAATATCAAGGACTCATTGGGCGAATCGCTCTGGAACTGAAATCGGAATGCTCACTGACATTTCCCCTATCTGAAAGTCTGATGAACGCCGGAAAAATGACTAAGTCCAAAAAAAATTTTTTTTCAACTTTTTTCAATTTTACCCCCTGTGGGATATATATTCTACCCACACACATTTGGAACTCTCCTGGGGTACCCTCACACATATTATTCCCTCATTTAGTGGATATTTTCACAAAAAAGTGAAATTTTCAAAAATCCAGAAAATTGGCTGAAAACGACTAAATATCAAGGACTCATTGGGCGAATCGCTATGGAACTGAAATCTGAACGCTCACTGACATTTCCCCTATCTGAAAGTCTGATAAACGCCGGAAAAATAATTAAGTCCAAAAAAAATTTTTTTTCAACCTTTTTCAATTTTACTCCGTGGGATATATATTCTACCCACACACATTTGAAACTCTCTTGGGGTACCCTCACACATATTATTCCCTCATTTAGTGGATATTTTCACAAAAAAGTGAAATTTTCAAAAATCCAGAAAATTGGCTGAAAACGACTAAATATCAAGGACTCATTGGGCGAATCGCTCTGGAACTGAAACCGGAACGCTCACTGACATTTCCCCTATCTGAAAGTCTGATAAACGCCGGAAAAATGACTAAGTCCAAGAAAATTTTTTTTTAAACTTTTTTCAATTTTGCCCCCGTGGGATATATATTCTACCCACACACATTTGGAACTCTTGTGGGGTACCCTCACACATATTATTCCCTCATTTCGTGGATATTTTCACAAAAAGGTGAAATTTTCAAAAATCCAGAAAATTGGCTGAAAGCGACTAAATATCAAGGACTCATTGGGCGAATCGCTCTGGAACTGAAATTGGAACGTTCACTGACATTTCCCCTTTCTGAAAGTTTGATAAACGTGGGAAAAATTACTAAGTCCAAAAAAAAAAATTTTTCAACTTTTTTCAATTTTACCCCCGTGGGATATATATTCTACCCACACACGTTTGGAACTCTCCTGGGGTACCCTCACACATATTATTCCCTCATTTAGTGGATATTTTCACAAAAAAGTGAAATTTTCAAAAATCCAGAAAATTGGCTGAAAACGACTAAATATCAAGGACTCATTGGGCGAATTGCTCTGAAACTTAAATCGGAACTCTCACTGACATTTCCCCTATCTGAAAGTCTGATAAACGACGGAAAAATGACTAAATCCAAGAAAAAATTTTTTTAAACTTTTTTCAATTTTACCCCGTGGGATATATATTCTACCCACACACATTTGGAACTCTCCTGGGGTACCCTCACACATATTATTCCCTCATTTAGTGGATATTTTCGCAAAAAAGTGAAATTTTCAAAAATCCAGAAAATTGCCTGAAAACGACTAAATATCAAGGACTCATTGGGCGAATCGCTCTGGAACTGAAATCGGAACTCTCACTGATATTTTCCCTATCTGAAAGTCTGATAAACGCCGGAAAAATGACTAAGTCCAAGAAAAATTTTTTTTTAATTTTTTTCAATTTTACCCCGTGGGATATATATTCTACCCACACACATTTGGAACTCTCCTGGGGAACCCTCACACATATTATTCCCTTATTTAGTGGATATTTTCACAAAAAGGTGAAACTTTCAAAAATCCAGAAAATTGGCTGAAAATGACTAAATATCAAGGACTCATTGGGCGAATCGCTCTGGAACTGAAATTTGAACGCTCACTGACATTTCCCCTATCTGAAAGTCTGATAAACGCCGGAAAAATAATTAAGTCCAAAAAAAAAAAATTTTTCAACTTTTTTCAATTTTACCCCGTGGGATATATATTCTACCCACACACATTTGGAACTCATCTGGTGTACCCTCACACATATTATTCCTTCATTTAGTGGATATTTTCACAAAAAAGTGAAATTTTCAAAAATCCAGAAAATTGGCTAAACATGAGTAAATATCAAGCACTCATTGGGCGAATCACTCTGGAACTGAAATCGGAATGCTCACTGACATTTCCCCTATCTGAAAGTCTGATAAACGCCGGAAAAATAATTAAGTCCAAAAAAAATTTTTTTTCAACCTTTTTCAATTTTACTCCGTGGGATATATATTCTACCCACACACATTTGGATCTCTTGTGGGGTACCCTCACACATATTATTCCCTCATTTAGTGGATATTTTCACAAAAAAGTGAAATTTTCAAAAATCCAGAAAATTGGCTGAAAACGACTAAATATCAAGGACTCATTGGCCGAATCGCTCTGGAACTGAAATCGGTACGCTCACTGACATTTCCCCTCTCTGAAAGTCTGATAAACGCCGGAAAAATGACTAAGTCCAAGAAAAATTTTTTTGAACTTTTTACAATTTTACCCCGTGGGATATATATTCTACCCACACACATTTGGAACTCTCTTGGGGTACCCTCACACATATTATTCCCTCATTTAGTGGATATTTTCACAAAAAGGTGAAATTTTCAAAAATCCAGGAAATTGGCTGAAAACGACTAAATATCAAGGACTCATTGGGCGAATCGCTCTGGAACTGAAATCGGAACTCTCACTGACATTTCCCCTATCTGAAAGTCTGATAAACGACGGAAAAATGACTAAGTCCAAAAAAATCTTTTTTCAACTTTTTTCAGTTTTATCCCCGTGGGATATATATACTACCCACACACATTTGGAACTCTCCTGGGGTACCCTCACACATATTATTCCCTCATTTAGTGGATATTTTCAGAAAAAAGTGAAATTTTCAAAAATCCAAAATATTGGCTGAAAACGACTAAATATCAAGGACTCATTGGGCGAATCGCTCTGGAACTGAAATCGGAACGCTCACTGACATTTCCCCTATTTGAAAGTCTGATAAACGGCGGAAAAATTACTAAGTCCCAAAAAAATTTTTTTTCAACTTTTTTCAATTTTATCCCCGTGGGATATATATTCTACCCACACACATTTGGAACTCTTCTGGGGTACCCTCACACATATTATTCCCTCATTTAGTGAATATTTTCACAAAAAGGTGAAATTTTCAAAAACCCAGAAAATTGGCTGAAAACGACTAAATATCAAGGACTCATTGGGCGATTCGCTTTAGAACTGAAATCAGAACGCTCACTGACATTTCCCCTATCTGAAAGTCTGATAAACGCCGGAAAAATAATTAAGTCCAAAAAAAATTTTTTTTCAACTTTTTTCAATTTTAATCCGTGGGATATATATTCTACCCAAACACATTTGAAACTCTCTTGGGGTACCCTCACACATATTATTCCCTCATTTAGTGGATATTTTCACAAAAAAGTGAAATTTTCAAAAATCCAGAAAATTGGCTGAAAACAACTAAATATCAAGGACTCATTGTGCGAATCGCTCTGGAACTGAAACCAGAACGCTCACTGACATTTCCCCTATCTGAAAGTCTGATAAACGCAGGAAAAATCACTAAGTCCAAGAAATTTTTTTTTTAAACTTTTTTCAATTTTGCCCACGTGGGATATATATTCTACCCACACACATTTGGAACTCTTGTGGGGTTACCCTCACACATATTATTTCCTCATTTAGTGGATATTTTCACAAATCCAGAAAATTGGCTGAAAACGACTAAATATCAAGCACTCATTGGCCGAATCGCTCTGGAACTGAAATCGGAACGCTCACTGACATTTCCCCTCTCTGAAAGTCTGATAAACGCCGGAAAAATGACTAAGTCCAAGAAAAATTTTTTTGAACTTTTTACAATTTTACCCCGTGGGATATATATTCTACCCACACACATTTGGAACTCTCCTGGGGTACCCTCACACATATTATTCCCTCATTTAGTGGATATTTTCACAAAAAAGTGAAATTTTCAAAAATCCAGAAAATTGGCTGAAAACGACTAAATATCAAGGACTCATTGGGCGAATCGCTCTGGAACTGAAATCGGGACGCTCACTCACATTTCCCCTATCTGAAAGTCTGATAAACGATGGAAAAATGACTAAGTCCCCAAAAAATTTTTTTTCAACTTTTTTCAATTTTATCCCCGTGGGATATATATTCTACCCACACACATTTGGAACTCTCCTGGGGTACCCTCACACATATTATTCCCTCATTTAGTGGATATTTTCACAAAAAAGTGAAATTATCAAAAATCCAGAAAATTGGCTGAAAACGACTAAATATCAAGGACTCATTGGGCGAATCACTCTGGAACTGAAATCGGAACTCTCACTGACATTTCCCCTATCTGAAAGTCTGATAAACGACGGAAAAATGACCAAGTCCAAGAAAAAAATTTTTTAAACTTTTTTCAATTTAACCACGTGGGATATATTTTCTACCCACACACATTTGGAACTCTCCTGGAGTACCCTCACACATATTATTTCCTCATTTAGTGGATATTTTCACAAAAAAGTGAAATTTTCAAAAATCCAGAAAATTGGCTGAAAACGACTAAATATCAAGGACTCATTGGGCGAATCGCTCTGGAACTGAAATCGGAACGCTCACTGCCATTTCCACTATCTGAAAGTCTGATAAACGCCGGAAAAATGACTAAGTCAAAGAAAAAATGTTTTTAAACTTTTTTCAATTTTACCCCGTGGGATATATATTCTACCACACACATTTGGAACTCTTCTGGGGTTACCCTCACACATATTATTCCCTCATTTAGTGGATATTTTCAAAAAAAGGTGAAATTTTCAAAAATCCAGAAAATTGGCTAAAAACGACTAAATATCAAGGACTGATTGGGCGAATCGCTCTGGAACTGAAATCGGAACGCTCACTGACATTTCCCCTATCTGAAAGTCTGATAAATGCCGGAAAAATGACTAAGTCCAAGAAAAAAATTTTTTCAACTTTTTTCAATTTTACCCCGTGGGATATATATTCTAACCACACACATTTGGAACTCTCCTGGGGTACCCTCACGCATATTATTCCCTCATTTAGTGGATATTTTCACAAAAAAGTGAAATTTTGAAAAATCCAGAAAATTGGCTGAAAACGACTAAATATCATGGCCTCATTGGGCGAATCGCTCTGGAACTGAAATCGGAACGCTCCCTGACATTTCCCCTATCTGAAAGTCTGATAAATGCCGGAAAAATGACTAAATCCAAGAAAAAATTTTTTTCAACTTTTTTCAATTTTACCCCGTGGGATATATATTCTAACCACACACATTTGGAACTCTCCTGGGGTACCCTCACGCATATTATTCCCTCATTTAGTGGATATTTTCAAAAAAAGGTGAAATTTTCAAAAATCCAGAAAATTGGCTGAAAACGACTAAATATCAAGGACTCATTGGGCGAATCGCTCTGGAACTGAAATCTGAATGCTCACTGACATTTCCCCTATCTGAAAGTCTGATAAACGCCGGAAAAATGACTAAGTCCAAGAAAAAATGTTTTAAACTTTTTTCAATTTTACCCCGTGGGATATATATTCTACCCACACACACTTGGAAGTCTCCTGGGGTACCCTCACACATATTATTCCCTCATTTAGTGGATATTTTCACAAAAAAGTGAAATTTTCAAAAATCCAGAAAATTGGCTTAAAACGACTAAATATCAAGGACTCATTGGGCGAATCACTCTGGAACTGAAATCGGAACGCTCACTGACATTTCCCCTATTTGAAAGTCTGATAAACTACGGAAAAATGACTAAGTCCAAGAAAAAATTTTTTAAAACTTTTTTCAATTTTACCCCGTGGGATATATATTCTACCCACACACATTTGGAACTCTCCTGGGGTACCCTCACACATATTATTCCCTCATTTAGTGGATATTTTCACAAAAAATTGAAATTTTCAAAAATTCCAGAAAATTGGCTGAAAACAACCAAATATCAAGGACTCATTGGGCGAATCGCTCTGGAACTGAAATCGGAATGCTCACTGACATTTCCCCTATCTGAAAGTCTGATAAACGCTGGAAAAATTACTAAGTCCAAAAAAAAAATTTTTTCAACTTTTTTCAATTTTACCCCCGTGGGATATATATTCTACCCACACACAATTGGAACTCTCCTTTTGTACCCTCACACATATTAATCCCTCATTTAGTGGATATTTTCACAAAAAAGTGAAATTTTCAAAAATCCAGAAAATTGGCTGAAAACGACTAAATATCAAGGACTCATTGGGCCAATCGCTCTGGAACTGAAATCGGAACGCTCACTGACATTTCTCCTATCTGAAACTCTGATAAACGCCGGAAAAATGAGTAAGTCAAAGAAAAAATGTTTTTAAACTTTTTTCAATTTTACCCCGTGGGATATATATTCTACCCACACACATTTGGAACTCTCCTGGGGTACCCTCACACATATTATTCCCTCATTTACTTGATATTTTCACAAAAAAGTGAAATTTTTAAAAATTCAGAAAATTGGCTGAAAACAACTAAATATCAAGGACTCATTGGTCGAATCGCTCTGGAACTGAAATCGGAACGCTCACTGACATTTCCCCTATCTGAAAGTCTGATAAACGCCGGAAAAATGACTAAGTCCAAGAAAAATTTTTTTTAAACTTTTTTCAACTTTACCCCGTGGGATATATATTCTGCCCACACACATTTGGAACTCTCCTGGGGTACCCTCACACATATTATTCCCTCATTTAGTGGATATTTTCACAAAAAAAGTGAAATTTTCAAAAATCCAGAAAATTGGCTGAAAACGACTAAATATGAAGGACTCATTGGGCGAATCGCTCTGGAACTGAAATCGGAATGCTCACTCACATTTCCCCTATCTGAAAGTCTAATAAACGCCGGAAAAATGACTAAGCCAAAAAAAAAATGTATTCAACTTTTTTCAATTTTACCCCCGTGGGATATATATTCTACCCACACACATTTGGAACTCTCCTGGGGTACCCTCACACATATTATTCCCTCATTTACTTGATATTTTCACAAAAAAGTGAAATTTTCAAAAATTCAGAAAATTGGCTGAAAACAACTAAATATCAAGGACTCATTGGTCGAATCGCTCTGGAACTGAAATCGGAACGCTCACTGATATTTCCCCTATCTGAAAGTCTGATAAACGCCGGAAAAATGACTAAGTCCAAGAAATTTTTTTTTTAAACTTTTTTCAACTTTACCCCGTGGGATATATATTCTGCCCACACACAATTGGAACTCTCCTGGGGTACCCTCACACATATTATTCCCTCATTTAGTGGATATTCTCACAAAAAAAGTGAAATTTTCAAAAATCCAGAAAATTGGCTGAAAATGACTAAATATGAAGGACTCATTGGGCGAATCGCTCTGGAACTGAAATCGGAATGCTCACTCACATTTCCCCTATCGGAAAGTCTGATAAACGCCGGAAAAATGACTAAGCCAAAAAAAAAATGTATTCAACTTTTTTCAATTTTACCCCCGTGGGATATATATTCTACCCACACACATTTGGAAGTCTCCTGGGGTACCCTCACACATATTATTCCCTCATTTAGTGGATATTTTCACAAAAAAGTGAAATTTTCAAAAATCCAGAAAATTGGCTGAAAACGACTAAATATCAAGGACTCATTGGGCGAATCGCTCTGGAACTGAAATCGGAACGCTCACTGACATTTCCCCTCTCTGAAAGTCTGATAAACGCAGGAAAAATGACTAAGTCCAAGAAAAAAATTTTTTAAACTTTTTTCAACTTTACCCCGTGGGATATATATTCTGCCCACACACAATTGGAACTCTCCTGGGGTACCCTCACACATATTATTGCCTCATTTAGTGGATATTTTCACAAAAAAAGTGAAATTTTCAAAAATCCAGAAAATTGGCTGAAAATGACTAAATATGAAGGACTCATTGGGCGAATCGCTCTGGAACTGAAATCGGAATGCTCACTCACATTTCCCCTATCTGAAAGTCTGATAAACGCCGGACAAATGACTAAGTCCAAAAAAAAATGTTTTTCAACTTTTTTCAATTTTACCCCCGTGGGATATTTATTCTACCGACACACATTTGGAACTCTCCTGGGGTACCCTCACACATATTATTCCCTCATTTAGTGGATATTTTCACAAAAAAGTGAAATTTTCAAAATCCAAAATATTGGCTGAAAACGACTAAATATCAAGGACTCATTGGGCGAATCGCTCTGGAACTGAAACCGGAATGCTCACTGACATTTCCCCTATCTGAAATTCTGATAAACGCCAGAAAAATGACTAAGTCCAAGAAAAAAATTTTTTAAACTTTTTTCTATTTTACCCCGTGGGATATATATTCTACCCACACACATTTGGAACTCTCCTGGGGTACCCTCACACATATTATTCCCTCATTTAGTGGATATTTTCACAAAAAAGTGAAATTTTCAAAAATCCAAAATGTTGGCTGAAAACGACTAAATATCAAGGACTCATTGGGCGAATCGCTCTGGAACTGAAATCGGAATGCTCACTGACATTTCCCCTATCTGAAAGTCTGATAAACGCCGGAAAAATGACTAAGTCCAAGAAAAAAATTTTTTAAACTTTTTTCTATTTTACCCCGTGGGATATATATTCTGCCCACACACATTTGGAACTCTCCTGGGGTACCCTCACACATATTATTCCCTCATTTAGTGGATATTTTCACAAAAAAGTGAAATTTTCAAAAATCCAAAATATTGGCTGAAAACGACTAAATATTAAGGACTCATTGGGCGAATCGCTCTGGAACTGAAATCGGAACGCTCACTGACATTTCCCCTATCTGAAAGTCTGATAAACGCCGGAAAAATGACTAAGTCAAAAAAAAAATGTTTTTCAACTTTTTTCAATTTTACCCCCGTGGGATATATATTCTACCCACACACATTTGGAACTCTTCTGGGGTACCCTCACACATATTATTCCCTCATTTAGTGGATATTTTCACAAAAAAGTGAAATTTTCAAAAATCCAGAAAATTGGCTGAGAACGAATAAATATTAAGGACTCATTGCGAGAACCGCTCTGGAACTGAAATCGGAACGCTCACTGATATTTGCCCTATCTGAAAGTCTGATAAACGCCGTAAAAATGACTAAGTCCAAAAAAAAGAAAATTTTAAACTTTTTTCAATTTTACCCCGTGGGATATATATTCTACCCACACACATTTGGAACTTTCCTGGGGTACCCTCACACATATTATTCCCTCATTTAGTGGATATTTTCACAAAAAAGTGAAAGTTTCAAAAATCCAAAATATTGGCTGAAAACGACTAAATATCAAGGACTCATTGGGCGAATCGCTCTGGAACTGAAATCGGAATGCTCACTGACATTTCCCCTATCTGAAATTCTGATAAACGCCAGAAAAATGACTAAGTCCAAGAAAAAAATTTTTTAAACTTTTTTCTATTTTACCCCGTGGGATATATATTCTACCCACACACATTTGGAACTCTCCTGGGGTACCCTCACACATATTATTCCCTCATTTAGTGGATATTTTCACAAAAAAGTGAAATTTTCAAAAATCCAAAATATTGGCTGAAAACGACTAAATATCAAGGACTCATTGGTCGAATTGCTCTGGAACTGAAATCGGAATGCTCACTGATATTTGCCCTATCTGAAAGTCTGATAAACGCCGTAAAAATGACTAAGTCCAAAAAAAAGAAAATTTTAAACTTTTTTCAATTTTACCCCGTGGGATATAGATTCTACCCACACACATTTGGAACTTTCCTGGGGTACCCTCACACATATTATTCCCTCATTTAGTGGATATTTTCACAAAAAAGTGAAATTTTCAAAAATCCAAAATATTGGCTGAAAACGACTAAATTTAAGGACTCATTGGGCGAATCGCTCTGGAACTGAAATCGGAACGCTCACTGACATTTCCCCTATCTGAAAGTCTGATAAACGCCGGAAAAATGACTAAGTCCAAAAAAAAATGTTTTTCAACTTTTTTCAATTTTACCCCCGTGGGATATATATTCTACCCACACACATTTGGAACTCTCCTGGGGTACCCTCACACATATTATTCCCTCATTTAGTGGATATTTTCACAAAAAAGTGAAATTTTCAAAAATCCAGAAAATTGGCTGAAAACGACTAAATATCAAGGATTCATTGGGCGAATGGCTCTGGAACTGAAATCGGAATGCTCACTGACATTTCCCCTATCTGAAAGTCTGATAAACGCCGGAAAAATGACTAAGTCCAAGAAAATTTTTTTTTAAACTTTTTTCTATTTTACCCCTGTGGGATATGTATTCTAAACACACACATTTGGAACTCTCCTGGGGTACCCTCACACATATTATTCCCTCATTTAGTGGATATTTTCACAAAAAAGTGAAATTTTCAAAAATCCAGAAAATTGGCTGAAAACGACTAAATATCAATGACTCATTGGGCGAATCGCTCTGGAACTGAAATCGGAACGCTCACTCACATTTCCCCTATCTGAAAGTCTGATAAACGCCGGAAAAATGACTAAGTCCAAAAAAAATTTTTTTAAACTTTTATCAATTTTAACCCGTGGGATATATATTCTACCCACACACATTTGGAACTCTCCTGGGGTACCCTCACACATATTACTCCCTCATTTAGTGGATATTTTCACAAAAAAGTGAAATTTTCAAAAATCCAAAATATTGGCTGAAAACGACTAAATATCAAGGACTCATTGGGCGAATCGCTCTGGAACTGAAATCGGAATGCTCACTGATATTTGCCCTATCTGAAAGTCTGATAAACGCCGTAAAAATGACTAAGTCCAAAAAAAAGAAAATTTTAAACTTTTTTCAATTTTACCCCCGTGGGATATCTATTCTACCCACACACATTTGGAACTCTTCTGGGGTACCCTCACACAAATTATTCCCTCATTTAGTGGATATTTTCACAAAAAAGTGAAATTTTCAAAAATCAAGAAAATTGGCTGAGAACGAATAAATATTAAGGAGTCATTGGGCGAATCGCTCTGGAACTGAAATCGGAACGCTCACTGATATTTGCCCTATCTGAAAGTCTGATAAACGCAGGAAAAATGACTAAGTCCAAAAAAAAATAATTTTCAACTTTTTTCAATTTTACCCCGTGGGATATATATTCTACCCACACACATTTGGAACACTCCAGGGGTACCCTCACACATATTATTCCCTCATTTAGTGGATATTTTCACAAAAAAGTGAAATTTTCAAAAATACAAAATATTGGCTGAAAACGACTAAATATCAAGGACTCATTGGGCGAATCGCTCTGGAACTGAAATCGGAATGCTCACTGATATTTGCCCTATCTGAAAGTCTGATAAACGCCGGAAAAATGACTAAGTCCAAGAATATTTTTTTTTTAACTTTTTTCTATTTTACCCCGTGGGATATATATTCTACCCACACACATTTGGAACTCTCCTGGTATACCCTCACACATATTATTCCCTCATTTAGTGGATATTTTCACAAAAAAGTGAAATTTTCAAACATCCAAAATATTGGCTGAAAACGACTAAATATTAAGGACTCATTGGGCGAATCGCTCTGGAACTGAAATCGGAACGCTCACTGACATTTCCCCTATCTGAAAGTCTGATAAACGCCGGAAAAATGACTAAATCCAAAAAAATTTTTTTTTAAACTTTTTTCAATTTTACCCCCGTGGGATATGTATTCTAAACACACAGATTTGGAACTCTCCTGGGGTACCCTCACACATATTATTCCCTCATTTAGTGGATATTTTCACAAAAAAGTGAAATTTTCAAAAATCCAGAAAATTGGCTGAAAACGACTAAATATCAAGGACTCATTGGGCGAATCACTCTGGACCTGAAATCTGAACGCTCACTGACATTTCTCCTCTCTGAAAGTCTGATAAAGGCCGGAAAAATTACAAAGTCCCAAAAAAAAATTTTTTAAACTTTTTTCAATTTTACCCCCGTGGGATATATATTCTTCCCACACACATTTGGAACTCTCCTGGGGTACCCTCACACATATTATTCCCTCATTTAGTGGATAATTTCACAAAAAAGTGAAATTTTCAAATTCCAGAAAATTGGCTGAAAACGACTAAATATCAAGGACTCATTGGGCGAATCGCTCTGGAACTGAAATCAGAACACTCACTGACATTTCCCCAATCTGAAAATCTGATAAACGCCGGAAAAATGACTAAGTCCAAAAAAAAATTTTTTTCAACTTTTTTCAATTTTACCCCCGTGGGATATATATTCTACCCACACACATTTGGAACTCTCCTGGGGTACCCTCACACATATTATTCCCTCATTTAGTGGATATTTTCACAAAAAATTGAAATTTTCAAAAATCCAGAAAATTGGCTGAAAACGACTAAATATCAAGGACTCATTGGGCGAATCGCTCTGGAACTGAAATCGGAACGCTCACTGACATTTCCCCTATCTGAAAGTCTGATAAACGCCGGAAAAATGGCTAAGTCATCAAAAAAATTTTTTTTAACTTTTTTCAATTTTACCCCCGTGGGATATATATTCTACCGACATACATTTGGAACTCTCCTGGGGTACCCTCACACATATTATTCCCTCATTTAGTGGATATTTTCACAAAAAAGTGAAATTTTCCAAAATCCAGAAAATTGGCTGAAAACGACTAAATATCAAGGACTCATTGGGCGAATCACTCTGGACCTGAAATCTGAACGCTCACTGACATTTCTCCTCTCTGAAAGTCTGATAAACGCCGGAAAAATTACAAAGTCCCAAAAAAAAATTTTTTAAACTTTTTTCAATTTTACCCCCGTGGGATATATATTCTTCCCACACACATTTGGAACTCTCCTGGGGTACCCTCACACATATTATTCCCTCATTTAGTGGATAATTTCACAAAAAAGTGAAATTTTCAAAATTCCAGAAAATTGGCTGAAAACGACTAAATATCAAGGACTCATTGGGCAAATCGCTCTGGAACTGAAATCGGAACGCTCACTGACATTTCCTCTATCTGAAAGTCTGATAAATGCCGGAAAAATAACTAAGTCCCAAAAAAAAAAATTGTTCAACTTTTTTCAATTTTACCCCCATGTTATATATATTCTACCCACATACATTTACAACTCTCCTGGGGTACCCTCACACATATTATTCCCTCATTTAGTGGATATTTTCACAAAAAAGTGAAATTTTCAAAAATCCAGAAAATTGGCTGAAAACGACTAAATATCAAGAACTCATTGAGCGAATCGCTCTGGAACTGAAATCGGAACGCTCACTGACATTTCCACTATGTGATAGTCTGATAAACGCTGGAAAAATGACTAAGTCCAAAAAATAATTTTTTTCAACTTTTTTCAATTTTACCCCCGTGGGATATATATTCTACCCACACACATTTGGAACTCTCCTGGGGTACCCTCACACATATTATTCCCTCATTTAGTGGATATTTTCACAAAAAAGTGAAATTTTCAAAAATCCAGAAAATTGGCTGAAAACGACTAAATATCAAGGACTCATTGGGCGAATCGCTCTGGAACTGAAATCAGAACACTCACTGACATTTCCCCAATCTGAAAATCTGATAAACGCCGGAAAAATGACTAAGTCCAAAAAAAAAATTTTTTCAACTTTTTTCAATTTTACCCCCGTGGGATATATATTCTACCCACACACATTTGGAACTCTCCTGGGGTACCCTCACACATATTATTCCCTCATTTAGTGGATAATTTCACAAAAAAGTGAAATTTTCAAAAATCCAGAAAATTGGCTGAAAATGACTAAATATCAAGGACTCATTGTGCGAATCGCTCTGGAACTGAAATCGGAACGCTCACTGACATTTATCCTATCTGAAAGTCTGATAAACGCCGGAAAAATAACTAAGTCCCAAAAAAAAAATTTTTTAACTATTTTCAATTTTACCCCCGTGGGATATATATTCTACCCACACACATTTGGAACTCTCCTGGGGTACCCTCACACATATTATTCCCTCATTTAGTGGATATTTTCACAAAAAATTGAAATTTTCAAAAATCCAGAAAATTGGCTGAAAACGACTAAATATCAAGGACTCATTGGGCGAATCGCTCTGGAACTGAAATCGGAACGCTCACTGACATTTCTCCTATCTGAAAGTCTGATAAACGCCGGAAAAATTACTAAGTCCCAAAAAAAAAAATTTTTCAACTTTTTTCAATTTTACCCCCGTGGGATATATATTCTACCCAAATACATTTACAACTCTCCTGTGGTACCCTCACACATATTATTCCCTCATTTAGTGGATATTTTCACAAAAAAGTGAAATTTTCAAAAATCCAGAAAATTGGCTGAAAACGACTAAATATCAAGGACTCATTTGGCGAATCGCTGTGGAACTGAAATCGGAACGCTCACTGACATTTCCCCTATCTGAAAGTCTGATAAACGCCGGAAAAATGACTAAGTCCAAGAAAAAATTTTTTTAAACTTTTTTCAATTTTACCCCATGGGATATATATTCTAAACACACACATTTGGAACTCTCCTCGGGTACCCTCATACATATTCCCTCATATAGTGGATATTTTCACAAAAAAGTGAAATTTTCAAAAATCCTGAAAATTGGCTGAAAATGACTAAATATCAAGAACTCATTGAGCGAATCGCTCTGGAACTGAAATCGGAACGCTCACTGACATTTCCCCTATCTGAAAGTCTGATAAACGCCGGAAAAATAACTAAGTCCCCCAAAAAAATTTTTTTAACTTTTTTCAATTTTACCCCCGTGGGATATATATTCTACCGACACACATTTGGAACTCTCCTGGGGTACCCTCACACATATTATTCCCTCATTTAGTGGATATTTTCACGAAAAAGTGAAATTTTCCAAAATCCAGAAAATTGGCTGAAAACGACTAAATATCAAGGACTCATTGGGCGAATCGCTCTGGAACTGAAATCTGAATGCTCACTGACATTTCCCCTATCTGAAAGTCTGATAAACGCCGGAAAAATGACTAAGTCCAAAAAATAATTTTTTTCAACTTTTTTCAATTTTACCCCCGTGGGATATATATTCTACCCACACACATTTGGAACTCTCCTGGGGTACCCTCACACATATTATTCCCTCATTTAGTGGATATTTTCACGAAAAAGTGAAATTTTCCAAAATCCAGAAAATTGGCTGAAAACGACTAAATATCAAGGACTCATTGGGCGAATCGCTCTGGAACTGAAATCTGAATGCTCACTGACATTTCCCCTATCTGAAAGTCTGATAAACGCCAGAAATATTACAAAGTCCAAGAAAATTTTTTTTTAAACTTTTTTCAATTGTACCACGTGGGATATATATTCTAAACACACACATTCGGAACTCTCCTGGGGTACCCTCACACATATTATTCCCTCATTTAGTGGATATTTTCACAAAAAAGTGAAATTTTCAAAAATCCAGAAAATTGGCTGAAAACGACTAAATATCAAGGACTCATTGGGCGAATCGCTCTGGAACTGAAATCGGAACGCTCACTGACATTTCCCCTATCTGAAATTCTGATAAACGCCGGAAAAATAACTAAGTCCCAAAAAAAAAATTTTTCAACTTTTTTCAATTTTACCCCCGTGGGATATATATTCTACCCACACACATTTGGAACTCTCCTGGGGTATCCTCACACATATTATTCCCTCATTTAGTGGATATTTTCACAAAAAAGTGAAATTTTCGAAAATCCAGAAAATTGGCAGAAAACGACTAAATATCAAGGACTCACTGGGCGAATCGCTCTGTAACTGAAATCGGAACGCTCACTGACATTTCCCCTATCTGAAAGTCTGATAAATGCTGGAAAAATGACTAAGTCCAAAAAAAAATTTTTTTCAATTTTACCCCTGTGGGATATATATTCTACCCACACACATTTGGAACTCTCCTGGGGTACCCTCACACATATTATTCCCTCATTTAGTGGATATTTTCACAAAAAAGTGAAATTTTCAAAAATCCAGAAAATTGGCTGAAAACGACTAAATATTAAGGACTCATTGTGTGAATCGCTCTGGAACTGAAATCGGAACGCTCACTGACATTTCCCCTATCTGAAAGTCTGATAAACGCCGGAAAAATGACTAAGTCCAAAAAAAAATTTTTTTCAACTTTTTTCAATTTTACCCCCGTGGGATATATATTCTACCCACACACATTTGGAACTCTCCTGGGGTACCCTCACACATGTTATTCCCTTAATTAGTGGATATTTTCACAAAAAAGTGAAATTTTCAAAAATCCAAAATATTGGCTGAAAACTACTAAATATCAAGGACTCATTGGGCGAATCGCTCTGGAACTGAAATCGGAACGCTCACTGACATTTCCCCTATCTGAAAGTCTGATAAATGCAGGAAAAATGACTAAGTCCAAAAAAAATTTTTTTTCAACTTTTTTCAATTTTACCTCGTGGGATATATATTCTAAACACACACATTTGGAACTCTCCTGGGGTACCCTCACACATATTATTCCCTCATTTAGTGGATATTTTCACAAAAAAGTGAAATTTTCAAAAATCCAGAAAATTGGCTAAAAACGACTAAATATTAAGGACTCATTGTGTGAATCGCTCTGGAACTGAAATCGGAACGCTCACTGACATTTCCCCTATCTGAAAGTCTGATAAACGCCGGAAAAATGACTAAGTCCAAAAAAAAATTTTTTTCAACTTTTTTCAATTTTATCCCCGTGGGATATATATTCTACCCACACACATTTGGAACTCTCCTGGGGTACCCTCACACATATTATTCCCTCATTTAGTGGATATTTTCACAAAAAAGTGAAATTTTCAAAAATCCAAAATATTGGCTGAAAACGACTAAATATCAAGGACTCATTGGGCGAATCGCTCTGGAACTGAAATCGGAACGCTCACTGACATTTCCCCTATCTGAAAGTCTGATAAACACCGGAAAAATGACTAAGTCGAAGAAAAAATTTTTTAAAACTTTTTTCAATTTTACCTCGTGGGATATATATTCTAAACACACAAATTTGGAACTCTCCTGGGGTACCCTCTCACATATTATTCCCTCATTTAGTGGATATTTTCACAAAAAAGTGAAATTTTCAAAAATCCAGAAAATTGGCTGAAAACGACTAAATATCAAGGACTCATTGGGCGAATCGCTCTGGAACTGAAATCGGAATGCTCACTGACATTTCCCCTATCTGATAGTCTGAGAAATGCTGGAAAAATGACTAAGTACCAAAAAAAATTTTTTTCAACTTTTTTCAATTTTATAAATTTTTATCAATTTTTTCAACTTTTTTCAATATATATCCCCGTGGGATATATATTATAAACACACACATTTGGAACTCTCCTGGGGTAAACTCACACATTCCCTCATTTAGTGGATATTTTCACAAAAAAGTGAAATTTTCAAAAATCCAGAAAATTGGCTGAAAATGACTAAATATCAAGGATTCATTGGGCGAATCGCTCTGGAACTGAAATCTGAACGCTCACTGACATTTCCCCTATCTGAAAGTCTGATAAACGCGCGAAAAATGACTAAGTCCAAAAAATAATTTTTTTCAACTTTTTTCAATTTTACCCCCGTGGGATGTATATTCTACCCACACACATTTGGAACTCTCCTGGGGTACCCTCACACATATTATTCCCTCATTTAGTGGATATTTTCACAAAAAAGTGAAATTTTCAAAAATACAGAAAATTGGCTGAAAACGACTAAATATCAAGGATTCATTGGGCGAATCGCTCTGGAACTGAAATCTGAACGCTCACTGACATTTCCCCTATCTGATAGTCTGATAAATGCTGGAAAAATGACTAAGTACCAAAAAAAAATTTTTTCAACTTTTTTCAATTTTACCCCCGTGGGATATATATTCTACCCACACACATTTGGAACTCTCCTGGGGTACCCTCACACATATTATTCCCTCATTTAGTGGATATTTTCACAAAAAAGTGAAATTTTCAAAAATCCAGAAAATTGGCTGAAAATGACTAAAATTGGGCGAATCGCTCTGGAACTGAAATCTGAACGCTCACTGACATTTCCCCTATCTGAAAGTCTGATAAACGCCGGAAAAATGACTAAGTCCAAAAAAAAATTTTTTCCAACTTTTTTCAATTTTACACGTGGGATATATATCCTACCCACACACATTTGGAACTCTCCTGGGGTACCCTCACACATATTATTCCCTCATTTAGTGGATATTTTCACAAAAAAGTGAAATTTTCAAAAATCCAGAAAATTGGCTGAAAATGACTAAATATCAAGCATTCATTGGGCGAATCGCTCTGGAACTGAAATCTGAACGCTCACTGACATTTCCCCTATCTGAAAGTTTGATAAACGCCGGACAAATGACTAAGTCCAAAAAAAAATTTTTTTCAACTTTTTTCAATTTTCCCCGTGGGATATATATTCTACCCACACACATTTGGAACTCTCCTGGCGTACCCTCACACATATTATTCCCTCATTTAGTGGATATTTTCACAAAAAAGTAAAATTTTCAAAAATCCAAAATATTGGCTGAAAACGACTAAATATCAAGGACTCATTGGGCGAATCGCTCTGGAACTGAAATCGGAATGCTCACTGACATTTCCCCTATCTGAAAGTCTGATAAATGCTGGAAAAATGACTAAGTACCAAAAAAAAATTTTTTTCAACTTTTTTCAATTTTACCCCTGTGGGATATATATTCTACCCACACACATTTGGAACTCTCCTGGGGTACCCTCACACATATTATTCCCTCATTTAGTGGATATTTTCACAAAAAAGTGAAATTTTCAAAAATCCTGTAAATTGGCTGAAAACGACTAATTATCAAGGACTCATTGGTCGAATCGCTCTGTATCTGAAATCGGAACGCTCACTGACATTTCCCCTATCTGAAAGTCTGATAAACGCCGGAAAAATGACTAAGTCCAAGAAAAAAATTTTTTAAACTTTTTTCAATTTTACCCCGTGGGATATATATTATAAACACACACATTTGGAACTCTCCTGGGGTACCCTCACACATATTATTCCCTCATTTAGTGGATATTTTCACAAAAAAGTGAAATTTTCAAAAATCCAGAAAATTGGCTGAAAACGACTAAATATCAAGGACTCATTGGGCGAATCGCTGTGGAACTGAAATCGGAACGCTCACTGACATTTCCCCTATCTGAAAGTCTGATAAACGCCGGAAAAATGACTAAGTCCAAGAAAAAATTTTTTTAAACTTTTTTCAATTTTACCCCATGGGATATATATTCTAAACACACACATTTGGAACTCTCCTCGGGTACCCTCATACATATTCCCTCATATAGTGGATATTTTCACAAAAAAGTGAAATTTTCAAAAATCCTGAAAATTGGCTGAAAATGACTAAATATCAAGAACTCATTGAGCGAATCGCTCTGGAACTGAAATCGGAACGCTCACTGACATTTCCCCTATCTGAAAGTCTGATAAACGCCGGAAAAATAACTAAGTCCCCCAAAAAAATTTTTTTAACTTTTTTCAATTTTACCCCCGTGGGATATATATTCTACCGACACACATTTGGAACTCTCCTGGGGTACCCTCACACATATTATTCCCTCATTTAGTGGATATTTTCACGAAAAAGTGAAATTTTCCAAAATCCAGAAAATTGGCTGAAAACGACTAAATATCAAGGACTCATTGGGCGAATCGCTCTGGAACTGAAATCTGAATGCTCACTGACATTTCCCCTATCTGAAAGTCTGATAAACGCCGGAAAAATGACTAAGTCCAAAAAATAATTTTTTTCAACTTTTTTCAATTTTACCCCCGTGGGATATATATTCTACCCACACACATTTGGAACTCTCCTGGGGTACCCTCACACATATTATTCCCTCATTTAGTGGATATTTTCACGAAAAAGTGAAATTTTCCAAAATCCAGAAAATTGGCTGAAAACGACTAAATATCAAGGACTCATTGGGCGAATCGCTCTGGAACTGAAATCTGAATGCTCACTGACATTTCCCCTATCTGAAAGTCTGATAAACGCCAGAAATATTACAAAGTCCAAGAAAATTTTTTTTTAAACTTTTTTCAATTGTACCACGTGGGATATATATTCTAAACACACACATTCGGAACTCTCCTGGGGTACCCTCACACATATTATTCCCTCATTTAGTGGATATTTTCACAAAAAAGTGAAATTTTCAAAAATCCAGAAAATTGGCTGAAAACGACTAAATATCAAGGACTCATTGGGCGAATCGCTCTGGAACTGAAATCGGAACGCTCACTGACATTTCCCCTATCTGAAATTCTGATAAACGCCGGAAAAATAACTAAGTCCCAAAAAAAAAATTTTTCAACTTTTTTCAATTTTACCCCCGTGGGATATATATTCTACCCACACACATTTGGAACTCTCCTGGGGTATCCTCACACATATTATTCCCTCATTTAGTGGATATTTTCACAAAAAAGTGAAATTTTCGAAAATCCAGAAAATTGGCAGAAAACGACTAAATATCAAGGACTCACTGGGCGAATCGCTCTGTAACTGAAATCGGAACGCTCACTGACATTTCCCCTATCTGAAAGTCTGATAAATGCTGGAAAAATGACTAAGTCCAAAAAAAAATTTTTTTCAATTTTACCCCTGTGGGATATATATTCTACCCACACACATTTGGAACTCTCCTGGGGTACCCTCACACATATTATTCCCTCATTTAGTGGATATTTTCACAAAAAAGTGAAATTTTCAAAAATCCAGAAAATTGGCTGAAAACGACTAAATATTAAGGACTCATTGTGTGAATCGCTCTGGAACTGAAATCGGAACGCTCACTGACATTTCCCCTATCTGAAAGTCTGATAAACGCCGGAAAAATGACTAAGTCCAAAAAAAAATTTTTTTCAACTTTTTTCAATTTTACCCCCGTGGGATATATATTCTACCCACACACATTTGGAACTCTCCTGGGGTACCCTCACACATGTTATTCCCTTAATTAGTGGATATTTTCACAAAAAAGTGAAATTTTCAAAAATCCAAAATATTGGCTGAAAACTACTAAATATCAAGGACTCATTGGGCGAATCGCTCTGGAACTGAAATCGGAACGCTCACTGACATTTCCCCTATCTGAAAGTCTGATAAATGCAGGAAAAATGACTAAGTCCAAAAAAAATTTTTTTTCAACTTTTTTCAATTTTACCTCGTGGGATATATATTCTAAACACACACATTTGGAACTCTCCTGGGGTACCCTCACACATATTATTCCCTCATTTAGTGGATATTTTCACAAAAAAGTGAAATTTTCAAAAATCCAGAAAATTGGCTAAAAACGACTAAATATTAAGGACTCATTGTGTGAATCGCTCTGGAACTGAAATCGGAACGCTCACTGACATTTCCCCTATCTGAAAGTCTGATAAACGCCGGAAAAATGACTAAGTCCAAAAAAAAATTTTTTTCAACTTTTTTCAATTTTATCCCCGTGGGATATATATTCTACCCACACACATTTGGAACTCTCCTGGGGTACCCTCACACATATTATTCCCTCATTTAGTGGATATTTTCACAAAAAAGTGAAATTTTCAAAAATCCAAAATATTGGCTGAAAACGACTAAATATCAAGGACTCATTGGGCGAATCGCTCTGGAACTGAAATCGGAACGCTCACTGACATTTCCCCTATCTGAAAGTCTGATAAACACCGGAAAAATGACTAAGTCGAAGAAAAAATTTTTTAAAACTTTTTTCAATTTTACCTCGTGGGATATATATTCTAAACACACAAATTTGGAACTCTCCTGGGGTACCCTCTCACATATTATTCCCTCATTTAGTGGATATTTTCACAAAAAAGTGAAATTTTCAAAAATCCAGAAAATTGGCTGAAAACGACTAAATATCAAGGACTCATTGGGCGAATCGCTCTGGAACTGAAATCGGAATGCTCACTGACATTTCCCCTATCTGATAGTCTGAGAAATGCTGGAAAAATGACTAAGTACCAAAAAAAATTTTTTTCAACTTTTTTCAATTTTATAAATTTTTATCAATTTTTTCAACTTTTTTCAATATATATCCCCGTGGGATATATATTATAAACACACACATTTGGAACTCTCCTGGGGTAAACTCACACATTCCCTCATTTAGTGGATATTTTCACAAAAAAGTGAAATTTTCAAAAATCCAGAAAATTGGCTGAAAATGACTAAATATCAAGGATTCATTGGGCGAATCGCTCTGGAACTGAAATCTGAACGCTCACTGACATTTCCCCTATCTGAAAGTCTGATAAACGCGCGAAAAATGACTAAGTCCAAAAAATAATTTTTTTCAACTTTTTTCAATTTTACCCCCGTGGGATGTATATTCTACCCACACACATTTGGAACTCTCCTGGGGTACCCTCACACATATTATTCCCTCATTTAGTGGATATTTTCACAAAAAAGTGAAATTTTCAAAAATACAGAAAATTGGCTGAAAACGACTAAATATCAAGGATTCATTGGGCGAATCGCTCTGGAACTGAAATCTGAACGCTCACTGACATTTCCCCTATCTGATAGTCTGATAAATGCTGGAAAAATGACTAAGTACCAAAAAAAAATTTTTTCAACTTTTTTCAATTTTACCCCCGTGGGATATATATTCTACCCACACACATTTGGAACTCTCCTGGGGTACCCTCACACATATTATTCCCTCATTTAGTGGATATTTTCACAAAAAAGTGAAATTTTCAAAAATCCAGAAAATTGGCTGAAAATGACTAAAATTGGGCGAATCGCTCTGGAACTGAAATCTGAACGCTCACTGACATTTCCCCTATCTGAAAGTCTGATAAACGCCGGAAAAATGACTAAGTCCAAAAAAAAATTTTTTCCAACTTTTTTCAATTTTACACGTGGGATATATATCCTACCCACACACATTTGGAACTCTCCTGGGGTACCCTCACACATATTATTCCCTCATTTAGTGGATATTTTCACAAAAAAGTGAAATTTTCAAAAATCCAGAAAATTGGCTGAAAATGACTAAATATCAAGCATTCATTGGGCGAATCGCTCTGGAACTGAAATCTGAACGCTCACTGACATTTCCCCTATCTGAAAGTTTGATAAACGCCGGACAAATGACTAAGTCCAAAAAAAAATTTTTTTCAACTTTTTTCAATTTTCCCCGTGGGATATATATTCTACCCACACACATTTGGAACTCTCCTGGCGTACCCTCACACATATTATTCCCTCATTTAGTGGATATTTTCACAAAAAAGTAAAATTTTCAAAAATCCAAAATATTGGCTGAAAACGACTAAATATCAAGGACTCATTGGGCGAATCGCTCTGGAACTGAAATCGGAATGCTCACTGACATTTCCCCTATCTGAAAGTCTGATAAATGCTGGAAAAATGACTAAGTACCAAAAAAAAATTTTTTTCAACTTTTTTCAATTTTACCCCTGTGGGATATATATTCTACCCACACACATTTGGAACTCTCCTGGGGTACCCTCACACATATTATTCCCTCATTTAGTGGATATTTTCACAAAAAAGTGAAATTTTCAAAAATCCTGTAAATTGGCTGAAAACGACTAATTATCAAGGACTCATTGGTCGAATCGCTCTGTATCTGAAATCGGAACGCTCACTGACATTTCCCCTATCTGAAAGTCTGATAAACGCCGGAAAAATGACTAAGTCCAAGAAAAAAATTTTTTAAACTTTTTTCAATTTTACCCCGTGGGATATATATTATAAACACACACATTTGGAACTCTCCTGGGGTACCCTCACACATATTATTCCCTCATTTAGTGGATATTTTCACAAAAAAGTGAAATTTTCAAAAATCCAGAAAATTGGCTGAAAACGACTAAATATCAAGGATTCATTGGGCGAATCGGTCTGGAACTGAAATCTGAACGCTCACTGACATTTCCCCTATCTGAAAGTCTGATAAACGCCGGAAAAATGACTAAGTCCAAGAAAAAAATTTTTTAAACTTTTTTCAATTTTACCCCGTGGGATATATATTATAAACACACACATTTGGAACTCTCCTGGGGTACCCTCACACATATTATTCCCTCATTTAGTGGATATTTTCATAAAAAAGTGAAATTTTCAAAAATCCAGAAAATTGGCTGAAAATGACTAAATATCAAGGACTCATTGGGCGAATCGCTCTGGAACTGAAATCTGAATGCTCACTGACATTTCTCCTATCTGAAAGTCTGATAAACGCCGGAAAAATTACAAAGTCCAAAAAAAAATTTTTTCAAACTTTTTTCAATTTTACCCCCGTGGGATATATATTCTACCCACACACATTTCGAACTCTCCTGGCGTACCCTCTCACATATTATTCCCTCATTTAGTGGATATTTTCACAAAATGTGAAATTTTCAAAAATCCAAAATATTGGCTGAAAACGACTAAATATCAAGGACTCATTGGGCGAATCGCTCTGGAACTGAAATCGGAACGCTCACTGACATTTCCCCTATCTGAAAGTCTGATAAACACCGGAAAAATGACTAAGTCGAAGAAAAAATTTTTTAAAACTTTTTTCAATTTTACCTCGTGGGATATATATTCTAAACACACACATTTGGAACTCTCCTGGGGTACCCTCTCACATATTATTCCCTCATTTAGTGGATATTTTCACAAAAAAGTGAAATTTTCAAAAATCCAGAAAATTGGCTGAAAACGACTAATTATCAAGGACTCATTGGTCGAATCGCTCTGTATCTGAAATCGGAACGCTCACTGACATTTCCCCTATCTGAAAGTCTGATAAACGCCGGACAAATGACTAAGTCCAAAAAAAAATTTTTTTCAACTTTTTTCAATTTTCCCCGTGGGATATATATTCTACCCACACACATTTGGAACTCTCCTGGCGTACCCTCACACATATTATTCCCTCATTTAGTGGATATTTTCACAAAAAAGTGAAATTTTCAAAAATCCAGAAAATTGGCTGAAAACGACTAAATATCAAGGATTCATTGGGCGAATCGCTCTGGAACTGAAATCTGAACGCTCACTGACATTTCCCCTATCTGAAAGTCTGATAAACGCGCGAAAAATGACTAAGTCCAAAAAATAATTTTTTTCAACTTTTTTCAATTTTACCCCCGTGGGATGTATATTCTACCCACACACATTTGGAACTCTCCTGGGGTACCCTCACACATATTATTCCCTCATTTAGTGGATATTTTCACAAAAAAGTGAAATTTTCAAAAATACAGAAAATTGGCTGAAAACGACTAAATATCAAGGATTCATTGGGCGAATCGCTCTGGAACTGAAATCTGAACGCTCACTGACATTTCCCCTATCTGATAGTCTGATAAATGCTGGAAAAATGACTAAGTACCAAAAAAAAATGTTTTTCAACTTTTTTCAATTTTACCCCCGTGGGATATATATTCTACCCACACACATTTGGAACTCTCCTGGGGTACCCTCACACATATTATTCCCTCATTTAGTGGATATTTTCACAAAAAAGTGAAATTTTCAAAAATCCAGAAAATTGGCTGAAAATGACTAAAATTGGGCGGATCGCTCTGGAACTGAAATCTGAACGCTCACTGACATTTCCCCTATCTGAAAGTTTGATAAACGCCGGACAAATGACTAAGTCCAAAAAAAAATTTTTTCCAACTTTTTTCAATTTTACACGTGGGATATATATCCTACCCACACACATTTGGAACTCTCCTGGGGTACCCTCACACATATTATTCCCTCATTTAGTGGATATTTTCACAAAAAAGTTAAATTTTCAAAAATCCAAAATTTTGGCTGAAAACGACTAAATATCAAGGACTCATTGGGCGAATCGCTCTGGAACTGAAATCGGAACGCTCACTGACATTTCCCCTATCTGAAAGTCTGATAAACGCCGTAAAAATGACTTAGTCAAAGAAAATTTTTTTTTTAACTTTTTTCAATTTTACCCCGTGGGATATGTACTCTACCCACACACATTTGGAACTCTCCTGGGTTACCCTCACACATATTATTCCCTCATTTAGTGGATATTTTCACAAAAAAGTGAAATTTTCAAAAATCCAGAAAATTGGCTGAAAACGTCTAAATATCAAGGACTCATTGGCCGAATTGCTCTGAAACTGAAATCGGAATGCTCACTGACATTTCCCCTATCTGATAGTCTGATAAATGCTGGAAAAATGACTAAGTACCAAAAAAAAATTTTTTTCAACTTTTTTCAATTTTACCCCTGTGGGATATATATTCTACCCACACACATTTGGAACTCTCCTGGGGTACCCTCACACATATTATTCCCTCATTTAGTGGATATTTTCACAAAAAAGTGAAATTTTCAAAAATCCTGTAAATTGGCTGAAAACGACTAATTATCAAGGACTCATTGGTCGAATCGCTCTGTATCTGAAATCGGAACGCTCACTGACATTTCCCCTATCTGAAAGTCTGATAAACGCCGGAAAAATGACTAAGTCCAAGAAAAATTTTTTTTAAACTTTTTTCAATTTTACCCCGTGGGATATATATTATAAACACACACATTTGGAACTCTCCTGGGGTACCCTCACACATATTATTCCCTCATTTAGTGGATATTTTCACAAAAAAGTGAAATTTTCAAAAATCCAGAAAATTGGCTGAAAACGACTAAATATCAAGGATTCATTGGGCGAATCGGTCTGGAACTGAAATCTGAACGCTCACTGACATTTCCCCTATCTGAAAGTCTGATAAACGCCGGAAAAATGACTAAGTCCAAGAAAAAAATTTTTTAAACTTTTTTCAATTTTACCCCGTGGGATATATATTATAAACACACACATTTGGAACTCTCCTGGGGTACCCTCACACATATTATTCCCTCATTTAGTGGATATTTTCACAAAAAAGTGAAATTTTCAAAAATCCAGAAAATTGGCTGAAAACGACTAAATATCAAGGATTCATTGGGCGAATCGGTCTGGAACTGAAATCTGAACGCTCACTGACATTTCCCCTATCTGAAAGTCTGATAAACGCCGGAAAAATGACTAAGTCCAAGAAAAAAATTTTTTAAACTTTTTTCAATTTTACCCCGTGGGATATATATTATAAACACACACATTTGGAACTCTCCTGGGGTACCCTCACACATATTATTCCCTCATTTAGTGGATATTTTCATAAAAAAGTGAAATTTTCAAAAATCCAGAAAATTGGCTGAAAACGACTAATTATCAAGGACTCATTGGTCGAATCGCTCTGTATCTGAAATCGGAACGCTCACTGACATTTCCCCTATCTGAAAGTCTGATAAACGCCGGAAAAATGACTAAGTCCAAGAAAAAAATTTTTTAAACTTTTTTCAATTTTACCCCGTGGGATATATATTATAAACACACACATTTGGAACTCTCCTGGGGTACCCTCACACATATTATTCCCTCATTTAGTGGATATTTTCACAAAAAAGTGAAATTTTCAAAAATCCAGAAAATTGGCTGAAAACGACTAAATATCAAGGATTCATTGGGCGAATCGGTCTGGAACTGAAATCTGAACGCTCACTGACATTTCCCCTATCTGAAAGTCTGATAAACGCCGGAAAAATGACTAAGTCCAAGAAAAAAATTTTTTAAACTTTTTTCAATTTTACCCCGTGGGATATATATTATAAACACACACATTTGGAACTCTCCTGGGGTACCCTCACACATATTATTCCCTCATTTAGTGGATATTTTCATAAAAAAGTGAAATTTTCAAAAATCCAGAAAATTGGCTGAAAATGACTAAATATCAAGGACTCATTGGGCGAATCGCTCTGGAACTGAAATCTGAATGCTCACTGACATTTCTCCTATCTGAAAGTCTGATAAACGCCGGAAAAATTACAAAGTCCAAAAAAAAATTTTTTCAAACTTTTTTCAATTTTACCCCCGTGGGATATATATTCTACCCACACACATTTCGAACTCTCCTGGCGTACCCTCACACATATTATTCCCTCATTTAGTGGATATTTTCACAAAATGTGAAATTTTCAAAAATCCAAAATATTGGCTGAAAACGACTAAATATCAAGGACTCATTGGGCGAATCGCTCTGGAACTGAAATCGGAACGCTCACTGACATTTCCCCTATCTGAAAGTCTGATAAACACCGGAAAAATGACTAAGTCGAAGAAAAAATTTTTTAAAACTTTTTTCAATTTTACCTCGTGGGATATATATTCTAAACACACACATTTGGAACTCTCCTGGGGTACCCTCTCACATATTATTCCCTCATTTAGTGGATATTTTCACAAAAAAGTGAAATTTTCAAAAATCCAGAAAATTGGCTGAAAACGACTAATTATCAAGGACTCATTGGTCGAATCGCTCTGTATCTGAAATCGGAACGCTCACTGACATTTCCCCTATCTGAAAGTCTGATAAACGCCGGAAAAATGACTAATTCCAAGAAAAAAATTTTTTTAAACTTTTTTCAATTTTACCCCGTGGGATATATATTATAAACACACACATTTGGAACTCTCCTGGGGTACCCTCACACATATTATTCCCTCATTTAGTGGATATTTTCACAAAAAAGTGAAATTTTCAAAAATCCAGAAAATTGGCTGAAAATGACTAAATATCAAGCATTCATTGGGCGAATCGCTCTGGAACTGAAATCTGAACGCTCACTGACATTTCCCCTATCTGAAAGTTTGATAAACGCCGGACAAATGACTAAGTCCAAAAAAAAATTTTTTTCAACTTTTTTCAATTTTCCCCGTGGGATATATATTCTACCCACACACATTTGGAACTCTCCTGGCGTACCCTCACACATATTATTCCCTCATTTAGTGGATATTTTCACAAAAAAGTGAAATTTTCAAAAATCCAGAAAATTGGCTGAAAATGACTAAATATCAAGCATTCATTGGGCGAATCGCTCTGGAACTGAAATCTGAACGCTCACTGACATTTCCCCTATCTGAAAGTTTGATAAACGCCGGACAAATGACTAAGTCCAAAAAAAAATTTTTTTCAACTTTTTTCAATTTTCCCCGTGGGATATATATTCTACCCACACACATTTGGAACTCTCCTGGCGTACCCTCACACATATTATTCCCTCATTTAGTGGATATTTTCACAAAAAAGTGAAATTTTCAAAAATCCAGAAAATTGGCTGAAAACGACTAAATATCAAGGATTCATTGGGCGAATCGCTCTGGAACTGAAATCTGAACGCTCACTGACATTTCCCCTATCTGAAAGTCTGATAAACGCGCGAAAAATGACTAAGTCCAAAAAATAATTTTTTTCAACTTTTTTCAATTTTACCCCCGTGGGATGTATATTCTACCCACACACATTTGGAACTCTCCTGGGGTACCCTCACACATATTATTCCCTCATTTAGTGGATATTTTCACAAAAAAGTGAAATTTTCAAAAATACAGAAAATTGGCTGAAAACGACTAAATATCAAGGATTCATTGGGCGAATCGCTCTGGAACTGAAATCTGAACGCTCACTGACATTTCCCCTATCTGATAGTCTGATAAATGCTGGAAAAATGACTAAGTACCAAAAAAAAATGTTTTTCAACTTTTTTCAATTTTACCCCCGTGGGATATATATTCTACCCACACACATTTGGAACTCTCCTGGGGTACCCTCACACATATTATTCCCTCATTTAGTGGATATTTTCACAAAAAAGTGAAATTTTCAAAAATCCAGAAAATTGGCTGAAAATGACTAAAATTGGGCGGATCGCTCTGGAACTGAAATCTGAACGCTCACTGACATTTCCCCTATCTGAAAGTTTGATAAACGCCGGACAAATGACTAAGTCCAAAAAAAAATTTTTTCCAACTTTTTTCAATTTTACACGTGGGATATATATCCTACCCACACACATTTGGAACTCTCCTGGGGTACCCTCACACATATTATTCCCTCATTTAGTGGATATTTTCACAAAAAAGTTAAATTTTCAAAAATCCAAAATTTTGGCTGAAAACGACTAAATATCAAGGACTCATTGGGCGAATCGCTCTGGAACTGAAATCGGAACGCTCACTGACATTTCCCCTATCTGAAAGTCTGATAAACGCCGTAAAAATGACTTCGTCAAAGAAAATTTTTTTTTTAACTTTTTTCAATTTTACCCCGTGGGATATGTACTCTACCCACACACATTTGGAACTCTCCTGGGTTACCCTCACACATATTATTCCCTCATTTAGTGGATATTTTCACAAAAAAGTGAAATTTTCAAAAATCCAGAAAATTGGCTGAAAACGTCTAAATATCAAGGACTCATTGGCCGAATTGCTCTGAAACTGAAATCGGAATGCTCACTGACATTTCCCCTATCTGATAGTCTGATAAATGCTGGAAAAATGACTAAGTACCAAAAAAAAATTTTTTTCAACTTTTTTCAATTTTACCCCTGTGGGATATATATTCTACCCACACACATTTGGAACTCTCCTGGGGTACCCTCACACATATTATTCCCTCATTTAGTGGATATTTTCACAAAAAAGTGAAATTTTCAAAAATCCTGTAAATTGGCTGAAAACGACTAATTATCAAGGACTCATTGGTCGAATCGCTCTGTATCTGAAATCGGAACGCTCACTGACATTTCCCCTATCTGAAAGTCTGATAAACGCCGGAAAAATGACTAAGTCCAAGAAAAAATTTTTTTAAACTTTTTTCAATTTTACCCCGTGGGATATATATTATAAACACACACATTTGGAACTCTCCTGGGGTACCCTCACACATATTATTCCCTCATTTAGTGGATATTTTCACAAAAAAGTGAAATTTTCAAAAATCCAGAAAATTGGCTGAAAACGACTAAATATCAAGGATTCATTGGGCGAATCGGTCTGGAACTGAAATCTGAACGCTCACTGACATTTCCCCTATCTGAAAGTCTGATAAACGCCGGAAAAATGACTAAGTCCAAGAAAAAAATTTTTTAAACTTTTTTCAATTTTACCCCGTGGGATATATATTATAAACACACACATTTGGAACTCTCCTGGGGTACCCTCACACATATTATTCCCTCATTTAGTGGATATTTTCATAAAAAAGTGAAATTTTCAAAAATCCAGAAAATTGGCTGAAAATGACTAAATATCAAGGACTCATTGGGCGAATCGCTCTGGAACTGAAATCTGAATGCTCACTGACATTTCTCCTATCTGAAAGTCTGATAAACGCCGGAAAAATTACAAAGTCCAAAAAAAAATTTTTTCAAACTTTTTTCAATTTTACCCCCGTGGGATATATATTCTACCCACACACATTTCGAACTCTCCTGGCGTACCCTCACACATATTATTCCCTCATTTAGTGGATATTTTCACAAAATGTGAAATTTTCAAAAATCCAAAATATTGGCTGAAAACGACTAAATATCAAGGACTCATTGGGCGAATCGCTCTGGAACTGAAATCGGAACGCTCACTGACATTTCCCCTATCTGAAAGTCTGATAAACACCGGAAAAATGACTAAGTCGAAGAAAAAATTTTTTAAAACTTTTTTCAATTTTACCTCGTGGGATATATATTCTAAACACACACATTTGGAACTCTCCTGGGGTACCCTCTCACATATTATTCCCTCATTTAGTGGATATTTTCACAAAAAAGTGAAATTTTCAAAAATCCAGAAAATTGGCTGAAAACGACTAATTATCAAGGACTCATTGGTCGAATCGCTCTGTATCTGAAATCGGAACGCTCACTGACATTTCCCCTATCTGAAAGTCTGATAAACGCCGGAAAAATGACTAATTCCAAGAAAAATTTTTTTTTAAACTTTTTTCAATTTTACCCCGTGGGATATATATTATAAACACACACATTTGGAACTCTCCTGGGGTACCCTCACACATATTATTCCCTCATTTAGTGGATATTTTCACAAAAAAGTGAAATTTTCAAAAATCCAGAAAATTGGCTGAAAATGACTAAATATCAAGCATTCATTGGGCGAATCGCTCTGGAACTGAAATCTGAACGCTCACTGACATTTCCCCTATCTGAAAGTTTGATAAACGCCGGACAAATGACTAAGTCCAAAAAAAAATTTTTTTAAACTTTTTTCAATTTTCCCCGTGGGATATATATTCTACCCACACACATTTGGAACTCTCCTGGCGTACCCTCACACATATTATTCCCTCATTTAGTGGATATTTTCACAAAAAAGTGAAATTTTCAAAAATCCAGAAAATTGGCTGAAAACGACTAAATATCAAGGATTCATTGGGCGAATCACTCTGGAACTGAAATCTGAACGCTCACTGACATTTCCACTATCTGAAAGTCTGATAAACGCCAGAAAAATGACTAAATCCAAAAAATAATTTTTTTCAACTTTTTTCAATTTTACCCCCGTGGGATATATATTCTACCCACACACATTTGGAACTCTCCTGGGGTACCCTCACACATATTATTCCCTCATTTAGTGGATATTTTCACAAAAAAGTGAAATTTTCAAAAATACAGAAAATTGGCTGAAAACGACTAAATATCAAGGATTCATTGGGCGAATCGCTCTGGAACTGAAATCTGAACGCTCACTGACATTTCCCCTATCTGATAGTCTGATAAATGCTGGAAAAATGACTAAGTACCAAAAAAAAATTTTTTCAACTTTTTTCAATTTTACCCCCGTGGGATATATATTCTACCCACACACATTTGGAACTCTCCTGGGGTACCCTCACACATATTATTCCCTCATTTAGTGGATATTTTCACAAAAAAGTGAAATTTTCAAAAATCCAGAAAATTGGCTGAAAATGACTAAAATTGGGCGAATCGCTCTGGAACTGAAATCTGAACGCTCACTGACATTTCCCCTATCTGAAAGTCTGATAAACGCCGGAAAAATGACTAAGTCCAAAAAATAATTTTTTTCAACTTTTTTCAATTTTACCCCCGTGGGATGTATATTCTACCCACACACATTTGGAACTCTCCTGGGGTACCCACACACATATTATTTCCTCATTTAGTGGATATTTTCACAAAAAAGTGAAATTTTCAAAAATCCAGAAAATTGGCTGAAAATGACTAAAATTGGGCGAATCGCTCTGGAACTGAAATCTGAACGCACACTGACATTTCCCCTATCTGAAAGTCTGATAAACGCCGGAAAAATGGCTAAGTCCAAAAAAAAATTTTTTCCAACTTTTTTCAATTTTACACGTGGGATATATATCCTACCCACACACATTTGGAACTCTCCTGGGGTACCCTCACACATATTATTCCCTCATTTAGTGGATATTTTCACAAAAAAGTTAAATTTTCAAAAATCCAAAATTTTGGCTGAAAACGACTAAATATCAAGGACTCATTGGGCGAATCGCTCTGGAACTGAAATCGGAACGCTCACTGACATTTCCCCTATCTGAAAGTCTGATAAACGCCGTAAAAATGACTTCGTCAAAGAAAATTTTTTTTTTTACTTTTTTCAATTTTACCCCGTGGGATATATACTCTACCCACACACATTTGGAACTCTCCTGGGTTACCCTCACACATATTATTCCCTCATTTAGTGGATATTTTCACAAAAAAGTGAAATTTTCAAAAATCCAGAAAATTGGCTGAAAACGTCTAAATATCAAGGACTCATTGGCCGAATTGCTCTGAAACTGAAATCGGAATGCTCACTGACATTTCCCCTATCTGAAAGTCTGATAAACGGCTGAAAAATCACTAAGTCCAAAAAAAAATTTTTTTCAACCTTTTTCAATTTTATCCCCTTGGGATATATATTCTACCCACACACATTTGGAACTCTCGTGGGGTACCCTCACACATATTATTCCCTCATTTAGTGGATATTTTCACAAAAAAGTGAAATTTTCAAAAATCCAAAACATTGGCTGAAAACGACTAAATATCAAGGACTCATTGGGCGAATCGCTCTGGAACTGAAATCGGAATGCTCACTGACATTTCCCCTATCTGATAGTCTGATAAATGCTGGAAAAATGACTAAGTACCAAAAAAAAATTTTTTCAACTTTTTTCAATTTTACCCCCGTGGGATATATATTCTACCCACACACATTTGGAACTCTCCTGGCGTACCCTCACACATATTATTCCCTCATTTAGTGGATATTTTCACAAAAAAGTGAAATTTTCAAAAATCCAAAATATTGGCTGAAAACGACTAAATATCAAGGACTCATTGGCCGAATCGCTCTGGAACTGAAATCGGAATGCTCACTGACATTTCCCCTATCTGATAGTCTGATAAATGCTGGAAAAATGACTAAGTACCAAAAAAAAATTTTTTCAACTTTTTTCAATTTTACCCCCGTGGGATGTATATTCTACCCACACACATTTGGAACTCTCCTGGGGTACCCTCACACATATTATTCCCTCATTTAGTGGATATTTTCACAAAAAAGTGAAATTTTCAAAAATCCAGAAAATTGGCTGAAAACGACTAAATATCAGGGATTCATTGTGCGAATCACTCTGGAACTGAAATCTGAACGCTCACTGACATTTCCACTATCTGAAAGTCTGATAAATGCTGGAAAAATGACTAAATCCAAAAAATAATTTTTTTCAACTTTTTTCAATTTTACCCCCGTGGGATATATATTCTACCCACACACATTTGGAACTCTCCTGGGGTACCCTCACACATATTATTCCCTCATTTAGTGGATATTTTCACAAAAAAGTGAAATTTTCAAAAATCCAGAAAATTGGCTGAAAATGACTAAAATTGGGCGAATCGCTCTGGAACTGAAATCTGAACGCTCACTGACATTTCCCCTATCTGAAAGTCTGATAAACGCCGGAAAAATGACTAAGTCCAAAAAATAATTTTTTTCAACTTTTTTCAATTTTCCCCCGTGGGATGTATATTCTACCCACACACATTTGGAACTCTCCTGGGGTACCCACACACATATTATTTCCTCATTTAGTGGATATTTTCACAAAAAAGTGAAATTTTCAAAAATCCAGTAAATTGGCTGAAAACGACTAATTATCAAGGATTCATTGGGCGAATCACTCTGGAACTGAAAACGGAACGGTCACTGACATTTCCCCTATCTGAAAGTCTGATAAACGCCGGAAAAATGGCTAAGTCCAAAAAAAAATTTTTTCCAACTTTTTTCAATTTTACACGTGGGATATATATCCTACCCACACACATTTGGAACTCTCCTGGGGTACCCTCACACATATTATTCCCTCATTTAGTGGATATTTTCACAAAACAGTTAAATTTTCAAAAATCCAAAATTTTGGCTGAAAACGACTAAATATCAAGGACTCATTGGGCGAATCGCTCTGGAACTGAAATCGGAACGCTCACTGACATTTCCCCTATCTGAAAGTCTGATAAACGCCGTAAAAATGACTTCGTCAAAGAAAATTTTTTTTTTAACTTTTTTCAATTTTACCCCGTAGGATATATACTCTACCCACACACATTTGGAACTCTCCTGGGTTACCCTCACACATATTATTCCCTCATTTAGTGGATATTTTCACAAAAAAGTGAAATTTTCAAAAATCCAGAAAATTGGCTGAAAACGTCTAAATATCAAGGACTCATTGGCCGAATTGCTCTGAAACTGAAATCGGAATGCTCACTGACATTTCCCCTATCTGAAAGTCTGATAAACGGCTGAAAAATCACTAAGTCCAAAAAAAAATTTTTTTCAACCTTTTTCAATTTTATCCCCTTGGGATATATATTCTACCCACACACATTTGGAACTCTCCTGGGGTACCCTCACACATATTATTCCCTCATTTAGTGGATATTTTCACAAAAAAGTGAAATTTTCAAAAATCCAGAAAATTGGCTGAAAACGACTAAATATCAAGGATTCATTGGGCGAATCGGTCTGGAACTGAAATCTGAACGCTCACTGACATTTCCCCTATCTGAAAGTCTGATAAACGCCGGAAAAATGACTAAGTCCAAGAAAAAATTTTTTTAAACTTTTTTCAATTTTACCCCGTGGGATATATATTATAAACACACACATTTGGAACTCTCCTGGGGTACCCTCACACATATTATTCCCTCATTTAGTGGATATTTTCACAAAAAAGTGAAATTTTCAAAAATCCAGAAAATTGGCTGAAAACGACTAATTATCAAGGATTCATTGGGCGAATCCCTCTGGAACTGAAAACGGAACGCTCACTGACATTTCCCCTATCTGAAAGTCTGATAAACGCCGGAAAAATGGCTAAGTCCAAAAAAAAATTTTTTCCAACTTTTTTCAATTTTACACGTGGGATATATATCCTACCCACACACATTTGGAACTCTCCTGGGGTACCCTCACACATATTATTCCCTCATTTAGTGGATATTTTCACAAAAAAGTGACATTTTCAAAAATCCAAAATATTGGCTGAAAACGACTAAATATCAAGGACTCATTGGGCGAATCGCTCTGGAACTGAAATCGGAATGCTCACTGACATTTCCCCTATCTGATAGTCTGATAAATGCTGGAAAAATGACTAAGTACCAAAAAAAAATTTTTTCAACTTTTTTCAATTTTACCCCCGTGGGATATATTTTCTACCCACACACATTTGGAACTCTCCTGGGGTACCCTCACACATATTATTCCCTCATTTAGTGGATATTTTGACAAAAAAGTGAAATTTTCAAAAATCCTGTAAATTGGCTGAAAACGACTAATTATCAAGGACTCATTGGTCGAATCGCTCTGTATCTGAAATCGGAACGCTCACTGACATTTCCCCTATCTGAAAGTCTGATAAACGCCGGAAAAATGACTAAGTCCAAGAAAAATTTTTTTTAAACTTTTTTCAATTTTACCCCGTGGGATATATATTATAAACACACACATTTGGAACTCTCCTGGGGTACCCTCACACATATTATTCCCTCATTTAGTGGATATTTTCACAAAAAAGTGAAATTTTCAAAAATCCAGAAAATTGGCTGAAAATGACTAAATATCAAGCATTCATTGGGCGAATCGCTCTGGAACTGAAATCTGAACGCTCGCTGACATTTCTCCTATCTGAAAGTCTGATAAACGCCGGAAAAATGACAAAGTCCAAAAAATAATATTTTTCAACTTTTTTCAATTTTACCCCCGTGGTATATATATTCTACCCACACACATTTGGAACTCTCCTGGGGTACCCTCACTCATATTATTCCCTCATTTAGTGGATATTTTCACAAAAAAGTGAAATTTTCAAAAATCCAGAAAATTGGCTGAAAATGACTAAATATCAAGGACTCATTGGGCGAATCGCTCTGGAACTGAAATGGGAATGCTCACTGACATTTCCCCTATCTGAAAGTCTGGTAAACGCCGGAAAAATGACTAAGTCTCAAAAAAAATTTTTTTCAACTTTTTTAAATTTTATAACCGTGGGATGTATATTCTTCCCACACACATTTGGAACTCTCCTGGGGTACCCTCACACATATTATTCCCTCATTTAGTGGATATTTTCGCAAAAAAGTGAAATTTTCAAAAATCCAGAAAATTGGCTAAAAACGACTAACGAATCGCTCTGGAACTGAAATCTGAAAGCTCACTGACATTTCCCCTATCTGGAAGTCTGATAAACGCCGGAAAAATGACTAAGTCCAAAAAAAAATTTTTTTAAACTTTTTTCAATTTTACCCCCGTGGGATATATATTCTAACCACACACATTTGGAACTCTCCTGGGGTACCCTCCCACATATTATTCCCTCATTTAGTGAATATTTTCACAAAAAAAGTGAAATTTTCAAAAATCCAGAAAATTGGCTGAAAACAACTAAATATCAAGGACTCATTGGGCGAATCGCTCTGGAACTAAAATCGGAATGCTCACTGACATTTCCCCTATCAGAAAGTCTGATAAACGCCGGAAAAATGACTTAGTCCCAAAAATATTTTTTTTCAACTTTTTTCAATTTTATCTTCGTGGGATATATATTCTACCCACACACATTTGGAACTCTCCTGGGGTACCCTCACACATATTATTCCCTCATTTAGTGGATATTTTCACAAAAAAGTGAAATTTTTAAAAATCCAGAAAATTGGCTGAAAACGACTAAATATCAAGGACTCATTGGGCGAATCGCTCTGGAACTGAAATCGGAACGCTCACTGACATTTCCCCTATCAGAAAGTCTGATAAACGTCGGAAAAATGGCTAAGTCCAAAAAAAAAATTTTTTTAAACTTTTTTCAATTTTACCCCCGTGGGATATATATTCTACCCACACACATTTGGAACTCTCCTGGGGTACCCTCACACATATTATTCCCTCATTTAGTGGATATTTTCACAAAAAAGTGAAACTTTCAAAAATCCTAAATATTGGCTGAAAATGGCTAAATATCAAGGAATCATTGGGCGAATCGCTCTGGAACTGAAATCAGAATGCTCACTGACATTTCCCCTATCTGAAAGTCTGATAAACGCCGGAAAAATGACTAAGTCCAAAAAAAATGTTTTTCAACTTTTTTCAATTTTACCCCCGTGGGATATATATTCTACCCACACACATTTGGAACTCTCCTGGGATACCCTCACACATATTATTCCTTCATTTAGTGGATATTTTCACAAAAAAGTGAAATTTTCAAAAAACCAAAATATTGGCTGAAACTTACTAAATATCAAGGACTCATTTGGCGAATCGATCTGGAACTGAAATTGGAACGCTCACTGACATTTCCCCTATCTGAAAGTCTGATAAACGCTGGAAAAATGACTAAGCCCAAAAAAAAATTTTTTTCAACTTTTTTCAATTTTACCCCGTGGGATATATATTCTACACACACACACTTGGCACTCTCCTGGGGTACCCTCACAAATATTATTCCCTCATTTAGTGGATATTTTCACAAAAAAGTGAAATTTTCAAAAATCCAGAAAATTGGCTGAAAACGGCTAAATATCAAAACGACAAAACCAGGGGAGGAGTCCTGAGGAGATAATTTGCATATTCCCACTGCATTTTGGGGTAAGTGAAGAGTCTCCGCAAGCTCAAAGAACACTGGATTTTGGCTGTTGGAGCTGAAAAGAGGACATCGGTAAACCAGGGGAAGAGTCCTGAGGAGATAATTTGCATATTCCCACTGCATTTTGGGGTAAGTGAAGAGTCTCTGCGAGCTCAAAGAACACTGGATTTTGGCTGTTGGAGCTGAAAAGAGGACATCGGTAAACCAGGGGAGGAGTCCTGAGGAGATAATTTGCATATTCCCACTGCATTTTGGGGTAAGTGAAGAGTCTCCGCGAGCTCAAAGAACACTGGATTTTGGCTGTTGGAGCTGGAAAGAGGACATCGGTAAACCGCGCGCCTGCTGCCGCACGCATATTGAAGCTTTTTTCACTGTTTTCAGAACATTAACAGTAAGAACATGGAAGAGTCCAGGAGCCATTTGGTGAGCTGCATATCCTGCTACATGTTCACAGACTTGCCAGTGGAAAAGCCAAACTTCACATGCCAGAAATGCAAGCTTGTGTCCCTGTTGGAGGAAAAGTTGCGAAATCTAGAAGAGAGGTTAACTACCTTGAAAATCATTAAGGAAGGTGAAGAGTTCTTAGACAGAGCAGAATTATCTCTTCATGATTCAGAAAGAGAAGAAATTCGAACTGCACCTGACGAAACAGAGGAATGGAAGCATGTGACCCACAGAAGCAGGAGGATCGAGAGGCAGTCAGCACCCATACTGCTCAGGAACCAGTACCAGGCTCTCTCGCAGGAGAACCATGAAGAAATACAGCAAGATAAGACTTTGCCAGCAATGAATAACCTTGTAAGCCCTCAGAATCCTCCTGGATGGAGAAAGAAGAATGTTGTGAAGAAAAAACGGAGAGTGGTGGTCATGGGGGATTCCCTGTTAAGAGGAACAGAGGCCGCTATCTGCAGACCAGACATAACCTCAAGAGAAATGTGCTGTCTTCCTGGAGCAAAAATTAAAGATGTGTCTGACAGGATATCAAGACTCTTCAGACCTACAGATCACTACCCATTCCTGCTAATACATGTGAGGACAAATGACACCGCAAGAAAGGACCTGGAAACCATCTGCAGTGACTTTGAAGACTTAGGCAAGAAAGTGAAAGAATTGGGAGCGCAGGTGGTCTTCTCATCCATCCTCCCAGTGGATGGCCATGGAACAATGAGGTGGAATAAGATTCTACAGGTGAACAACTGGCTACGTCGATGGTGCCGTCAACAAGGATTTGGATTTCTGGATCACGGAATGAATTACCTATACGATGGACTACTTGCTAGAGATGGGGTGCACCTTACGAAGACTGGAAAACATGTATTTGGAAGTCGCCTTGCTACACTCATCAGAAGAGCTTTAAACTAGAAAATGTGGGAAGGGAAGCAAAAGGCCAGAAAAAGCCATACAGCTGACAAATACTATTGAGATCTCTGCTACTGGAAGTGGAAAGAAAGAACAAAGACAAAAAAATCTAAATAAAAATATGGGAGGAAGAGAAACCAATCACAAACTAAAATGTTTTTATACAAATGCACAAAGCATGGGCAACAAACAAGGAGAATTGGAACTACTAATGCAGGAAAAGAAATATGATGTCATTGGAATCACTGAAACTTGGTGGGACGATACACATGATTGGAATAAAAGGCTAAAAGGATACAACTTATTTGCAAGAAACAGAATTGATAAACAAGGAGGAGGTGTCGCATTGTATGTTAGAAAAGCGTATATCTGCACAGAGATTGAAGCTTCAGAGACTGGGAGTTCTGTGGAAACTGTTTGGGTAAGAATACAAGGAGAGAACAACGGAAAGGACACCATTGTAGGCATTTACTACAGGCCACCTGGGCAAGCTGAAGATATGGATGAACTCTTTATGTATCAAATGACCAAGTTCTCCAAAAAATATGACGTAGTGGTCATGGGAGATTTCAACTATCCAGACATTTGTTGGGAATCTCTCTCATGTAAAACTAACAGGTCAAGCAAATTCTTATCCTCTATTGCTGACAACTTTATCTTCCAAAAGGTAGGGGAGAAAACAAGGGGATCTGCTACTTTGGATCTAATCCTTATAAACAGGGAGGAAATGGTTGAGGAGGTAAAGGTGGCTGGGACCCTAGGAGGCAGCGATCATGCTATTATAGAATTTTGGATAACTAGAGGAGGAAGACATGTGAAGACTCAAACTTCAAGGTTAGATTTTAGAAAGGCAGATTTTAAGAGACTCAGAAAGAGAATAGGAGGGATCCAATGGCTGGATGTCCTTAAGGACAAAAATGTCCAGGAAGGATGGGAAATTTTTAAAAATGAGATTCTCAAAGCACAATCGTTAACAATCCCGAAAAGTAGGAAGAATGGGAAGCATTTAAGGAAACCAGGATGGATGAACACAGAACTTAAACACATGCTAAAAAGAAAGAAAGAAATGTTTATTAAATGGAAAGAGGGAGGCATATCTAAAGAAGATTATAATGCAGTCTGCAGATCCTGCAGGGCATGTATCAGGTTAGCTAAAGCTGACAATGAATTAAGGCTTGCAAGAGATATCAAAAGCAATAAAAAAGGATTTTGGGGGTATGTCAAAAGTAAAAGAAAAGTCAAAGATGCTATAGGATTTTTACAGGCTGAAAATGGAGAAATGGTAAGAGAGGATGTTGAGAAGGCCAAACTTTTTAATTCCTATTTTGCATCTGTTTTCTCTCAGAAAGAAAATGTAACATCAACTGATCTTCACTGTCCTTTTAAAGGAATAGAAGAATCCAAGTTATCTGTAAACAGAAAGATTGTGAGGGAATATTTAGCTAACATAAATGAGTTCAAGTCTCCAGGTCCAGATGAATTACACCCCAGAGTACTGAAGGAGATCGTAGAAGAAATTTTAGAACCACTCTCCATAATCTTTGAAAATTCTTGGAGAACAGGAGAAGTCCCAGAAGACTGGAGAAGAGCAAATGTTGTTCCTATCTTCAAAAAGGGGAAGAAGGTGGACCCAGGGAACTATAGGCCGGTGAGTCTGACTTCTATACCAGGAAAGATCTTTGAACAAATTATTAAACAACATGTATGTAAGTACCTGGATAAGAATGAAGTGATTAACCAGAGTCAGCATGGGTTTGTAACTAACAAGTCATGTCAGACTAACTTAATTTCCTTCTATGACAGAATCACTGACTGGGTGGATCAGGGAAATGCTGTAGATATAGTATATCTTGACTTCAGCAAAGCATTTGACAAAGTATCTCACAAAATCCTTATTGAAAAAGTGACCAAGTATGCAATGGACCAGGCAACTGTTAGGTGGATTCATAACTGGCTTAGTGATCGGACTCAAAGGGTGGTTGTAAATGGCTTCACATCCAGCTTGATGAATGTCTCAAGTGGGGTACCACAGGGCTCTGTCCTGGGACCTGTATTGTTCAACATCTTCATCAATGATTTAGATGAAGGAATTGAGGGTAAACTGATTAAATTTGCTGATGACACAAAGCTAGGAGGGATAGCTAATACTAGAGAAGAGAGAGAGAGGATTCAAAAAGACCTAAATAAACTGGAGCAGTGGGCAGCAACCAACAGAATGGTTTTTAACAGGGAAAAATGCAAAGTACTACATCTGGGCAATAAAAATGAAAAAAGCATATACAGAATGGGAGGAATAGAGCTAAGCAACAGTACATGTGAAAAAGACTTAGGTATACTAATAGATCATAGACTGAACATGAGTCAACAGTGTGATGCAGCAGCAAAAAAGGCAAATACAATTCTGGGATGTATTAACAGAAGCATACAGTCTAGATCACGTGAAGTCATTATCGGTCTTTACCCCTCTTTGGTCAGACCTCATCTGGAATACTGTGTACAGTTTTGGGCACCACATTTTAAAAAAGACATCGACAAACTGGAGCAAGTTCAGAGAAGAGCGACCAGAATGGTGACTGGTCTGCAAACCATGTCCTATGAGGAACGGTTGCAGGATTTGGGAATGTTTAGCTTGCAAAAAAGAAGACTGAGAGGAGACTTAATAGCTGTCTACAAATATGTCAAGGGCTGTCACATTGTAGAAGGATCATCTTTATTCTCATTTGCACAAGGAAAGACTAGAAGCAATGGGATGAAACTAAATGGGAGGAGACACAGATTAGATATTAGAAAAAACTTTTTGACAGTTAGGGTGATTAATGAGTGGAACAGGTTGCCACGAGAGGTGGTGAGTTCCCCTTCAATGGACGTCTTCAAACAGAGGCTGGACAGACACCTGTCTGAGATGATTTAGTGAACCCTGCTTTGAGCAGGGGGTTGGACCAGATGACCCAGGAGGTCCCTTCCAACTCTACCATTCTATGATTCTATGATTCTATGATTCTATCAAGGACTCATTTGGCGAATCGATCTGGAACTGAAATTGGAACGCTCACTGACATTTCCCCTATCTGAAAGTCTGATAAAGGCCAGAAAGATGACTAAGCTCAAAAAAAAAATTTTTTTTCAACTTTTTTCAATTTTACCCCCGTGGGATATATATTCTACCCACACACATTTGGAACTCTCCTGGGGTACCCTCACACATATTATTCCCTCATTTAGTGGATATTTTCACAAAAAAGTGAAATTTTCAAAAATCCAAAATATTGGCTGAAAACGACTAAATATCAAGGACTCATTGGGCGAATGGCTCTGGAACTGAAATCGGAATACTCACTGACAATTACCCTATCTGAAAGTCTGATAAACGGCGGAAAAATGAGTAAGTCCAAGAAAAAATTTTTTTGAACTTTTTTCAATTTTACCCCGTGGAATATATATTCTTCCCACAGACATTTGGAACTCTCCTGGGGTACCCTCACACATATTATTCCCTCATTTAGTGGATATTTTCACAAAAAAGTGAAATTTTCAAAAATCCAAAATATTGGCTGAAAATGACTAAATATCAAGGACTCATTGGGAGAATCGCTCTGGAACTGAAATCGGAATGCTCACTGACATTTCCCCTATCTGAAAGTCTGATAAACACTGAAAAAATGACTAAGTCCAAAAAAAATATTTTTCAACTTTTTTCAATTTTACCCCCGTGGGATATATATTCTAACCACACACATTTGGAACTCTCCTGGGATACCCTCACACATATTATTCCTTCATTTAGTGGATATTTTCACAAAAAAGTGAAATTTTCAAAAATCCAAAATATTGGCTGAAAACGACTAAATATCAAGGACTCATTGGGCGAATCGCTCTGGAACTGAAATCGGAATGCTCACTGACATTTCCCTTATCTGAAAGTCTGATAAACGCTGGAAAAATGACTAAGTCCAAAAAAATATTTTTTTCAACTTTTTTCAATTTTACCCCCGTGGGATATATATTCTACCCACACACATTTGGAACTCTCCTACGGTACCCTCACACATTTTATTCCCTCATTTAGTGGATATTTTCACAAAAAAAAGTGAAATTTTCAAAAATCCTGAAAATTGGCTGAAAATGACTAAATATCAAGGACTCATTGTGCGAATCGCTCTGGAACTGAAATTGGAACTCTCACTGACATTTCCCCTATCTGAAAGTCTGATAAATGCCGGAAAGATGACTAAGCTCAAAAAAAACAATTTTTCAACTTTTTTCAATTTTACCCCGTGGGATATATATTCTACCCACACACATTTGGAACTCTCCTGGGGTACCCTCACACATATTATTCCCTCATTTAGTGGATATTTTCACAAAAGAAGTGAAATTTTCAAATATCCAAAATATTGGCTGAAAACGACTAAATATCAAGGACTCATTGGGCGAATCGCTCTGGAACTGAAATCGGAATGCTCACTGACATTTCCCCTATCTGAAAGTCTGATAAACGCCGGAAAAATGACTAAGTCCCAAAAAAAATTTTTTTAAACTTTTTTCAATTTTACCCCCGTGGGATATATATTCAACCCACACACATTTGGAACTCTCCTGGGGTACACTCACACATATTATTCCCTCATTTAGTGGATATTTTCACAAAAAAGTGAAATTTTCAAATATCCAAAATAATGGCTGAAAACGACTAAATATCAAGGACTCATTGGGCGAATCGCTCTGGAATTGAAATCGGAATGCTCACTGACATTTCCCCTATCTGAAAGTCTGATAAACGCCGGAGAAATGACTTAGTCCAAAAAAAAATTTTTTTTCAACTTCTTTCAATTTTACCCCCGTGGGATATATATTCTACCCACACACATTTGGAACTCTCCTGGGGTACCCTCACACATATTTTTCCCTCATTTAGTGGATATTTTCACAAAAAAGTGAAAGTTTCAAAAATCCAGAAAATTGGCTGAAAATGACTAAATATCAAAGACTCATTGGGTGAATCGCTCTGGAACTGAAATCGCAATGCTCAATGACATTTCCCCTATCTGAAAGTCTGATAAACGCCGGAAAAATGGCTAAGTCCAAATAAAAATTTTTTAAACTTTTTTCAATTTTACCCCCGTGGGTTATATATTCTACCCACACACACTTGGAACTCTCCTGGGGTACCCTCACACATATTATTCCCTCATTTATTGGATATTTTCACAAAAAAGTTAAATTTTCAAAAATCCAAAATATTGGCTGAAAACGACTAAATATCAAGGACTCATTGGGCGAATCGCTCTGGAACTGAAATCGGAACGCTCACTGATATTTCCCCTGTCTGAATGTCTGATAAACGCCAGAAAAATGACTAAGTCCAAAAAAATAATTTTTTCACCTTTTTTCAATTTTACCCCCGTGGGATATATATTCTACCCACACACATTTGGAACTGTCCTGGGGTACCCTCACACATATTATTCCCTCATTTAGTGGATATTTTCACAAAAAAAGTGAAATTTTCAAAAATCCAAAATATTGGCTGAAAACGACTAAATATCAAGGACTCATTGGGCGAATCGCTCTGGAACTGAAATCGGAACGCTCACTGATATTTCCCCTATCTGAAAGTCTGATAAACGCCGGAGAAATGACTTAGTCTAAAAAAAAATTTTTTTTCAACTTTTTTCAATTTTACCCCCGTGGGATATATATTCTACCCACACACATTTGGTACTCTCCTGGGGTACCCTCACACATATTATTCCCTCATTTAGTGGATATTTTCACAAAAAAGTGAAAGTTTCAAAAATCCAGAAAATTGGCTGAAAATGACTAAATATCAAAGACTCATTGGGCGAATCGCTCTGGAACTGAAATTGGAATGCTCACTGACATTTCCCCTATCTGAAAGTCTGATAAACGCCGGAAAAATGACTAAGTCCAAAAAAAATTTTTTTTCAACTTTTTTCAATTTTACCCCCGTGAGATATATATTCTACCCACATACATTTGGAACTCTCCTGGGGTACCCTCACACATATTATTCCCTCATTTAGTGGATATTTTCACAAAAAAGAGAAATTTTCAAAAATCCTGAAAATTGGCTGAAAACGACTAATTATCAAGGACTCATTGGGCGAATCGCTCTGGAGCTGAAATTGGAATGCTCACTGACATTTCCCCTATCTGAAAGTCTGATAAATGGCGGAAAGATGACTAAGCTCAAAAAAAAAAAAAATTTTCAACTTTTTTCAATTTTACCTCTGTGGGATATATATTCTACCCACACACATTTGGAACTCTCCTGGGGTACACTCACATATATTATTACCTCATTTAGTGGATATTTTCACAAAAAAGTGAACTTTTCAAAAATCCAGAAAATTGGCTGAAAACGACTAAATATCAAGGACTCATTGGGCGAATCGCTCTGGAACTGAAATCGAAATGCTCACTGACATTTGCCCTATCTGAAAGTCTGATAAACGCCAGAAAAATGACTAAGTCCAAAAAAATAATTTTTTTCATCTTTTTTCAATTTTACCTCCGTGAGATATATATTCTACCCACACACATTTGGAACTCTCCTGGGGTACCCTCACACATATTATTCCATAATTTAGTGGATATTTTCACAAAAAAGTGAAATTCTCAAAAATCCAGAAAATTGGCTGAAAACGACTAAATATCAAGGACTCATTGGGCGAATCGCTCTGGAACTGAAATCGGAACGCTCACTCACTTTTCCGCTATCTGAAAGTCTGATAAACGCCGGAAAAATGACTAAGTCAAAAAAAAATTTTTTTTCAACTTTTTTCAATTTTACCCCCTTGGGATATATATTCTACCCACATACATTTGGAACTCTCCTGGGGTACCCTCACACATATTATTCCCTCATTTAGTGGATATTTTCACAAAAAAGTGAAATTTTCAAATATCCAAAATATTGGCTGAAAACGACTAAATATCAAGGACTCATTGGGCGAATCGCTCTGGAATTGAAATCGGAATGCTCACTGACATTTCCCCTATCTGAAAGTCTGATAAACGCCGGAAAAATGACTAAGTCCAAAAAAAAATTTTTTTCAACTTTTTTCAATTTTAACCCCGTGAGATATATATTCTACCCACACACATTTGGAACTCTCCTGGGGTACCCTCACACATATTATTCCCTCATTTAGTGGATATTTTCACAAAAAAGTGAAATTTTCAAATATCCAAAATATTGGCTGAAAACGACTAAATATCAAGGACTCATTGGGCTAATCACTCTGGAACTGAAATCGGAATGCTCACTGACATTTCCCCTATCTGAAAGTCTGATAAACGCCGGAAAAATGATTAAGTCCAAAAAAAAAATATTTTTCAACTTTTTTCAATTTTACCCCCGTGGGATATATATTCTACCCACACACATTTGGTACTCTCCTGGGGTACCTTCACACATGTTATTCCCTCATTTAGTGGATATTTTCACAAAAAAGTGAAAGTTTCAAAAATCCAGAAAATTGGCTGAAAATGACTAAATATCAAAGACTCATTGGGCGAATCGCTCTGGAACTGAAATCGGAACGCTCACTGATATTTCCCCTATCTGAAAGTCTGATAAACGCCGGAGAAATGACTTAGTCCAAAAAAAAATTTTTTCAACTTTTTTCAATTTTACCCCCGTGGGATATATATTCTACCCACACACATTTGGAACTCTCCTGGGGTACCCTCACACATATTATTCCCTCATTTAGTGGATATTTTCGCAAAAAAGTGAAATTTTCAAAAATCCAAAATATTGACTGAAAACGACTAAATATCAAGGACTCATTGGGCGAATTGCTCTGGAACTGAAATCGGAACGCTCACTGATATTTCCCCTATCTGAAAGTCTGATAAACGCCGGAGAAATGACTTAGTCCAAAAAAAAATTTTTTTTCAACTTTTTTCAATTTTACCCCCGTGGGATATATATTCTACTCACACACATTTGGTACTCTCCTGGGGTACCCTCACACATATTATTCCCTCATTTAGTGGATATTTTCACAAAAAAGTGAAAGTTTCAAAAATCCAGAAAATTGGTTGAAAATGACTAAATATCAAAGACTCATTGGGCGAATCGCTCTGGAACTGAAATCGGAACGCTCACTGATATTTCCCCTATTTGAAAGTCTGATAAACGCCAGAGAAATTACTTAGTCCAAAAAAAAATTTTTTCAACTTTTTTCAATTTTACCCCCGTGGGATATATATTCTACCCACACACATTTGGAACTCTCCTGGGGTACCCTCACACATATTATTCCCTCATTTAGTGGATATTTTCACAAAAAAGTGAAATTTTCAAAAATCCAGAAAATTGGCTGAAAACAACTAAATATCAAGGACTCATTAGGCGAATCGCTCTAGAACTGAAATCGGAGCGTTCACTGACATTTCCCCTATCTGAAAGTCTGATAAACGCCGGAAAAATGACTAAGTTCAAAAAAAATTTTTTTTTTACTTTTTTCAATTTTACCGCCGTGGGATATATATTCTACCCACACACATTTGGAACTGTCCTAGGGTACCCTCACACATATTATTCCATCATTTAGTGGATATTTTCACAATAAAGTGAAATTTTCAAAAATCCAAAATATTGGCTGAAAACTACTAAATATCAAGGACTCATTGGGCGAATCGCTCTGGAACTGACATCGGAACGCTCACTGACATTTCCCCTATGTGAAAGTCTGATAAACGCCGGAAAAATGACTAGGTCCAAAAAAAAATTTCTTTCAACTTTTTTCAATTTTACCCCCGTGGGATATATATTCTACCCACACACATTTGGAACTCCTGGGGTACCCTCACACATATTATTCCCTCATTTAGTGGATATTTTCACAAAAAAGTGAAATTTTCAAAAATCCAAAATATTGGCTGAAAACGACTAAATATCAAGGACTCATTGGGCGAATCGCTCTGGAACTGAAATCGGAACGCTGACTAATATTTCCCCTATCTGAAAGTCTGATAAACGCCGGAAAAATGACTTAGTCCAAAAAAAAATTTTTTTTAAACTTTTTTCAATTTTACCCCCGTGGGATATATATTCTACCCACACACATTTGGAACTCTCCTGGGGTACCCTCACACAGATTATTCCCTCATTTAGTGGATATTTTCACAAAAAAGTGAAAGTTTCAAAAATCCAGAAAATTGGCTGAAAATGACTAAATATCAAAGACTCATTGGGTGAATCGCTCTGGAACTGAAATAGAAATGCTCACTGACATTTGCCCTATATGAAAGTCTGATAAACGCCGGAAAAATGACTAAGTCCAAAAAAATAATTTTTTCACCTTTTTTCAATTTTACCCCCGTGGGATATATATTCTACCCACACACATTTGGAACTCTCCTGGGGTACCCTCACACATATTATTTCCTCATTTAGTGGATATTTTCACAAAAAAGTGAAATTTTCAAAACTCCAGAAAATTGGCTGAAAACGACTAAATAACAAGGACTCATTGGGCTAATCGCTCTGGAACTGAAATCGGAACGCTGACTGATATTTCCCCTATCTGAAAGTCTGATAAACGCCGGAGAAATGACTTAGTCCAAAAAAAAAATTTTTTTCAACTTTTTTCAATTTTACCCCCGTGGGATATATATTCTACCCACACACATTTGCAACTCTCCTGGGGTACCCTCACACATATTATTCCCTCATTTAGTGGATATTTTCACAAAAAAGTGAAATTTTCAAAAATCCTAAATATTGGCTGAAAACGACTAAATATCAAGGACTCATTGGGCGAATCGCTCTGGTACTGAAATTGGAACGCTCACTGACATTTCCCCTATCTTAAAGTCAGATAAACGCCAGAAAAATGACTAAGTCCAAAATAAAAATTTTTTCAACTTTTTTCAATTTTACCCCCGTGGGTTATATATTCTACCCACACACATTTGGAACTCTCCTGGGGTACCCTCACCCATATTATTCCCTCATTTACTGGATATTTTCACAAAAAAGTTAAATTTTCAAAAATCCAAAATATTGGCTGAAAACTACTAAATATCAAGGACTCAATTGGCAAATCGCTCTGGAACTGAAATCGGAATGCTCACTGATATTTCCCCTATCTGAAAGTCTGATAAACGCCGGACAAATGACAGTCCAAAAAAAATATTTTTTTCAACTTTTTTCAATTTTACCCCCGTGGGAAATATATTCTACCCACACACATTTGAAACTCTCCTGGGGTACCCTCACACATATTATTCCCTCATTTAGTGGATATTTTCACAAGAAAGTTAAATATTCAAAAATTCAAAATATTGGCTGAAAACTACTAAATATCAAGGACTCAATGGTCGAATCGCTCTGGAACTGAAATCGGAATGCTCACTGACATTTCCCCTATCTGAAAGTCTGATAAACGCCGGAAAAATGACTAAGTCCAAAATAAAAAAATGTTCAATTTTTTTCAATTTTACCCCCGTGGGTTATATATTCTACCCACACACATTTTTAACTCTCCTGTGGTACCCTCACACATATTATTCCCTCATTTAGTGGATATTTTCAAAAAAAGTTAGATATTCAAAAATCCAAAATATTGGCTGAAAACTACTAAATATCAAGGACTCAATGGGCGAATCGCTCTGGAACTGAAATCGGAATGCTCACTGACATTTGCCTTATCTGAAAGTCTGATAAACGCCGGAAAAATGACTAAGTCGAAAAAATTTTTTTTTTAACTATTTTCAATTTTACCCCCGTGGGATATATATTCTACCCACACACATTTGCAACACTCCTGGGGTACCCTCACACATATTATTCCCTCATTTAGTGGATATTTTCACAAAAAAGTGAAAGTTTCAAAAATCCAGAAAATTGGCTGAAAATGACTAAATATCAAAGACTCATTGGGTGAATCGCTCTGGAACTGAAATCGGAATGCTCACTCACATTTCCCCTATCTGAAAGTCTGATAAACGCCGGAAAAATGACTAAGTCCAAAAAAAAATTTTTTTCAACTTTTTTCAATTTTACCCCCGTGGGATATATATTCTACCCACACACATTTGGAACTCTCCTGGGGTACTCTCACACATATTATTCCCTCATTTAGTGGATATTTTCACAAAAAAGTGAAATTTTCAAAAATCCTAAATATTGGCTGAAAACGACTAAATATCAAGGACTCATTGGGCGAATCGCTCTGGTACTGAAATCGGAACAATCACTGACATTTCCCCTATCTTAAAGTCAGATAAACGCCAGAAAAATGACTAAGTCCAAAATAAAAAAATTTTCAATTTTTTTCAATTTTACCCCCGTCGGTTATATATTCTACCCACACACATTTTTAACTCTCCTGGGGTACCCTCCCACATATTATTCCCTTATTTAGTGGATATTTTCAAAAAAAGTTAGATATTCAAAAATCCAAAATATTGGCTGAGAACCACTAAATATCAAGGGCTCATTGGGTGAATCGCTCTGGCACTGAAATCGGAACGCTCACGAACATTTCCCCTATCTGAAAGTCTGATAAACGCCAGAAAAATCACTAAGTCCGAAAAAAAAAATTTTTTCAACTTTGTTCAATTTTACCCCAGTAGGATATATATTCTACCCACACACATTTGGAACTCTCCTGGGGTACCCTCACACATATTATTCCCTCATTTAGTGGATATTTTCACAAAAAAGTGAAATTTTCAAAAATCCAGAAAGTTGACTGAAAGCGACTAAATATTAAAGGACTCATTGGCCGAATCGCTCTGAAACTGAAATTGGAACGCTCACTGACATTTGCCCTATCTGAAAGTCTGATAAACGCCGGAAAAATGACTAAGTCAATAAAAAAAATGTTTTCAACTTTTTTCAAATTTACCCCCGTGGGATATATATTCTACCCACACACATTTGGAACTCTCCTGGGGTACCCTCACACATATTATTCCCTCATTTAGTGGATATTTTCACAAAAAAGTGAAATTTTCAAAAATCCAAAATATTGGCTGAGAACGACTAAATATCAAGGACTCATTGGGCGTATCGCTCTGGCAATGAAATCGGAATGCTCACTGACATTTCCCCTATCTGAAAGTCTGGTAAACGCCGGAAAAATGACTAAGTCATTTAAAATTTATTTTTCAACTTCTTTCAATTTTACCCCCGTGAGATATATATTCTACCCACACACAATTGTAACTCTCCTGGGGTACCCTCAAACATATTATTCCCTCATTTAGTGGATATTTTCACAAAAAAGTGAAATTTTCAAAAATCCAAAATATTGGCTGAGAACGACTAAATATCAAGGACTCATTGGGCGAATCGCTCTGGAACTGAAATCGGAACGCTCACTGACATTTGCCCTATCTGAAAGTCTGATAAACGCCGGAAAAATGACTAAGTCCAAAAAAAAAATGTTTTCTAGTTTTTTCAATTTTACCCCCATGAGATATATATTCTACCCACAAACATTTAGAACTCTCCTTGGGTACCCTCACACACATTATTCCCTCATTTAGTGGATATTTTCAAAAAAAAAGTGAATTTTTCAAAAATCAAGAAAATTGGCTGAAAACGACTTAATAACAAGGACTCATTGGGTGAATCGCTGTGGAAGAGAAATCGGAACGCTCACTGACATTTCCCCTATCTGAAAGTCTGATAAACGCAGGAAAAATTACTAAGTCCAAAAAAAAATGTTTTCAACTTTTTTCAATTTTACCCCCGTGGGATATATATTCTACCCACACACATTTGGAACTCTCCTGGGGTACCCTCACACATATTATTCCCTCATTTAGTGGATATTTTTACAAAAAAGTGAAATTTTCAAAAATCCAGAAAGTTGACTGAAAACGACTAAATATTAAAGGACTCATTGGGCGAATCGCTCTGGAACTGAAATCGGAACGCTCACTGACATTTCCCCTATCTGAAAGTCTGATAAACGCAGGAAAAATTATTAAGTCCAAAAAAAAAAATGTTTTCAACTTTTTTCAATTTTACCCCCGTGGTATATATATTCTACCCACACACATTTGGAACTCTCCTGGAGTACCCTCACCCTCATTTAGTGGATATTTTCACAAAAAAGTGAAATTTTCAAAAATCCAAAATATTGGCTGAGAGCGACTAAATATCAAGGACTCATTGGGCGAATCGCTCTGGCACTGAAATCGGAACGCTCACTGACATTTCCCCTATCTGAAAGTCTGATAAACGCCAGAAAAATGACTGAGTCCCCAAAAAATTTTTTTTCAACTTTTTTCAATGTTACCCCCGTGGGATATATATTCTACCCACACACATTTGGAACTCTCTTGGGATACCCTCACACATAATATTCCCTCATTTAGTGGATATTTTCACAAAAAAGTGAAATTTTCAAAAATCCAGAAAATTGGCTGAAAACGACTAAATATCAAAGACTCATGGGGCGAATCGCTCTGGAACTGAAATCGGAATGCTCACTTACATTTGCCCTATCTGAAAGTCTGATAAACGCCGGAAAAATGACTAAGTCCAAAAAAAAATGTTTTCAACTTTTTTCAATTTTACCCCCGTGGGATATATATTCTACCCACACACATTTGGAACTATCCTGGAGTACCCTCACCCTCATTTAGTGGATATTTTCACAAAAAAGTGAAATTTTCAAAAATCCAGAAAATTGGCTGAAAACGACTTAATAACAAGGACTCATTGGGTGAATCGCTGTGGAACAGAAATCGGAACGCTCACTGACATTTCCCCTGTCTCAAAGTCTGATAAACGCAGGAAAAATGACTAAGTCCAAAAATAAAATGTTTTCAGCTTTTTTCAATTTTACCCCCGTGGGATATATATTCTTCCCACACACATTTGGAACTCTCCTGGGGTACCCTCACACATATTATTCCCTCATTTAGTGGATATTTTCACAAAAAAGTGAAATTTTCAAAAATCCAAAATATTGGCTGAGAACGACTAAATATCAAAGACTCATTGGGCGAATCACTCTGGCACTGAAATCGGAATGCTCACTGACATTTCCCCTATCTGAAAGTCTGATAAACGCCGGAAAAATGACTCAGTAAAAAAAAAAAATGTTTTCAACTTTTTTCAATTTTACCCCCCGTGGGATATATATTCTACCCACACACATTTGGAACTCTCCTGGAGTACCCTCACACATATTATTCCCTCATTTAGTGGATATTTTCACAAAAAAGTGAAATTTTCAAAAATCCAGAAAGTTGACTGAAAACGACTACATATTAAAGGACTCATTGGGCGAATCGCTCTGGAACTGAAATCGGAACGCTCACTGACATTTGCCCTATCTGAAAGTCTGATAAACGCCGGAAAAATGACTAGGTCCAAAAAAAAAATGTTTTCAACTTTTTTCAATTTTACCCCCATGGGATATATATTCTACCCACAAACAATTAGAACTCTCCTTGGGTACCATCACACATATTATTCCCTCATTTAGTGGATATTTTCACAAAAAAGTGAAATTTTCAAAAATCCAGAAAATTGGCTGAAAACGACTTAATAACAAGGACTCATTGGGTGAATCGCTGTGTAACAGAAATCGGAACGCTCACTGACATTTCCCCTATCTGAAAGTCTGATAAACGCAGGAAAAATGACTAAGTCCAAAAAAAAAATGTTTTCAACTTTTTTCAATTTTACCCCCGTGGGATATATATTCTACCCACACACATTTGGAACTCTCCTGGGGTACCCTCACACATATTATTCCCTCATTCAGTGGATATTTTCACAAAAAAGTGAAATTTTCAAAAATCCAGAAAATTGGCTGAAAACGACTAAATAACAAGGGCTCATTGGGCGAATCGCTCTGGAACTGAAATCTTAATGCTCACTGACATTTCCCATATCTGAAAGTCTGATAAACGCCAGAAAAATGACTAAGTCAAAAAAAAAAATTTTTTCAACTTCTTTCAATTTTACCCCCGTGGTATATATATTCTACCCACACACATTTGGAACTCTCCTGGGGTACCCTCACAGATATTATTCCATCATTTAGTGTATATTTTCACAAAAAAGTGAAATTCTCAAAAATCCAAAATATTGGCTGAAAACGTCTAAATATCAAAGACTCATTGGGCGAATCGCTCTGGAACTGAAATCGGAACGCTCACTGACATTTGCCCTATCTGAAAGTCTGATAAACGCCGGAAAAATGACTAAGGCTATGTGCCCACGTTGCATTTATGAAGCATAAAATTTCTGCTGCATAAATGCAAGTCCTCTCCCGGAAAAACGCATGCGGAATTCCGCACGCGTTTATCGCGCATTTTTCACACGTTTATCACGCGTTTTCCACATGCGGAATTGCCTTGCGTTTTTTATGCATTGGACTAAGGCAATTCCGCTTGCGGAAACGAAAAATTAAATGACATGCTGCGGATTTTTGAACGCGGCATAAACGCTGCGGAAAAATCCGCAGCATGTGCATAGAAGTTGCGGAATCCCATTGGGGACCATGGGGTGCGGATATACATGCGTTTTTCAAGCGTTTACGCTGCGGAAATTCCGCAGCATATACCATTGAAAAATGCTACGTGGGCACACAGCCAAAGTCCAAAAAAAAAATGTTTTCAACTTTTTTCAATTTTACCCCCATGGGATATATATTCTACCCACGCACATTTGTAACTCTTCTGGGGTACCCTCACTCATATTATTCCCTCATTTAGTGGATATTTTCACAAAAAAGTGAAATTTTCAAAAATCCAAAATATTGGCTGAGAACGACTAAATATCAAGGACTCATTGGACGAATCGCACTGGCACTGAAATCGGAACACTCACTGACATTTCCCCTTTCTGAAAGTCTGATAAACGTAAGAAAAATGACTAAGTCCTAAAAAAAAATGTTTTCAACTTTTTTCAATTTTACCCCAGTAGGATATATATTCTACCCACACACATTTGGAACTCTCCTGGGGTAGCCTCACACATATTATTCCCTCATTTAGTGGATAATTTCACAAAAAAGTGAAATTTTCAAAAATCCAGAAAGTTGACTGAAAACGACTAAATATTAAAGGACTCATTGGGCGAATCGCTCTGGAACTGAAATCGGAACGCTCACTGACATTTGCCCTATCTGAAAGTCTGATAAACGCCGGAAAAATGACTAAGCCCAAAAAAAAATGTTTTCAACTTTTTTCAATTTTACCCCCATGGGATATATATTCTACCCACACACATTTAGAACTCTCCTTGGGTACCCTCACACATATTATTCACTCACTTAGTGGATATTTTCACAAAAAAGTGAAATTTTCAAAAATCCAGAAAATTGGCTGAAAACTACTTAATAACAAGGACTCATTGGGTGAATCACTGTGGAACTGAAATCGGAACGCTCACTGACATTTGCCCTATCTGAAAGTCTGATAAACGCTGGAAAAATGACTAAGTCCAAAAAAAAATGTTTTCAACTTTTTTCAATTTTACCCCCATGGGATATATATTCTACCCACACACATTTAGAACTCTCCTTGGGTACCGTCACACATATTATTCCCTCATTTAGTGGATATTTTCACAAAAAAAGTGAAATTTTCAAAAATCCAGAAAATTGGCTGAAAACGACTTAACAAGGACTCATTGGGTGAATCACTGTGGAACTGAAATCGGAACGCTCACTGACATTTGCCCTATCTGAAAGTCTGATAAACGCCGGAAAAATGACTAAGTCCAAAAAAAAAATGTTTTCAACTTTTTTCAATTTTACCCCCGTGGGATATATATTCTACCCACACACATTTGGAAATCTCCTGGGGTACCCGCACACATATTATTCCCTCATTTAGTGGATATTTTCACAAAAAAGTGAAAATTTCAAAAATCCAAAATATTGGCTGAGAACGACTAAATATCAAGGACTCATTGGGTGAATCGCTCTGGCACTGAAATCGGAACGCTCACTGACATTTCCCCTATCTGAAAGTCTGATAAACGTAAGAAAAATGACTAAGTCCTAAAAAAAAATTTTTTAAACTTTTTTCAATTTTACCCCAGTAGGATATATATTCTACCCACACACATTTGGAACTCTCCTGGGGTACCCTCACACATATTATTCCCTCATTTAGTGGATATTTTCGCAAAAAAGTGAAATTTTCAAAAATCCAGAAAGTTGACTGAAAACGACTAAATATTAAAGCACTCATTGGGCGAATCGCTCTGGAACTGAAATCGGAACGCTTACTGACATTTGCCCTATCTGAAAGTCTGATAAACGCCGGAAAAATGACTAAGTCCAAAAAATAAATGTTTTCAACTTTTTTAAATTTTACCCCCATGGGTTATATATTCTACCCACACACATTTGTAACTCTCCTGGGGTACCCTCACACATATTATTCCCTCATTTAGTGGATATTTTCACAAAAAAGTGAAATTTTCAAAAATCCAGAAAGTTGACTGAAAACGACTAAATATTAAAGGACTCATTGGGCGAATCGCTCTGGAACTGAAATCGGAACGCTCACTGACATTTGCCCTATCTGAAAGTCTGATAAACGCCGGAAAAATGACTAAGTCCAAAAAAAAATGTTTTCAACTTTTTTCAATTTTACCCCCATGGGATATATATTCTACCCACAAACAATTAGAACTCTCCTTGGGTACCATCACACATATTATTCCCTCATTTAGTGGATATTTTCACAAAAAAGTGAAATTTTCAAAAATCCAGAAAATTGGCTGAAAACGACTTAATAACAAGGACTCATTGGGTGAATCGCTGTTCAACAGAAATCGGAACGCTCACTGACATTTCCCCTATCTGAAAGTCTGATAAACGCCGGAAAAATGACTAAGGCTATGTGCCCACGTTGCATTTATGAAGCAGAAAATTTCTGCTGCATAAATGCAAGTCCTCTCCTGGAAAAACGCATGCGGAATTCCGCACGAGTTTATCGCGCATTTTTCACACGTTTATCACGCGTTTTCCACATGCGGAATTGCCTTGCGTTTTTTATGCATTGGACTAAGGCAATTCCGCTTGCGGAAACGAAAAATTAAATGACATGCTGCGGATTTTTGAACGCGGCATAAACGCTGCGGAAAAATCCGCAGCATGTGCATAGAAATGGCGGAATCCCATTGGGGACCATGGGGTGCGGATATACATGCGTTTTTCAAGCGTTTACGCTGCGGAAATTCCGCAGCATATACGATTGAAAAATGCTACGTGGCACACAGCCTAAGTCCAAAAAAAAAATGTTTTCAACTTTTTTCAATTTTACCCCCATGGGATATATATTCTACCCACACACATTTGTAACTCTTCTGGGGTACCCTCACTCATATTATTCCCTCATTTAGTGGATATTTTCACAAAAAAGTGAAATTTTCAAAAATCCAAAATATTGGCTGAGAACGACTAAATATCAAGGACTCATTGGACGAATCGCTCTGGCACTGAAATCGGAACGCTCACTGACATTTCTCCTATCTGAAAATCTGATAAACGTAAGAAAAATGACTAAGTCCTAAAAAAAAATGTTTTCAACTTTTTTCAATTTTACCCCAGTAGGATATATATTCTACCCACACACATTTGGAACTCTCCTGGGGTAGCCTCACACATAATATTCCCTCATTTAGTGGATATTTTCACAAAAAAGTGAAATTTTCAAAAATCCAGAAAGTTGACTGAAAACGACTAAATATTAAAGGACTCATTGGTCGAATCACTCTGGAACTGAAATCGGAACGCTCACTGACATTTGCCCTATCTGAAAGTCTGATAAACGCCGGAAAAATGACTAAGTCCAAAAAAAAAATGTTTTCAACTTTTTTCAATTTTACCCCCGTGGGATATATATTCTACCCACACACATTTGGAAATCTCCTGGGGTACCCTCACACATATTATTCCCTCATTTAGTGGATATTTTCACAAAAAAGTGAAATTTTCAAAAATCCAGAAAATTGGCTGAAAACGACTTAATAACAAGGACTCATTGGGTGAATCGCTCTGGATCTGAAATCGGAACGCTCACTGACATTTCCCCTATCTGAAAGTCTGATAAACGTAAGAAAAATGACTAAGTCCCCAAAAAAATTTTTTTCAACTTTATTCAATTTTACCCCAGTAGGATATATATTCTACCCACACACATTTGGAACTCTCCTGGGGTACCCTCACACATATTATTCCCTCATTTAGTGGATATTTTCACAAAAAAAGTGAAATTTTCAAAAATCCAGAAAGTTGACTGAAAACGACTAAATATTAAAGGTCTCATTATGCGAATCGCTCTGGAACTGAAATCGGAGCGCTCACTGACATTTGCCCTATCTGAAAGTCTGATAATCGTAAGAAAAATGACTAAGTCCCAAAAAAAATTTTTTCAACTTTTTTCAATTTTACCCCTACACACATTTGGAACTCTCCTGGGGTACACTCACACATATTATTCCCTCATTTAGTGGATATTTTCACAAAAAAGTGAAATTTTCAAAAATCCAGAAAATTGGCTGAAAACGACTAAATATCAAGGACTCATTGGGCGAATCGCTCTGGAACTGAAATCGGAACGCTCACTGACATTTCCCCTATCTGAAAGTCTGATAAACGTAAGAAAAATGACTAAGTCCCAAAAAATTTTTTTCAACTTTTTTCAATTTTACCCCCGTGGGATATATATTCTACCCACACACATTTGGAACTCTCCTGGGGTACCCTCACACATATTATTCCCTCATTTAGTAGATATTTTCACAAAAAAGTGACATTTTCAAAAATCCAGAAAATTGGCTGAAAACGACTTAATAACAAGGACTCATTGGGCGAATCGCTCTGGAACTGAAATCGGAACGCTCACTGACATTTCCCCTATCTGAAAGTCTGATAAATGCCAGAAAAATGACTAAGTCCAAAAAAAAATTTTTTTCAACTTCTTTCAATTTTAACCCCGTGGGATATATATTCTACCCACACACATTTGGAACTCTCCTGGGGTACCCTCACACATATTATTCCCTCATTAAGTGGATATTTTCACAAAAAAGTGAAATTTTCAAAAATCCAGAAAGTTGGCTGAAAACGACTAAATAACAAGGACTCATTGGGCGAATCGCTCTGGAACTGAAATCGAAACGCTCACTGACATTTCCCCTATCTGAAAGTCTGATAAACGTAAGAAAAATGACTAAGTCCCAAAAAAAAATTTTTTCAACTATTTTCAATTTTACCACAGTAGGATATATATTCTACCCACACACATTTGGAACTCTCCTGGGGTACCCTCACACATATTATTCCCTCATTTAGTGGATATTTTCGCAAAAAAGTGAAATTTTCAAAAATCCAGAAAGTTGACTGAAAACGACTAAATATTAAAGCACTCATTGGGCGAATCGCTCTGGAACTGAAATCGGAACGCTCACTGACATTTGCCCTATCTGAAAGTCTGATAAACGTAAGAAAAATGACTAAGTCCCCCAAAAAAATTTTTTTAAACTTTTTTCAATTTTACCCCGTGGGATATATATTCATCCCACACACATTTGGAACTCTCCTGGGGTACCCTCACACATATTATTCCCTCATTTAGTGGATATTTTCACAAAAAAGTGAAATTTTCAAAAATCCAAAATATTGGCTGAGAACGACTAAATATGACGGACTCATTGGGCGAATCGCTCTGGCACTGAAATCTGAACGCTCACTGACATTTCCCCTATCTGAAAGTCTGATAAATGTAAGAAAAATGACTAAGTCCCAAAAAAAAATTTTTTCAACTTTTTTCAATTTTACCCCAGTAGGATATATATTCTACCCACATACATTTGGAACTCTCCTGGGGTACCCTCACACATATTATTCCCTCATTTAGTCGATATTTTCACAAAAAAGTGAAATTTTCAAAAATCCAAAATATTGGCTGAGAACGACTAAATATGACGGACTCATTGGGCAAATCGCTCTGGCACTGAAATCGGAACGCTCACTGAAATTTGCCCTATCTGAAAGTCTGATAAACGCCGGAAAAATGACTAAGTCCAAAAAAAAAATGTTTTCAACTTTTTTCAATTTTACCCCCATGGGATATATATTCTACCCACAAACAATTAGAACTCTCCTTGGGTACCATCACACATATTATTCCCTCATTTAGTGGATATTTTCACAAAAAAGTGAAATTTTCAAAAATCCAGAAAATTGGCTGAAAACGACTTAATAACAAGGACTCATTGGGTGAATCGCTGTGTAACAGAAATCGGAACGCTCACTGACATTTCCCCTATCTGAAAGTCTGATAAACGCCGGAAAAATGACTAAGGCTATGTGCCCACGTTGCATTTATGAAGCAGAAAATTTCTGCTGCATAAATGCAAGTCCTCTCCTGGAAAAACGCATGCGGAAATCCGCACGAGTTTATCGCGCATTTTTCACACGTTTATCACGCGTTTTCCACATGCGGAATTGCCTTGCGTTTTTTATGCATTGGACTAAGGCAATTCCGCTTGCGGAAACGAAAAATTAAATGACATGCTGCGGATTTTTGAACGCGGCATAAACGCTGCGGAAAAATCCGCAGCATGTGCATAGAAATGGCGGAATCCCATTGGGGACCATGGGGTGCGGATATACATGCGTTTTTCAAGCGTTTACGCTGCGGAAATTCCGCAGCATATACGATTGAAAAATGCTACGTGGCACACAGCCTAAGTCCAAAAAAAAAATGTTTTCAACTTTTTTCAATTTTACCCCCATGGGATATATATTCTACCCACACACATTTGTAACTCTTCTGGGGTACCCTCACTCATATTATTCCCTCATTTAGTGGATATTTTCACAAAAAAGTGAAATTTTCAAAAATCCAGAAAGTTGACTGAAAACGACTAAATATTAAAGGACTCATTGGTCGAATCGCTCTGGAACTGAAATCGGAACGCTCACTGACATTTCCCCTATCTGAAAGTCTGATAAATGCCAGAAAAATGACTAAGTCCAAAAAAAAATTTTTTTCAACTTCTTTCAATTTTACCCCCGTGGGATATATATTCTACCCACACACATTTGGAACTCTCCTGGGGTACCCTCACACATATTATTCCCTCATTAAGTGGATATTTTCACAAAAAAGTGAAATTTTCAAAAATCCAGAAAGTTGGCTGAAAACGACTAAATAACAAGGACTCATTGGGCGAATCGCTCTGGAACTGAAATCGAAACGCTCACTGACATTTCCCCTATCTGAAAGTCTGATAAACGTAAGAAAAATGACTAAGTCCCAAAAAAAAAATTTTTCAACTATTTTCAATTTTACCACAGTAGGATATATATTCTACCCACACACATTTGGAACTCTCCTGGGGTACCCTCACACATATTATTCCCTCATTTAGTGGATATTTTCGCAAAAAAGTGAAATTTTCAAAAATCCAGAAAGTTGACTGAAAACGACTAAATATTAAAGCACTCATTGGGCGAATCGCTCTGGAACTGAAATCGGAACGCTCACTGACATTTGCCCTATCTGAAAGTCTGATAAACGTAAGAAAAATGACTAAGTCCCCCAAAAAAATTTTTTTAAACTTTTTTCAATTTTACCCCGTGGGATATATATTCATCCCACACACATTTGGAACTCTCCTGGGGTACCCTCACACATATTATTCCCTCATTTAGTGGATATTTTCACAAAAAAGTGAAATTTTCAAAAATCCAAAATATTGGCTGAGAACGACTAAATATGACGGACTCATTGGGCGAATCGCTCTGGCACTGAAATCGGAACGCTCACTGACATTTGCCCTATCTGAAAGTCTGATAAACGCCGGAAAAATGACTAAGTCCAAAAAAAAAATGTTTTCAACTTTTTTCAATTTTACCCCCATGGGATATATATTCTACCCACAAACAATTAGAACTCTCCTTGGGTACCATCACACATATTATTCCCTCATTTAGTGGATATTTTCACAAAAAAGTGAAATTTTCAAAAATCCAGAAAATTGGCTGAAAACGACTTAATAACAAGGACTCATTGGGTGAATCGCTGTGTAACAGAAATCGGAACGCTCACTGACATTTCCCCTATCTGAAAGTCTGATAAACGCCGGAAAAATGACTAAGGCTATGTGCCCACGTTGCATTTATGAAGCAGAAAATTTCTGCTGCATAAATGCAAGTCCTCTCCTGGAAAAACGCATGCGGAATTCCGCACGAGTTTATCGCGCATTTTTCACACGTTTATCACGCGTTTTCCACATGCGGAATTGCCTTGCGTTTTTTATGCATTGGACTAAGGCAATTCCGCTTGCGGAAACGAAAAATTAAATGACATGCTGCGGATTTTTGAACGCGGCATAAACGCTGCGGAAAAATCCGCAGCATGTGCATAGAAATGGCGGAATCCCATTGGGGACCATGGGGTGCGGATATACATGCGTTTTTCAAGCGTTTACGCTGCGGAAATTCCGCAGCATATACGATTGAAAAATGCTACGTGGCACACAGCCTAAGTCCAAAAAAAAAATGTTTTCAACTTTTTTCAATTTTACCCCCATGGGATATATATTCTACCCACACACATTTGTAACTCTTCTGGGGTACCCTCACTCATATTATTCCCTCATTTAGTGGATATTTTCACAAAAAAGTGAAATTTTCAAAAATCCAGAAAGTTGACTGAAAACGACTAAATATTAAAGGACTCATTGGTCGAATCGCTCTGGAACTGAAATCGGAACGCTCACTGACATTTGCCCTATCTGAAAGTCTGATAAACGCCGGAAAAATGACTAAGTCCAAAAAAAAATTTTTTATAACTTTTTTCAATTTTACCCCCGTGGGATATATATTCTTCCCACACACATTTGGAACTCTCCTGGGGTACCCTCACACATATTATTCCCTGATTTAGTGGATATTTTCACAAAAAAGTGAAATTTTCAAAAATCCAAAATATTGGCTGAGAACGACTAAATATCAAGGACTCATTGGGCGAATCGCTCTGGCACTGAAATCGGAACGCTCACTGACATTTCCCCTATCTGAAAGTCTGATAAACGTAAGAAAAATGACTAAGTCCCAAAAAAAAATTTTTTCAACTTTTTTCAATTTTACCCCAGTAGGATATATATTCTACCCACACACATTTGGAACTCTCCTGGGGTACCCTCACACATATTATTCCCTCATTTAGTGGATATTTTCACAAAAAAAGTGAAATTTTCAAAAATCCAGAAAGTTGACTGAAAACGACTAAATATTAAAGGACTCATTATGCGAATCGCTCTGGAACTGAAATCGGAGCGCTCACTGACATTTGCCCTATCTGAAAGTCTGATAATCGTAAGAAAAATGACTAAGTCCCAAAAAAAATTTTTTCAACTTTTTTCAATTTTACCCCCACACACATTTAGAACTCTCCTGGGGTACACTCACACATATTATTCCCTCATTTAGTGGATATTTTCACAAAAAAGTGAAATTTTCAAAAATCCAGAAAATTGGCTGAAAACGACTAAATATCAAGGACTCATTGGGCGAATCGCTCTGGAACTGAAATCGGAACGCTCACTGACATTTCCCCTATCTGAAAGTCTGATAAACGTAAGAAAAATGACTAAGTCCCAAAAAATTTTTTTCAACTTTTTTCAATTTTACCCCCGTGGGATATATATTCTACCCACACACATTTGGAACTCTCCTGGGGTACCCTCACACATATTATTCCCTCATTTAGTAGATATTTTCACAAAAAAGTGACATTTTCAAAAATCCAGAAAATTGGCTGAAAACGACTTAATAACAAGGACTCATTGGGCGAATCGCCCTGGAACTGAAATCGGAACGCTCACTGACATTTCCCCTATCTGAAAGTCTGATAAATGCCAGAAAAATGACTAAGTCCAAAAAAAAATTTTTTTCAACTTCTTTCAATTTTACCCCCGTGGGATATATATTCTACCCACACACATTTGGAACTCTCCTGGGGTACCCTCACACATATTATTCCCTCATTAAGTGGATATTTTCACAAAAAAGTGAAATTTTCAAAAATCCAGAAAGTTGGCTGAAAACGACTAAATAACAAGGACTCATTGGGCGAATCGCTCTGGAACTGAAATCGAAACGCTCACTGACATTTCCCCTATCTGAAAGTCTGATAAACGACGGAAAAATGAATAAGTCCCAAAAAAAATTTTTTTCAACTTTTTTCAATTTTACCCCCGTGGGATATATATTCTACCCACACACATTTGGAACTCTCCTGGGGTACCCTCACACATATTATTCCCTCATTTAGTGGATATTTTCACAAAAAAGTGAAATTTTCAAAAATCCAGAAAATTGGCTGAAAATGACTAAATATCAAGGACTTATTGGGCGAATCGCTCTGGAACTGAAATCGGAATGCTCACTGACATTTCCCCTATCTGAAAGTCTGATAAACGTCGGAAAAATGACTAAGTCCAAAAAAAAAATGTTTTCAACTTTTTTCAATTTTACCCCAGTAGGATATATATTCTACCCACACACATTTGGAACTCTCCTGGGGTACCCTCACACATATTATTCCCTCATTTAGTGGATATTTTCACAAAAAAGTGAAATTTTAAAAAATCCAAAATATTGGCTGAGAACGACTAAATATCAAGGACTCATTGGGCGAATCGCTCTGGCACTGAAATCGGAACGCTCACTGACATTTCCCCTATCTGAAAGTCTGATAAACGCCAGAAAAATGACTAAGTCCCCAAAAAAATTTTTTTCAACTTTTTTCAATTTTACCTTAGTAGGATATATATTCTACCCACACACATTTGGAACTCCCCTGGGGTACCCTCGCACATATTATTCCCTTATTTAGTGGATATTTTCACAAAAAAGGGAAATTTTCAAAAATCCAGAAAGTTGACTGAAAACAAGTAAATATTAAAGGAAACATTGGGCGAATCGTTCTGGAACTGAAATCGGAACGCTCACTGACATTTGCACTATCTGAAAGTCTGATAAAAGCCGGAAAAATGACTAAGTCCAAAAAAAAAATGTTTTCAACTTTTTTCAATTTTACCCCCGTGGGATATATATTCTACCCACACACATTTGGAACTCTCCTGGGGTACCCTCACACATATTATTCCCTCATTTAATGGATATTTTCACAAAAAAGTGAAATTTTCAAAAATCCAAAATATTGGCTGAGAACGTCTAAATATCAAGGACTCAATGGATGAATCGCTCTGGAACTGAAATCGGAACGCTCACTGACATTTCCCCTATCTGAAAGTCTGATAAACGCCGGAAAAATGACTATATCCAAAAAAAAATTTTTTCATCTTTTTTCAATTTTACCCCAGTAGGATATATATTCTACCCACACACATTTGGAACTCTCCTGGGGTACCCTCACACATATTATTCCCTCATTTAGTGGATATTTTTACAAAAAAGTGAAATTTTCAAAAATCCAGAAAGTTGACTGAAAATGACTTAATATTAAAGGACTCATTGGGCGAATCGCTCTGGAGCTGAAATCGGAACGCTCACTGACATTTGTCCCATCTGAAAGTCTGATAAACGCCGGAAAAATGATTAAGTCCAAAAAAAAATGTTTTCAACTTTTTTCAATTTTACTCCCGTGGGATATATATTCTACCCACACACATTTGGAACTCTCCTGGGGTACCCTCACACATATTATTCCCTCATTTAGTGGATATTTTCACAAAAAAGTGAAATTTTCAAAAATCCAGAAAATTGGCTGAAAACTACTAAATATCAAGGACTCATTGGGCGAATCGCTCTGAAACTGAAATCGGAACGCTCACTGACATTTCCCCTATCTGAAAGTCTGATAAACGCCATAAAAATGACTATGTCCAAAAAAATTTTTTTCAACTTTTTTCAATTTTACCCCCGTGGGATATATATTCTACCCACACACATTTGGAACTCTCCTGGGGTACCCTCACACATATTATTCCCTCATTTAGTGGATATTTTCACAAAAAAGTGAAATTTTCAAAAATCCAGAAAATTGGCTGAAAACTGCTAAATATCAAGGACTCATTGGGCGAATCGCTCTGAAACTGAAATCGGAACGCTCACTGACATTTCCCCTATCTGAAAGTCTGATAAACGCCAGAAAAATGACTATGTCCAAAAAAATTTTTTTCAACTTTTTTCAATTTTACCCCCGTGGGATATATATTCTACCCACACACATTTGGAACTCTCCTGGGGTACCCTCACACATATTATTCCCTCAATTAGTGGATATTTTCACAAAAAAGTGAAATTTTCAAAAATCCAGAAAACTAGCTGAAAAAGACTAAATAACAAGGACTCATTGGGCGAATCGCTCTGGAACTGAAATCGGAACGCTCACTGACATTTCCCCTATCTGAAAGTCTGATAAACGCCGAAAAAATGACTATATCCCAAAAAAAAATTTTTCAACTTTTTTCAATTTTACCCCAGTAGGATCTATATTCTACCCACACACATTTGGAACTCTCCTGGGGTACCCACACACATATTATTCCCTCAATTAGTGGATATTTTCACAAAAAATTGAAATTTTCAAAAATCCAGAAAGTTGACTGAAAACGACTTAATATTAAAGGACTCATTGGGCGAATCGCTCTGGAACTGAAATCGGAACGCTCACTGACATTTGCCCTATCTGAAAGTCTGATAAACGCCGGAAAAATGACTAAGTCCAAAAAAAAAATGTTTTCAACTTTATTCAATGTTACCCCCGTGGGATATATATTCTACCCACACACATTTGGAACTCTCCTGGGGTACCCTCACACATATTATTCCCTCATTTAGTGGATATTTTCACAAAAAAGTGAAATTTTCAAAAATCCAGAAAATTGGCTGAAAACGACTAAATATCAAGGACTCATTGGGCGAATCGCACTGAAACTGAAATCGGAACGCTCACTGACATTTCCCCTATCTGAAAGCCTGATAAACGCCGGAAAAATGACTAAGTCCAAAAAAAAAATGTTTTCAACTTTATTCAATTTTACCCCCGTGGGATATATATTCTACCCACACACATTTGGAACTCTCCTGGGGTACCCTCACACATATTATTCCTTCATTTAGTGGATATTTTCACAAAAAAGTGAAATTTTCAAAAATCCAGAAAATTGGCTGAAAACGACTAAATATCAAGGACTCATTGGGCGAATCGCACTGAAACTGAAATCGGAACGCTCACTGACATTTCCCCTATCTGAAAGCCTGATAAACGTCGAAAAATGACTAAGTCCAAAAAAAAAATGTTTTCAACTTTTTTGAATTTTACCCCCGTGGGATATATATTCTACCCACACACATTTGGAACTCTCCTGGGGTACCCTCACACATATTATTCCCTCATTTAGTGGATATTTTCACAAAAAAGTGAAATTTTCAAAAATCCAGAAAGTTGGCTGAAAACGACTAAATAACAAGGACTCATTGGGCGAATCGCTCTGGAACTGAAATCGGAACGCTCACTGACATTTCCCCTATCTGAAAGTCTGATAAACGCCAGAAAAATGACTAAGTCCCCAAAAAATTTTTTTTCAACTTTTTTCAATTTTACCCCAGTAGGATATATATTCTACCCACACACATTTGGAACTCTCTTGGGGTACCCTCACACATATTATTCCCTCATTTAGTGGATATTTTCACAAAAAAGTGAAATTTTCAAAAATCCAGAAAATTGACTGAAAACGACTAAATATTAAAGGACTCATTGGTAGTGTTGAGCATTCCGATACTGTAATATCGGGTATCGGCCGATATTCGCGGTATCGGAATTCCGATACTTAATTCCGATACTTTTACAATATCGAATACCGGAATCGGAAGTTCCCATAATGCCTGCGCTCTGCAGTGCCTGTGAAGGATGACAAGTTGGATGGCAGCGCTCAGCTGCGATCCAGCCTGTCATCAGAATGCCATCCCAGCGGGGGAGAATTCTCCTGATTGTTTAAAAGCCGGCGCGCGGTAAAAAACCGCCGGCTTTTAAACAATCGCACAGCCCCATACTGCTTCCCCGCAGCCTCCCACCCCGATCCTCCGCTCCCCTCGCCACCTCCAATCCCGATCGTAAATTAGGACCGGGCGGGGAGCGCAGCACCAAGGAGCGAAGGACCCGGGCGGGGAAGCCGGCAGTGAAAAGACTTCACCGCCGGCTTTCCCGTTCTGTGCTGCGCTTTCCCGCCGGTTATTTCAAATGAACAGCTGAGGTATCAGGTGATGCTGATCAGCTGTTCATTTGAAGTAGCCGCGGTGCCCTCAGAGGGTTCATGTGAGTTCATGCTTGACTGCATGAACTCACATGAACTTTCCCACGGCCGCACAGGTCAGCCTCACCTCCCAGACCCGTCATGATTAGTGTGTGTGCGGGTGTGTGTGCGGGGTGTCTGTGCGGGGTGTCTGTGCGATGTTTGCGCGGGTGTGTGTGCGGGGTGTGTGTGTGCGGGGTGTCTGTGCGAGGTGTCTGTGCGATGTTTGCGCGGGTGTGTGTGCGGTGTCTGTGTGCGGTGTCTGTGTGCGGGGTGTGTGTGCGGGGTGTGTGTGCGGGGTGTGTGTGCGGGGTGTGTGTGCGGGGTGTGTGTGCGGGGTGTGTGTGCGGGGTGTGTGTGCGTGCAGGCAGACATAGGCTGATGTGACACTACTACTCCCATCGGCCTATGTCTGTCCCCCGTCCACTCCTGCCAGCAGGATCAGCTCGATGGGAGCAGTAGTTCCCATCAGCCTGATCCTGCTATTTAAATTGCCCTACTGTGCCCCAATAAATGTTAGATACATGTCATTGGTGGCCAGTGGTTGCCTACAATAAATTAGTTCATACATTACCTGTCCCCGCTGATCGCCACCTAAAATAAAGTAAAAAATAAAAAAACTACACCTATACTCACCTAGACACCTAATTCCCCGAAGCCATCGATCTCCTGTAATAAAATATAAAATAATAAACCACAACCTTATCCTTACCCCTCCGTAGTAGTCCACGAGTGTCCCACAATGATCTCCAGTTTAGAGCAGCCACATAGAATGTGACCGCTCTGAACCGCTGCCGCCGCTAGGATGATGGGGCCGTAAGGGTTCACCGGAGTTCAGGCAGCGCTGCTCCGGTTAGCTGCTTTACGGCCCCGCTGTATCGTGAGAAATTCCCACGGTACAGCAGTGCCGTAAAGGAGGTCTCCGGAGCTGCGCTGCCTGAATGCACTCCGGTGACCTCAGTCAGTGGCTCCCGCTGCCGGGAGCGGACGTGTTCCCGGCAGCGTGAGCTTACAGCAGCCATGCACAGCTGTCACCATCTCCAGATGTGACAGCTGTGCATGGGAGATCAGCGCAGGAAAGTGGACAGGTAACTATTATTTTTAGTAAACTAAGAATTAAATAAAATGGTGTGTTTTATTTCAAATAAATTATTTTTTTCTGGGTGTAGTGTGTTTTTTCTTTTTAACACTTTGTAGGTTAGTAATGGGGGTGTCTTATAGACGCCCATCATTACTAACCTGGGCTTCATGGCAGCTGGCGCTGACATGAACCCCACCACTATTACCCCCTGCCACCGCACCAGGGCAGCGTGGAAGAGCGAGGCTAAGTGCCAGAATTGGCGCATCCTATGGATGCGCCATTTCTGGGGCGGCTGACGGCTGGTGTTTCTAGCCTGGGAGGGGGCCATTATTCATGGCACCCTTCCTGGGCTATTAATATCAGCCCCCAGCTGTCTGCCTAGCCTTTGCTAGCTATTAAAATAGGGGGGACCCCACGTCATTTTTTTGGGGGGGGTCCCCCATTTTAATAGCTGGTAAAGGCTAGGTATTCAGCTGGGGGCTGATATTAGTAGCCTGGGAAGCTCCATGGGTATTACCCCCTTCCCAGGCTTCAAACATCTGCCCCAGCCGTCTGCTTAACCTCCGCTAGAGACTAAAATTATGGGGGATCCCACGCCATTTTTTTTTTAAATAAATCCTTTATTTTAACACTAAATGACATTTGAGGAGTTAATAAAGATGCAGTCCCTAAATTATTATTTATTTTTTAATAAATTTTTCCCAAAACTTTTGACGTGGGCTTCGCCATATTTTTGCATGCCAGCCAGGTACAGCATCCAGCTTCTTTGAACGCGCCATTTTCCGGGGCGGCTGCGGACTGCAATTTTCAGCGGGGGGGGGGGCAGAAAGCTTGGGCCTCCCTGCGCTGCAGATTCCATCCCCCAGCTGCCTAGTTGTACCTGGCTGGACACAAAAATAGGGAGAAGCTCCACGTTTTTTTTTTTTTTATTATTTCATGAAATTCATGGAATAATTAAGAAAAAAAGGGCTTCCCTATATTGTTGTGTCCAACCAGGTACAAATAGGCAGCTGGTGGTTGGGGGCAGCCCGTTCCTGCCTGCTGTACCTGACTGGACACAAATATAGTGCAAAGCCCCACGTCAATTTTTTTTAAATTATTTCAGGAAATTCATGAAATAATTAAAAAAAAATTATGTGGGGCTTCGCCCTATATTTGAGTCCAGTCAGGTACAGCAGGCAGGAACGGGCTGCCCCCAACCACCAGCTGCCTATTTGTACCTAGCCGGACACAACAATATAGGGAAGCCCTTTTTTTCTTAATTATTCCATGAATTTCATGAAATAATTAAAAAAAAAAATACGTGGGGCTTCGCCCTATTTTTGTGTCCAGCCAGGTACAACAAGGCAGCTGGGGGCTGGAATCCGCAGCGCAGGGAGGCCCAAGCTTTCTGGGCCCCACCCGCTGCAAATTGCAGTCCGCAGCCGCCCCGGAAAATGGCGCGTTCATAGAAGCGCCATCTTCTGGCGCTGTACCCAACTCATCCAGGGCCCTGGTGCGGTGGCTCACTGGGTAATAAAGGGGTTAAGGCCAGCTTGGCATTATCAGCTGGCCCTAAGCCCGAAATTCATGGGGTCACGCCAATATTAGACATGACCGCCATGAATTTCTAGTAAAGTATTTAAAAAAACACAACACCCAGAATAAAGTCCTTTAATTGAAATAAACACACAATTCTTTATTGTTCTAAATTAAACCATACTTACCATCACGCCCATTCCAGCTGAAGCCAACAATCTCCTGCAATAAAAGTAAAATAATAAAGCAACATCATCCTTACCTTTCCATGGTTCCCACGACAGCTTCAGCTCTGCTACATCGAGATGACAGGCTGGACCGCAGCAGAACGCTGCCATCCAGCCTGTCATCCCGCAGACACTGAGAAGCGCAGGCATGCTTGCGCTCCTCAGTGTCTTTCTGTGACGGCATAAAGATGAGCCGAGGTCATGTCCAATGAACTCAGCTCACCTCATGCACGTCACTGACAGCGTGGTAAAATTCTCCTGCACTCAGCGCTTCAGCGTGAGAATTTTCCCACGCTGTCAGTGACGTGCATGAGGTGAGCTGAGTTCATTGGACATGAGCTCACCTCATGCACGTCACTGACAGCGTGGGAAAATTCTCCTGCACTCAGCGCTTCAGCGTGAGAATTTTCCCACGCTGTCAGTGACGTGCATGAGGTGAGCTGAGTTCATTGGACATGAACTCGGCTCATCTGGATGACGTCACAGAGAGACGCTGAGGAGCGGAAGCATTCCTGCGCTTCTCAGTGTCTGCGGGATGACAGGCTGGATGGCAGCGTTCTGCTGCGGTCCAGCCTGTCATCTCGATGTAGCAGAGCTGAAGCTGTCGTGGGAACCATGGAAAGGTAAGGATGAGGTTGCTTTATTATTTTTCTTTTATTGCAGGAGATCGTTGGCTTCAGCTGGAATGGGCGTGATGGTAAGTATGGTTTAATTTAGAACAATAAAGAATTGTGTGTTTATTTCAATTAAAGGACTTTATTCTGGGTGTTTGTGTTTTTCTTTAACTTTGACTATGGGGTTAGTAATGGGGGTGTCTTATAGACGCCTCTCCATTACTAACCTGGGCTTGATGTCAGCTGGCATTATAAGCTGACATCAATCCCAGCCCTATTACCCCACTGCCACCGCTACAGGGCAGTGGGAAGAGCGAGGCTAAGTGCCAGAATTGGCGCATCCTATGGATGCGCCATTTCTGGGGTGGCTGACGGCTGGTGTTTCTAGCCTGGGAGGGGGCCAATATTTATGGCACCCTTCCTGAGCTATTAATATCAGCCCCCAGCAGTCTGCCTAGCCTTTGCTAGCTATTAAATTAGGGGGGACCCCACGTTATTTTTTTGGGGGGGTCCCCCATTTTAATAGCTAGTAAAGGCTAGGTATTCAGCTGGGGGCTGATATTAGTAGCCTGGGAAGCTCCATGGGTATTACCCCTTCCCAGGCTTCAAACATCTGCCCCAGCCGTCTGCTTAACCTCCGCTAGAGCCTAAAATTAAGGGGAACCCAACGCCAATTTTTTTTTAAATAAATCCTTTATTTTAACACTAAATGACAAGTACAGTAATCAACACTGTCACTGTACTTCATATATATGTGACTGACATGTTTCTATCTATCTAATCTATGTGTGATTCTCTATTCTTTCTATTCTATATTGTCGGGTACAGATGCTGAATTGCCGGCCGGCTTTTTTAAAGAGACGGTGCACGAAAACACTAATATTTTTTTAAATAAATCCTTTACACTAAATGACAAGTACAGTAAGCAACACTGTCACTGTACTTCATAGATATGTGACTGACATGTTTCTATCTATCTAATCTATGTGTGAAGCTCTATTCTTTCTGTTATAAATTGTCGGGTACAGATGCTGAATTGCCGGCCGGCTTTTTTAAAGAAACGGTGCACGAAAACACTAATATTTTTTAAAATAAATCCTTTACACTAAATGACAAGTACAGTAAGCAACACTGTCACTGTACTTCATATATATGTGACTGACATGGTTCTATCTACCTAATCTATGTGTGAAGCTCTATTCTTTCTGTTGTAAATTGTCGGGTACCGGTGAATGCCGCTGATGAATTACCGGCTTTTCATGTCATTCTACATTATTGTTAGTTGTTTTCCTTCATGTAGAATTAACCTACAAGGAAAGAAAGGGTTTATTTTCATTCCGATATTTGTGTCCCATTGACTTGCATTGGTTTCCGGTATCGGAATCGGCGATATCCGATACCCAAAAAGTATCGGCCCGATCCTATCCGATACGATATTTCCTGATATCGGAAGGTATCGCTCAACACTACTCATTGGGAGAATTGTTCTGGAACTGAAATCGGAACGCTCACTGACATTTCCCCTATCTGAAAGTCTGATAAACGTAGTAAAAATGACTAAGTCCAAAAAAAAAATGTTTTCAACTTTTTTGAATTTTACCCCCGTGGGATATATATTCTACCCACACACATTTGGAACTCTCCTGGGGTACCCTCACACATATTATTCCCTCGTTTAGTGGATATTTTCACAAAAAAGTGAAATTTTCAAAAATCCAAAATATTGGCTGAGAACGACTAAATATCAAGGACTCATTGGGCGAATCGCTCTGGCACTGAAATCGGAACGATCACTGACATTTCCCCTATCTGAAAGTCTGATAAACGCAGGAAAAAAGACTAAGTCCAAAAAAAAATTTTTTTCAACTTTTTTCAATTTTACCCTTCGTGGGATATATATTCTACCCACACACATTTGGAACTCTCCTGGGGTACCCTCACACATATTTTTCCCTCATTTAGTGGATATTTTCACAAAAAAGTGAAATTTTCAAAAATCCAGAAAATTGGCTGAAAACGACTAAATATCAAAGACTCATTGGGTGAATCGCTCTGGAACTGAAATCGGAACGCTCACTGACATTTCCCCTATCTGAAAGTCTGATAAACGCAGGAAAAATGACTAAGTCCAAAAAAAAATTTTTTTCAACTTTTTTCAATTTTACCCCCGTGGGATATATATTCTACCCACACACATTTGGAACTCTCCTGGGGTACCCTCACACATATTTTTCCCTCATTTAGTGGATATTTTCACAAAAAAGTGAAATTTTCAAAAATCCAGAAAGTTGGCTGAAAACGACTACATAACAAGGACTCATTGGGCGAATCGCTTTGGAACTGAAATCGGAACGCTCACTGACATTTCCCCTATCTGAAAGTCTGATAAACGCCGGAAAAATGACTAAGTCCAAAAAAAAAATGTTTTCAACTTTTTTCAATTTTACCCCCGTGGGATATATATTCTACCCACACACATTTGGAACTCTCCTGGGGTACCCTCACACATATTATTCCCTCATTTAGTGGATATTTTCACAAAAAAGTGAAATTTTCAAAAATCCAGAAAATTGGCTGAAAACGACTAAATATCAAGGACTCATTGGATGAATCGCTCTGGAACTGAAATCGGAATGCTCACTGACATTTGCCCTATCTGAAAGTATGATAAACGCCGGAAAAATGACTATATCCAAAAAAAAATTTTTTTAACTTTTTTTCAATTTTACCCCAGTAGGATATATATTCTACCCACACACATTTGGAACTCTCCTGGGGTACCCTCACACATATTATTCCCTCATTTAGTGGATATTTTCACAAAAAAGTGAAATTTTCAAAAATCCAGAAAGTTGACTGAAAACGACTAAATATTAAAGGACTTATTGGGAGAATCGCTCTGGAACTGAAATCGGAACGCTCACTGACATTTCCCCTATCTGAAAGTCTGATAAATGCCGGAAAAATGACTAAGTCCAAAAAAAAAATGTTTTCAACTTTTTTCAATTTTACCCCAATGGGATATATATTCTACCCACACACATTTGGAACTCTCCTGGGGTACCCTCACACATATTATTCCCTCATTTAGTGGATATTTTCACAAAAAAGTGAAATTTTCAAAAATCCAGAAAAATTGGCTGAAAACGACTAAATATCAAGGACTCATTGGACGAATCCCTCTGGAACTGAAATCGGAACGCTCACTGACATTTCCCCTATCTGAAAGTCTGATAAACGCCGGAAAAATGACTGAGTCCAAAAAAAAATGTTTTCAACTTTTTTCAATTTTACCCCTGTGGGATATACATTCTTCCCACACACATTTGGAACTCTCCTGGGGTACCCTCACACATATTATTCCCTCATTTAGTGGATATTTTCACAAAAAAGTGAAATTTTCAAAAATCCAAAATATTGGGTGAGAACGACTAAATATCAAGGACTTCATTGGGCGAATCGCTCTGGCACTAAAATCGGAACACTCACTGACATTTCCCCTATCTGAAAGTCTGATAAACATAAGAAAAATGACTACGTCCCAAAAAACATGTTTTCAACTTTTTTCAATTTTACCCCAGTAGGATATATATTCTACCCACACACATTTGGAACTCTTCTGGGGTACCCTCACACATATTATTCCCTCATTTAGTGGATATTTTCACAAAAAAGTGAAATTTTCAAAAATCCAGAAAATTGGCTGAAAACGACTAAATATCAAGGACTCATTGGATGAATCGCTCTGGAACTGAAATCGGAATGCTCACTGACATTTGCCCTATCTGAAAGTATGATAAACGCCGGAAAAATGACTATATCCCAAAAAAAATTTTTTTAACTTTTTTTCAATTTTACCCCAGTAGGATATATATTCTACCCACACACATTTGAAACTCTCCTGGGGTACCCTCACACATATTATTCCCTCATTTAGTGGATATTTTCACAAAAAAGTGAAATTTTCAAAAATCCAGAAAGTTGACTGAAAACGACTAAATATTAAAGGACTTATTGGGAGAATCGCTCTGGAACTGAAATCGGAACGCTCACTGACATTTCCCCTATCTGAAAGTCTGATAAATGCCGGAAAAATGACTAAGTCCAAAAAAAAAATGTTTTCAACTTTTTTCAATTTTACCCCAATGGGATATATATTCTACCCACACACATTTGGAACTCTCCTGGGGTACCCTCACACATATTATTCCCTCATTTAGTGGATATTTTCACAAAAAAGTGAAATTTTCAAAAATCCAGAAAAATTGGCTGAAAACGACTAAATATCAAGGACTCATTGGACGAATCCCTCTGGAACTGAAATCGGAACGCTCACTGACATTTCCCCTATCTGAAAGTCTGATAAACGCCGTAAAAATGACTGAGTCCAAAAAAAAATGTTTTCAACTTTTTTCAATTTTACCCCTGTGGGATATACATTCTTCCCACACACATTTGGAACTCTCCTGGGGTACCCTCACACATATTATTCCCTCATTTAGTGGATATTTTCACAAAAAAGTGAAATTTTCAAAAATCCAAAATATTGGGTGAGAACGACTAAATATCAAGGACTTCATTGGGCGAATCGCTCTGGCACTAAAATCGGAACACTCACTGACATTTCCCCTATCTGAAAGTCTGATAAACATAAGAAAAATGACTACGTCCCAAAAAAAATGTTTTCAACTTTTTTCAATTTTACCCCAGTAGGATATATATTCTACCCACACACATTTGGAACTCTTCTGGGGTACCCTCACACATATTATTCCCTCATTTAGTGGATATTTTCACAAAAAAGTGAAATTTTCAAAAATCCAGAAAGTTGACTGAAAACGACTAAATATTAAAGGACTTATTGGGAGAATCGCTCTAGAACTGAAATCGGAACACTCACTGACATTTCCCCTATCTGAAAGTCTGATAAACGCAGGAAAAAAGACTAAGTCCAAAAAAAAATTTTTTTCAACTTTTTTCAATTTTACCCTTCGTGGGATATATATTCTACCCACACACATTTGGAACTCTCCTGGGGTACCCTCACACATATTTTTCCCTCATTTAGTGGATATTTTCACAAAAAAGTGAAATTTTCAAAAATCCAGAAAGTTGGCTGAAAACGACTTAATATTAAAGGACTCATTGGGCGAATCGCTCTGGAACTGAAATCGGAACGCTCACTGACATTTGCCCTATCTGAAAGTCTGATTAACGCCGGAAAAATGACTAAGTCCAAAAAAAAAATGTTTTCAACTTTTTTCAATTTTACCCCCGTGGGATATATATTCTATCCACACACATTTGGAACTCTCCTGGGGTACCCCCACACATATTATTCCCTCATTTAGTGGATATTTTCACAAAAAAGTGAAATTTTCAAAAATCCAAAATATTGGCTGAGAACGACTAAATATCAAGGACTCATTGGGCGAATCGCTCTGGAACTGAAATCGGAACGCTCACTGACATTTGCCCTATCTGAAAGTCTGATAAACGCCGGAAAAATGACTAAGTCCAAAAAAAAAATGTTTTCAACTTTTTTCAATTTTACCCCCGTGGGATATATATTCTACCCAAACACATTTGGAACTCTCCTGGGGTACCCTCACACATATTATTCCCTCATTTAGTGGATATTTTCACAAAAAAGTGAAATTTTCAAAAATCCAAAATATTGGGTGAGAACGACTAAATATCAAGGACTTCATTGGGCGAATCGCTCTGGCACTAAAATCGGAACACTCACTGACATTTCCCCTATCTGAAAGTCTGATAAACAAAAGAAAAATGACTAAGTCCCAAAAAAAATGTTTTCAACTTTTTTCAATTTTACCCCAGTAGGATATATATTCTACCCACACACATTTGGAACTCTTCTGGGGTACCCTCACACATATTATTCCCTCATTTAGCAGATATTTTCACAAAAAAGTGAAATTTTCAAAAATCCAGAAAGTTGACTGAAAACGACAAAATATTAAAGGACTCATTGGGCGAATCGCTCTGGAACTGAAATCGGAACGCTCCCTGACATTTGCCCTATCTGAAAGTCTGATAAACGCCGGAAAAATGACTAAGTCCAAAAAAAAATGTTTTCAACTTTTTTCAATTTTACCCACATGGGATATATATTCTACCCACACACATTTGGAACTCTCCTGTGGTACCCTCACACATATTATTCCCTCATTTAGTGGATATTTTCACAAAAAAGTGAAATTTTCAAAAATCCAGAAAATTAGCTGAAAAAGACTAAATAACAAGGACTCATTGGGTGAATCACTCTGGAACTGAAATCGGAACGCTCACTGACATTTCCCCTATCTGAAAGTCTGATAAACGCCGGAAAAATGACTAAGTCCAAAAAAAAAATGTTTTCAACTTTTTTCAATTTTACCCCCGTGGGATATATATTCTTCCCACACACATTTGGAACTCTCCTGGGGTACCCTCACACATATTATTCCCTCATTTAGTGGATATTTTCACAAAAAAGTGAAATTTTCAAAAATCCAGAAAATTGGCTGAAAACGACTAAATATCAAGGACTCATTGGGAGAATCGCTCTGGAACTGAAATCGGAACGCTCCCTGACATTTGCCCTATCTGAAAGTCTGATAAACGCCGGAAAAATGACTAAGTCCAAAAAAAAATGTTTTCAACTTTTTTCAATTTTACCCCCATGGGATATATATTCTACCCACACACATTTGGAACTCTCCTGGGGTACCCTCACACATATTATTCCCTCATTTAGTGGATATTTTCACAAAAAAGTGAAATTTTCAAAAATCCAAAATATTGGGTGAGAACGACTAAATATCAAGGACTTCATTGGGCGAATCGCTCTGGCACTAAAATCGGAACACTCACTGACATTTCACCTATCTGAAAGTCTGATAAACATAAGAAAAATGACTAAGTCCCAACAAAAATGTTTTCAACTTTTTTCAATTTTACCCCAGTAGGATATATATTCTACCCACACACATTTGGAACTCTTCTGGGGTACCCTCACACATATTATTCCCTCATTTAGTGGATATTTTCACAAAAAAGTGAAATTTTCAAAAATCCAGAAAGTTGACTGAAAACGACTAAATATTAAAGGACTCATTGGGCGAATCGCTCTGGAACTGAAATCGGAACGCTCCCTGACATTTGCCCTATCTGAAAGTCTGATAAACGCCGGAAAAATGACTAAGTCCAAAAAAAAATGTTTTCAACTTTTTTCAATTTTACCCACATGGGATATATATTCTACCCACACACATTTGGAACTCTCCTGTGGTACCCTCCCACATATTATTCCCTCATTTAGTGGATATTTTCACAAAAAAGTGAAATTTTCAAAAATCCAGAAAGTTGGCTGAAAACGACTAAATAACAAGGACTCATTGGGCGAATCGCTCTGTAACTGAAATCGGAACGCTCACTGACATTTCCCCTATCTGAAAGTCTGATAAACGCCGGAAAAATGACTAAGTCCCAAAAAAAAATTTTTTCAACTTTTTTCAATTTTACCCCCGTGGGATATATATTCTACCCACACACATTTGGAACTCTCCTGGGGTACCCTCACACTTATTATTCCCTCATTTAGTGGATATTTTCACAAAAAAGTGAAATTTTCAAAAATCCAGAAAGTTGACTGAAAACGACTTAATATTAAAGGACTCATTGGGCGAATCGCTCTGGAACTGAAATCGGAACGCTCCCTGATATTTGCCCTATCTGAAAGTCTGATAAACGCAGGAAAAATGACTAAGTCCAAAAAAAAATGTTTTCAACTTTTTTCAATTTTACCCCCATGGGATATATATTCTACCCACACACATTTGGAACTCTCCTGGGGTACCCTCACACATATTATTCCCCCATTTAGTGGATATTTTCACAAAAAAGTGAAATTTTCAAAAATCCAGAAAATTAGCTGAAAAAGACTAAATAGCAAGGACTCATTGGGTGAATCGCTCTGGAACTGAAATCGGAACGCTCACTGACATTTCCCCTATCTGAAAGTCTGATAAATGCCAGAAAAATGACTAAGTCCAAAAAAAATTTTTTTTCAACTTCTTTCAATTTTACCCCTGTGGGATATATATTATACCGACAAACATTTGTCACTCTCCTGGGGTACCCTCACACATATTATTCCCTCATTTAGTGGATATTTTCACAAAAAAGTGAAATTTTCAAAAATCCAGAAAGTTGGCTGAAAACGACTACATAACAAGGACTCATTGGGCGAATCGCTTTGGAACTGAAATCGGAACGCTCACTGACATTTCCACTATCTGAAAGTCTGATAAACATAAGAAAAATGACTAAGTCCAAAAAAAAAATGTTTTCAACTTTTTTCAATTTTACCCCAGTAGGATATATATTCTACCCACACACATTTGGAACTCTCCTGGGGTACCCTCACACATATTATTCTCTCATTTAATGGATATTTGCACAAAAAAGTGAAATTTTCAAAAATCCAGAAAATTGGCTGAAAACGACTAAATATCAAGGACTCATTGGGCGAATCGCTCTGGAACTGAAATCGGAACGCTCACTGACATTTCCCCTATCTGAAAGTCTGATAAACGCAGGAAAAATGACTAAGTCCAAAAAAAAATTTTTTTCAACTTTTTTCAATTCTACCCCCATGGGATATATATTCTACCCACACACATTTGGAACTCTCCTGGGGTACCCTCACACATATTTTTCCCTCATTTAGTGGATATTTTCACAAAAAAGTGAAATTTTCAAAAATCCAGAAAGTTGGCTGAAAACGACTACATAACAAGGACTCATTGGGCGAATCGCTTTGGAACTGAAATCGGAACGCTCACTGACATTTCCCCTATCTGAAAGTCTGATAAACGCCGGAAAAATGACTAAGTCCAAAAAAAAAATGTTTTCAACTTTTTTCAATTTTACCCCCGAGGGATATATATTCTACCCACACACATTTGGAGCTCTCCTGGGGTACCCTCACACATATTATTCCCTCATTTAGTGGATATTTTCACAAAAAAGTGAAATTTTCAAAAATCTAAAATATTGGGTGAGAACGACTAAATATCTAGGACTTCATTGGGCGAATCGCTCTGGCACTAAAATCGGAACACTCACTGACATTTCCCCTATCTGAAAGTCTGATAAACATAAGAAAAATGACTAAGTCCCAAAAAAAATGTTTTCAACTTTTTTCAATTTTACCCCAGTAGGATATATATTCTACCCACACACATTTGGAACTCTTCTGGGGTACCCTCACACATATTATTCCCTCATTTAGTGGATATTTTCACAAAAAAGTGAAATTTTCAAAAATCCAGAAAATTAGCTGAAAAAGACTAAATAACAAGGACTCATTGGGTGAATCGCTCTGGAACTGAAATCGGAACGCTCACTGACATTTCCCCTAACTGAAAGTCTGATAAACGCCGGAAAAATGACTAAGTCCAAAAAAAATATGTTTTCAACTTTTTTCAATTTTACCCCCGTGGGTTATATATTCTACCCACACACATTTGGAACTCTCCTGGGGTACCCTCACACATATTATTCCCTCATTTAGTGGATATTTTCACAAAAAAGTGACATTTTCAAAAATCCAGAAAATTGGCTGAAAACGACTTAATAACAAGGACTCATTGGGTGAATCGCTGTGGAACTGAAATCGGAACGCTCACTGACATTTCCCCTATCTGAAAGTCTGATAATTGCCAGAAAAATGACTAAGTCCAAAAAAAATTTTTTTTCAACTTCTTTCAATTTTACCCCTGTGGGATATATATTATACCCACACACATTTGTCACTCTCCTGGGGTACCCTCACACATATTATTCCCTCATTTAGTGGATATTTTCACAAAAAAGTGAAATTTTCAAAAATCCAGAAAATTAGCTGTAAAAGACTTAATAACATGGACTCATTGGGTGAATCACTCTGGAACTGAAATCGGAATGCTCACTGACATTTCCCCTATCTGAAAGTCTGATAAACGCAGGAAAAATGACTAAGTCGAAAAAAAAATGTTTTCAACGTTTTCAATTTTACCCCAGTAGGATATATATTCTACCCACACACATTTGGAACTCTCCTGGGGTACCCTCACACATATTATTCCCTCATTTAATGGATATTTGCACAAAAAAGTGAAATTTTCAAAAATCCAGAAAATTGGCTGAAAAGGACTTAGTAACAAGTACTCATTGGGCGAATCGCTCTGGAACTGAAATCGGAACGCTCACTGACATTTCACCTATCTGAAAGTCTGATAAATGCCAGAAAAATGACTAAGTCCAAAAAAAATATTTTTTCAACTTCTTTCAATTTTACCCCTGTGGGATATATATTATACCCACAAACATTTGTCACTCTCCTGGGGTACCCTCACACATATTATTCCCTCATTTAGTGGATAGTTTCACAAAAAAGTGAAATTTTCAAAAATCCAGAAAATTAGCTGAAAAAGACTAAATAACAAGGACTCATTGGGTGAATCGATCTGGAACTGAACTCGGAACGCTCACTGACATTTCCCCTATCTGAAAGTCTGATAAACGCAGGAAAAATGACTAAGTCCAAAAAAAAATGTTTTCAACTTTTTTCAATTTTACCCACATGGGATATATATTCTACCCACACACATTTGGAACTCTCCTGTGGTACCCTCACACATATTATTCCCTCATTTAGTGGATATTTTCACAAAAAAGTGAAATTTTCAAAAATCCAGAAAGTTGGCTGAAAACGACTAAATAACAAGGACTCATTGGGCGAATCGCTCTGTAACTGAAATCGGAACGCTCACTGACATTTCCCCTATCTGAAAGTCTGATAAACGCCGGAAAAATGACTAAGTCCCAAAAAAAAATTTTTTCAACTTTTTTCAATTTTACCCCCGTGGGATATATATTCTACCCACACACATTTGGAACTCTCCTGGGGTACCCTCACACTTATTATTCCCTCATTTAGTGGATATTTTCACAAAAAAGTGAAATTTTCAAAAATCCAGAAAGTTGACTGAAAACGACTTAATATTAAAGGACTCATTGGGCGAATCGCTCTGGAACTGAAATCGGAACGCTCACTGACATTTGCCCTATCTGAAAGTCTGATTAACGCCGGAAAAATGACTAAGTCCAAAAAAAAATGTTTTCAACTTTTTTCAATTTTACCCCCGTGGGATATATATTCTTCCCACACACATTTGGAACTCTCCTGGGGTACCCTCACACATATTATTCCCTCATTTAGTGGATATTTTCACAAAAAAGTGAAATTTTTAAAAATCCAAAATATTGGGTGAGAACGACTAAATATCAAGGACTTCATTGGGCGAATCGCTCTGGCACTAAAATCGGAACACTCACTGACATTTCCCCTATCTGAAAGTCTGATAAATATAAGAAAAATGACTAAGTCCCAAAAAAAATGTTTTCAACTTTTTTCAATTTTACCCCAGTAGGATATATATTCTACCCACACACATTTGGAACTCTCCTGGGGTACCCTCACACATATTATTCCCTCATTTAGTGGATATTTTCACAAAAAAGTGAAATTTTCAAAAATCCAGAAAGTTGACTGAAAACGACTAAATATTAAAGGACTTATTGGGAGAATCGCTCTGGAACTGAAATCGGAACGCTCCCTGATATTTGCCCTATCTGAAAGTCTGATAAACGCAGGAAAAATGACTAAGTCCAAAAAAAAATGTTTTCAACTTTTTTCAATTTTACCCCCATGGGATATATATTCTACCCACACACATTTGGAACTCTCCTGGGGTACCCTCACACATATTATTCCCCCATTTAGTGGATATTTTCACAAAAAAGTGAAATTTTCAAAAATCCAGAAAATTAGCTGAAAAAGACTAAATAGCAAGGACTCATTGGGTGAATCGCTCTGTAACTGAAATCGGAACGCTCACTGACATTTCCCCTATCTGAAAGTCTGATAAACGCCGGAAAAATGACTAAGTCCCAAAAAAAAATTTTTTCAACTTTTTTCAATTTTACCCCCGTGGGATATATATTCTACCCACACACATTTGGAACTCTCCTGGGGTACCCTCACACTTATTATTCCCTCATTTAGTGGATATTTTCACAAAAAAGTGAAATTTTCAAAAATCCAGAAAGTTGACTGAAAACGACTTAATATTAAAGGACTCATTGGGCGAATCGCTCTGGAACTGAAATCGGAACGCTCACTGACATTTGCCCTATCTGAAAGTCTGATTAACGCCGGAAAAATGACTAAGTCCAAAAAAAAATGTTTTCAACTTTTTTCAATTTTACCCCCGTGGGATATATATTCTTCCCACACACATTTGGAACTCTCCTGGGGTACCCTCACACATATTATTCCCTCATTTAGTGGATATTTTCACAAAAAAGTGAAATTTTTAAAAATCCAAAATATTGGGTGAGAACGACTAAATATCAAGGACTTCATTGGGCGAATCGCTCTGGCACTAAAATCGGAACACTCACTGACATTTCCCCTATCTGAAAGTCTGATAAATATAAGAAAAATGACTAAGTCCCAAAAAAAATGTTTTCAACTTTTTTCAATTTTACCCCAGTAGGATATATATTCTACCCACACACATTTGGAACTCTCCTGGGGTACCCTCACACATATTATTCCCTCATTTAGTGGATATTTTCACAAAAAAGTGAAATTTTCAAAAATCCAGAAAGTTGACTGAAAACGACTAAATATTAAAGGACTTATTGGGAGAATCGCTCTGGAACTGAAATCGGAACGCTCCCTGATATTTGCCCTATCTGAAAGTCTGATAAACGCAGGAAAAATGACTAAGTCCAAAAAAAAATGTTTTCAACTTTTTTCAATTTTACCCCCATGGGATATATATTCTACCCACACACATTTGGAACTCTCCTGGGGTACCCTCACACATATTATTCCCCCATTTAGTGGATATTTTCACAAAAAAGTGAAATTTTCAAAAATCCAGAAAATTAGCTGAAAAAGACTAAATAGCAAGGACTCATTGGGTGAATCGCTCTGGAACTGAAATCGGAACGCTCACTGACATTTCCCCTATCTGAAAGTCTGATAAATGCCAGAAAAATGACTAAGTCCAAAAAAAATTTTTTTTCAACTTCTTTCAATTTTACCCCTGTGGGATATATATTATACCCACAAACATTTGTCACTCTCCTGGGGTACCCTCACACATATTATTCCCTCATTTAGTGGATATTTTCACAAAAAAGTGAAATTTTCAAAAATCCAGAAAGTTGGCTGAAAACGACTACATAACAAGGACTCATTGGGCGAATCGCTTTGGAACTGAAATCGGAACGCTCACTGACATTTCCACTATCTGAAAGTCTGATAAACATAAGAAAAATGACTAAGTCCAAAAAAAAAATGTTTTCAACTTTTTTCAATTTTACCCCCGTGGGATATATATTCTTCCCACACACATTTGGAACTCTCCTGGGGTACCCTCACACATATTATTCCCTCATTTAGTGGATATTTTCACAAAAAAGTGAAATTTTTAAAAATCCAAAATATTGGGTGAGAACGACTAAATATCAAGGACTTCATTGGGCGAATCGCTCTGGCACTAAAATCGGAACACTCACTGACATTTCCCCTATCTGAAAGTCTGATAAATATAAGAAAAATGACTAAGTCCCAAAAAAAATGTTTTCAACTTTTTTCAATTTTACCCCAGTAGGATATATATTCTACCCACACACATTTGGAACTCTCCTGGGGTACCCTCACACATATTATTCCCTCATTTAGTGGATATTTTCACAAAAAAGTGAAATTTTCAAAAATCCAGAAAGTTGACTGAAAACGACTAAATATTAAAGGACTTATTGGGAGAATCGCTCTGGAACTGAAATCGGAACGCTCCCTGATATTTGCCCTATCTGAAAGTCTGATAAACGCAGGAAAAATGACTAAGTCCAAAAAAAAATGTTTTCAACTTTTTTCAATTTTACCCCCATGGGATATATATTCTACCCACACACATTTGGAACTCTCCTGGGGTACCCTCACACATATTATTCCCCCATTTAGTGGATATTTTCACAAAAAAGTGAAATTTTCAAAAATCCAGAAAATTAGCTGAAAAAGACTAAATAGCAAGGACTCATTGGGTGAATCGCTCTGGAACTGAAATCGGAACGCTCACTGACATTTCCCCTATCTGAAAGTCTGATAAATGCCAGAAAAATGACTAAGTCCAAAAAAAATTTTTTTTCAACTTCTTTCAATTTTACCCCTGTGGGATATATATTATACCCACAAACATTTGTCACTCTCCTGGGGTACCCTCACACATATTATTCCCTCATTTAGTGGATATTTTCACAAAAAAGTGAAATTTTCAAAAATCCAGAAAGTTGGCTGAAAACGACTACATAACAAGGACTCATTGGGCGAATCGCTTTGGAACTGAAATCGGAACGCTCACTGACATTTCCACTATCTGAAAGTCTGATAAACATAAGAAAAATGACTAAGTCCAAAAAAAAAATGTTTTCAACTTTTTTCAATTTTACCCCAGTAGGATATATATTCTACCCACACACATTTGGAACTCTCCTGGGGTACCCTCACACATATTATTCCCTCATTTAATGGATATTTGCACGAAAAAGTGAAATTTTCAAAAATCCAGAAAATTGGCTGAAAACGACTAAATATCAAGGACTCATTGGGCGAATCGCTCTGGAACTGAAATCGGAATGCTCACTGACATTTCCCCTATCTGAAAGTCTGATAAACGCAGGAAAAATGACTAAGTCCAAAAAAAAATTTTTTTCAACTTTTTTCAATTCTACCCCCATGGGATATATATTCTACCCACACACATTTGGAACTCTCCTGGGGTACCCTCACACATATTTTTCCCTCATTTAGTGGATATTTTCACAAAAAAGTGAAATTTTCAAAAATCCAGAAAGTTGGCTGAAAACGACTACATAACAAGGACTCATTGGGCGAATCGCTTTGGAACTGAAATCGGAACGCTCACTGACATTTGCCCTATCTGAAAGTCTGATAAACGCCGGAAAAATGACTAAGTCCAAAAAAAATATGTTTTCAACTTTTTTCAATTTTACCCCCGTGGGTTATATATTCTACCCACACACATTTGGAACTCTCCTGGGGTACCCTCACACATATTATTCCCTCATTTAGTGGATATTTTCACAAAAAAGTGACATTTTCAAAAATCCAGAAAATTGGCTGAAAACGACTTAATAACAAGGACTCATTGGGTGAATCGCTCTGGAACTGAAATCGGAACGCTCACTGACATTTGCCCTATCTGAAAGTCTGATTAACGCCGGAAAAATGACTAAGTCCAAAAAAAAATGTTTTCAACTTTTTTCAATTTTACCCCCGTGGGATATATATTCTTCCCACACACATTTGGAACTCTCCTGGGGTACCCTCACACATATTATTCCCTCATTTAGTGGATATTTTCACAAAAAAGTGAAATTTTTAAAAATCCAAAATATTGGGTGAGAACGACTAAATATCAAGGACTTCATTGGGCGAATCGCTCTGGCACTAAAATCGGAACACTCACTGACATTTCCCCTATCTGAAAGTCTGATAAATATAAGAAAAATGACTAAGTCCCAAAAAAAATGTTTTCAACTTTTTTCAATTTTACCCCAGTAGGATATATATTCTACCCACACACATTTGGAACTCTCCTGGGGTACCCTCACACATATTATTCCCTCATTTAGTGGATATTTTCACAAAAAAGTGAAATTTTCAAAAATCCAGAAAGTTGACTGAAAACGACTAAATATTAAAGGACTTATTGGGAGAATCGCTCTGGAACTGAAATCGGAACGCTCCCTGATATTTGCCCTATCTGAAAGTCTGATAAACGCAGGAAAAATGACTAAGTCCAAAAAAAAATGTTTTCAACTTTTTTCAATTTTACCCCCATGGGATATATATTCTACCCACACACATTTGGAACTCTCCTGGGGTACCCTCACACATATTATTCCCCCATTTAGTGGATATTTTCACAAAAAAGTGAAATTTTCAAAAATCCAGAAAATTAGCTGAAAAAGACTAAATAGCAAGGACTCATTGGGTGAATCGCTCTGGAACTGAAATCGGAACGCTCACTGACATTTCCCCTATCTGAAAGTCTGATAAATGCCAGAAAAATGACTAAGTCCAAAAAAAATTTTTTTTCAACTTCTTTCAATTTTACCCCTGTGGGATATATATTATACCCACAAACATTTGTCACTCTCCTGGGGTACCCTCACACATATTATTCCCTCATTTAGTGGATATTTTCACAAAAAAGTGAAATTTTCAAAAATCCAGAAAGTTGGCTGAAAACGACTACATAACAAGGACTCATTGGGCGAATCGCTTTGGAACTGAAATCGGAACGCTCACTGACATTTCCACTATCTGAAAGTCTGATAAACATAAGAAAAATGACTAAGTCCAAAAAAAAAATGTTTTCAACTTTTTTCAATTTTACCCCAGTAGGATATATATTCTACCCACACACATTTGGAACTCTCCTGGGGTACCCTCACACATATTATTCCCTCATTTAATGGATATTTGCACGAAAAAGTGAAATTTTCAAAAATCCAGAAAATTGGCTGAAAACGACTAAATATCAAGGACTCATTGGGCGAATCGCTCTGGAACTGAAATCGGAACGCTCACTGACATTTCCCCTATCTGAAAGTCTGATAAACGCAGGAAAAATGACTAAGTCCAAAAAAAAATTTTTTTCAACTTTTTTCAATTCTACCCCCATGGGATATATATTCTACCCACACACATTTGGAACTCTCCTGGGGTACCCTCACACATATTTTTCCCTCATTTAGTGGATATTTTCACAAAAAAGTGAAATTTTCAAAAATCCAGAAAGTTGGCTGAAAACGACTACATAACAAGGACTCATTGGGCGAATCGCTTTGGAACTGAAATCGGAACGCTCACTGACATTTGCCCTATCTGAAAGTCTGATAAACGCCGGAAAAATGACTAAGTCCAAAAAAAATATGTTTTCAACTTTTTTCAATTTTACCCCCGTGGGTTATATATTCTACCCACACACATTTGGAACTCTCCTGGGGTACCCTCACACATATTATTCCCTCATTTAGTGGATATTTTCACAAAAAAGTGACATTTTCAAAAATCCAGAAAATTGGCTGAAAACGACTTAATAACAAGGACTCATTGGGTGAATCGCTGTGGAACTGAAATCGGAACGCTCACTGACATTTCCCCTATCTGAAAGTCTGATAATTGCCAGAAAAATGACTAAGTCCAAAAAAAATTTTTTTTCAACTTCTTTCAATTTTACCCCTGTGGGATATATATTATACCCACACACATTTGTCACTCTCCTGGGGTACCCTCACACATATTATTCCCTCATTTAGTGGATATTTTCACAAAAAAGTGAAATTTTCAAAAATCCAGAAAATTAGCTGTAAAAGACTTAATAACATGGACTCATTGGGTGAATCGCTCTGGAACTGAAATCGGAATGCTCACTGACATTTCCCCTATCTGAAAGTCTGATAAACGCAGGAAAAATGACTAAGTCGAAAAAAAAATGTTTTCAACGTTTTCAATTTTACCCCAGTAGGATATATATTCTACCCACACACATTTGGAACTCTCCTGGGGTACCCTCACACATATTATTCCCTCATTTAATGGATATTTGCACAAAAAAGTGAAATTTTCAAAAATCCAGAAAATTGGCTGAAAAGGACTTAATAACAAGTACTCATTGGGCGAATCGCTCTGGAACTGAAATCGGAACGCTCACTGACATTTCACCTATCTGAAAGTCTGATAAATGCCAGAAAAATGACTAAGTTCAAAAAAAATATTTTTTCAACTTCTTTCAATTTTACCCCTGTGGGATATATATTATACCCACAAACATTTGTCACTCTCCTGGGGTACCCTCACACATATTATTCCCTCATTTAGTGGATAGTTTCACAAAAAAGTGAAATTTTCAAAAATCCAGAAAATTAGCTGAAAAAGACTAAATAACAAGGACTCATTGGGTGAATCGATCTGGAACTGAACTCGGAACGCTCACTGACATTTCCCCTATCTGAAAGTCTGATAAACGCAGGAAAAATGACTAAGTCCAAAAAAAAAATGTTTTCAACGTTTTAAATTTTACCCCCGTGGGATATATATTCTACCCACACACATTTGGAACTCTCCTGGGGTACCCTCACACATATTATTCCCTCATTTAGTGGATATTTTCACAAAAAAGTGAAATTTTCAAAAATCCAAAATATTGGCTGAGAACGACTAAATATCAAGGACTCATTGGGCGAATCGCTCTGGCACTGAAATCGGAACGCTCACTGACATTTCCCCTATCTGAAAGTCTGATAAACGCCGGAAAAATGAGTAAGTCCCCCAAAAAAATTTTTTCAACTTTTTTTAATTTTACTCCCGGGGGATATATCTTCTACCCACACACATTTGGAACTCTCCTGGGGTACCCTCACACATATTATTCCCTCATTTAGTGGATATTTTCACAAAAAAGTGAAATTTTCAAAAATCCAGAAAATTGGCTGAAAACGACTAAATATCAAGGACTTATTGGGCGAATCACTCTGGAACTGAAATCGGAACGCTCACTGATATTTCCCCTATCTGAAAGTCTGATAAACATAAGAAAAATGACTAAGTCCCCAAAAAAATTTTTTTCAACTTTTTTTCAATTTTACCCAAGTAGGATATATATTCTACCCACACACATTTGGAACTCTCCTGGGGTACCCTCACACATATTATTCCCTCATTTAGTGGATATTTTCACAAAAAAGTGAAATTTTCAAAAATTCAGAAAGTTGACTGAAAACGACTAAATATTAAAGGACTCATTGGGCGAATCGCTCTGGAACTGAAATCGGAACGCTCCCTGACATTTGCCCTATCTGAAAATCTGATAAACGCCGGAAAAATGACTAAGTCCAAAAAAAAATTTTTTAAACTTTTTTCAATTTTACCCCCATGGGATATATATTCTACCCACACACATTTGGAACTCTCCTGGGGTACCCTCACACATATTATTCCCTCATTTAGTGGATATTTTCACAAAAAAGTGAAATTTTCAAAAATCCAAAATATTGGCTGAGAACGACTAAATATCAAGGACTCATTGGGCGAATCGCTCTGGCACTGAAATCGGAACGCTCACTGACATTTCCCCTATCTGAAAGTCTGATAAACGCCGGAAAAATGACTAAGTCCCCCAAAAAAATTTTTTCAACTTTTTTTAATTTTACTCCCGGGGGATATATCTTCTACCCACACACATTTGGAACTCTCCTGGGGTACCCTCACACATATTATTCCCTCATTTAGTGGATATTTTCACAAAAAAGTGAAATTTTCAAAAATCCAGAAAATTGGCTGAAAACGACTAAATATCAAGGACTTATTGGGCGAATCGCTCTGGAACTGAAATCGGAACGCTCACTGACATTTCCCCTATCTGAAAGTCTGATAAACATAAGAAAAATGACTAAGTCCCCCAAAAAATTTTTTTCAACTTTTTTTCAATTTTACCCCAGTAGGATATATATTCTACCCACACACATTTGGAACTCTCCTGGGGTACCCTCACACATATCATTCCCTCATTTAGTGGATATTTTCACAAAAAAGTGAAATTTTCAAAAATCCAGAAAATTGGCTGAAAACGACTTAATAACAAGGACTCATTGGGTGAAACGTTGTGGAAATGAAATCGGAACGCTCACTGACATTTCCCCTATCTGAAAGTCTGATAAACGCCGGAAAAATGACTAAGTCCCCAAAAAATTTTTTGGTCAACTTTTTTCAATTTTACCCCCGTGGGATATATATTCTACCCACACATATTTGGAACTCTCCTGGGGTACCCTCACACATATTATTCCCTCATTTAGTGGATATTTTCACAAAAAAGTGAAATTTTCAAAAATCCAGAAAATTGGCTGAAAACGACTAAATATCAAGGACTCATTGGGCGAATCGCTCTGGAACTGAAATCGGAATGCTCACTGACATTTCCCCTATCTGAAAGTCTGATAAACGCCGGAAAAATGACTAAGTCCAAAAAAAAATTTTTTTTCACATTTTTTCAATTTTACCCCCGTGGGATATATATTCTGTAGCATCGGCGTCTCTGCCCCGTTCTAGGCAGAGACGCCGTCCCTCTCACCTCCCCGCTCCTGGCGCGGCGTCCTCCAGCGCTGCTCTCCCCGCTGCTTCCGGCGCGCGCTCCTTCCCCGGCAGTGTGCTTAGGGCGCGCGCGCGCGCTCCCCCTCTCTTAGAGGGACCACGCGCGCCGTCCTAAGGAGTCCCCGGCCAATTGCCGGAGGACCTCCCATATAAAAGGCACCTCCTCCAAAATGGAGGTGCCCGAGCAATTTTGTTTGCACCTGTGTCTCACCTGTGCTTCAGCCCTCAGGTCCCGTTGCCAGTTACCTGCCAGATTCCTGCCAGCTTGCTGTCTTTGTCCTGCCTGATATCCAGTCACCTGCCTGCTAGCCTGAGGTCCGACGGTCTGCCTTCCTTCTCCTGTCAGTCTGTCTATGGACCAGCTTGCCCGCTCACCTGGGAGCGCACATCAGTTACCTGCCTGCTAGCCTACCTGGAGGCTCCGCTGTCACGTGCTGTGACCATCTGCCTTTCCAGAGACTCCTACCGCTCACCTGGGAGCGCCCACCTGTTACCTGCCTGCTAGCCTACCCGGAGGCTTCGCCATCACGTGCTGTGACCATCTGCCTTTCCAGAGACTCCTGCCCGCTCACCTGGGAGCGCCCACCTGTTACCTGCCTGCTAGCCTACCCGGAGGCTTCGCCGTCACGTGCTGTGACCACCTACCATTCCAGAGACTCTCGCTTGCTCACCTGGGAGCACACATCTACCATCTGCCTGCTAGCCTACCCAGAGGCTCTGCCATCACAGGTTGTACCTACCCTTTATCCAGAGACTGCCCCGATCCCTTGCCGTGACCTCCTGCCCGTTCTTCCAGAGACTGCCCCGATCACTTGCCGTGACCCCCTGCCCGTTCATCCAGAGACTGCCCCGGTCACTTGCCGTGACCGCCTGCCCGTCATCCCTGGTTGCCACCCGCTCCCTTACAAGGACCGCCCCCTTGTATAGTAGCTCAGAGGTTCCGCCTCCCTGACCCGTTACAGTTTGCTCGGGCCATGGAACCCGGTGGCACCCAAGCTCCCTCGCTCTCGGACCTGTGTCATGAATTGTCCCGTCAAAGGTCCCAACAGGAGTCCATCCTGGGTCACCTGCGGAATGTCAATACTCGCCTGGACACTCTGACTGCTCCACCAGCAACCTCCGCCAGTGCCACGTCTCGCAATCCGGCAGCTCCGCTGCCCACTAATACCATGGTATCCTACCCCGGACCCCGGCTTTCTGCACCTCCTCGCTTCGGAGGAGACTCCGCCCAGGCTCGGGGCTTCATAAATCAGTGCACCCTGCACTTTGAACTATTGTCCCACCAGTTTAACTCCGACCGAGCCAAAATTGCATTCATCATGTCCCATCTCACCGGGGAGGCCCTGGCCTGGCTAAATCCTCTATGGGAGAGAGGAGACCCCCTGGTGTCCAACTTGCCTGCTTTTCTCACAGCTTTCCGGAAAGTCTTCGACGAACCCGGACGGAAGACCTCATCCGCATCATCATTGCTATGCCTCCGTCAGGAAGGTCTCACCGTGGGCCAATATGCCATACGGTTGCGTACCCTTGCCTCGGAGCTGGCCTGGGATAACGACGCTCTGGTATCCGTCTTCTGGGAGGGTCTGTCCGGCCGTATTAAAGATGAACTTGCCGGTCGGGACATTCCTACCACTCTCGATGACTTAATAACTCTTGCCACCCGGATTGACCTGCGGTTCCAGGAGCGTGCCAAAGAGGTCACCCGTGAGAGGAGGTTTCCACGCCTAGCTCCTACTTTTCAGCAACCCGTCACTCCCTCCGTCTCTCCTGAGCCTATGCAGGTTGACCAGACCAAGATGGTCGGTTCTCGCCAAGAATCTCGCCGAGCCGAGGGAAGCTGTTTCTATTGTGGCAGTAAGAAGCACTTCATCCGTTCCTGCCCGGAAAAGCCGGGAAACACCAGTGTCTAGGACCACTCGGAGAGGTCGTCCTAGACAAAAGTAAGTCCTCTCCGTCTCTGACCTTACCGGTCTCTATTGCTTGGGGAGAAAACCGTCTCTTTGAACTCGCCCATCTGGATTCTGGAGCTGCTGGAAACCTCATCGCCCAGTCTCTGGTAGAGAGATACCATATTCCCACCAAGTCCCTGGCTGAGCCATTGTCAGTTGCCTCCGTGGATGGAAGACTTCTCTCGGAGACTATCCTGCTCGTCACCGAACCTATAACCCTACAGGTGGGAATGCTGCACTCTGAGGAGATCTCATTCCATGTGCTGTCTGGACTTTCTCACTCCTTGTTGCTAGGTCTACCTTGGCTCCAGACACATGAACCCGTATTGAACTGGCGGTCCGGTGAAGTACTCCGATGGGGTCCTGACTGCCATAGGACCTGCCTGGTTCCGGTCCGTCCACTTCGCCCTCAGCCTACTCCAGCTAACTTACCTGGTCTCCCGGCTCCCTACTGGCCCTATGCGGACGTCTTCGGTAAGAAGGAAGCTGAGACGTTGCCGCCCCATAGGCCATACGATTGCCCGATCGACCTGGTACCTGGCACCACTCCTCCCCGTGGGCGTATCTACCCGTTATCTGCAGCCGAGACCCGAGCCATGTCTGAGTACATTGAAGAGAATCTGGCTAGGGGATTTATCCGAAAATCTACCTCCCCGGCTGGAGCCGGATTCTTCTTTGTCAAAAAGAAAGATGGCTCGCTACGTCCCTGCATTGACTACAGAGGACTCAATCTCATTACGGTAAAAAACAAATATCCCCTGCCACTCATCTCCGAATTGTTTGACCGGCTCAAGGGCGCCAGGATCTTCTCCAAGCTGGATCTTCGAGGAGCGTATAATCTGGTCCGTATCCGTCAAGGAGACGAGTGGAAGACGGCATTCAATACCCGGGACGGTCACTACGAGTACCTTGTGATGCCCTTCGGTCTCTGTAATGCTCCCGCGGTCTTTCAGGAACTAGTCAATGACATCTTCCGTGACCTCCTGTACTCCTGCGTAGTGGTATACCTGGACGATATCTTGGTCTTCTCTCCGGATCTCCCCACACACCGGAGGGATGTTCGTCAGGTCCTGCTTAGGCTTCGGCAGAACCACCTTTACGCCAAATACGAGAAGTGCCTCTTCGATCGGACCTCCCTTCCGTTCTTGGGCTATGTCATCTCCCAAACAGGTCTGCAAATGGATCCCGAGAAGCTCTCTTCCGTTCTAAAATGGCCTCGTCCTGAAGGTTTGAAGGCGATACAGCGATACAGCGATTCCTGGACTTCGCTAATTATTATCGTCTTTTCATCCCACACTTCTCGTCTCGGACTGCACCCATATCTGCACTTACCCGTAAGGGGGCTAACCCCAGGATATGGTCGCCTGAAGCCGAGGAGGCCTTCCTTTCCCTAAAGAAAGCCTTCGCCTCTGCTCCCGTCCTGCATCGTCCGGACTGTAATAAACAATTCTACCTTGAGGTTGATGCTTCCTCCTCCGGAGCCGGAGCGGTGCTCACCCAGAAGTCTTCTACCGGGAGAATGGTAACGTGCGGCTTCTTCTCCAAAATCTTCTCCTCGTCGGAACGCAACTACTCCATTGGAGACCGGGAATTGCTAGCCATCAAATTGGCACTAGGAGAGTGGCGCTATCTGCTTGAAGGGGCTCTCTACCCGGTAATTATCTACACGGATCACAAAAACCTGGCATATCTCCAAAATGCCCAGAGGCTCAATCCTCGCCAGGCCCGGTGGTCGTTGTTTTTTGCCCGCTTCGACTTCACTCTTCATTTCCGTCCGGCGGACAAGAACGTCAAAGCTGATGCCTTGTCTCGGTCCTTCCTGTCCTCCGATCAAGAGGAGGAACCTACGCACATCATCGACTCCTCCAAGGTGATGAATGTGGCTCCCTTGGATTTAACTCGTCTTCCACCCGGTAAGACGTTCATAGCTGTGCCAGATCGGGAGAGGGTTCTTCGCTGGGGACATTCTTCTAAACTAGCTGGCCATGCTGGCCAAAAGAAGACCTTTCAACTTATTGCCCGACATTACTGATGGCCTACCCTACGTAAGGACGTGGTAGACTTCGTCGCGGCCTGTTCATCCTGTGCCCGTAACAAAGTTCCCCGACATCTACCTGCCGGCCATCTCCTGCCCCTTGCCGTACCTGCTGCTCCTTGGCAACACATCGCTATGGACTTTATCACCGACCTTCCAGTTTCTGCCGGTTGTACCGTCATTTGGGTTGTCGCTGACCATTTTTCTAAGATGGCCCACTTCATTCCCCTGCCTGGTCTTCCGTCTGCACCCGAGTTGGCTAAAGACTTTATCCGCCACATCTTCCGTCTCCATGGTCTGCCCCTCCACATCGTGTCGGATCGTGGGGTTCAGTTCACCTCTCGTTTCTGGAGAGCCACTTGTAAGCTGCTGGACATTACCCTGGATTTCTCCTCCGCTTACCACCCTCAGTCCAATGGTCAAGTGGAGCGGATCAATCAGATCTTGTCCAGCTACCTCCGGCACTTCGTGGATGCTCACCACTCGGACTGGGTGGATCTCCTACCGTGGGCCGAGTTCTCTTATAACAACCATGAGAGCGAGTCCTCTTCCAAATCCCCGTTCTTTATAGTTGGTGGCCAACATCCCCGGATTCCACTTCCTGTCTCCGTTTCTGTGGACAACCCTGCTGCGGAGTCTCTTGTCAGCGAATTTTCTACTATTTGGGAGAGCACCAGGTCCGCTCTTCTTCTCTCCTCTGAGCGGATGAAGAGATATGCTGATAAGAGACGTCTGGATCCGCCCCAATTCCGTCCGGGAGACAAGGTTTGGCTCTCATCCAAACATGTGCGGCTCAAAATACCCTCCTACAAGTTGGGTCCTCGATTCATCGGCCCCTTCGAAGTCCTCAGGCAAATTAACCCTGTAGCCTACAAATTAAAACTCCCGGCCACCCTACGGATCCCCAACTCCTTCCACGTATCTCTCCTCAAACCCGTTGTCTTTAACTCTTTTTCCAAAAATCCAGGTGCCACTCCTGCTCCGGTTTCCGCTGATGACATCTTTGAGGTAGAGAGTATTCTGGCCTCCAAGAGGGTAAGAGGAAAAGCCTTTTTTCTGGTAGATTGGAAGGGGTTTGGTCCTGAGGAGAGAACTTGGGAACTCAGGGAGAATATCAACGCCCCGCTTCTCCTTGAAAAATTTCTTTCTGGCCAAAAAAAGAGGTGGCCTAAAGGGGGGGGGTACTGTAGCATCGGCGTCTCTGCCCCGTTCTAGGCAGAGACGCCGTCCCTCTCACCTCCCCGCTCCTGGCGCGGCATCCTCCAGCGCTGCTCTCCCCGCTGCTTCCGGCGCGGGCTCCTTCCCCGGCAGTGTGCTTAGGGCGCGCGCGCGCTCCCCCTCTCTTAAAGGGACCGCACGCGCCGTCCTAAGGAGTCCCCGGCCAATTGCCGGAGGACCTCCCACATAAAAGGCACCTCCTCCAAAATGGAGGTGCCCGAGCAATGTTGTTTGCACCTGTGTCTCACCTGTGCTTCAGCCCTCAGGTCCCGTTGCCAGTTACCTGCCAGATTCCTGCCAGCTTGCTGTCTTTGTCCTGCCTGATATCCAGTCACCTGCCTGCTAGCCTGAGGTCCGACGGTCTGCCTTCCTTCTCCTGTCAGTCTGTCTATGGACCAGCTTGCCCGCTCACCTGGGAGCGCACATCAGTTACCTGCCTGCTAGCCTACCTGGAGGCTCCGCTGTCACGTGCTGTGACCATCTGCCTTTCCAGAGACTCCTACCCGCTCACCTGGGAGCGCCCACCTGTTACCTGCCTGCTAGCCTACCCGGAGGCTTCGCCGTCACGTGCTGTGACCATCTGCCTTTCCAGAGACTCCTGCCCGCTCACCTGGGAGTGCCCACCTGTTACCTGCCTGCTAGCCTACCCGGAGGCTTCGCCGTCACGTGCTGTGACCACCTACCATTCCAGAGACTCTCGCTTGCTCACCTGGGAGCACACATCTACCATCTGCCTGCTAGCCTACCCGGAGGCTCTGCCATCACAGGTCGTACCTACCCTTTATCCAGAGACTGCCCCGATCCCTTGCCGTGACCTCCTGCCCGTTCTTCCAGAGACTGCCCCGATCACTTGCCATGACCCCGTGCCCGTTCATCCAGAGACTGCCCCGGTCACTTGCCGTGACCGCCTGCCCGTCATCCCTGGTTGCCACCCGCTCCCTTACAAGGACCGCCCCCTTGTATAGTAGCTCAGAGGTTCCGCCTCCCTGACCCGTTACATATTCTACCCACACACATTTGGAACTCTCCTGGGGTACCCTCACACATATTATTCCCTCATTTAGTGGATATTTTCACAAAAAAGTGAAATTTTCAAAAATCCAGAAGATTGGCTGAAAATTACTAAATATCAAGGACTCATTAGTCGAATCGCTCTGGAACTGAAATCGGAACGCTCACTGACATTTCCCCTATCTACAAGTCTGATAAACGCCGGAAAAATGACTAAGTCCAAAAAAAAATGTTTTCAACTTTTTTCAATTTTACCCCCGTGGGATACATATTCTACCCACACACATTTGGAACTCTCCTGGGGTACCCTCACGCATATTATTCCCTCATTTGGTGGATATTTTCACAAAAAAGTGAAATTTTCAAAAATCCAGAAAATTGGCTGAAAACGACTAAATATCAAGGACTCATTGGGCGAATCGCTCTGGAACTGAAATCGGAACGCTCACTGACATTTCCCCTATCTGAAAGTCTGATAAACGCCGGAAAAATGACTAAGTCCAAAAAAAAATTTTTTTCAACTTTTTTCAATTTTACCCCGTGGGATATATATTCTACCCACACACATTTGGAAATCTCCTGGGGTACCTTCACACATATTATTCTCTCATTTAGTTGATATTTTCACAAAAAACTGAAATTTTCAAAAATCCAGAAAATTGGCTGAAAACGACTAAATATCAAGGACTCATTGGGCAAATCGCTCTGGAACAGAAATCGGAACGCTTACTGACATTTCCCCTATCTGAAAGTCTGATAAACGCCGGAAAAATGACTAAGTCCAAAAAAAATTTTTTGTTCAACTTTTTTCAATTTTACCCCCGTGGGATATATATTCTACCCACACACATTTGGAACTCTCCTGGGGTACCCTCACACATATTATTCCCTCATTTAGTGGATATTTTCACAAAAAAAGTGAAATTTTCAAAAATCCAGAAAATTGGCTGAAAACGACTAAATATCAAGGACTCATTGGGCAAATCGCTCTGGAACTGAAATCGGAATGCTCACTGACATTTCCCCTATCTGAAAGTCTGATAAACGAAGGAAAAATGACTAAGTCCAAAAAAAAATAGTTCAACTTTTTTCAATTTTACCCCCGTGGGATATATATTCTACCCACACAAATTTGGAACTCTCCTGGGTACCCTCACACATATTATTCCCTCATTTAGTGGATATTTTCACAAAAAAGTGAAATTTTCAAAAATCCAGAAGATTGGCTGAAAATTACTAAATATCAAGGACTCATTGGTCGAATCGCTCTGGAACTGAAATCGTAACGCTCACTGACATTTCCCCTATCTGAAAGTCTGATAAACTTAGGAATAATGACTAAGTCCAAAAAAAAAATGTTTTCAACTTTTTTCAATTTTACCCCCGTGGGATGCATATTCTACCCACACACATTTGGATCTCTCCTGGGGTACCCTCACACATATTATTCCCTCATTTAGTGGATATTTTCACAAAAAAAGTGAAATTTTCAAAAATCCAGAAAATTGGCTGAAAACGACTAAATATCAAGGACTCATTGGGCGAATCGCTCTGGAACTAAAATCGGAACGCTCACTGACATTTCCCCTATCTACAAGTCTGATAAACGCCGGAAAAATGACTAAGTCCAAAAAAAATTTTTTTCAACTTTTTTCAATTTTACCCCCGTGGGATATATATTCTACCCACACACATTTGGAACTCTCCTGGGGTACCCTCACACATATTATTCCCTCATTTAGTGGATATTTTCACAAAAAAATGAAATTTTCAAAAATCCAGAAAATTGGCTGAAAACGACTAAATATCAAGGACTCATTGGGCGAATCGCTCTGGAACTGAAATCGGAATGCTCACTGACATTTCCCCTATCTGAAAGTCTGATAAACGAAGGAAAAATGACTAAGTCCAAAAAAAAATAGTTCAACTTTTTTCAATTTTACCCCCGTGGGATATATATTCTACCCACACACATTTGGAACTCTCCTGGGGTACCCTCACACATATTATTCCCTCATTTAGTGGATATTTTCACAAAAAAGTGAAATTTTCAAAAATCCAGAAGATTGGCTGAAAATTACTAAATATCAAGGACTCATTGGTCGAATCGCTCTGGAACTGAAATCGGAACGCTCACTGACATTTCCCCTATCTGAAAGTCTGATAAACGCCGGAAAAATGACTAAGTCCAAAAAAAAAATTTTTTCAACTTTTTTCAATTTTACCCCGTGGGATATATATTCTACCCACACACATTTGGAAATCTCCTGGGGTACCTTCACACGTATTATTCTCTCATTTAGTGGATATTTTCACAAAAAAGTGAAATTTTCAAAAATCCAGAAAATTGGCTGAAAACGACTAAATATCAAGGACTCATTGGGCGAATCGCTCTGGAACAGAAATCGGAACGCTTACTGACATTTCCCCTATCTGAAAGTCTGATAAACGCCGGAAAAATGACTAAGTCCAAAAAAAAATAGTTTCAACTTTTTTCAATTTTACCCCCGTGGGATATATATTCTACCCACACACATTTGGAACTCTCCTGGGGTACCCTCACACATATTATTCCCTCATTTAGTGGATATTTTCACAAAAAAGTGAAATTTTCAAAAATCCAAAATATTGGCTGAAAACGAGTAAATATCAAGGACTCATTGGGCGAATCGCTCTGGAACAGAAATCGGAACGCTTACTGACATTTCCCCTATCTGAAAGTCTGATAAACGCCGGAAAAATGACTAGGTCCAAAAAAAAAATTGTTTCAACTTTTTTCAATTTTACCCCCGTGGGATATATATTCTACCCACACACATTTGGAACTCTCCTGGGGTACACTCACACATATTATTCCCTCATTTAGTGGATATTTTCACAAAAAAGTGAAATTTTCAAAAATCCAAAATATTGGCTGAAAACGAGTAAATATCAAGGAATCATTGGGCAAATCGCTCTGGAACTGAAATCGGAATGCTCTCTGACATTTCCCCTATCTGAAAGTCTGATAAACGAAGGAAAAATGACTAAGTCCAAAAAAAAATAGTTCAACTTTTTTCAATTTTACCCCCGTGGGATATATATTCTACCCACACACATTTGGAACTCTCCTGGGGTACCCTCACACATATTATTCCCTCATTTAGTGGATATTTTCACAAAAAAGTGAAATTTTCAAAAATCCAGAAGATTGGCTGAAAATTACTAAATATCAAGGACTCATTGGTCGAATCGCTCTGGAACTGAAATCGGAACGCTCACTGACATTTCCCCTATCTGAAAGTCTGATAAACGCCGGAAAAATGACTAAGTCCAAAAAAAAAATTTTTTCAACTTTTTTCAATTTTACCCCGTGGGATATATATTCTACCCACACACATTTGGAAATCTCCTGGGGTACCTTCACACGTATTATTCTCTCATTTAGTGGATATTTTCACAAAAAAGTGAAATTTTCAAAAATCCAGAAAATTGGCTGAAAACGACTAAATATCAAGGACTCATTGGGCGAATCGCTCTGGAACAGAAATCGGAACGCTTACTGACATTTCCCCTATCTGAAAGTCTGATAAACGCCGGAAAAATGACTAAGTCCAAAAAAAAATAGTTTCAACTTTTTTCAATTTTACCCCCGTGGGATATATATTCTACCGACACACATTTGGAACTCTCCTGGGGTACCCTCACACATATTATTCCCTCATTTAGTGGATATTTTCACAAAAAAGTGAAATTTTCAAAAATCCAAAATATTGGCTGAAAACGAGTAAATATCAAGGACTCATTGGGCGAATCGCTCTGGAACTGAAATCGGTACACTTACTGACATTTCCCCTATCTGAAAGTCTGATAAACGAAGCAAAAATGACTAAGTCCAAAAAAAAATAGTTCAACTTTTTTCAATTTTACCCCCGTGGGATATATATTCTACCCACACAAGTTTGGAACTCTCCTGGGGTACCCTCACACATATTATTCCCTCATTTAGTGGATATTTTCACAAAAAAGTGAAATTTTCAAAAATCCAGAAGATTGGCTGAAAATTACTAAATATCAAGGACTCATTGGTCGAATCGCTCTGAAACTGAAATCGGAATGCTTACTGACATTTCCCCTATCTGAAAGTCTGATAAACGCCGGAAAAATGACTAAGTCCAAAAAAAAAAATTTTTTCAAATTTTTTCAATTTTACCACCGTGGGATATATATTCTTCCCACACACATTTGGAACTCTCCTGGGGTGCCCTCACACATATTATTCACTAATTTAGTGGATATTTTCACAAAAAAGTGAAATTTTCAAAAATCCAGAAAATTAGGTGAAAACGACTAAATATCAAGGACTCATTGGGCTAATCGCTCTGGAACTGAAATCGGAATGCTCACTGACATTTCCCCTATCTGAAATTCTGATAAACGCCGGAAAAATGACTAAGTCCAAAAAAAAAATTTTTTTCAACTTTTTTCAATTTTACCCCCGTGGGATATATATTCTACCCACACACATTTGGAACTCTCCTGGGGTGCCATCACACATATTATTCCCTCATTTAGTGGATATTTTCACAAAAAAGTGAAATTTTCAAAAATCCAGAAAATTGGCTGAAAACGACTAAATATCAAGGACTCATTGGGCGAATAGCTCTGAAACTGAAATCGGAATGCTCACTGACATTTCCCCTATCTGAAAGTCTGATAAACGCCGGAAAAATGACTAAGTCCAAAAAAAAAATTTTTTTCAACTTTTTTCAATTTTACCCCCGTGGGATATATATTCTACCCACACACATTTGGAACTCTCCTGGGGTACCATCACACATATTATTCCCTCATTGAGTGGATATTTTCACAAAAAAGTGAAATTTTCAAAAATCCAGAAAATTAGCTTAAAACGACTAAATATCAAGGACTCATTGGGCTAATCGCTCTGGAACTGAAATCGGAATGCTCACTGACATTTCCCCTAACTGAAAGTCTGATAAACGCCGGAAAAATGACTAAGTCCAAAAAAAAAAATGGTTTCAACTTTTTTCAATTTTACCCCCGTGGGATATATATTCTACCCACACACATTTGGAACTCTCCTGGGGTACCCTCACACATATTATTCCCTCATTTAGTAGATATTTTCACAAAAAAGTGAAATTTTCAAAAATCCAGAAAATTGGCTGAAAACGACTAAATATTAAGGACTCATTGGCCGAATCGCTCTGGAACTGAAATCGGTACACTTACTGACATTTCCCCTATCTGAAAGTCTGATAAACGAAGCAAAAATGACTAAGTCCAAAAAAAAATAGTTCAACTTTTTTCAATTTTACCCCCGTGGGATATATATTCTACCCACACAAGTTTGGAACTCTCCTGGGGTACCCTCACACATATTATTCCCTCATTTAGTGGATATTTTCACAAAAAAGTGAAATTTTCAAAAATCCAGAAGATTGGCTGAAAATTACTAAATATCAAGGACTCATTGGTCGAATCGCTCTGAAACTGAAATCGGAATGCTTACTGACATTTCCCCTATCTGAAAGTCTGATAAACGCCGGAAAAATGACTAAGTCCAAAAAAAAAAATTTTTTCAAATTTTTTCAATTTTACCACCGTGGGATATATATTCTTCCCACACACATTTGGAACTCTCCTGGGGTGCCCTCACACATATTATTCACTAATTTAGTGGATATTTTCACAAAAAAGTGAAATTTTCAAAAATCCAGAAGATTGGCTGAAAATGACTAATTATCAAGGACTCATTGGTCGAATCGCTCTGGAACTGAAATCGGAATGCTCACTGACATTTCCCCTATCTGAAAGTCTGATAAACGCCGGAAAAATGACTAAGTCCAAAAAAAATTTTTTTTCAACTTTTTTCAATTTTACCCCCGTGGGATATATATTCTACCCACACACATTTGGAACTCTCCTGGGGTGCCCTCACACATATTATTCCCTCATTTAGTGGATATTTTCACAAAAAAGTGAAATTTTCAAAAATCCAGAAAATTGGCTGAAAACGACTAAATATCAAGGACTCATTGGGCGAATAGCTCTGAAACTGAAATCGGAATGCTCACTGACATTTCCCCTATCTGAAAGTCTGATAAACGCCGGAAAAATGACTAAGTCCAAAAAAAAAATTTTTTTCAACTTTTTTCAATTTTACCCCCGTGGGATATATATTCTACCCACACACATTTGGAACTCTCCTGGGGTACCATCACACATATTATTCCCTCATTGAGTGGATATTTTCACAAAAAAAGTGAAATTTTCAAAAATCCAGAAAATTAGCTTAAAACGACTAAATATCAAGGACTCATTGGGCTAATCGCTCAGGAACTGAAATCATTGACATTTCCCCTATCTGAAAGTCTGATAAAAGCCGGAAAAATGATAAGTCCAAAAAAAAAAATTTTTTCAACTTTTTTCAATTTTACCCCCGTGGGACATATATTCTACCCACACACATTTGGAACTCTCCTGGGGTACCTTCACACATATTATTCTCTCATTTAGTGGATATTTTCACAAAAAAAGTGAAATTTTCAAAAATCCAGAAAATTGGCTGAAAACGACTAAATATCAAGGACTCATTGGGCAAATCGCTCTGGAACTGAAATCGGAATGCTCACTGACATTTCCCCTATCTGAAAGTCTGATAAACGCCGGAAAAATGACTAAGTCCAAAAAAAAAAATGTTAAACTTTTTTCAATTTTACCCCCGTGGGATATATATTCTACCCACACACATTTGGAACTCTCCTGGGGTACACTCACACATATTATTCCCTCACTTAGTGGATATTTTCACAAAAAAGTGAAATTTTCAAAAATCCAAAATATTGGCTGAAAACGAGTAAATATCAAGGACTCATTGGGCAAATCGCTCTGGAACTGAAATCGGAATGCTCACTGACATTTCCCCTATCTGAAAGTCTGATAAACGAAGGAAAAATGACTAAGTCCAAAAAAAAATAGTTCAACTTTTTTCAATTTTACCCCCGTGGGATATATATTCTACCCACACAAATTTGGAACTCTCCTGGGTACCCTCACACATATTATTCCCTCATTTAGTGGATATTTTCACAAAAAAGTGAAATTTTCAAAAATCCAGAAGATTGGCTGAAAATTACTAAATATCAAGGACTCATTGGTCGAATCGCTCTGGAACTGAAATCGTAACGCTCACTGACATTTCCCCTATCTGAAAGTCTGATAAACTTAGGAATAATGACTAAGTCCAAAAAAAAAATGTTTTCAACTTTTTTCAATTTTACCCCCGTGGGATGCATATTCTACCCACACACATTTGGATCTCTCCTGGGGTACCCTCACACATATTATTCCCTCATTTAGTGGATATTTTCACAAAAAAAGTGAAATTTTCAAAAATCCAGAAAATTGGCTGAAAACGACTAAATATCAAGGACTCATTGGGCGAATCGCTCTGGAACTAAAATCGGAACGCTCACTGACATTTCCCCTATCTACAAGTCTGATAAACGCCGGAAAAATGACTAAGTCCAAAAAAAAAATTTTTTCAACTTTTTTCAATTTTACCCCGTGGGATATATATTCTACCCACACACATTTGGAACTCTCCTGGGGTACCCTCACACATATTATTCCCTCATTTAGTGGATATTTTCACAAAAAAGTGAAATTTTCAAAAATCCAAAATATTGGCTGAAAACGAGTAAATATCAAGGACTCATTGGGCGAATCGCTCTGGAACAGAAATCGGAACGCTTACTGACATTTCCCCTATCTGAAAGTCTGATAAACGCCGGAAAAATGACTAGGTCCAAAAAAAAATTGTTTCAACTTTTTTCAATTTTACCCCCGTGGGATATATATTCTACCCACACACATTTGGAACTCTCCTGGGGTACACTCAAACATATTATTCCCTCATTTAGTGGATATTTTCACAAAAAAGTGAAATTTTCAAAAATCCAAAATATTGGCTGAAAACGAGTAAATATCAAGGAATCATTGGGCAAATCGCTCTGGAACTGAAATCGGAATGCTCACTGACATTTCCCCTATCTGAAAGTCTGATAAACGAAGGAAAAATGACTAAGTCCAAAAAAAAATAGTTCAACTTTTTTCAATTTTACCCCCGTGGGATATATATTCTACCCACACACATTTGGAACTCTCCTGGGGTACCCTCACACATATTATTCCCTCATTTAGTGGATATTTTCACAAAAAAGTGAAATTTTCAAAAATCCAGAAGATTGGCTGAAAATTACTAAATATCAAGGACTCATTGGTCGAATCGCTCTGGAACTGAAATCGGAACGCTCACTGACATTTCCCCTATCTGAATGTCTGATAAACGCCGGAAAAATGACTAAGTCCAAAAAAAAAATTTTTTCAACTTTTTTCAATTTTACCCCGTGGGATATATATTCTACCCACACACATTTGGAAATCTCCTGGGGTACCTTCACACGTATTATTCTCTCATTTAGTGGATATTTTCACAAAAAAGTGAAATTTTCAAAAATCCAGAAAATTAGGTGAAAACGACTAAATATCAAGGACTCATTGGGCTAATCGCTCTGGAACTGAAATCGGAATGCTCACTGACATTTCCCCTATCTGAAATTCTGATAAACGCCGGAAAAATGACTAAGTCCAAAAAAAAAATTTTTTTCAACTTTTTTCAATTTTACCCCCGTGGGATATATATTCTACCCACACACATTTGGAACTCTCCTGGGGTGCCATCACACATATTATTCCCTCATTTAGTGGATATTTTCACAAAAAAGTGAAATTTTCAAAAATCCAAAATATTGGCTGAAAACGAGTAAATATCAAGGACTTATTGGGCAAATCGCTCTGTAACTGAAATCGGAACGCTCACTGACATTTCCCCTATCTGAAAGTCTGATAAACGCCGGAAAAATGACTAAGTCCAAAAAAAAAATTTTTTCAACTTTTTTCAATTTTACCCCCGTGGGATATATATTCTACCCACACACATTTGGAACTCTCCTGGGGTACCTTCACACATATTATTCACTCATTTAGTGGATATTTTCACAAAAAAGTGAAATTTTCAAAAATCCAGAAAATTGGCTGAAAACGACTAAATATCAAGGACTCATTGGGCGAATCGCTCAGGAACTGAAATCATTGACATTTCCCCTATCTGAAAGTCTGATAAAAGCCGGAAAACTGATAAGTCCAAAAAAAAAAATTTTTCAACTTTTTTCAATTTTACCCCCGTGGGACATATATTCTACCCACACACATTTGGAACTCTCCTGGGGTACCTTCACACATATTATTCCCTCATTTAGTGGATATTTTCACAAAAAAGTGAAATTTTCAAAAATCCAGAAGATTCGCTGAAAATGACTAAATATCAAGGACTCATTGGTCGAATCGCTCTGGAACTGAAATCGGAACGCTCACTGACATTTCCCCTATCTGAAAGTCTGATAAACGCCGGAAAAATGACTAAGTCAAAAAAAAATTTTTTAAAACTTTTTTCAATTTTACCCCCGTGGGATATATATTCTACCCACACACATTTGGAACTCTCCTGGGGTACCTTCACACATATTATTCTCTCATTTAGTGGATATTTTCACAAAAAAGTGAAATTTTCAAAAATCCAGAAAATTGGCTGAAAACGACTAAATATCAAGGACTCATTGGGCGAATCGCTCTGGAACTGAAATCGGTACACTTACTGACATTTCCCCTATCTGAAAGTCTGATAAACGCCGGAAAAATGACTAAGTCCAAAAAAAAAATTGTTTCAACTTTTTTCAATTTTACCCCCGTGTGATATATATTCTACCCACTCACATTTGGAACTCTCCAGGGGTACCTTCACACATATTATTCTCTCATTTAGTGGATATTTTCACAAAAAAGTGAAATTTTCAAAAATCCAGAAAATTGGCTGAAAACGACTAAATATCAAGGACTCATTGGGCGAATCGCTCAGGAACTGAAATCATTGACATTTCCCCTATCTGAAAGTCTGATAAAAGCCGGAAAAATGATAAGTCCAAAAAAAGAAATTTTTCAACTTTTTTCAATTTTACCCCCGTGGGATATATATTCTACCCACACACATTTGGAAATCTCCTGGGGTACCTTCACACATATTATTCTCTCATTTAGTGGATATTTTCACAAAAAAGTGAAATTTTCAAAAATCCAAAATATTGGCTGAAAAAGAGTAAATATCAAGGACTCATTGGGCAAATCGCTCTGTAACTGAAATCGGAATGCTCACTGACATTTCCCCTATCTGAAAGTCTGATAAACGCCGGAAAAATGACTAAGTCCAAAAAAAAAATTGTTTCAACTTTTTTCAATTTTACCCCCGTGGGATATATATTCTACCCACACACATTTGGAACTCTCCTGGGGTACACTCACACATATTATTCTCTCATTTAGTGGATATTTTCACAAAAAAGTGAAATTTTCAAAAATCCAGAAAATTGGCTGAAAACGACTAAATATCAAGGACTCATTGGGCGAATCGCTCTGGAACTGAAATCGGTACACTTACTGACATTTCCCCTATCTGAAAGTCTGATAAACGAAGGAAAAATGACTAAGTCCAAAAAAAAATAGTTCAACTTTTTTCAATTTTACCCCCGTGGGATATATATTCTACCCACACAAATTTGGAACTCTCCTGGGGTACCCTCACACATATTATTCCCTCATTTAGTGGATATTTTCACAAAAAAGTGAAATTTTCAAAAATCCAGAAGATTGGCTGAAAATTACTAAATATCAAGGACTCATTGGTCGAATCGCTCTGAAACTGAAATTGGAATGCTTACTGACATTTCCCCTATCTGAAAGTCTGATAAACGCCGGAAAAATGACTAAGTCCAAAAAAAAATTTTTTTCAAATTTTTTCAATTTTACCACCGTGGGATATATATTCTTCCCACACACATTTGGAACTCTCCTGGGGTGCCCTCACACATATTATTCACTAATTTAGTGGATATTTTCACAAAAAAGTGAAATTTTCAAAAATCCAGAAAATTAGGTGAAAACGAGTAAATATCAAGGACTCATTGGGCAAATCGCTCTGTAACTGAAATCGGAATGCTCACTGACATTTCCCCTATCTGAAAGTCTGATAAATGCCGGAAAAATGACTAAGTCCAAAAAAAAAATTGTTTCAACTTTTTTCAATTTTACCCCTGTGGGATATATATTCTACCCACACACATTTGGAACTCTCCTGGGGTACCCTCACACATATTATTCTCTCATTTAGTGGATATTTTCACAAAAAAGTGAAATTTTCAAAAATCCAGAAAATTGGCTGAAAACGACTAAATATCAAGGACTCATTGGGCGAATCGCTCTGGAACTGAAATCGGTACACTTACTGACATTTCCCCTATCTGAAAGTCTGATAAACGAAGGAAAAATGACTAAGTCCAAAAAAAAATAGTTCAACTTTTTTCAATTTTACCCCCGTGGGATACATATTCTACCCACACAAATTTGGAACTCTCCTGGGGTACCCTCACACATATTATTCCCTCATTTAGTGGATATTTTCACAAAAAAGTGAAATTTTCAAAAATCCAGAAGATTGGCTGAAAATTACTAAATATCAAGGACTCATTGGTCGAATCGCTCTGAAACTGAAATCGGAATGCTTACTGACATTTCCCCTATCTGAAAGTCTGATAAACGCCGGAAAAATGACTAAGTCCAAAAAAAAATTTTTTTCAAATTTTTTCAATTTTACCACCGTGGGATATATATTCTTCCCACACACATTTGGAACTCTCCTGGGGTGCCCTCACACATATTATTCACTAATTTAGTGGATATTTTCACAAAAAAGTGAAATTTTCAAAAATCCAGAAAATTAGGTGAAAACGACTAAATATCAAGGACTCATTGGGCTAATCGCTCAGGAACTGAAATCGGAATGCTCACTGACATTTCCCCTATCTGAAATTCTGATAAACGCCGGAAAAATGACTAAGTCCAAAAAAAAATTTTTTTCAACTTTTTTCAATTTTACCCCCGTGGGATATATATTCTACCCACACACATTTGGAACTCTCCTGGGGTGCCCTCACACATATTATTCCCTCATTTAGTGGATATTTTCACAAAAAAGTGAAATTTTCAAAAATCCAGAAAATTAGCTTAAAACGACTAAATATCAAGGACTCATTGGGCGAATCGCTCTGGAACTGAAATCGGAATGCTCACTGACACTTCCCCTATCTGAAAGTCTGATAAACGGCGGAAAAATGACTAAGTCCAAAAAAAAATTTTTTTCAACTTTTTTCAATTTTACCCCCGTGGGATATATATTCTACCCACACACATTTGGAATTCTCCTGGGGTACCCTAACACATATTACACCCTCATTTAGTGGATATTTTCACAAAAAAGTGAAATTTTCAAAAATCCAAAATATTGGCTGAAAACGACTAAATATCAAGGACTCATTGGTCGAATCGCTCTGGAACTGAAATCGGAATGCTCACTGACATTTCCCCTATCTGAAAGTCTGATAAACGCCGGAAAAATGACTAAGTCCAAAAAAAAAAATTTTCAACTTTTTTCAATTTTTCCCCCAAGGGATATATATTCTACCCACACACATTTGAAACTCTCCCTGGGTACCCTCACACATATTATTCCCTGATTAAGTGGATATCTTCACAAAAAAGTGAAATTTTTAAAAATCCAGAAGATTGGCTGAAAACGATTAAATATCAAGGACTCATTGGGCTAATCGCTCTGGAACTGAAATCGGAATGCTCACTGACATTTCCCCTAACTGAAAGTCTGATAAACGCCGGAAAAATGACTAAGTCCAAAAAATAATTTTCTACAACTTTTTTCAATTTTACCCCTGTGGGATATATATTCTTCCCACACACATTTAGAAGTCTCCTGTGGTACCCTCACACATATTATTCCCTCATTTAGTGGATATTTTCACAAAAAAAGTGAAATTTTCAAAAATCCAAAATATTGGCTGAAAACGACTAAATATCAAGGACTCATTGGTCGAATCGCTCTGGAACTGAAATCGGAATGCTCACTGACATTTCCCCTATCTGAAAGTCTGATAAACGCCGGAAAAATGACTAAGTCCAAAAAAAAAATTGTTTCAACTTTTTTCAATTTTACCCCCGTGGGATATAGATTCTACCCACACACATTTGGAACTCTCCTGGGGTACCTTCACACATATTATTCTCTCATTTAGTGGATATTTTCACAAAAAAGTGAAATTTTCAAAAATCCAGAAAATTGGCTGAAAACGACTAAATATCAAGGACTCATTGGGCGAATCGCTCTGGAACTGAAATCGGTACACTTACTGACATTTCCCCTATCTGAAAGTCTGATAAACGCCGGAAAAATGACTAAGTCCAAAAAAAAAATTGTTTCAACTTTTTTCAATTTTACCCCCGTGTGATATATATTCTACCCACTCACATTTGGAACTCTCCAGGGGTACCTTCACACATATTATTCTCTCATTTAGTGGATATTTTCACAAAAAAGTGAAATTTTCAAAAATCCAGAAAATTGGCTGAAAACGACTAAATATCAAGTACTTATTGGGCGAATCGCTCTGGAACTGAAATCGTAACGCTCACTGACATTTCCCCTATCTGAAAGTCTGATAAACGCCGGAAAAATGTCTAAGTCCAAAAAAAATTTTTTTCAACTTTTTTCAATTTTACCCATGTATGATATATATTCTACCCACACACATTTGGAAATCTCCTGGGGTACCTTCACACATATTATTCTCTCATTTAGTGGATATTTTCACAAAAAAGTGAAATTTTCAAAAATCCAAAATATTGGCTGAAAACGAGTAAATATCAAGGACTCATTGGGCAAATCGCTCTGTAACTGAAATCAGAACGCTCACTGACATTTCCCTTATCTGAAAGTCTGATAAACGCCGGAAAAATGACTAAGTCCAAAAAAAATATTTTTTTCAAATTTTTTCAATTTTACCCCCGTGGGATATATATTCTACCCACACACATTTGGAACTCTCCTGGGGTACCTTCACACATATTATTCTCTCATTTAGTGGATATTTTCACAAAAAAGTGAAATTTTCAAAAATCCAGAAAATTGGCTGAAAACGACTAAATATCAAGGACTCATTGGGCGAATCGCTCAGGAACTGAAATCATTGACATTTCCCCTATCTGAAAGTCTGATAAAAGCCGGAAAAATTATAAGTCCAAAAAAAAAAATTTTTCAACTTTTTTCAATTTTACCCCCGTGGGACATATATTCTACCCACACACATTTGGAACTCTCCTGGGGTACCTTCACACATATTATTCTCTCATTTAGTGGATATTTTCACAAAAAAGTAAAATTTTCAAAAATCCAGAAGATTGGCTGAAAATGACTAAATATCAAGGACTCATTGGGCGAATCGCTCTGGAACTGAAATCGGAAAGCTCACTGACATTTCCCCTATCTGAAAGTCTGATAAAGGCTGGAAAAATGACTAAGTCCAAAAAAAAATTTTCTACAACTTTTTTCAATTTTACCCCTGTGGGATATATATTCTTCCCACACACATTTAGAAGTCTCCTGTGCTACCCTCACACATATTATTCCCTCATTTAGTGGATATTTTCACAAAAAAAGTGAAATTTTCAAAAATCCAAAATATTGGCTGAAAACGACTAAATATCAAGGACTCATTGGTCGAATCGCTCTGGAACTGAAATCGGAATGCTCACTGACATCTCCCCTATCTGAAAGTCTGATAAACGCCGGAAAAATGACTAAGTCCAAAAAAAAAATTGTTTCAACTTTTTTCAATTTTACTCCCGTGTGATATATATTCTACCCACTCACATTTGGAACTCTCCAGGGGTACCTTCACACATATTATTCTCTCATTTAGTGGATATTTTCACAAAAAAGTGAAATTTTCAAAAATCCAGAAAATTGGCTGAAAACGACTAAATATCAAGTACTTATTGGGCGAATCGCTCTGGAACTGAAATCGTAACGCTCACTGACATTTCCCCTATCTGAAAGTCTGCTAAACGCCGGAAAAATGACTAAGTCCAAAAAAAATTTTTTTCAACTTTTTTCAATTTTACCCCTGTGGGATATATATTCTTCCCACACACATTTAGAAGTCTCCTGTGGTACCCTCACACATATTATTCCCTCATTTACTGGATATTTTCACAAAAAAGTGAAATTTTCAAAAATCCAAAATATTGGCTGAAAACGACTAAATATCAAGGACTCATTGGGCAAATCGCTCTGGAACTGAAATCGGAATGCTCACTGACATTTCCCCTATCTGAAAGTCTGATAAACGCCGGAAAAATGACTAAGTCCAAAAAAAAAAAATTTTCAACTTTTTAAAATTTTTCCCCCATGGGATATATATTCTACCCACACACATTTGGAACTCTCCCTGGGTACCCTCACACATATTATTCCCTGATTAAGTGGATATCTTCACAAAAAAGTGAAATTTTTAAAAATCCAGAAGATTGGCTGAAAATGACTAAATATCAAGGACTCATTGGGCGAATCGCTCAGGAACTGAAATCATTGACATTTCCCCTATCTGAAAGTCTGATAAAAGCCGGAAAAATGATAAGTCGAAAAAAAAAAATTTTTCAACTTTTTTCAATTTTACCCCCGTGGGACATATATTCTACCCACACACATTTGGAACTCTCCTGGGGTACCTTCACACATATTATTCCCTCATTTAGTGGATATTTTCACAAAAAAGTGAAATTTTCAAAAATCCAGAAGATTGGCTGAAAATGACTAAATATCAAGGAATCATTGGTCGAATCGCTCTGGAACTGAAATCGGAACGCTCACTGACATTTCCCCTATCTGAAAGTCTGATAAACGCCGGAAAAATGACTAAGTCAAAAAAAAAATTGTTTCAACTTTTTTCAATTTTACCCCCGTGTGATATATATTCTTCCCACACACATTTAGAAGTCTCCTGTGCTACCCTCACACATATTATTCCCTCATTTAGTGGATATTTTCACAAAAAAAGTGAAATTTTCAAAAATCCAAAATATTGGCTGAAAACGACTAAATATCAAGGACTCATTGGTCGAATCGCTCTGGAACTGAAATCGGAATGCTCACTGACATTTCCCCTATCTGAAAGTCTGATAAACGCCGGAAAAATGACTAAGTCCAAAAAAAAAATTGTTTCAACTTTTTTCAATTTTACTCCCGTGTGATATATATTCTACCCACTCACATTTGGAACTCTCCAGGGGTACCTTCACACATATTATTCTCTCATTTAGTGGATATTTTCACAAAAAAGTGAAATTTTCAAAAATCCAGAAAATTGGCTGAAAACGACTAAATATCAAGTACTTATTGGGCGAATCGCTCTGGAACTGAAATCGTAACGCTCACTGACATTTCCCCTATCTGAAAGTCTGATAAACGCCGGAAAAATGACTAAGTCCAAAAAAAATTTTTTTCAACTTTTTTCAATTTTACCCCTGTGGGATATATATTCTTCCCACACACATTTAGAAGTCTCCTGTGGTACCCTCACACATATTATTCCCTCATTTACTGGATATTTTCACAAAAAAGTGAAATTTTCAAAAATCCAAAATATTGGCTGAAAACGACTAAATATCAAGGACTCATTGGGCAAATCGCTCTGGAACTGAAATCGGAATGCTCACTGACATTTCCCCTATCTGAAAGTCTGATAAACGCCGGAAAAATGACTAAGTCCAAAAAAAAAAAATTTTCAACTTTTTAAAATTTTTCCCCCATGGGATATATATTCTACCCACACACATTTGGAACTCTCCCTGGGTACCCTCACACATATTATTCCCTGATTAAGTGGATATCTTCACAAAAAAGTGAAATTTTTAAAAATCCAGAAGATTGGCTGAAAATGACTAAATATCAAGGACTCATTGGGCGAATCGCTCAGGAACTGAAATCATTGACATTTCCCCTATCTGAAAGTCTGATAAAAGCCGGAAAAATGATAAGTCCAAAAAAAAAAATTTTTCAACTTTTTTCAATTTTACCCCCGTGGGACATATATTCTACCCACACACATTTGGAACTCTCCTGGGGTACCTTCACACATATTATTCCCTCATTTAGTGGATATTTTCACAAAAAAGTGAAATTTTCAAAAATCCAGAAGATTGGCTGAAAATGACTAAATATCAAGGACTCATTGGTCGAATCGCTCTGGAACTGAAATCGGAACGCTCACTGACATTTCCCCTATCTGAAAGTCTGATAAACGCCGGAAAAATGACTAAGTCAAAAAAAAAATTTTTTAAACTTTTTTCAATTTTACCCATGTGGGATATATATTCTACCCACACACATTTGGAAATCTCCTGGGGTACCTTCACACATATTATTCTCTCATTTAGTGGATATTTTCACAAAAAAGTGAAATTTTCAAAAATCCAAAATATTGGCTGAAAACGAGTAAATATCAAGGACTCATTGGGCAAATCGCTCTGTAACTGAAATCGGAACGCTCACTGACATTTCCCGTATCTGAAAGTCTGATAAACGCCGGAAAAATGATAAGTCCAAAAAAAAAAATTTTTCAACTTTTTTCAATTTTACCCCCGTGGGACATATATTCTACCCACACACATTTGGAACTCTCCTGGGGTACCTTCACACATATTATTCTCTCATTTAGTGGATATTTTCACAAAAAAGTAAAATTTTCAAAAATCCAGAAGATTGGCTGAAAATGACTAAATATCAAGGACTCATTGGGCGAATCGCTCTGGAACTGAAATCGGAAAGCTCACTGACATTTCCCCTATCTGAAAGTCTGATAAAGGCCGGAAAAATGACTAAGTCCAAAAAAAAATTTTTTTCAACTTTTTTCAATTTTACCCCCGTGGGATATATATTCTACCCACACACATTTGGAACTCTAATGGGGTACCTTCACACATATTATTCACTCATTTAGTGGATATTTTCACAAAAAAGTGAAATTTTCAAAAATCCAGAAAATTGGCTGAAAACGACTAAATATCAAGGACTCATTGGGCGAATCGCTCAGGAACTGAAATCATTGACATTTCCCCTATCTGAAAGTCTGATAAAAGCCGGAAAAATGATAAGTCCAAAAAAAAATATTTTTCAACTTTTTTCAATTTTACCCCCGTGGGATATATATTCTACCCACACACATTTGGAAATCTCCTGGGGTACCTTCACACATATTATTCTCTCATTTAGTGGATATTTTCACAAAAAAGTGAAATTTGCAAAAATCCAAAATATTGGCTGAAAACGAGTAAATATCAAGGACTCATTGGGCAAATCGCTCTGTAACTGAAATCGGAATGCTCACTGACATTTCCCCTATCTGAAAGTCTGATAAACGCCGGAAAAATGACTAAGTCCAAAAAATAATTTTCTACAACTTTTTTCAATTTTACCACCGTGGGATATATATTCTTCCCACACACATTTGGAACTCTCCTGGGGTGCCCTCACACATATTATTCACTAATTTAGTGGATATTTTCACAAAAAAGTGAAATTTTCAAAAATCCAGAAAATTAGCTTAAAACGACTAAATATCAAGGACTCATTGGGCTAATCGCTCTGGAACTGAAATCGGAATGCTCACTGACATTTCCCCTAACTGAAAGTCTGATAAACGCCGGAAAAATGACTAAGTCCAAAAAATAATTTTCTACAACTTTTTTCAATTTTACCCCTGTGGGATATATATTCTTCCCACACACATTTAGAAGTCTCCTGTGGTACCCTCACACATATTATTCCCTCATTTACTGGATATTTTCACAAAAAAGTGAAATTTTCAAAAATCCAAAATATTGGCTGAAAACGACTAAATATCAAGGACTCATTGGGCAAATCGCTCTGGAACTGAAATTGGAATGCTCACTGACATTTCCCCTATCTGAAAGTCTGATAAACGCCGGAAAAATGACTAAGTCCAAAAAAAAAAAATTTTCAACTTTTTTCAATTTTTCCCCCATGGGATATATATTCTACCCACACACATTTGGAACTCTCCCTGGGTACCCTCACACATATTATTCCCTGATTAAGTGGATATCTTCACAAAAAAGTGAAATTTTTAAAAATCCAGAAGATTGGCTGAAAATGACTAAATATCAAGGACTCATTGGTCGAATCGCTCTGGAACTGAAATCGGAATGCTCACTGACATTTCCCCTATCTGAAAGTCTGATAAACGCCGGAAAAATGACTAAGTCCAAAAAAAAATTTTTTCAACTTTTTTCAATTTTACCCATGTGGGATATATATTCTACCCACACACATTTGGAACTCTCCTGGGGTACCTTCACACATATTATTCACTCATTTAGTGGATATTTTCACAAAAAAGTGAAATTTTCAAAAATCCAGAAGATTGGCTGAAAATGACTAAATATCAAGGAATCATTGGTCGAATCGCTCTGGAACTGAAATCGGAACGCTCACTGACATTTCCCCTATCTGAAAGTCTGATAAACGCCGGAAAAATGACTAAGTCAAAAAAAAAATTGTTTCAACTTTTTTCAATTTTACCCCCGTGTGATATATATTCTTCCCACACACATTTAGAAGTCTCCTGTGCTACCCTCACACATATTATTCCCTCATTTAGTGGATATTTTCACAAAAAAAGTGAAATTTTCAAAAATCCAAAATATTGGCTGAAAACGACTAAATATCAAGGACTCATTGGTCGAATCGCTCTGGAACTGAAATCGGAATGCTCACTGACATTTCCCCTATCTGAAAGTCTGATAAACGCCGGAAAAATGACTAAGTCCAAAAAAAAAATTGTTTCAACTTTTTTCAATTTTACTCCCGTGTGATATATATTCTACCCACTCACATTTGGAACTCTCCAGGGGTACCTTCACACATATTATTCTCTCATTTAGTGGATATTTTCACAAAAAAGTGAAATTTTCAAAAATCCAGAAAATTGGCTGAAAACGACTAAATATCAAGTACTTATTGGGCGAATCGCTCTGGAACTGAAATCGTAACGCTCACTGACATTTCCCCTATCTGAAAGTCTGATAAACGCCGGAAAAATGACTAAGTCCAAAAAAAATTTTTTTCAACTTTTTTCAATTTTACCCCTGTGGGATATATATTCTTCCCACACACATTTAGAAGTCTCCTGTGGTACCCTCACACATATTATTCCCTCATTTACTGGATATTTTCACAAAAAAGTGAAATTTTCAAAAATCCAAAATATTGGCTGAAAACGACTAAATATCAAGGACTCATTGGGCAAATCGCTCTGGAACTGAAATCGGAATGCTCACTGACATTTCCCCTATCTGAAAGTCTGATAAACGCCGGAAAAATGACTAAGTCCAAAAAAAAAAAATTTTCAACTTTTTAAAATTTTTCCCCCATGGGATATATATTCTACCCACACACATTTGGAACTCTCCCTGGGTACCCTCACACATATTATTCCCTGATTAAGTGGATATCTTCACAAAAAAGTGAAATTTTTAAAAATCCAGAAGATTGGCTGAAAATGACTAAATATCAAGGACTCATTGGGCGAATCGCTCAGGAACTGAAATCATTGACATTTCCCCTATCTGAAAGTCTGATAAAAGCCGGAAAAATGATAAGTCCAAAAAAAAAAATTTTTCAACTTTTTTCAATTTTACCCCCGTGGGACATATATTCTACCCACACACATTTGGAACTCTCCTGGGGTACCTTCACACATATTATTCCCTCATTTAGTGGATATTTTCACAAAAAAGTGAAATTTTCAAAAATCCAGAAGATTGGCTGAAAATGACTAAATATCAAGGACTCATTGGTCGAATCGCTCTGGAACTGAAATCGGAACGCTCACTGACATTTCCCCTATCTGAAAGTCTGATAAACGCCGGAAAAATGACTAAGTCAAAAAAAAAATTTTTTAAACTTTTTTCAATTTTACCCATGTGGGATATATATTCTACCCACACACATTTGGAAATCTCCTGGGGTACCTTCACACATATTATTCTCTCATTTAGTGGATATTTTCACAAAAAAGTGAAATTTTCAAAAATCCAAAATATTGGCTGAAAACGAGTAAATATCAAGGACTCATTGGGCAAATCGCTCTGTAACTGAAATCGGAACGCTCACTGACATTTCCCGTATCTGAAAGTCTGATAAACGCCGGAAAAATGATAAGTCCAAAAAAAAAAATTTTTCAACTTTTTTCAATTTTACCCCCGTGGGACATATATTCTACCCACACACATTTGGAACTCTCCTGGGGTACCTTCACACATATTATTCTCTCATTTAGTGGATATTTTCACAAAAAAGTAAAATTTTCAAAAATCCAGAAGATTGGCTGAAAATGACTAAATATCAAGGACTCATTGGGCGAATCGCTCTGGAACTGAAATCGGAAAGCTCACTGACATTTCCCCTATCTGAAAGTCTGATAAAGGCCGGAAAAATGACTAAGTCCAAAAAAAAATTTTTTTCAACTTTTTTCAATTTTACCCCCGTGGGATATATATTCTACCCACACACATTTGGAACTCTAATGGGGTACCTTCACACATATTATTCACTCATTTAGTGGATATTTTCACAAAAAAGTGAAATTTTCAAAAATCCAGAAAATTGGCTGAAAACGACTAAATATCAAGGACTCATTGGGCGAATCGCTCAGGAACTGAAATCATTGACATTTCCCCTATCTGAAAGTCTGATAAAAGCCGGAAAAATGATAAGTCCAAAAAAAAATATTTTTCAACTTTTTTCAATTTTACCCCCGTGGGATATATATTCTACCCACACACATTTGGAAATCTCCTGGGGTACCTTCACACATATTATTCTCTCATTTAGTGGATATTTTCACAAAAAAGTGAAATTTGCAAAAATCCAAAATATTGGCTGAAAACGAGTAAATATCAAGGACTCATTGGGCAAATCGCTCTGTAACTGAAATCGGAATGCTCACTGACATTTCCCCTATCTGAAAGTCTGATAAACGCCGGAAAAATGACTAAGTCCAAAAAATAATTTTCTACAACTTTTTTCAATTTTACCACCGTGGGATATATATTCTTCCCACACACATTTGGAACTCTCCTGGGGTGCCCTCACACATATTATTCACTAATTTAGTGGATATTTTCACAAAAAAGTGAAATTTTCAAAAATCCAGAAAATTAGCTTAAAACGACTAAATATCAAGGACTCATTGGGCTAATCGCTCTGGAACTGAAATCGGAATGCTCACTGACATTTCCCCTAACTGAAAGTCTGATAAACGCCGGAAAAATGACTAAGTCCAAAAAATAATTTTCTACAACTTTTTTCAATTTTACCCCTGTGGGATATATATTCTTCCCACACACATTTAGAAGTCTCCTGTGGTACCCTCACACATATTATTCCCTCATTTACTGGATATTTTCACAAAAAAGTGAAATTTTCAAAAATCCAAAATATTGGCTGAAAACGACTAAATATCAAGGACTCATTGGGCAAATCGCTCTGGAACTGAAATTGGAATGCTCACTGACATTTCCCCTATCTGAAAGTCTGATAAACGCCGGAAAAATGACTAAGTCCAAAAAAAAAAAATTTTCAACTTTTTTCAATTTTTCCCCCATGGGATATATATTCTACCCACACACATTTGGAACTCTCCCTGGGTACCCTCACACATATTATTCCCTGATTAAGTGGATATCTTCACAAAAAAGTGAAATTTTTAAAAATCCAGAAGATTGGCTGAAAATGACTAAATATCAAGGACTCATTGGTCGAATCGCTCTGGAACTGAAATCGGAATGCTCACTGACATTTCCCCTATCTGAAAGTCTGATAAACGCCGGAAAAATGACTAAGTCCAAAAAAAAATTTTTTCAACTTTTTTCAATTTTACCCATGTGGGATATATATTCTACCCACACACATTTGGAACTCTCCTGGGGTACCTTCACACATATTATTCACTCATTTAGTGGATATTTTCACAAAAAAGTGAAATTTTCAAAAATCCAGAAAATTGGCTGAAAACGACTAAATATCAAGGACTCATTGGGCGTATCGCTCAGGAACTGAAATCATTGACATTTCCCCTATCTGAAAGTCTGATAAAAGCCGGAAAAATGATAAGTCCAAAAAAAAAAATTTTTCAACTTTTTTCAATTTTACCCCCGTGGGACATATATTCTACCCACACACATTTGGAACTCTCCTGGGGTACCTTCACACATATTATTCTCTCATTTAATGGATATTTTCACAAAAAAGTAAAATTTTCAAAAAACCAGAAGATTGGCTGAAAATGACTAAATATCAAGGACTCATTGGGCGAATCGCTGTGGAACTGAAATCGGAAAGCTCACTGACATTTCCCCTATCTGAAAGTCTGATAAACGCCGGAAAAATGACTAAGTCCAAAAAAAATTTTTTTCAACTTTTTTCAATTTTACCCCCGTGGGATATATATTCTACCCACACACATTTGGAACTCTCCTGGGGTACCCTCACACATATTATTCTCTCATTTAGTGGATATTTTCACAAAAAAATGAAATTTTCAAAAATCCAGAAGATTGGCTGAAAATGACTAAATATCAAGGACTCATTGGTCGAATCGCTCTGGAACTGAAATCGGAACGCTCACTGACATTTCCCCTATCTGAAAGTCTGATAAACGCCGGAAAAATGACTAAGTCCAAAAAAAAATTTTTTTCAACTTTTTTCAATTTTACCCCCGTGGGATATATATTCTACCCACACACATTTGGAACTCTCCTGGGGTACCTTCACACATATTATTCTCTCATTTAGTGGATATTTTCACAAAAAAGTGAAATTTTCAAAAATCCAAAATATTGGCTGAAAACGAGTAAATATCAAGGACTCATTGGGCAAATCGCTCTGTAACTGAAATCGGAACGCTCACTGACATTTCCCCTATCTGAAAGTCTGATAAACGCCGGAAAAATGACTAAGTCCAAAAAAAAATTTTTTTCAACTTTTTTCAATTTTACCCCCGTGGGATATATATTCTACCCACACACATTTGGAACTCTCCTGGGGTACCTTCACACATATTATTCACTCATTTAGTGGATATTTTCACAAAAAAGTGAAATTTTCAAAAATCCAGAAAATTGGCTGAAAACGACTAAATATCAAGGACTCATTGGGCGAATCGCTCAGGAACTGAAATCATTGACATTTCCCCTATCTGAAAGTCTGATAAAAGCCGGAAAAATGATAAGTCCAAAAAAAAAAATTTTTCAACTTTTTTCAATTTTACCCCCGTGGGACATATATTCTACCCACACACATTTGGAACTCTCCTGGGGTACCTTCACACATATTATTCTCTCATTTAGTGGATATTTTCACAAAAAAGTGAAATTTTCAAAAATCCAAAATATTGGCTGAAAACGAGTAAATATCAAGGACTCATTGGGCAAATCGCTCTGTAACTGAAATCGGAATGCTCACTGACATTTCCCCTATCTGAAAGTCTGATAAACGCCGGAAAAATGACTAAGTCCAAAAAAAAAATTGTTTCAACTTTTTTCAATTTTACCGCCGTGGGATATATATTCTACCCACACACATTTGGAACTCTCCTGGGGTACCTTCACACATATTATTCTCTCATTTAGTGGATATTTTCACAAAAAAGTGAAATTTTCAAAAATCCAAAATATTGGCTGAAAACGAGTAAATATTAAGGACTCATTGGGCAAATTGCTCTGGAACTGAAATCGGAATGCTCACTGACATTTCCCCTATCTGAAAGTCTGATAAACGCCGGAAAAATGACTAAGTTCAAAAAAAAAAATTTTTTTCAAATTTTTTCAATTTTACCCCCGTGGGATATATATTCTACCCAAACACATTTGGAACTCTCCTGGGGTACCCTCATACATATTATTCCCTCATTTAGTGGATTTGTTCACAAAAAAGTGAAATTTTAAAAAATCCAGAAAATTGGCTGAAAACGACTAAATATCAAGGACTCATTGGGCGAATCGCTCTGGAACTGAAATCGGAATGCTCACTGACATTTCCCCTATCTGAAAGTCTGATAAACGCCGGAAAAATAACTAAGTCCAAAAAAAAAATTGTTTTAACTTTTTTCAATTTTACCCCCGTGGGATATATATTCTACCCACACACATTTGGAACTCTCCTGGGGTACCCTCACACATATTATTTCCTCATTTAGTGGATATTTTCACAAAAAAGTGAAATTTTCAAAAATCCAAAATATTGCCTGAAAATGAGTAAATATCAAGGACTCATTGGGCAAATCGCTCTGGAACTGAAATTGGAATGCTCACTGACATTTCCCCTATCTGAAAGTCTGATAAACTTAGGAATAATGACTAAGTATAAAAAAAAAGATGTTTTCAACTTTTTTCAATTTTACCCCCGTGGGATATATATTCTACCCACACACATTTGGAACACTTTTGGGGTACCTTCACACATATTATTCTCTCATTTAGTGGATATTTTCACAAAAAAGTGAAATTTTCAAAAATCCAGAAAATTGGCTGAAAACGACTAAATATCAAGCACTCATTGGGCGAATCGCTCTGGAACTGAAAACCGAACGCTCACTGACATTTCCCCTATCTGAAAGTCTGATAAATGCCGGAAAAATGACTAAGTCCAAAAAAAAAAATTGTTTCAACTTTTTTCAATTTTACCCCCGTGGGATATATATTCTACCCACACACATTTGGAACTCTCCTGGGATACCCTCACACATATTATTCCCTCATTTAGTGGATATTTTCACAAAAAAGTGAAATTTTCAAAAATCAAAAATATTGGCTGAAAACGAGTAAATATCAAGGACTCATTGGGCAAATCGCTCTGGAACTGAAATCGGAATCCTCACTGACATTTCCCCTATCTGAAAGTCTGATAAACTTAGGAATAATGACTAAGTCCAAAAAAAAAATGTTTTCAACTTTTTTCAATTTTACCCCCGTGGGATACATTTTCTACCCACACACATTTGGAACTCTCCTGGGGTACCCTCACACATATTATTCCCTCATTTAGTGGATATTTTCACAAAAAAGTGAAATTTTCAAAAATCCAAAATATTGCCTGAAAATGAGTAAATATCAAGGACTCATTGGGCAAATCGCTCTGGAACTGAAATTGGAATGCTCACTGACATTTCCCCTATCTGAAAGTCTGATAAACTTAGGAATAATGACTAAGTATAAAAAAAAAAGATGTTTTCAACTTTTTTCAATTTTACCCCCGTGGGATATATATTCTACCCACACACATTTGGAACACTTTTGGGGTACCTTCACACATATTATTCTCTCATTTAGTGGATATTTTCACAAAAAAGTGAAATTTTCAAAAATCCAGAAAATTGGCTGAAAACGACTAAATATCAAGCACTCATTGGGCGAATCGCTCTGGAACTGAAAACCGAACGCTCACTGACATTTCCCCTATCTGAAAGTCTGATAAATGCCGGAAAAATGACTAAGTCCAAAAAAAAAAATAGTTTCAACTTTTTTCAATTTTACCCCCGTGGGATATATATTCTACCCACACACATTTGGAACTCTCCTGGGATACCCTCACACATATTATTCCCTCATTTAGTGGATATTTTCACAAAAAAGTGAAATTTTCAAAAATCCAAAATATTGGCTGAAAACGAGTAAATATCAAGGACTCATTGGGCAAATCGCTCTGGAACTGAAATCGGAATCCTCACTGACATTTCCCCTATCTGAAAGTCTGATAAACTTAGGAATAATGACTAAGTCCAAAAAAAAAATGTTTTCAACTTTTTTCAATTTTACCCCCGTGGGATACATTTTCTACCCACACACATTTGGAACTCTCCTGGGGTACCCTCACACATATTATTCCCTCATTTAGTGGATATTTTCACAAAAAAGTGAAATTTTCAAAAATCCAGAAAATTGGCTGAAAACGACTAAATATCAAGGACTCATTGGGCGAATCGCTCTGGAACTGAAATCGGAACGCTTACTGACATTTCCCCTATCTGAAAGTCTGATAAACGCCGGAAAAAAGACTAAGTCCAAAAAAAAAATTGTTTCAACTTTTTTCAATTTTACCCCCGTGGGATATATATTCTACCCACACACATTTGGAACTCTCCTGGGGTACCCTCACACATATTATTCCCTCATTTAGTGGATATTTTCACAAAAAAGTGAAATTTTCAAAAATCCAAAATATTGCCTGAAAATGAGTAAATATCAAGGACTCATTGGGCGAATCGCTCTGGAACTGAAATCGGAACGCTCACTGACATTTGCCCTATCTGAAAGTCTGATAAACGCCGGAAAAATGACTAAGTCCAAAAAAAAAATTCTTTCAACTTTTTTCAATTTTACCCCCGTGGGATATATATTCTACCCACACACATTTGGAACTATCCTGGGGTACCCTCACACATATTATTCCCTCATTTAGTGGATATTTTCGCAAAAAAGTGAAATTTTCAAAAATCCAAAATATTGCCTGAAAATGAGTAAATATCAAGGACTAATTGGGCAAATCGCTCTGGAACTGAAATTGGAATGCTCACTGACATTTCCCCTATCTGAAAGTCTGATAAACTTAGGAATAATGACTAAGTATAAAAAAAAAAGATGTTTTCAACTTTTTTCAATTTTACCCCTGTGGGATATATATTCTACCCACACACATTTGGAACACTTTTGGGGTACCTTCACACATATTATTCTCTCATTTAGTGGATATTTTCACAAAAAAGTGAAATTTTCAAAAATCCAGAAAATTGGCTGAAAACGACTAAATATCAAGCACTCATTGGGCGAATCGCTCTGGAACTGAAAACCGAACGCTCACTGACATTTCCCCTATCTGAAAGTCTGATAAATGCCGGAAAAATGACTAAGTCCAAAAAAAAAAATAGTTTCAACTTTTTTCAATTTTACCCCCGTGGGATATATATTCTACCCACACACATTTGGAACTCTCCTGGGATACCCTCACACATATTATTCCCTCATTTAGTGGATATTTTCACAAAAAAGTGAAATTTTCAAAAATCCAAAATATTGGCTGAAAACGAGTAAATATCAAGGACTCATTGGGCAAATCGCTCTGGAACTGAAATCGGAATCCTCACTGACATTTCCCCTATCTGAAAGTCTGATAAACTTAGGAATAATGACTAAGTCCAAAAAAAAAATGTTTTCAACTTTTTTCAATTTTACCCCCGTGGGATACATTTTCTACCCACACACATTTGGAACTCTCCTGGGGTACCCTCACACATATTATTCCCTCATTTAGTGGATATTTTCACAAAAAAGTGAAATTTTCAAAAATCCAGAAAATTGGCTGAAAACGACTAAATATCAAGGACTCATTGGGCGAATCGCTCTGGAACTGAAATCGGAACGCTTACTGACATTTCCCCTATCTGAAAGTCTGATAAACGCCGGAAAAAAGACTAAGTCCAAAAAAAAAATTGTTTCAACTTTTTTCAATTTTACCCCCGTGGGATATATATTCTACCCACACACATTTGGAACTCTCCTGGGGTACCCTCACACATATTATTCCCTCATTTAGTGGATATTTTCACAAAAAAGTGAAATTTTCAAAAATCCAAAATATTGCCTGAAAATGAGTAAATATCAAGGACTCATTGGGCGAATCGCTCTGGAACTGAAATCGGAACGCTCACTGACATTTGCCCTATCTGAAAGTCTGATAAACGCCGGAAAAATGACTAAGTCCAAAAAAAAAATTCTTTCAACTTTTTTCAATTTTACCCCCGTGGGATATATATTCTACCCACACACATTTGGAACTATCCTGGGGTACCCTCACACATATTATTCCCTCATTTAGTGGATATTTTCGCAAAAAAGTGAAATTTTCAAAAATCCAAAATATTGGCTGAAAACGAGTAAATATCAAGGACTCATTGGGCGAATCGCTCTGGAACTGAAATCGGAACGCTTACTGACATTTCCCCTATCTGAAAGTCTGATAAACGCCGGAAAAATGACTAAGTCCAAAAAAAAAATTTTTCAACTTTTTTCAATTTTACCCCTGTGGGATATATATTCTACCCACACACATTTGGAACTCTCCTGGGGTACCCTCACACATATTATTCCCTCATTTAGTGGATATTTTCACAAAAAAGTGAAATTTTCAAAAATCCAAAATATTGCCTGAAAATGAGTAAATATCAAGGACTCATTGGGCGAATCGCTCTGGAACTGAAATCGGAACGCTCACTGACATTTGCCCTATCTGAAAGTCTGATAAACGCCGGAAAAATGACTAAGTCCAAAAAAAAAATTCTTTCAACTTTTTTCAATTTTACCCCCGTGGGATATATATTCTACCCACACACATTTGGAACTATCCTGGGGTACCCTCACACATATTATTCCCTCATTTAGTGGATATTTTCGCAAAAAAGTGAAATTTTCAAAAATCCAAAATATTGGCTGAAAACGAGTAAATATCAAGGACTCATTGGGCGAATCGCTCTGGAACTGAAATCGGAACGCTTACTGACATTTACCCTATCTGAAAGTCTGATAAACGCCGGAAAAATGACTAAGTCCAAAAAAAAAATTCTTTCAACTTTTTTCAATTTTACCCCCGTGGGATATATATTCTACCCACACACATTTGGAACTCTCCTGGGGTACCTTCACACATATTATTCTCTCATTTAGTGGATATTTTCAAAAAAAAAGGGAAATTTTCAAAAAGCCAGAAAATTGGCTGAAAACGACTAAATATCAAGGACTCATTGGGCGAATCGCTCTGGAACTGAAATCGGAACGCTTATTGACATTTCCCCTATCTGAAAGTCTGATAAACGCCGGAAAAATGACTAAGTCCAAAAAAAAAATGTTTTCAACTTTTTTCAATTTTATCCCCGTGGGATATATATTCTACCCACACGCATTTGGAACTCTCCTGGGGTACCCTCACACATATTATTCTCTCATTTAGTGGATATTTTCACAAAAAAGTGAAATTTTCAAAAATCCAGAAATATGGCTGAAAACGACTAAATATCAAGGACTCATTGGGCGAATCGCTCTGGAACTGAAATCGGACCGCTCACTGACATTTCCTCTATCTGAAAGTCTGATAAAAGCCGGAAAAATGACTAAGTCCCAAAAAAAATTTTTTCAACTTTTTTCAATTTTACCCCCGTGGGATATATATTCTACCCACACACATTTGGAACTATCCTGGGGTACCCTCACACATATTATTCCCTCATTTAGTGGATATTTTCGCAAAAAAGTGAAATTTTCAAAAATCCAAAATATTGGCTGAAAACGTGTAAATATCAAGGACTCATTGGGCGAATCGCTCTGGAACTGAAATCGGAACGCTTACTGACATTTACCCTATCTGAAAGTCTGATAAACGCCGGAAAAATGACTAAGTCCAAAAAAAAAATTGTTTCAACTTTTTTCAATTTTACCCCCGTGGGATATATATTCTACCCACATACATTTGGAACTCTCCAGGGGTACCCTCACACATATTATTCCCTCATTTAGTGGATATTTTCACAAAAAAGTGAAATTTTCAAAAATCCAGAAAATTGGCTGAAAACGACTAAATATCAAGGACTCATTGGGCGAATCGCTCTGGAACTGAAATAGGAACGCTTACTGACATTTCCCCTATCTGAAAGTCTGATAAACGCCGGAAAAATGACTAAGTCCAAAAAAAATTTTTTTTTCAAATTTTTTCAATTTTACCCCTGTGGGATATATATTCTACCCACACACATTTGAAACTCTCCTGGGGTACCCTCACACATATTATTCCCTCATTTAGTGGATATTTTCACAAAAAAGTGAAATTTTCAAAAATCCAAAATATTGGCTGAAAACGAGTAAATATCAAGGACTCATTGGGCAAATCGCTCTAGAACTGAAATCGGAACGCTCACTGACATTTCCCTTATCTGAAAGTCTGATAAACGCCAGAAAAATGACTAAGACTAAGTCCAAAAAAAAATGTTTTCAACTTTTTTCAATTTTACCCCTGTGGGATATATTTTCTACCCACACACATTTGGAACTCTCCTGGGGTACCCTCACACATATTATTCCCTCATTTAGTGGATATTTTCACAAAAAAAGTGAAATTTTCAAAAATCCAGAAAATTGGCTGAAAACGACTAAATATCAAAGACTCATTGGGCGAATCACTTTGGAACTGAAATTGGAATGCTCACTGACATTTCCCCTATCTGAAAGTCTGATAAACGGCGGAAAAATAACTAAGTCCAAAAAAATTTTTTTTCTCAACTTTTTTCAATTTTACCCCCGTGGGATATATATTCTACCCACACACATTTGGAACTCTCCTGGGGAACCCTCACACATATTATTCCCTCAATTAGTGGATATTTTCACAAAAAAGTGAAATTTTCAAAAATCCAGAAAATTGGCTGAAAACGACTAAATATCACAGACTCATTGGGCGAATCGCTCTGGAACTGAAATTGGAACGCTCACTGACATTTGCCCTATCTGAAAGTCTGATAAACGCCGGGAAAATGCCCAAGTCCCAAAAAAAAATGTTTTCAACTTTTTTCAATTTTACCTCCGTGGGATGTATATTCTACCCACACACATTTGGAACTCTCCTGGGGTACCCTCACACATATTATTCCCTCATTTAGTGGATATTTTCACAAAAAAGTGAAATTTTCAAAAATCCAGAAAATTGGCTGAAAACGACTAAATATCAAGGACTCATTGGGCGAATCGCTCTGAAACTGAAATCGGAACGCTCACTGACATTTGCCCTATCTGAAAGTCTGATAAACGCCGAAAAAATGCCCAAGTCCCAAAAAAAAATGTTTTCAACTTTTTTAAATTTTACCCCCGTGGGATATATATTCTACCCACACACATTTGGAACTCTCCTGGGGTACCCTCACACATATTATTCCCTCATTTAGTGGATATTTTCATAAAAAAGTGAAATTTTCAAAAATCCCGAAAATTGGCTGAAAATGACTAAATATCATGGACTCATTGGGCGAATCGCTCTGGAACTGAAATCGGAACGCTCAGTGACATTTGCCCTATCTGAAATACTGATAAACGCCGGAAAAATGACTAAGTCCAAAAAAAAATGTTTTCAACTTTTTATTAATTTTTCCTCCGTGGGATATATATTCTACCCACACACATTTGGAACTCTCCTGGGGTACCCTCACACATATTATTCCCTCATTTAGTGGATATTTTCACAAAAAAGTGACATTTTCAAAAATCCAAAAAATTGGCTGAAAACGACTAAATATCAAGGACTCATTGGGCGAATCGCTCTGGAACTGAAATCGGAACGCTCACTGACATTTGCCCTATCTGAAAGTCTGATAAACGCCGGAAAAATGACTAAGTCCAAAAAAAAAATGTTTTCAACTTTTTTCAATTTTACCCCCGTGGGATATATATTCTACCCACACACATTTAGAACTCTACTGGGGTACCCTCAAACGTATTATTCCCTCATTTAGTGGACATTTTCACCAAAAAAGTGAAATTTTCAAAAATCACAAAAATTGGCTGAAAACGACTAAATATCAAGGACCGAATCGCTCTGGAGCTGAAATTGGAATGCTCACTGACATTTCCCCTATCTGAAAGTCTGATAAACGCCGGAAAAATGACTAAGTCCAAAAAAAAAATGTTTTCAACTTTTTTCAATTTTACCCCCGTGGGATATATATTCTACCCACACACATTTAGAAATCTACTGGGGTACCCTCAAACGTATTATTCCCTCATTTAGTGGACATTTTCACAAAAAAGTGAAATTTTCAAAAATCACAAAAATTGGCTGAAAACGACTAAATATCAAGGACCGAATCGCTCTGGAACTGAAATCGGAAACGTCACTAACATTTCCCCTTTCTGAAAGTCTGATAAACGCCAGAAAAATGACTAAGTCCAAAAAATAAAATTTTTACAATTTTTTTCTATTTTACCCCCGTGGGATATATATTCTACCCACACACATTTGGAACTCTCCTGGGGTACCCTCACACATATTATTCCTTCATTTAGTGGATATTTTCACAAAAAAGTGAAATTTTCAAAAATCTAGAAAATTGGCTGAAAACGACTAAATATCAAAGACTCATTGGGCGAATCACTCTTGAACTGAAATTGGAATGCTCACTGACATTTCCCCTATCTGAAAGTCTGATAAACGCCAGAAAAATGACTAAGTCCAAAAAAAAAATGTTTTCAACTTTTTTCCATTTTACCCCCGTGGGATATATATTCTACCCACACACATTTGGAACTCTCCTGGGGTACCCTCACACATATTAATCCCTCATTTAGTGGATATTTTCACAAAAAAGTGACATTTTCAAAAATCCAAAAAATTGGCTGAAAACGACTAAATATCAAGGACTCATTGGGCGAATCGCTCTGGAACTGAAATCGGAACGCTCACTGACATTTGCCGTATCTGAAAGTCTGATAAACGCCGGAAAAATGACTAAGTCCAAAAAAAAAATGTTTTCAACTTTTTTCAATTTTACCTCTGTGGGATATATATTCTACCCACACACATTTGGAACTCTCCTGGGGTACCCTCACACATATTATTCCCTCATTTAGTGGATATTTTCATAAAAAAGTGAAATTTTCAAAAATTCCGAAAATTGGCTGAAAATGACTAAATATCTTGGACTCATTGGGCGAATCGCTCTGGAACTGAAATCAGAACGCTCAGTGACATTTGCCCTATCTGAAAGTCTGATAAACGCTGGAAAAATGACTAAGTCCAAAAAAAAAATGTTTTCAACTTTTTTCAATTTTACCCCCGTGGGATATATATTCTACACACACACACATTTGGAACTCTCCTGGGGAACCCTCACACATATTATTCCCTCAATTAGTGGATATTTTCACAAAAAAGTGAAATTTTCAAAAATCCAGAAAATTGGCTGAAAACGACTAAATATCAAAGACTCCTTGGGCGAATCACTCTGGAACTGAAATCGGAACGCTCACTGACATTTGCCCTATCTGAAAGTCTGATAAACGCCGGAAAAATGATCAAGTCCAAAAAAAAAATGTTTTAAACTTTTTTCAATTTTACCTCTGTGGGATATATATTCTACCCACACACATTTGGAACTCTCCTGGGGTACCCTCACACATATTATTCCCTCATTTAGTGGATATTTTCATAAAAAAGTGAAATTTTCAAAAATTCCGAAAATTGGCTGAAAACGACTAAATATCATGGACTCATTGGGGGAATCGCTCTGGAACTGAAATCAGAACGCTCAGTGACATTTGCCCTATCTGAAAGTCTGATAAACGCCGAAAAAATGACTAAGTCAAAAAAAAATATGTTTTCAACTTTTTTCAATTTTACCTCCGTGGGATATATATTCTACCCACACACATTTAGAACTCTACTGGGGTACCCTCAAACGTATTATTCCCTCATTTAGTGGACATTTTCACAAAAAAGTGAAATTTTCAAAAATCACAAAAATTGGATGAAAACGACTAAATATCATGGACCGAATCGCTCTGGAACTGAAATCGGAAACGTCACTAACATTTCCCCTTTCTGAAAGTCTGATAAACGCCAGAAAAATGACTAAGTCCAAAAAAAAAATGTTTTCAATTTTTTCAATTTTACCTCTGTGGGATATATATTCTACCCACACACATTTGGAACTCTCCTGGGGTACCCTCACACATATTATTCCCTCATTTAGTGGATATTTTCACAAAAAAGTGAAATTTTCAAAAATCAAAAAAATTGGCTGAAAACGACTATATATCAAGGACTCATTGGGCGAATCGCTCTGGAACTGAAATCGAAACGCTCACTAACATTTCCCCTATCTGAAAGTCTGATAAACGCCGGAAAAATGACTAAGTCCAAAAAAAAATTTTTTTCAATTTTACCTCCGTGGGATATATATTCTTCCCACACACATTTACAACTCTCCTGGGGTACCCTCACACATATTATTCCCTCATTTAGTAGATATTTTCACAAAAAAGTGAAATTTTCAAAAATCCAGAAAATTGGCTGAAAACGACTAAATATCAAGGACTCATTGGGCGATTCGCTCTGGAACTGAAATTAGAACGCTCACTGACATTTGACCTATCTGAAAGTCTGATAAACGCCGGAAAAATGACTAAGTCCAAAAAAAATATGTTTTCAACTTTTTTCAATTTTACCTCCGTGGGATATATAATCTACCCACACACATTTGGAACTCTCCTGGGGTACCCTCACACATATTATTCCCTCATTTAGTGGATATTTTCACAAAAAAGTGACATTTTCAAAAATCCAAAAAATTGGCTGAAAACGACTAAATATCAAGGATTCATTGGGCGAATCGCTCTGGAACTGAAATCGGAACGCTCACTGATATTTGCCGTATCTGAAAGTCTTTTAAACACCGGAAAAATGACTAAGTCCAAAAAAAAAATGTTTTCAACTTTTTTCAATTTTACCTCTGTGGGATATATATTCTACCCACACACATTTGGAACTCTCCTGGGGTACCCTCAAACATATTATTCCCTCATTTAGTGGATATTTTCACAAAAAAGTGAAATTTTCAAAAATCCAGAAAATTGGCTGAAAACGACTAAATATCAAAGACTCATTGGGCGAATCGCTCTGGAACTGAAATTGGAACGCTCACTGACATTTGCCCTATCTGAAAGTCTGATACATGCCGGAAGAATGACTAAGTCCAATAAAAAATGTTTTCAACTGTTTTCAATTTTACCCCCGTGGGGTATATATTCTACCCACACACATTTGGAACTCTCCTGGGGAACCCTCACACATATTATTCCCTCAATTAGTGGATATTTTCACAAAAAAGTGAAATTTTCAAAAATCCAGAAAATTGGCTGAAAACTACTAAATATCAAAGACTCCTTGGGCGAATCACTCTGGAACTGAAATCGGAACGCTCACTGACATCTGCCCTATCTGAAAGTCTGATAAATGCCGGAAAAATGACTAAGTCCAAAAAAAAAATGTTTTCATCTTTTTTCAATTTTACCCTTGTGAGATATATATTCTACCCACACACATTTGGAACTTTCCTGGGGTACCCTCACACATATTATTCCCTCATTTAGTGGATATTTTCACAAAAAAGTGAAATTTTCAAAAATCCAGAAAATTGGCTGAAAACGACTAAATATCAAAGACTCCTTGGGCGAATCACTCTGGAACTGAAATCGGAACGCTCACTGACATCTGCCCTATCTGAAAGTCTGATAAATGCCGGAAAAATGACTAAGTCCAAAAAAAAAATGTTTTCATCTTTTTTCAATTTTACCCTTGTGAGATATATATTCTACCCACACACATTTGGAACTTTCCTGGGGTACCCTCACACATATTATTCCCTCATTTAGTGGATATTTTCACAAAAAAGTGAAATTTTCAAAAATCCAAAAAATTGGCTGTAAACGAATAAATATCAAAGACTCATTGGGCGAATCGCTCTGGAACTGAAATTGGAACGCTCACTGACATTTGCCCTATCTGAAAGTCTGATAAACGCCGGAAAAAGGACTAAGTCCAAAAAAAAAATGTTTTCAACTTTTTTCAATTTTACCCCCGTGGGATATATATTCTACCCACACACATTTGGAACTCTCCTGGGGTACCCTCACACATATTATTCCCTCATTTAGTGGATATTTTCACAAAAAAGTGAAATTTTCAAAAATCAAAAAAATTGGCTGAAAACGACTAAATATCAAGGACTCATTGGGCGAATCGCTCTGGAACTGAAATCGAAACGCTCACTAACATTTCCCCTATCTGAAAGTCTGATAAACGCCGGAAAAATGACTAAGTCCAAAAAAAATTTTTTTTCAATTTTACCCCCGTGGGATATATATTCTTCCCACACACATTTGGAACTCTCCTGGGGTACCCTCACACATATTATTCCCTCATTTAGTGGATATTTTCACAAAAAAAGTGAAATTTTCAAAAATCAAAAAAATTGGCTGAAAACGACTAAATATCAAGGACTCATTGGGCGAATCGCTCTGGAAGTGAAATCGATACGCTCACTGACATTTCCCCTATCTGAAAGTCTGATAAACGCTGGAAAAATGACTAAGTCCAAAAAAAAAATGTTTTCAACTTTTTTCAATTTTACCCCTGTGGGATATATATTCTACCCACACACATTTGGAACTCTCCTGGGGAACCCTCACACATATTATTCCCTCATTTAGTGGATATTTTCACAAAAAAGTGAAATTTTCAAAAATCCCGAAAATTGGCTGAAACCGACTAAATATCAAGGACTCATTGGGCGAATCGCTCTGGAACTGAAATCGGAATGCTCACTGACATTTCCCCTATCTGAAAGTCTGAGAAACGCCGGAAAAATAACTAAGTCCAAAAAAAATTTTTTTTTAAACTTTTTTCAATTTTACCCCCGTGGGATATATATTCTTCCCACACACATTTGGAACTCTCCTGGGGTACCTTCACACATATTATTCCCTCATTTAGAGGATATTTTCACAAAAAAGTGAAATTTTCAAAAATCCAGAGAATTGGCTGAAAACGAATAAATATCAAAGACTCATTTGGCGAATCGCTCTGGAACTGAAATTGGCACGCTCACTGACATTTGCCCTATCTGAAAGTCTGATAAACGCCGGAAAAAGGACTAAGTCCAAAAAAAAAATATTTTCAACTTTTTTCAATTTTACCCCTGTGGGATATATATTCTACCCAAACACATTTGGAACTCTCCTGGGGTACCCTCACACATATTATTCCCTCATTTACTGGATATTTTCACAAAAAAAGTGAAATTTTGAAAAATCAAAAAAATTGGCTGAAAACGACTAAATATCAAGGACTCATTGGGCGAATCGCTCTGGAACTGAAATCGATACGCTGACTGACATTTCCCCTATCTGAAAGTCTGATAAACGCCGGAAAAAGGACTAAGTCCAAAAAAAAAATGTTTTCAACTTTTTTCAATTTTTCCCCCGTGTGATATATATTCTACCCACACACATTTGGAACTCTACTGGGGTACCCTCACACATATTATTCCCTCATTTAGTGGATATTTTCACAAAAAAGTGAAATTTTCAAAAATCCAGAAAATTGGCTGAAAACGAATAAATATCAAAGACTCATTGGGCGAATCGCTCTGGAACTGAAATTGGCACGCTCACTGACATTTGCCCTATCTGAAAGTCTGATAAACGCCGGAAAAAGGACTAAGTCCAAAAAAAAAATGTTTTCAACTTTTTTCAATTTTACCCCCGTGGGATATATATTCTACCCACACAAATTTGGAACTCTCCTGGGGTACCCTCACACATATTATTCCCTCATTTAGTGGATATTTTCACAAAAACATTGAAATTTTGAAAAATCAAAAAAATTGGCTGAAAACGACTAAATATCAAGGACTCATTGGGCGAATCGCTCTGGAACTGAAATCGATACGCTCACTGACATTTCCCCTATCTTTAAGTCTGATAAACGCCGGAAAAAGGACTAAGTCCAAAAAAAAAATGTTTTCAACTTTTTTCAATTTTTCCCCCGTGTGATATATATTCTACCCACACATTTGGAACTCTACTGGGGTACCCTCACACATATTATTCCCTCATTTAGTGGATATTTTCACAAAAAAGTGAAATTTTCAAAAATCCAGAAAATTGGCTGAAAACAACTAAATAATAAGGACTCATTGGGCGAATCACTCTGGAACTGAAATCGGAACGCTCACTGACATTTACCCTATCTGAAAGTCTGATAAACGCCGGAAAAATGGCTAAGTCAAAAAAAAAATGTTTTCAACTTTTTTCAATTTTACCCCCGTGGGATATATATTCTACCCACACACATTTGGAACTCTCCTGGGGAACCCTCACACATATTATTCCCTCATTTAGTGGATATTTTCACAAAAAAGTGAAATTTTCAAAAATCCAGAAAATTGGCTGAAAACGACTAAATATCAAGGACTCATTGGGCGAATCGCTCTGGAACTGAAATCGGAATGCTCACTGACATTTCCCCTATCTGAAAGTCTGATAAACGCCGGAAAAATAACTAAGTCCAAAAAAAAATTTTTTTTAAACTTTTTTCAATTTTACCCCCGTGGGATATATATTCTTCCCACACACATTTGGAACTCTCCTGGGGTACCTTCACACATATTATTCCCTCATTTAATGGATATTTTCACAAAAAAGTGAAATTTTTAAAAATCCAGAAAATTGGCTGAAAACGACTAAATATCAAAGACTCATTGGGCGAATTGCTCTGGAACTGAAATTGGCACGCTCACTGACATTTGCCCTATCTGAAAGTCTGATAAACGCCGGAAAAAGGACTAAGTCCAAAAAAAAAATGTTTTCAACTTTTTTCAATTTTACCCCCGTGGGATATATATTGTACCCACACACAATTGGAACTCTCCTGGGGTACCCTCACACATATTATTCCCTCATTTAGTGGATATTTTCACAAAAAAAGTGAAATTTTCAAAAATCAAAAAAATTGGCTGAAAACGACTAAATATCAAGGACTCATTGGGCGAATCGCTCTGGAACTGAAATCGATACGCTGACTGACATTTCCCCTATCTGAAAGTCTGATAAACGCCGGAATAATGACTAAGTCCAAAAAAAAAATGTTTTCAACTTTTTTCAATTTTGCCCCCGTGGGATATATATTCTACCCACACACATTTGGAACTCTCCTGGGGTACCCTCACACATATTATTCCCTCATTTAGTGGATATTTTCACAAAAAAGTGAAATTTTCAAAAATCCAGAAAATTGGCTGAAAACGACTAAATATCAAAGACTCATTGGGCGAATCGCTCTGGAACTGAAATTGGCACGCTCACTGACATTTGCCCTATCTGAAAGTCTGATAAATGCCGGAAAAAGGACTAAGTCCAAAAAAAAAATGTTTTCAACTTTTTTCAATTTTACCCCAGTGGGATATATATTCTACCCACACAAATTTGGAACTCTCCTGGGGTACCCTCACACATATTATTCCCTCATTTAGTGGATATTTTCACAAAAACATTGAAATTTTGAAAAATCAAAAAAATTGGCTGAAAACGACTAAATATCAAGGACTCATTGGGCGAATCGCTCTGGAACTGAAATCGGAATGCTCACTGACATTTCCCCTATCTGAAAGTCTGATAAACGCCGGAAAAATAACTAAGTCCAAAAAAAAATTTTTTTTAAACTTTTTTCAATTTTACCCCCGTGGGATATATATTCTTCCCACACACATTTGGAACTCTCCTGGGGTACCTTCACACATATTATTCCCTCATTTAGTGGATATTTTCACAAAAAAGTGAAATTTTTAAAAATCCAGAAAATTGGCTGAAAACGACTAAATATCAAAGACTCATTGGGCGAATTGCTCTGGAACTGAAATTGGCACGCTCACTGACATTTGCCCTATCTGAAAGTCTGATAAACGCCGGAAAAAGGACTAAGTCCAAAAAAAAAATGTTTTCAACTTTTTTCAATTTTACCCCCGTGGGATATATATTCTACCCACACACATTTGGAACTCTCCTGGGGTACCCTCACACATATTATTCCCTCATTTAGTGGATATTTTCACAAAAAAAGTGAAATTTTCAAAAATCAAAAAAATTGGCTGAAAACGACTAAATATCAAGGACTCATTGGGCGAATCGCTCTGGAACTGAAATCGATACGCTGACTGACATTTCCCCTATCTGAAAGTCTGATAAACGCCGGAAAAATGACTAAGTCCAAAAAAAAAACGTTTTCAACTTTTTTCAATTTTGCCCCCGTGGGATATATATTCTACCCACACACATTTGGAACTCTCCTGGGGTACCCTCACACATATTATTCCCTCATTTAGTGGATATTTTCACAAAAAAGTGACATTTTCAAAAATCCAGAAAATTGGCTGAAAACGACTAAATATCAAAGACTCATTGGGCGAATCGCTCTGGAACTGAAATTGAAACGCTCACTGACATTTGCCCTATATGAAAGTCTGATAAACGCCGGAAAAATGACTAAGTCCAAAAAAAAAATGTTTTTAACTTTTTTCAATTTTACCCCCGTGGGATATATATTCTACCCACACACATTTGGAACTCTCCTGGGGTACCCTCACACATATTATTCCCTCATTTAGTGGATATTTTCACAAAAAAGTGAAATTTTCAAAAATCCAGAAAATTGGCTGAAAACGACTAAATATCAAAGACTCATTGAGCGAATCACTCTGGAACTGAAATTGGAACGCTCACTGACATTTGCCCTATCTGAAAGTCTGATAAACGCCGGAAAAAGGACTAAGTCCAAAAAAAAAATGTTTTCAACTTTTTTCAATTTTTCCCCCGTGTGATATATATTCTACCCACACACATTTGGAACTCTACTGGGGTACCCTCACACATATTATTCCCTCATTTAGTGGATATTTTCACAAAAAAGTGAAATTTTCAAAAATCCAAAAAATTGGCTGAAAACGAGTAAATATCAAGGACTCATTGGGCGAATCGCTCTGGAACTGAAATTAGCACGCTCTCTGACATTTGCCCCATCTGAAAGTCTGATAAACGCCGGAAAAAGGACTAAGTCCAAAAAAAAAATGTTTTCAACTTTTTTCAATTTTACCCCCGTGGGATATATATTCTACCCACACAAATTTGGAACTCTCCTGGGGTACCCTCACACATATTATTCCCTCATTTAGTGGATATTTTCACAAAAACATTGAAATTTTCAAAAATCCAGAAAATTGGCTGAAAACGACTAAATATCAAGGACTCATTGGGCGAATCGCTCTGGAACTGAAATCGGAATGCTCACTGACATTTCCCCTATCTGAAAGTCTGATAAACGCCGGAAAAATAACTAAGTCCAAAAAAAAATTTTTTTTAAACTTTTTTCAATTTTACCCCCTTGGGATATATATTCTTCCCACACACATTTGGAACTCTCCTGGGGTACCTTCACACATATTATTCCCACATTTAGTGGATATTTTCACAAAAAAGTGAAATTTTCAAAAATCCAGAAAATTGGCTGAAAACGACTAAATATCAAAGACTCATTGGGCGAATTGCTCTGGAACTGAAATTGAAACGCTCACTGACATTTGCCCTATATGAAAGTCTGATAAACGCCGGAAAAATGACTAAGTCCAAAAAAAAAATGTTTTCAACTTTTTTCAATTTTACCCCCGTGGGATATATATTCTACCCACACACATTTGGAACTCTCCTGGGGTACCCTCACACATATTATTCCCTAATTTAGTGGATATTTTCACAAAAAAAGTGAAATTTTCAAAAATCAAAAAAATTGGCTGAAAACGACTAAATATCAAGGACTCATTGGGCGAATCGCTCTGGAACTGAAATCGATACGCTCACTGACATTTCCCCTATCTGAAAGTCTGATAAACGCCGGAAAAAGGACTAAGTCCAAAAAAAAAATGTTTTCAACTTTTTTCAATTTTACCCCCGTGGGATATATATTCTACCCACACACATTTGGAACTCTACTGGGGTACCCTCACACATATTATTCCCTCATTTAGTGGATATTTTCACAAAAAAGTGAAATTTTCAAAAATCCAGAAAATTGGCTGAAAACGACTAAATATCAAAGACTCATTGGGCGAATCACTCTGGAACTGAAATTGGAACGCTCACTGACATTTGCCCTATATGAAAGTCTGATAAACGCCGGAAAAATGACTAAGTCCAAAAAAAAAATGTTTTCAACTTTTTTCAATTTTACCCCCGTGGGATATATATTCTACCCACACACATTTGGAACTCTACTGGGGTACCCTCACACATATTATTCCCTCATTTAGTGGATATTTTCACAAAAAAGTGAAATTTTCAAAAATCCAGAAAATTGGCTGAAAACGACTAAATATCAAGGACTCATTGGGCGAATCGCTCTGGAACTGAAATCGGAATGCTCACTGATATTTCCCCTATCTGAAAGTCTGATAAACGCCGGAAAAATGACTAAGTCCAAAAAAAAATTTTTTTTCAACTTTTTTCAATTTTACCCCCGTTGTGTATATATTCTTCCCACACACATTTGGAACTCTCCTGGGGTACCCTCACACATATTATTCCCTCATTTAGTGGATATTTTCACAAAAAAGTGAAATTTTCAAAAATCAAAAAAATTGGCTGAAAACGACTAAATATCAAGGAATCATTGGGCGAATCGCTCTGGAACTGAAATCGGAATGCTCACTGACATTTGTCCTATCTGAAAGTCTGATAAACGCCGGAAAAATGACTAAGTCCAAAAAAAAAATGTGTTCAACTTTTTTCAATTTTGCCCCCGTGGGATATGTATTCTACCCACACACATTTGGAACTCTCCTGGGGTACCCTCACACATATTATTCCCTCATTTAGTGGATATTTTCACAAAAAAGTGAAATTTTCAAAAATCCAGGAAATTGGCTGAAAACGACTAAATATCAAAGACTCCTTGGGTGAATCGCTTTGGAACTGAAATTGGAACGCTCACTGACATTTGCCCTATCTGAAAGTCTGATAAACGCCGGAAAAATGACTAAGTCCAAAAAAAAAATGTTTTCAACTTTTTTCAATTTTACCCCTGTGGGATATATATTCTACCCACACACATTTGGAACTCTCCTGGGGTACCCTCACACATATTATTCCCTCATTTAGTGGATATTTTCACAGAAAAAGTGAAATTTTCAAAATCCAGAAAATTGGCTGAAAACTACTAAATATCAAGGACTCATTGGGCGAATCGCTCTGGAACTGAAATTGGAATGCTCACTGACATTTGCCCTATCTGAAAGTCTGATAAACGCCGGAAAAATGACTAAGTCAAAAAAAAAAATGTTTTCATCTTTTTTCAATTTTACCCCTGTGAGATATATATTCTACCCACACACATTTGGAACTCTCCTGGGGTACCCTCACACATATTATTCCCTCAATTAGTGGATATTTTCACAAAAAAAGTGAAATTTTCAAAAATCCAGAAAATTGGCTGAAAACGACTAAATATCAAAGACTCTTTGGGCGAATCGCTTTGGAACTGAAATTGGAACGCTCACTGACATTTGCCCTATCTGAAAGTCTGATAAACGCCGGAAAAATGACTAAGTCCAAAAAAAAAATGTTTTCAACTTTTTTCAATTTTACCCCTGTGGGATATATATTCTACTCACACACATTTGGAACTCTCCTGGGGTACCCTCACACATATTATTCCCTCATTTAGTAGATATTTTCACAAAAAAGTGAAATTTTCAAAAATCCAGAAAATTGGCTGAAAACGACTAAATATCAAGAACTCATTGGGCGAATCGCTCTGGAACTGAAATCGGAATGCTCACTGACATTTCCCCTATCTGAAAGTCTGATAAACGCCGGAAAAATGACTAAGTCCAAAAAAAAATTTTTTTTCAACTTTTTTCAATTTTACCCCCGTGGGATATATATTCTTCCCACACACATTTGGAACTCTCCTGGGGTACCCTCACACATATTATTCCCTCATTTAGTAGATATTTTCACAAAAAAGTGAAATTTTCAAAAATCCAGAAAATTGGCTGAAAACGACTAAATATCAAGGACTCATTGGGTGAATCGCTCTGGAACTGAAATCGGAATGCTCACTGACATTTGCCCTATCTGAAAGTCTGATAAACGCCGGAAAAATGACTAAGTCCAAAAAAAAAATGTTTTCAACTTTTTTCAATTTTACCCCTGTGGGATATATATTCTACCCACACACATTTGGAACTCTCCTGGGGTACCCTCACACATATTATTCCCTCATTTAGTGGATATTTTCACAAAAAAGTGAAATTTTCAAAAATCCAGAAAATTGGCTGAAAACGACTAAATATCAAGGACTCATTGGGCGAATCGCTCTGGAAGTGAAATCGGAATGCTCACTGACATTTGCCCTATCTGAAAGTCTGATAAACGCCGGAAAAATGACTAAGTCCAAAAAAAAATGTTTTCAACTTTTTTCACTTTTACCCCCGTGGGATATATATTCTACCCACACCCATTTGGAACTCTCCTGGGGTGCCATCACACATATTATTCCCTCATTTAGTGGATATTTTCACAAAAAAGTGAAATTTTCAAAAATCAAAAAAATTGGCTGAAAACGACTAAATATCAAGGACTCATTGGGCGAATCGCTCTGGAACTGAAATCGGAATGCTCACTGACATTTCCCCTATCTGAAAGTCTGATAAACGCCGGAAAAATGACTAAGTCCAAAAAAAAATTTTTTTTCAACTTTTTTCAATTTTACCCCCGTGGGATATATATTCTTCCCACACACATTTGGAACTCTCCTGGGGTACCCTCACACATATTATTCCCTCATTTAGTAGATATTTTCACAAAAAAGTGAAATTTTCAAAAATCCAGAAAATTGGCTGAAAACTACTAAATATCAAGGAATCATTGGGCGAATCGCTCTGGAACTGAAATCGGAATGCTCACTGACATTTGCCCTATCTGAAAGTCTGATAAACGCCGGAAAAATGACTAAGTCCAAAAAAAAAATGTTTTCAACTTTTTTCAATTTTGCCCCCGTGGGATATATATTCTACCCACACACATTTGGAACTCTCCTGGGGTACCCTCACACATATTATTCCCTCATTTAGTGGATATTTTCACAAAAAAGTGAAATTTTCAAAAATCCAGAAAATTGGCTGAAAACGAATAAATATCAAAGACTCCTTGGGCGAATCGCTTTGGAACTGAAATTGGAACGCTCACTGACATTTGCCCTATCTGAAAGTCTGATAAACGCCGGAAAAATGACTATGTCCAAAAAAAAAATGTTTTCAACTTTTTTAATTTTACCCCTGTGGGATATATATTCTACCCACACACATTTGGAACTCTCCTGGGGTACCCTCACACATATTATTCCCTCATTTAGTGGATATTTTCACAAAAAAGTGAAATTTTCAAAAATCCAAAAAATTGGCTGAAAACGACTAAATATCAAGGACTCATTGGGCGAATCACTCTGGAACTGAAATCGGAATGCTCACTGACATTTCCCCTATCTGAAAGTCTGATAAACGCCGGAAAAAGGACTAAGTCCAAAAAAAAAATGTTTTCAACTTTTTTCAATTTTGCCCCCGTGGGATATATATTCTACCCACACACATTTGGAACTCTCCTGGGGTACCCTCACACATATTATTCCCTCATTTAGTGGATATTTTCACAAAAAAGTGAAATTTTCAAAAATCTAGAAAATTGGCTGAAAACGAATAAATATCAAAGACTCCTTGGGCGAATCACCCTGGAACTGAAATCGGAACGCTCACTGACATTTGCCCTATTTGAAAGTCTGATAAACGCCGGAAAAATGACTAAGTCCAAAAAAAAAATGTTTTCAACTTTTTTCAATTTTACCCCGTGGGATATATATTATAAACACACACATTTGGAACTCTCCTGGCGTACCCTCACACATATTATTCCATCGTTTAGTGGATATTTTCACAAAAAAGTGAAATTTTCAAAAATCCAAAATATTGGCTGAAAAAGACTAAATATCAAGGACTCATTGGTCGAATCGCTCTGTATCTGAAATCGGAACGCTCACTGACATTTCCCCTATCTGAAAGTATGATAAACGCCAGAAAAATGACTAAGTCCAAAAAAAAAAATGTTTCAACTTTTTTCAATTTTACCCCGTGGGATATATATTCTACCCACACACATTTGGAACTCTCCTGGGGTACCCTCACACATATTATTCCCTCATTTAGTGGATAATTTCACAAAAAAGTAACATTTTCAAAAATCCAGAAAATTGGCTGAAAACGACTAAATATCAAAGACTCATTGGGCGAATCGCTCTGGAACTGAAATCGGAACGCTCACTGACATTTCCCCTATCTGAAAGTATGATAAACGCCAGAAAAATGACTAAGTCCAAAAAAAAAAATTTGTTCAACTTTTTCCAATTTTACCTCGTGGGATATATATTCTACCCACACACATTTGGAACTCTCCTGGTGTACCCTCACACATATAATCCACTCATTTAGTGGATATTTTCACAAACAAGTGAAATTTTCAAAAATCCAGAAAATTGGCAGAAAACGACTAAATATCAAGGACTCATTGGGCCAATAGCTCAGGAACTGAAATCGGAATGCTCACTGACATTTCCCCTATCTGAAAGTTTGATAAACGCCGGAAAAATGACTAAGTCCAAAAAAAAATTTTTTTCAACTTTTTTCAATTTTCCCCGTGGGATATATATTCTACCCACACACATTTGGAACTCTCCTGGGGTACCCTCACACATATTATTCCCTCATTTAGTGGATATTTTCACAAAAAAGTGAAATTTTCAAAAATCCAGAAAATTGGCTGAAAATGACTAAATATCAAGCATTCATTGGGCGAATCGCTCTGGAACTGAAATCTGAACGCTCACTGACATTTCCCCTATCTGAAAGTATGATAAACGCCAGAAAAATGAATAAGTCCAAAAAAAAATTTTTTTCAACTTTTTTCAATTTTACCCCCGTGGGATATATATTCTACCCACACACATTTGGAACTCTCCTGGGGCACCCTCACACATATTATGCCCTCATTTAGTGGATATTTTCACAAAATAGTGAAATTTTCAAAAATCCAGAAAATTGGCTGAAAACGACTAAATATCAAGGACTCATTGGGCGAATCGCTCTGGAACTGAAATCGGAATGCTCACTGACATTTCCCCTATCTGAAAGTCTGATGAACGCCGGAAAAATTACTAAGTCCAAAAAAAATTTTTTTTCAACTTTTTTCAATTGTACCCCTGTGGGATATATATTCTACCCACACACATTTGGAACTCTCCTGGGGTACCCTCACACATATTATTCCCTCAATTAGTGCATATTTTCACAAAAAAGTGAAATTTTCAAAAATCTAGAAAATTAGCTGAAAACGACTAAATATCAAGGACTCATTGGGCGAATCGCTCTGGAACTGAAATCGGAACGCTCACTGATATTTCCCCTATCTGAAAGTCTGATAAACGTTGGAAAAATGATTATTTACAAAAAAAAAATTTAATCAACTTTTTTCAATTGTACCCCCGTGGGATATATATTCTACTCACACACATTTGGAACTCTCCTGGGGTACCCTCACACATATTATTCCCTCATTTAGTGGATATTTTCACAAAAAAGTGACATTTTCAAAAATCCAGAAAATTGGCTGAAAACGACTAAATATCACAGACTCATTGGGCGAAACGCTCTGGAACTGAAATCGGAACGCTCACTGACATTTCCCCTATCTGAAAGTATGATAAACGCCAGAAAAATGACTAAGTCCAAAAAAAAAAATTTGTTCAACTTTTTTCAATTTTACCCCTGTGGGATATATATTCTACCCACACACATTTGGAACTCTCCTGGGGAACCCTCACACATGTTATTTCCTCAATTAGCGGATATTTTCACAAAAAAGTGAAATTTTCAAAAATCCAGAAAATTGGCTGAAAACGAGTAAATATCAAGGACTCATTGGGAGAATCGCTCTGGAACTGAAATCGGAACGCTCATTGACATTTCCCCAATCTGAAAGTATGATAAACGGCGGAAAAATTACTAAGTCCCCCAAAAAAAATTTTTTCAACATTTTTCAATTTTACCCCCGTGGGATATATATTCTACCCACACACATTTGGAACTCTCCTGGGGTACCCTCACACATATTATTGCCTCATTTAGTGGATATTTTCACAAAAAAGTGAAATTTTCAAAAATCCAAAATATTGGCTGAAAACGACTAAATATCAAGGACTCATTGGTCCAATCGCTCTGGCGCTCTGGAACTGAAATCGGAACGCTCACTGACATTTCCCCTATCTGAAAGTTTGATAAACAGCGGAAAAATTACTATTCTCCAAAAAAAAATTTGTTCAACTTTTTTCAATTTTACCCCGTGGGATATATATTCTACCCACACACATTTGGAACTCTCCTGGGGTACCCTCACACATATTATACCCTCATTTAGTGGATATTTTCACAAAAAAGTGAAAGTTTCAAAAATCCAGAAAATTGGCTGAAAACGACTAAATATCAAGGACTCATTGGGTGAATCGCTCTGTAACTGAAATCGGAACGCTCACTGACATTTGCCCTATCTGAAAGTCTGATCAATGCCGGAAAAATGACTAAGTCCAAAAAAACATTTTTTTTAAACTTTTTTCAATTTTATCCCCGTGGGATATATATTCTACCCACACACATTTGGAACTCTCCTGGGGTACCCTCACACATATTATTCTCTCATTTAGTGGATATTTTCACAAAAAACTGAAATTTACCAAAATCCAGAAAATTGGCTGAAAATGACTAAATATCAAGGACTCATTGGGTGAATCGCTCTGGAACTGAAATCGGAACGCTCACTGGCATTTCCCCTATCTGAAAGTCTGATAAACGCCGGAAAAATTACTAAGTCCAAAAAAAAAATTTATTCAACTTTTTTCAATTGTACCCCCGTGGGATATATATTCTACCCACACACATTTGGAATTCTCCTGGGGTACCCTCACACATATTATTCCCTCATTTAGTGGATATTTTCACAAAAAAGTGACATTTTCAAAAATCAAGAAAATTGGCAGAAAACGACTAAATATCAAGGACTCATTGGGCGAATCGCTCTGGAACTGAAATCGGAACGCTCACTGATATTTCCCCTATCTGAAAGTATGATAAACGTTGGAAAAATGATTATTTACAAAAAAAAAATTTATTCAACTTTTTTCAATTGTACCCCCGTGGGATATATATTCTACCCACACACATTTGGAACTCTCCTGGGGTACCCTCACACATATTATTCCCTCATTTAGTGGATATTTTCACAAAAAAGTGACATTTTCAAAAATCCAGAAAAATGGCTGAAAACGACTAAATATCAAGGACTCATTGGGAGCATCGCTCTGGAACTGAAATCGGAACGCTCATTGACATTTCCCCTCTCTGAAAGTTTGATAAACGGCGGAAAAATTACTATTCCCCAAAAAAAAATTTATTCAACTTTTTTGAATTGTACCCCCGTGGGATATATATTCTACCGACACACATTTGGAACTCTCCTGGGGTACCCTCACACATATTGTTCACTCAATTAGTGCATATTTTCACAAAAAAGTGAAATTTTCAAAAATCCAGAAAATTAGCTGAAAACGACTAAATATCAAGGACTCATTGGGCGAATCGCTCTATAACTGAAATCGGAATGCTCACTGACATTTCCCCTATCTGAATGTCTGATAAACGCCGGAAAAATTACTAAGTCCAAAAAAAAAATTTGTTCAATTTTTTTCAATTTTACCCCGTGGGATATATATTCTACCCACACACATTTGAATCTCTTCTGGGGTACCCTCACACATATTATTCCCTCATTTAGTGGATATTTTCACAAAAAACTGAAATTTTCAAAAATCCAGAAAAATGGCTGAAAACGACTAAATATCAAGGACTCATTGGGCGAATCGCTCTGGAACTGAACTCAGAACGCTCACTGACATTTGCCCTATCTGAAAGTCTGATAAACGCCAGAAAAATGACTAAGTCCAAAAAAAAAATTTGTTCAACTTTTTTCAATTGTACCCCCGTGGGATATATATTCTACCCACACACATTTGGAACTCTCCTGGGGTACCCTCACACATATTATTCCCTCATTTAGTGGATATTTTCACAAAAAAGTGAAAATTTCAAAAATCCAGAAAATTGGCTGAAAACGCCTAAATATCAAGGACTCATTGGGCCAATCGCTCTGGAACTGAAATCGGAATGCTCACTGACATTTCCCCTATCTGAATGTCTGATAAACGCCGGAAAAATTACTAAGTCCAAAAAAAAAATTTATTCAACTTTTTTCAATTTTATTCCTGTGGGATATATATTCTACCCACACACATTTGGAACTCTCCTGGGGTACCCTCACACATATTATTCTCTCATTTAGTGGATATTTTCAAAAAATAGTGAAATTTTCAAAAATCCAGAAAATTGGCTTAAAACGACTAAATATCAATGACTCATTGGGCGAATCATTCTGGAACTGAAATCGGAACGCTCACTGACATTTCCCCTATGTGAAAGTCTGATAAACGCAGGAAAAATGACTAAGCCAAAAAAAAAAAAATTTTCAACTTTTTTCAATTTTATCCCGTGGGATATATATTCTACCCACACACATTTGGAACTCTCCTGGGGTACCCTCACACATATTATGCCCTCATTTAGTGGATATTTTCACAAAAAAGTGAAATTTTCAAAAATCCAGAAAATTGGCTGAAAACGACTAAATATCTAGGACTCATTGGGCGAATCGCTCTGGAACTGAAATCTGAACACTCACTGACATTTCCCCTGTCTGAAAGTCTGATAAATGCCGGAAAAATTACTAAGTCCAAAAAAATTTTTTTTTAAACTTTTTTCAATTTTGCCCCCGTGGGATATATATTCTACCCACACACATTTGGAACACTCCTGGGGTACCCTCACACATATTATTCTCTCATTTAGTGGATATTTTCACAAAAAAGTGAAATTTTCAAAAATCCAGAAAATTGGCTGAAAATGACTAAATATCAAGGACTCTTTGGGCGAATCGCTCTGGAACTGAAATCTGAATGCTCACTGACATTTCCCCTATCTGAAAGTCTGATAAACGCCGGAAAAATGACTAAGTTCAAAAAAAAATTTTTTTCAACTTTTTTCAATTTTACCCCCGTGGGATATATATTCTACCCACACACATTTGGAACTCTCCTGGGGCACCCTCACACATATTATGCCCTCATTTAGTGGATATTTTCACAAAATAGTGAAATTTTCAAAAATCCAGAAAATTGGCTGAAAACGACTAAATATCAAGGACTCATTGGGCGAATCGCTCTGGAACTGAAATCGGAATGCTCACTGACATTTCCCCTATCTGAAAGTCTGATGAACGCCGGAAAAATTACTAAGTCCAAAAAAAATTTTTTTGCAACTTTTTTCAATTTTATCCCCGTGGGATATATATTCTACCCACACACATTTGGAACTCTCCTGGGGTACCCACACACATATTATTCCCTCATTTAGTGGATACTTTCACAAAAAAGTGAAATTTTCAAAAATCCAGAAAATTGGCTGAAAACGACTAAATATCAAGGACTCATTGGGCGAATGGCTCTGGAACTGAAATCTGAACGCTGACTGACCTTTCCCCTATCTGAAAGTCTGATAAATGGCAGAAAAATTACTAAGTCCAAAAAAAAATTTTTTTCAACTTTTTTCAATTTTACCCCTGTGGGATATATATTCTACCCACACACATTTGGAACTCTCCTGGGGTACCCTCACACATATTATTCTCTCATTTAGTGGATATTTTCACAAAAAAGTGAAATTTTCAAAAATCCAGAAAATTGGCTGAAAACGACTAAATATCTAGGACTCATTGGGCGAATCGCTCTGGAACTGAAATCGGAATGCTCACTAACATTTCCCCTATCTGAAAGTCTGATAAACGCCGGAAAAATGACTAAGTTCAAAAAAAAATTTTTTTCAACTTTTTTCAATTTTATTCCCGTGGAATTTATATTCTACCCACACACATTTGGAACTCTCCTGGGGTACCCTCACACATATTATGCCCTCATTTAGTGGATATTTTCACAAAAAAGTGAAATTTTCAAAAATCCAGAAAATTGGCTGAAAACGACTAAATATCTAGGACTCATTGGGCGAATCGCTCTGGAACTGAAATCGGAATGCTCACTGACATTTCCCCTATCTGAAAGTCTGATAAACGCCGGAAAAATGACTAAGTTCAAAAAAAAAATTTTTTCAACTTTTTTCAATTTTACCCCTGTGGGATATATATTCTACCCACACACGTTTGGAACTCTTCTGGGGCACCCTCACACATATTATGCCCTCATTTAGTGGATATTTTCACAAAATAGTGAAATTTTCAAAAATCCAGAAAATTGGCTGAAAACGACTAAATATGAAGGACTCATTGGGCGAATAGATCTGGAACTGAAATTGGAACGCTCACTGACATTTCCCCCATGTGAAAGTCTGATAAACGCAGGAAAAATGACTAAGCCAAAAAAAAAAATTTTTCAACTTTTTTCAATTTTATCCCGTGGGATATATATTCTACCCACACACATTTGGAACTCTCCTGGGGTACCCTCACACATATTATGCCCTCATTTAGTGGATATTTTCACAAAAAAGTGAAATTTTCAAAAATCCAGAAAATTGGCTGAAAACGACTAAATATCTAGGACTCATTGGGCGAATCGCTCTGGAACTGAAATCGGAATGCTCACTGACATTTCCCCTATCTGAAAGTCTGATAAACGCCGGAAAAATGACTAAGTTCAAAAAAAAAATTTTTTCAACTTTTTTCAATTTTACCCCTGTGGGATATATATTCTACCCACACATGTTTGGAACTCTCCTGGGGCACCCTCACACATATTATGCCCTCATTTAGTGGATATTTTCACAAAATAGTGAAATTTTCAAAAATCCAGAAAATTGGCTGAAAACGACTAAATATCTAGGACTCATTGGGCGAATCGCTCTGGAACTGAAATCGGAATGCTCACTGACATTTCCCCTATCTGAAAGTCTGATAAACGCCGGAAAAATGACTAAGTTAAAAAAAAAATTTTTTTCAACTTTTTTCAATTTTACCCCTGTGGGATATATATTCTACCCACACACGTTTGGAACTCTTCTGGGGCACCCTCACACATATTATGCCCTCATTTAGTGGATATTTTCACAAAATAGTGAAATTTTCAAAAATCCAGAAAATTGGCTGAAAACGACTAAATATCAAGGACTCATTGGGCGAATCATTCTGGAACTGAAATTGGAACGCTCACTGACATTTCCCCTATCTGAAAGTCTGATAAACGCCGGAAAAATGACTAAGTTCAAAAAAAAATTTTTTTCAACTTTTTTAAATTTTATCCCCGTGGAATTTATATTCTACCCACACACATTTGGAACTCTCCTGGGGTACCCTCACACATATTATGCCCTCATTTAGTGGATATTTTCACAAAAAAGTGAAATTTTCAAAAATCCAGAAAATTGGCTCAAAACGACTAAATATCTAGGACTCATTGGGCGAATCGCTCTGGAACTGAAATCGGAATGCTCACTGACATTTCCCCTATCTGAAAGTCTGATAAACGCCGGAAAAATGACTAAGTTCAAAAAAAAATTTTTTTCAACTTTTTTCAATTTTACCCCTGTGGGATATATATTCTACCCACACACGTTTGGAACTCTCCTGGGGCACCCTCACACATATTATGCCCTCATTTAGTGGATATTTTCACAAAATAGTGAAATTTTCAAAAATCCAGAAAATTGGCTGAAAACGACTAAATATCAAGGACTCATTGGGCGAATCGCTCTGGAACTGAAATCTGAACGCTCACTGACCTTTCCCCTATCTGAAAGTCTGATAAATGCCAGAAAAATTACTAAGTCCAAAAAAAAATTTTTTTCAACTTTTTTCAATTTTATTCCTGTGGGATATATATTCTACCCACACACATTTGTAACTCTCCTGGGGTACCCTCACACATATTATTCTCTCATTTAGTGGATATTTTCCAAAAATCGTGAAATTTTCAAAAATCCAGAAAATTGGCTGAAAACGACTAAATATCAAGGACTCATTGGGCGAATCATTCTGGAACTGAAATTGGAACGCTCACTGACATTTCCCCTATGTGAAAGTCTGATAAACGCAGGAAAAATGACTAAGCCAAAAAAAAAAATTTTTCAACTTTTTTCAATTTTATCCCGTGGGATATATATTCTACCCACACACATTTGGAACTCTCCTGGGGTACCCTCACACATATTATGCCCTCATTTAGTGGATATTTTCACAAAAAAGTGAAATTTTCAAAAATCCAGAAAATTGGCTGAAAACGACTAAATATCTAGGACTCATTGGGCGAATCGCTCTGGAACTGAAATCGGAATGCTCACTGACATTTCCCCTATCTGAAAGTCTGATAAACGCCGGAAAAATGACTAAGTTCAAAAAAAAATTTTTTTCAACTTTTTTCAATTTTACCCCTGTGGGATATATATTCTACCCACACACGTTTGGAACTCTCCTGGGGCACCCTCACACATATTATGCCCTCATTTAGTGGATATTTTCACAAAATAGTGAAATTTTCAAAAATCCAGAAAATTGGCTGAAAACGACTAAATATCAAGGACTCATTGGGCGAATCGCTCTGGAACTGAAATCGGAATGCTCACTGACATTTCCCCTATCTGAAAGTCTGATAAATGGCAGAAAAATTACTAACTCGAAAAAAAATTTTTTTTCAACTTTTTTCAATTTTACCCCCGTGGGATATATATTCTACTCACACACATTTGGAACTCTCCTGGGGTACCCTAACACATATTATTCCCTCATTTAGTGGATATTTTCACAAAAAAGTGAAATTTTCAAAAATCCAGAAAATTGGCTGAAAACGACTAAATATCAAGGATTCATTGGGCGAATCGCACTGGAACTGAAATCGGAATGCTCACTGACATTTCCCCTATCTGAAAGTCTGATAAACGCCGGAAAAATGACTAAGTTCAAAAAAAATTTTCCTTCAACTTTTTTCAATTTTACCCCCGTGGGATATATATTCTACCCACACACATTTGGAACTCTCCTGGGGTACCCTCACACATATTATTCCCTCATTTAGTGGATATTTTCACAAAAAAGTGAAATTTTTAAAAATCCAGAAAATTGGCTGAAAACAACTAAATATCAAGGACTCATTGGGCGAATCGCTCTGGAACTGAAATCTGAACGCTCACTGTCATTTTCCCTATCTGAAAGTCTGATAAACGCCGGAAAAATGACTAAGTTCAAAAAAAAAATTTTTTCAACTTTTTTCAATTTTACCCCCGTGGGATATATATTCTACCCACACACATTTGGAACTCTCCTGGGGCACCCTCACACATATTATGCCCTCATTTAGTGGATATTTTCACAAAATAGTGAAATTTTCAAAAATCCAGAAAATTGGCTGAAAACGACTAAATATCAAGGACTCATTGGGCGAATCGCTCTGGAACTGAAATCGGAATGCTCACTGACATTTCCCCTATCTGAAAGTCTGATGAACGCCGGAAAAATTACTAAGTCCAAAAAAAATTTTTTTGCAACTTTTTTCAATTTTATCCCCGTGGGATATATATTCTACCCACACACATTTGGAACTCTCCTGGGGTACCCGCACACATATTATTCCCTCATTTAGTGGATACTTTCACAAAAAAGTGAAATTTTCAAAAATCCAGAAAATTGGCTGAAAACGACTAAATATCAAGGACTCATTGGGCGAATGGCTCTGGAACTGAAATCTGAACGCTGACTGACCTTTCCCCTATCTGAAAGTCTGATAAATGGCAGAAAAATTACTAAGTCCAAAAAAAATTTTTTTTCAACTTTTTTCAATTTTACCCCTGTGGGATATATATTCTACCCACACACATTTGGAACTCTCCTTGGGTACCCTCACACATATTATTCTCTCATTTAGTGGATATTTTCACAAAAAAGTGAAATTTTCAAAAATCCAGAAAATTGGCTGAAAACGACTAAATATCAAGCACTCATTGGGCGAATCGCTCTGGAACTGAAATCTGAACACTCACTGACATTTCCCCTATCTGAAAGTCTGATAAACGCCGGAAAAATGACTAAGTTCAAAAAAATTTTCCTTCAACTTTTTTCAATTTTACCCCCGTGGGATATATATTCTACCCACACACATTTGGAACTCTCCTGGGGTACCCTCACACATATTATTCTCTCATTTAGTGGATATTTTCACAAAAAAGTGAAATTTTCAAAAATCCAGAAAATTGGCTGAAAATGACTAAATATCAAGGACTCTTTGGGCGAATCGCTCTGGAACTGAAATCTGAATGCTCACTGACATTTCCCCTATCTGAAAGTCTGATAAACGCCGGAAAAATGACTAAGTTCAAAAAAAATTTTTTTCAACTTTTTTCAATTTTACCCCCGTGGGATATATATTCTACCCACACACATTTGGAACTCTCCTGGGGCACCCTCACACATATTATGCCCTCATTTAGTGGATATTTTCACAAAATAGTGAAATTTTCAAAAATCCAGAAAATTGGCTGAAAACGACTAAATATCAAGGACTCATTGGGCGAATCGCTCTGGAACTGAAATCGGAATGCTCACTGACATTTCCCCTATCTGAAAGTCTGATGAACGCCGGAAAAATGACTAAGTTCAAAAAAAATTTTTTTTCAACTATTTTCAATTTTACCCCCGTGGGATATATATTCTACTCACACACATTTGGAACTCTCCTGGGGTACCCTAACACATATTATTCCCTCATTTAGTGGATATTTTCACAAAAAAGTGAAATTTTCAAAAATCCAGAAAATTGGCTGAAAACGACTAAATATCAAGGATTCATTGGGCGAATCGCACTGGAACTGAAATCGGAATGCTCACTGACATTTCCCCTATCTGAAAGTCTGATAAACGCCGGAAAAATGACTAAGTTCAAAAAAAATTTTCCTTCAACTTTTTTCAATTTTACCCCCGTGGGATATATATTCTACCCACACACATTTGGAACTCTCCTGGGGTACCCTCACACATATTATTCCCTCATTTAGTGGATATTTTCACAAAAAAGTGAAATTTTTAAAAATCCAGAAAATTGGCTGAAAACAACTAAATATCAAGGACTCAATGGGCGAATCGCTCTGGAACTGAAATCTGAACGCTCACTGTCATTTTCCCTATCTGAAAGTCTGATAAACGCTGGAAAAATGACTAAGCCGAAAAAAAAAAATTTTAAGCTTTTTTCAATTTTACCCCCGTGGGATATATATTCTACCCACACACATTTGGAACTCTCCTGGGGTACCCGCACACATATTATTCCCTCATTTAGTGGATACTTTCACAAAAAAGTGAAATTTTCAAAAATCCAGAAAATTGGCTGAAAACGACTAAATATCAAGGACTCATTGGGCGAATGGCTCTGGAACTGAAATCTGAACGCTCACTGACCTTTCCCCTATCTGAAAGTCTGATAAATGGCAGAAAAATTACTAAGTCCCAAAAAAATTTTTTTTCAACTTTTTTCAATTTTACCCCTGTGGGATATATATTCTACCCACACACATTTGGAACTCTCCTGGGGTACCCTCACACATATTATTCTCTCATTTAGTGGATATTTTCACAAAAAAGTGAAATTTTCAAAAATCCAGAAAATTGGCTGAAAATGACTAAATATCAAGGACTCTTTGGGCGAATCGCTCTGGAACTGAAATCTGAATGCTCACTGACATTTCCCCTATCTGAAAGTCTGATAAACGCCGGAAAAATGACTAAGTTCAAAAAAAAATTTTTTTCAACTTTTTTCAATTTTACCCCCGTGGGATATATATTCTACCCACACACATTTGGAACTCTCCTGGGGCACCCTCACACATATTATGCCCTCATTTAGTGGATATTTTCACAAAATAGTGAAATTTTCAAAAATCCAGAAAATTGGCTGAAAACGACTAAATATCAAGGACTCATTGGGCGAATGGCTCTGGAACTGAAATCTGAACGCTGACTGACCTTTCCCCTATCTGAAAGTCTGATAAATGGCAGAAAAATTACTAAGTCCAAAAAAAATTTTTTTTCATCTTTTTTCAATTTTACCCCTGTGGGATATATATTCTACCCACACACATTTGGAACTCTCCTTGGGTACCCTCACACATATTATTCTCTCATTTAGTGGATATTTTCACAAAAAAGTGAAATTTTCAAAAATCCAGAAAATTGGCTGAAAACGACTAAATATCAAGCACTCATTGGGCGAATCGCTCTGGAACTGAAATCTGAACACTCACTGACATTTCCCCTATCTGAAAGTCTGATAAATGCCGGAAAAATTACTAAGTCCAAAAAAATTTTTTTTAAACTTTTTTCAATTTTACCCCCGTGGGATATATATTCTACTCACACACATTTGGAACTCTCCTGGGGTACCCTCACACATATTATTCCCTCATTTAGTGGATATTTTCACAAAAAAGTGAAATTTTCAAAAATCCAGAAAATTGGCTGAAAACGACTAAATATCAAGGATTCATTGGGCGAATCGCACTGGAACTGAAATCGGAATGCTCACTGACATTTCCCCTATGTGAAAGTCTGATAAACGCCGGAAAAATGACTAAGTTCAAAAAAATTTTCCTTCAACTTTTTTCAATTTTACCCCCGTGGGATATATATTCTACCCACACACATTTGGAACTCTCCTGGGGCACCCTCACACATATTATGCCCTCATTTAGTGGATATTTTCACAAAATAGTGAAATTTTCAAAAATCCAGAAAATTGGCTGAAAACGACTAAATATCAAGGACTCATTGGGCGAATCGCTCTGGAACTGAAATCGGAATGCTCACTGACATTTCCCCTATCTGAAAGTCTGATGAACGCCGGAAAAATGACTAAGTTCAAAAAAAATTTTTTTTCAACTATTTTCAATTTTACCCCCGTGGGATATATATTCTACTCACACACATTTGGAACTCTCCTGGGGTACCCTAACACATATTATTCCCTCATTTAGTGGATATTTTCACAAAAAAGTGAAATTTTCAAAAATCCAGAAAATTGGCTGAAAACGACTAAATATCAAGGATTCATTGGGCGAATCGCACTGGAACTGAAATCGGAATGCTCACTGACATTTCCCCTATCTGAAAGTCTGATAAACGCCGGAAAAATGACTAAGTTCAAAAAAAATTTTCCTTCAACTTTTTTCAATTTTACCCCCGTGGGATATATATTCTACCCACACACATTTGGAACTCTCCTGGGGTACCCTCACACATATTATTCCCTCATTTAGTGGATATTTTCACAAAAAAGTGAAATTTTTAAAAATCCAGAAAATTGGCTGAAAACAACTAAATATCAAGGACTCATTGGGCGAATCGCTCTGGAACTGAAATCTGAACGCTCACTGTCATTTTCCCTATCTGAAAGTCTGATAAACGCTGGAAAAATGACTAAGCCGAAAAAAAAAATTTTTAAGCTTTTTTCAATTTTACCCCCGTGGGATATATATTCTACCCACACACATTTGGAACTCTCCTGGGGTACCCGCACACATATTATTCCCTCATTTAGTGGATACTTTCACAAAAAAGTGAAATTTTCAAAAATCCAGAAAATTGGCTGAAAACTACTAAATATCAAGGACTCATTGGGCGAATGGCTCTGGAACTGAAATCTGAACGCTCACTGACCTTTCCCCTATCTGAAAGTCTGATAAATGGCAGAAAAATTACTAAGTCCAAAAAAAATTTTTTTTCAACTTTTTTCAATTTTACCCCTGTGGGATATATATTCTACCCACACACATTTGAACTCTCCTGGGGTACCCTCACACATATTATTCTCTCATTTAGTGGATATTTTCACAAAAAAGTGAAATTTTCAAAAATCCAGAAAATTGGCTGAAAATGACTAAATATCAAGGACTCTTTGGGCGAATCGCTCTGGAACTGAAATCTGAATGCTCACTGACATTTCCCCTATCTGAAAGTCTGATAAACGCCGGAAAAATGACTAAGTTCAAAAAAAAATTTTTTTCAACTTTTTTCAATTTTACCCCCGTGGGATATATATTCTACCCACACACATTTGGAACTCTCCTGGGGCACCCTCACACATATTATGCCCTCATTTAGTGGATATTTTCACAAAATAGTGAAATTTTCAAAAATCCAGAAAATTGGCTGAAAACGACTAAATATCAAGGACTCATTGGGCGAATCGCTCTGGAACTGAAATCGGAATGCTCACTGACATTTCCCCTATCTGAAAGTCTGATGAACGCAGGAAAAATTACTAAGTCCAAAAAAAATTTTTTTGCAACTTTTTTCAATTTTATCCCCGTGGGATATATATTCTACCCACACACATTTGGAACTCTCCTGGGGTACCCTCACACATATTATTCTCTCATTTAGTGGATATTTTCACAAAAAAGTGAAATTTTCAAAAATCCAGAAAATTGGCTGAAAACGAATAAATATCAAGCACTCATTGGGCGAATCGCTCTGGAACTGAAATCTGAACACTCACTGACATTTCCCCTGTCTGAAAGTCTGATAAATGCCGGAAAAATTACTAAGTCCAAAAAGATTTTTTTTAAACTTTTTTCAATTTTACCCCCGTGGGATATATATTCTACTCACACACATTTGGAACTCTCCTGGGGTACCCTCACACATATTATTCCCTCATTTAGTGGATATTTTCACAAAAAAGTGAAATTTTCAAAAATCCAGAAAATTGGCTGAAAACGACTAAATATCAAGGATTCATTGGGCGAATCGCACTGGAACTGAAATCGGAATGCTCACTGACATTTCCCCTATCTGAAAGTCTGATAAACGCCGGAAAAATGACTAAGTCCAAAAAAAATTTTCCTTCAACTTTTTTCAATTTTACCCCCGTGGGATATATTTTCTACCCACACACATTTGGAACTCTCCTGGGGTACCCTCACACATATTATTCCCTCATTTAGTGGATATTTTCACAAAAAAGTGAAATTTTTAAAAATCCAGAAAATTGGCTGAAAACAACTAAATATCAAGGACTCATTAGGCGAATCGCTCTGGAACTGAAATCTGAACGCTCACTGTCATTTTCCCTATCTGAAAGTCTGATAAACGCTGGAAAAATGACTAAGCCGAAAAAAAAATTTTTTAAGCTTTTTTCAATTTTACCCCCGTGGGATATATATTCTACCCACACACATTTGGAACTCTCCTGGGGTACCCTCACACATATTATTCCCTCATTTAGTGGATATTTTCACAAAAAAGTGAAATTTTCAAAAATCCAGAAAATTGGCTGAAAACGACTAAATATCAAGGACTCATTGGGCGAATCGCACTGGAACTGAAATCGGAACGCTCACTGACATTTCCCCTATCTGAAAATCTGATAAACGCTGGAAAAATGACTAAGCCAAAAAAAAAAAATTTTAAGCTTTTTTCAATTTTACCCCCGTGGGATATATATTCTACCCACACACATTTGGAACTCTCCTGGGGTACCCTCACACATATTATTCCCTCATTTAGTGGATATTTTCACAAAAAAGTGAAATTTTCAAAAATCCAGAAAATTGGCTGAAAACGACTAAATATCAAGGACTCATTGAGCAAACCGCTCTGGAACTGATATCTGAACGCTCACTGACATTTCCCCTATCTGAAAGTCTGATAAATGGTGGAAAAATTACTAAGACCAAAAAAAAATTTTTTTCAACTTTTTTCAATTTTACCCCCGTGGGATATATATTCTATCCACACACATTTGGAACTCTCCTGGGGTACCCTCACACATATTATTCTCTCATTTAGTGGATATTTTCACAAAAAAGTGACATTTTCAAAAATCCAGAAAATTGGCTGAAAACGACTAAATATCAAGGACTCATTGGGCGAATCGCTCTGGAACTGAAATCTGAACGCTCACTGACATTTCCCCTATCTGAAAGTCTGATAAATGCCGGAAAAATTACTAAGTACAAAAAAAAAATTTTTTCAACTTTTTTCAATTTTACCCCCGTGGGATATATATTCTACCCACACACATTTGGAACTCTCCTGGGGTACCCTCACACATATTATTCTCTCATTTAGTGGATATTTTCACAAAAAAGTGAAATTTTCAAAAATCCAGAAAATTGGCTGAAAACGACTAAATATCAAGGACTCATTGGGCGAATCGCTCTGGAACTGAAATCGGAACGCTCACTGACATTTCCCCTACGTGAAAGTCTGATAAACGCAGGAAAAATGAATAAGTCCAAAAAAAAAATTGTTCAACTTTTTTCAATTTTACCCCCGTGGGATATATATTCTACCCACACACATTTGGAACTCTCCTGGGGTACCCTCACACATATTATTCTCTCATTTAGTGGATATTTTCACAAAAAAGTGAAATTTTCAAAAATCCAGAAAATTGGCTGAAAATGACTAAATATCAAGGACTCATTGGGCGAATCGCTCTGGAACTGAAATCGGAACGCTCACTGACATTTTCCCTATCTGAAAGTCTGATAAACGCCGGAAAAATGACTAAGTCCAAAAAAAAATTTTTTTCAACTTTTTTCAATTTTATCTCCGTGGAGTTTATATTCTACCCACACACATTTGGAACTCTCCTGGGGTACCCTCACACATATTATTCCCTCATTTAGTGGATATTTTCACAAAAAGTGAAATTTTCAAAAATCCAGAAAATTGGCTGAAAACGACTAAATATCAAGGATTCATTGGGCGAATCGCACTGGAACTGAAATCGGAATGCTCACTGACATTTCCCCTATCTGAAAGTCTGATGAACGCCGGAAAAATTACTAAGTCCAAAAAAAATTTTTTTGCAACTTTTTTCAATTTTATCCCCGTGGGATATATATTCTACCCACACACATTTGGAACTCTCCTGGGGTACCCGCACACATATTATTCCCTCATTTAGTGGATACTTTCACAAAAAAGTGAAATTTTCAAAAATCCAGAAAATTGGCTGAAAACGACTAAATATCAAGGACTCATTGGGCGAATGGCTCTGGAACTGAAATCTGAACGCTGACTGATCTTTCCCCTATCTGAAAGTCTGATAAATGGCAGAAAAATTACTAAGTCCAAAAAAAATTTTTTTTCAACTTTTTTCAATTTTACCCCTGTGGGATATATATTCTACCCACACACATTTGGAACTCTCCTGGGGTACCCTCACACATATTATTCTCTCATTTAGTGGATATTTTCACAAAAAAGTGAAATTTTCAAAAATCCAGAAAATTGGCTGAAAACGACTAAATATCAAGCACTCATTGGGCGAATCGCTCTGGAACTGAAATCTGAACACTCACTGACATTTCCCCTGTTTGAAAGTCTGATAAATGCCGGAAAAATTACTAAGTCCAAAAAAATTTTTTTTAAACTTTTTTCAATTTTACCCCCGTGGGATATATATTCTACCCACACACATTTGGAACTCTCCTTGGGTACCCGCACACATATTATTCCCTCATTTAGTGGATACTTTCACAAAAAAGTGAAATTTTCAAAAATCCAGAAAATTGGCTGAAAACGACTAAATATCAAGGACACTTTGAGCGAATCGCTCTGGAACTGAAATCTGAACGCTCACTGACATTTCCCCTATCTGAAAGTCTGATAAACGCTGGAAAAATGACTAAGTTCAAAATAAAATTTTTTTCAACTTTTTTCAATTTTACCCCCGTGGGATATATATTCTACCCACACACATTTGGAACTCTCCTGGGGTACCCTCACACATATTATTCCCTCATTTAGTGGATATTTTCACAAAAAAGTGAAATTTTCAAAAATCCAGAAAATTGGCTGAAAACGACTAAATATCAAGGATTCATTGGGCGAATCGCACTGGAACTGAAATCGGAATGCTCACTGACATTTCCCCTATCTGAAAGTCTGATAAACGCCGGAAAAATGACTAAGTCCAAAAAAAATTTTCCTTCAACTTTTTTCAATTTTACCCCCGTGGGATATATTTTCTACCCACACACATTTGGAACTCTCCTGGGGTACCCTCACACATATTATTCCCTCATTTAGTGGATATTTTCACAAAAAAGTGAAATTTTTAAAAATCCAGAAAATTGGCTGAAAACAACTAAATATCAAGGACTCATTGGGCGAATCGCTCTAGAACTGAAATCTGAACGCTCACTGTCATTTTCCCTATCTGAAAGTCTGATAAACGCTGGAAAAATGACTAAGCCGAAAAAAAAAAATTTTAAGCTTTTTTCAATTTTACCCCCGTGGGATATATATTCTACCCACACACATTTGGAACTCTCCTGGGGTACCCTCACACATATTATTCCCTCATTTAGTGGATATTTTCACAAAAAAGTGAAATTTTCAAAAATCCAGAAAATTGGCTGAAAACGACTAAATATCAAGGACTCATTGGGCGAATCGCACTGGAACTGAAATCGGAACGCTCACTGACATTTCCCCTATCTGAAAGTCTGATAAACGCTGGAAAAATGACTAAGCCGAAAAAAAAAAATTTTAAGCTTTTTTCAATTTTACCCCCGTGGGATATATATTCTACCCACACACATTTGGAACTCTCCTGGGGTACCCTCACACATATTATTCCCTCATTTAGTGGATATTTTCACAAAAAAGTGAAATTTTCAAAAATCCAGAAAATTGGCTGAAAACGACTAAATATCAAGGACTCATTGAGCAAACCGCTCTGGAACTGATATCTGAACGCTCACTGACATTTCCCCTATCTGAAAGTCTGATAAACGCCGGAAAAATTACTACGTTCAAAAAAAAATTTTTTTCAACTTTTTTCAATTTTACCCCCGTGGGATATATATTCTACCCACACACATTTGGAACTCTCCTGGGGTACCCTCACACATATTATTCCCTCATTTAGTGGATATTTTCACAAAAAAGTGAAATTTTCAAAAATCCAGAAAATTGGCTGAAAACGACTAAATATCAAGGACTCATTGGGCGAATCGCTCTGGAACTGAAATCGGAACGCTCACTGTAATTTTCCCTATCTGAAAGTCTGATAAACGCTGGAAAAATGACTAAGCCGAAAAAAAAAATTTTTAAGCTTTTTTCAATTTTACCCCCGTGGGATATATATTCTACCCACACACATTTGGAACTCTCCTTGGGTACCCGCACACATATTATTCCCTCATTTAGTGGATACTTTCACAAAAAAGTGAAATTTTCAAAAATCCAGAAAATTGGCTGAAAACGACTAAATATCAAGGACACTTTGAGCGAATCGCTCTGGAACTGAAATCTGAACGCTCACTGACATTTCCCCTATCTGAAGGTCTGATAAACGCTGGAAAAATGACTAAGTTCAAAATAAAATTTTTTTCAACTTTTTTCAATTTTACCCCCGTGGGATATATATTCTACCCACACACATTTGGAACTCTCCTGGGGTACCCTCACACATATTATTCCCTCATTTAGTGGATATTTTCACAAAAAAGTGAAATTTTCAAAAATCCAGAAAATTGGCTGAAAACGACTAAATATCAAAGACTCATTGGGCGAATCGCTCTGGAACTGAAATCGGAACGCTCACTGACATTTCCCCTATGTGAAAGTCTGATAAACGCCGGAAAAATGACTAAGTTCAAAAAAAATTTTTTTTCAACTTTTTTCAATTTTACCCCCGTGGGATATATATTCTACTCACACACATTTGGAACTCTCCTGGGGTACCCTCACACATATTATTCCCTCATTTAGTGGATATTTTCACAAAAAAGTGAAATTTTCAAAAATCCAGAAAATTGGCTGAAAACGACTAAATATCAAGGATTCATTGGGCGAATCGCACTGGAACTGAAATCGGAATGCTCACTGACATTTCCCCTATCTGAAAGTCTGATAAACGCCGGAAAAATGACTAAGTCCAAAAAAAATTTTCCTTCAACTTTTTTCAATTTTACCCCCGTGGGATATATTTTCTACCCACACACATTTGGAACTCTCCTGGGGTACCCTCACACATATTATTCCCTCATTTAGTGGATATTTTCACAAAAAAGTGAAATTTTTAAAAATCCAGAAAATTGGCTGAAAACAACTAAATATCAAGGACTCATTGGGCGAATCGCTCTGGAACTGAAATCTGAACGCTCACTGTCATTTTCCCTATCTGAAAGTCTGATAAACGCTGGAAAAATGACTAAGCCGAAAAAAAAAAATTTTAAGCTTTTTTCAATTTTACCCCCGTGGGATATATATTCTACCCACACACATTTGGAACTCTCCTGGGGTACCCTCACACATATTATTCCCTCATTTAGTGGATATTTTCACAAAAAAGTGAAATTTTCAAAAATCCAGAAAATTGGCTGAAAACGACTAAATATCAAGGACTCATTGGGCGAATCGCACTGGAACTGAAATCGGAACGCTCACTGACATTTCCCCTATCTGAAAGTCTGATAAACGCTGGAAAAATGACTAAGCCGAAAAAAAAAAATTTTAAGCTTTTTTCAATTTTACCCCCGTGGGATATATATTCTACCCACACACATTTGGAACTCTCCTGGGGTACCCTCACACATATTATTCCCTCATTTAGTGGATATTTTCACAAAAAAGTGAAATTTTCAAAAATCCAGAAAATTGGCTGAAAACGACTAAATATCAAGGACTCATTGAGCAAACCGCTCTGGAACTGATATCTGAACGCTCACTGACATTTCCCCTATCTGAAAGTCTGATAAACGCCGGAAAAATTACTACGTTCAAAAAAAATTTTTTTCAACTTTTTTCAATTTTACCCCCGTGGGATATATATTCTACCCACACACATTTGGAACTCTCCTGGGGTACCCTCACACATATTATTCCCTCATTTAGTGGATATTTTCACAAAAAAGTGAAATTTTCAAAAATCCAGAAAATTGGCTGAAAACGACTAAATATCAAGGACTCATTGGGCGAATCGCTCTGGAACTGAAATCGGAACGCTCACTGACATTTCCCCTATGTGAAAGTCTGATAAACGCCGGAAAAATGACTAAGTTCAAAAAAAAATTTTTTTCAACTTTTTTCAATTTTACCCCCGTGGGATATATATTCTACTCACACACATTTGGAACTCTCCTGGGGTACCCTCACACATATTATTCCCTCATTTAGTGGATATTTTCACAAAAAAGTGAAATTTTCAAAAATCCAGAAAATTGGCTGAAAACGACTAAATATCAAGGATTCATTGGGCGAATCGCACTGGAACTGAAATCGGAATGCTCACTGACATTTCCCCTATCTGAAAGTCTGATAAACGCCGGAAAAATGACTAAGTCCAAAAAAAATTTTCCTTCAACTTTTTTCAATTTTACCCCCGTGGGATATATTTTCTACCCACACACATTTGGAACTCTCCTGGGGTACCCTCACACATATTATTCCCTCATTTAGTGGATATTTTCACAAAAAAGTGAAATTTTTAAAAATCCAGAAAATTGGCTGAAAACAACTAAATATCAAGGACTCATTGGGCGAATCGCTCTGGAACTGAAATCTGAACACTCACTGTCATTTTCCCTATCTGAAAGTCTGATAAACGCTGGAAAAATGACTAAGCCGAAAAAAAAAATTTTTAAGCTTTTTTCAATTTTACCCCCGTGGGATATATATTCTACCCACACACATTTGGAACTCTCCTGGGGTACCCTCACACATAATATTCCCTCATTTAGTGGATATTTTCACAAAAAAGTGAAATTTTCAAAAATCCAGAAAATTGGCTGAAAACGACTAAATATCAAGGACTCATTGAGCAAACCGCTCTGGAACTGATATCTGAACGCTCACTGACATTTCCCCTATCTGAAAGTCTGATAAACGTCGGAAAAATTACTACGTTCAAAAAAAAATTTTTTTCAACTTTTTTCAATTTTACCCCCGTGGGATATATATTCTACCCACACACATTTGGAACTCTCCTGGGGTACCCTCACACATATTATTCCCTCATTTAGTGGATATTTTCACAAAAAAGTGAAATTTTCAAAAATCCAGAAAATTGGCTGAAAACGACTAAATATCAAGGACTCATTGAGCGAATCGCTCTGGAACTGAAATCGGAACGCTCACTGACATTTCCCCTATGTGAAAGTCTGATAAACGCCGGAAAAATGACTAAGTTCAAAAAAAATTTTTTTTCAACTTTTTTCAATTTTACCCCCGTGAGATATATATTCTACTCACACACATTTGGAACTCTCCTGGGGTACCCTCACACATATTATTCCCTCATTTAGTGGATATTTTCACAAAAAAGTGAAATTTTCAAAAATCCAGAAAATTGGCTGAAAACGACTAAATATCAAGGACTCATTGGGCGAATCGCTCTGGAACTGAAATCGGAACGCTCACTGACATTTCCCCTATGTGAAAGTCTGATAAACGCAGGAAAAATGAATAAGTCCAAAAAAAAAATTGTTCAACTTTTTTCAATTTTACCCCCGTGGGATATATATTCTACCCACACACATTTGGAACTCTCCTGGGGTACCCTCACACATAATATTCCCTCATTTAGTGGATATTTTCACAAAAAAGTGAAATTTTCAAAAATCCAGAAAATTGGCTGAAAACAACTAAATATCAAGGACTCATTGGGCGAATCGCACTGGAACTGAAATCGGAACGCTCACTGACATTTCCCCTATCTGAAAGTCTGATAAACGCTGGAAAAATGACTAAGCCGAAAAAAAAAAATTTTAAGCTTTTTTCAATTTTACCCCCGTGGGATATATATTCTACCCACACACATTTGGAACTCTCCTGGGGTACCCTCACACATATTATTCCCTCATTTAGTGGATATTTTCACAAAAAAGTGAAATTTTCAAAAATCCAGAAAATTGGCTGAAAACGACTAAATATCAAGGACTCATTGGGCGAATCGCACTGGAACTGAAATCGGAACGCTCACTGACATTTCCCATATCTGAAAGTCTGATAAACGCTGGAAAAATGACTAAGCCGAAAAAAAAAAATTTTAAGCTTTTTTCAATTTTACCCCCGTGGGATATATATTCTACCCACACACATTTGGAACTCTCCTGGGGTACCCTCACACATATTATTCCCTCATTTAGTGGATATTTTCACAAAAAAGTGAAATTTTCAAAAATCCAGAAAATTGGCTGAAAACGACTAAATATCAAGGACTCATTGAGCAAACCGCTCTGGAACTGATATCTGAACGCTCACTGACATTTCCCCTATCTGAAAGTCTGATAAACGCCGGAAAAATTACTACGTTCAAAAAAAAATTTTTTTCAACTTTTTTCAATTTTACCCCCGTGGGATATATATTCTACCCACACACATTTGGAACTCTCCTGGGGTACCCTCACACATATTATTCCCTCATTTAGTGGATATTTTCACAAAAAAGTGAAATTTTCAAAAATCCAGAAAATTGGCTGAAAACGACTAAATATCAAGGACTCATTGGGCGAATCGCTCTGGAACTGAAATCTGAACGCTCACTGTCATTTTCCCTATCTGAAAGTCTGATAAACGCTGGAAAAATGACTAAGCCGAAAAAAAAAAATTTTAAGCTTTTTTCAATTTTACCCCCGTGGGATATATATTCTACCCACACACATTTGGAACTCTCCTGGGGTACCCTCACACATAATATTCCCTCATTTAGTGGATATTTTCACAAAAAAGTGAAATTTTCAAAAATCCAGAAAATTGGCTGAAAACGACTAAATATCAAGGACTCATTGGGCGAATCGCTCTGGAACTGAAATCGGAACGCTCACTGACATTTCCCCTATGTGAAAGTCTGATAAACGCAGGAAAAATGAATAAGTCCAAAAAAAAAATTGTTCAACTTTTTTCAATTTTACCCCCGTGGGATATATATTCTACCCACACACATTTGGAACTCTCCTGGGGTACCCTCACACATAATATTCCCTCATTTAGTGGATATTTTCACAAAAAAGTGAAATTTTCAAAAATCCAGAAAATTGGCTGAAAACGACTAAATATCAAGGACTCATTGGGCGAATCACTCTGGAACTGAAATCTGAACACTCACTGACATTTCCCCTATGTGAAAGTCTGATAAACGCAGGAAAAATGACTAAGTCCAAAAAAAATTTTCCTTCAACTTTTTTCAATTTTACCCCCGTGGGATATATATTCCACCCACACACATTTCGAACTCTCCTGGGGTACCCTCACACATATTATTCTCTCATTTAGTGGATATTTTCACAAAAAAGTGAAATTTTCAAAAATCCAGAAAATTGGCTGAAAACGACTAAATATCAAGGACTCATTGGGCGAATCGCTCTGGAACTGAAATCTGAACGCTCACTTACATTTCCCCTATCTGAAAGTCTGATAAATGGTGGAAAAATTACTAAGACCAAAAAAAAATTTTTTTCAACTTTTTTCAATTTTACCCCCGTGGGATATATATTCTATCCACACACATTTGGAACTCTCCTGGGGTACCCTCACACATATTATTCTCTCATTTAGTGGATATTTTCACAAAAAAGTGACATTTTCAAAAATCCAGAAAATTGGCTGAAAACGACTAAATATCAAGGACTCATTGGGCGAATCGCTCTGGAACTGAAATCTGAACGCTCACTGACATTTCCCCTATCTGAAAGTCTGATAAATGCCGGAAAAATTACTAAGTACAAAAAAAAATTTTTTTCAACTTTTTTCAATTTTACCCCCGTGGGATATATATTCTACCCACACACATTTGGAACTCTCCTGGAGTACCCTCACACATATTATTCTCTCATTTAGTGGATATTTTCACAAAAAAGTGAAATTTTCAAAAATCCAGAAAATTGGCTGAAAACGACTAAATATCAAGGACTCATTGGGCGAATTGCTCTGGAACTGAAATCGGAACGCTCACTGACATTTCCCCTATGTGAAAGTCTGATAAACGCCGGAAAAATGACTAAGTTCAAAAAATTTTTTTTTTCAACTTTTTTCAATTTTACCCCCGTGGGATATATATTCTACTCACACACATTTGGAACTCTCCTGGGGTACCCTCACACATATTATTCCCTCATTTAGTGGATATTTTCACAAAAAGTGAAATTTTCAAAAATCCAGAAAATTGGCTGAAAACGACTAAATATCAAGGATTCATTGGGCGAATCGCACTGGAACTGAAATCGGAATGCTCACTGACATTTCCCCTATCTGAAAGTCTGATAAACGCCGGAAAAATGACTAAGTCCAAAAAAAATTTTCCTTCAACTTTTTTCAATTTTACCCCCGTGGGATATATATTCTACCCACACACATTTGGAACTCTCCTGGGGTACCCTCACACATATTATTCCCTCATTTAGTGGATATTTTCACAAAAAAGTGAAATTTTCAAAAATCCAGAAAATTGGCTGAAAACGACTAAATATCAAGGACTCATTGAGCAAATCGCTCTGGAACTGATATCTGAACGCTCACTGACATTTCCCCTATCTGAAAGTCTGATAAACGCCGGAAAAATGACTACGTTCAAAAAAAAAATTTTTTCAACTTTTTTCAATTTTACCCCCGTGGGATATATATTCTACCCACACACATTTGGAACTCTCCTGGGGTACCCTCACACATATTATTCCCTCATTTAGTGGATATTTTCACAAAAAAGTGAAATTTTCAAAAATCCAGAAAATTGGCTGAAAACGACTAAATATCAAGGACTCATTGGGCGAATCGCACTGGAACTGAAATTGGAACGCTCACTGACATTTCCCCTATCTGAAAGTCTGATAAACGCTGGAAAAATGACTAAGCCGAAAAAAAAAATTTTTAAGCTTTTTTCAATTTTACCCCCGTGGGATATATATTCTACCCACACACATTTGGAACTCTCCTGGGGTACCCTCACACATATTATTCCCTCATTTAGTGGATATTTTCACAAAAAAGTGAAATTTTCAAAAATCCAGAAAATTGGCTGAAAACGACTAAATATCAAGGACTCATTGAGCAAATCGCTCTGGAACTGATATCTGAACGCTCACTGACATTTCCCCTATCTGAAAGTCTGATAAACACCGGAAAAATGACTACGTTCAAAAAAAAATTTTTTTCAACTTTTTTCAATTTTACCCCCGTGGGAAATATATTCTACTCACACACATTTGGAACTCTCCTGGGGTACCCTCACACATATTATTCCCTCATTTAGTGGATATTTTCACAAAAGAGTGAAATTTTTAAAAATCCAGAAAATTGGCTGAAAACAACTAAATATCAAGGACTCATTGGGCGAATCGCTCTGGAACTGAAATCTGAACACTCACTGTCATTTTCCCTATCTGAAAGTCTGATAAACGCTGGAAAAATGACTAAGCCGAAAAAAAAAATTTTTAAGCTTTTTTCAATTTTACCCCCGTGGGATATATATTCTACCCACACACATTTGGAACTCTCCTGGGGTACCCTCACACATAATATTCCCTCATTTAGTGGATATTTTCACAAAAAAGTGAAATTTTCAAAAATCCAGAAAATTGGCTGAAAACGACTAAATATCAAGGACTCATTGAGCAAACCGCTCTGGAACTGATATCTGAACGCTCACTGACATTTCCCCTATCTGAAAGTCTGATAAACGTCGGAAAAATTACTACGTTCAAAAAAAAATTTTTTTCAACTTTTTTCAATTTTACCCCCGTGGGATATATATACTACCCACACACATTTGGAACTCTCCTGGGGTACCCTCACACATATTATTCCCTCATTTAGTGGATATTTTCACAAAAAAGTGAAATTTTCAAAAATCCAGAAAATTGGCTGAAAACGACTAAATATCAAGGACTCATTGAGCGAATCGCTCTGGAACTGAAATCGGAACGCTCACTGACATTTCCCCTATGTGAAAGTCTGATAAACGCCGGAAAAATGACTAAGTTCAAAAAAAATTTTTTTTCAACTTTTTTCAATTTTACCCCCGTGAGATATATATTCTACTCACACACATTTGGAACTCTCCTGGGGTACCCTCACACATATTATTCCCTCATTTAGTGGATATTTTCACAAAAAAGTGAAATTTTCAAAAATCCAGAAAATTGGCTGAAAACGACTAAATATCAAGGACTCATTGGGCGAATCGCTCTGGAACTGAAATCGGAACGCTCACTGACATTTCCCCTATGTGAAAGTCTGATAAACGCAGGAAAAATGAATAAGTCCAAAAAAAAAATTGTTCAACTTTTTTCAATTTTACCCCCGTGGGATATATATTCTACCCACACACATTTGGAACTCTCCTGGGGTACCCTCACACATAATATTCCCTCATTTAGTGGATATTTTCACAAAAAAGTGAAATTTTCAAAAATCCAGAAAATTGGCTGAAAACAACTAAATATCAAGGACTCATTGGGCGAATCGCACTGGAACTGAAATCGGAACGCTCACTGACATTTCCCCTATCTGAAAGTCTGATAAACGCTGGAAAAATGACTAAGCCGAAAAAAAAAAATTTTAAGCTTTTTTCAATTTTACCCCCGTGGGATATATATTCTACCCACACACATTTGGAACTCTCCTGGGGTACCCTCACACATATTATTCCCTCATTTAGTGGATATTTTCACAAAAAAGTGAAATTTTCAAAAATCCAGAAAATTGGCTGAAAACGACTAAATATCAAGGACTCATTGGGCGAATCGCACTGGAACTGAAATCGGAACGCTCACTGACATTTCCCATATCTGAAAGTCTGATAAACGCTGGAAAAATGACTAAGCCGAAAAAAAAAAATTTTAAGCTTTTTTCAATTTTACCCCCGTGGGATATATATTCTACCCACACACATTTGGAACTCTCCTGGGGTACCCTCACACATATTATTCCCTCATTTAGTGGATATTTTCACAAAAAAGTGAAATTTTCAAAAATCCAGAAAATTGGCTGAAAACGACTAAATATCAAGGACTCATTGAGCAAACCGCTCTGGAACTGATATCTGAACGCTCACTGACATTTCCCCTATCTGAAAGTCTGATAAACGCCGGAAAAATTACTACGTTCAAAAAAAAATTTTTTTCAACTTTTTTCAATTTTACCCCCGTGGGATATATATTCTACCCACACACATTTGGAACTCTCCTGGGGTACCCTCACACATATTATTCCCTCATTTAGTGGATATTTTCACAAAAAAGTGAAATTTTCAAAAATCCAGAAAATTGGCTGAAAACGACTAAATATCAAGGACTCATTGGGCGAATCGCTCTGGAACTGAAATCTGAACGCTCACTGTCATTTTCCCTATCTGAAAGTCTGATAAACGCTGGAAAAATGACTAAGCCGAAAAAAAAAAATTTTAAGCTTTTTTCAATTTTACCCCCGTGGGATATATATTCTACCCACACACATTTGGAACTCTCCTGGGGTACCCTCACACATAATATTCCCTCATTTAGTGGATATTTTCACAAAAAAGTGAAATTTTCAAAAATCCAGAAAATTGGCTGAAAACGACTAAATATCAAGGACTCATTGAGCAAACCGCTCTGGAACTGATATCTGAACACTCACTGACATTTCCCCTATCTGAAAGTCTGATAAACGCCGGAAAAATTACTACGTTCAAAAAAAAAATTTTTTTCAACTTTTTTCAATTTTACCCCCGTGGGATATATATTCTACCCACACACATTTGGAACTCTCCTGGGGTACCCTCACACATATTATTCCCTCATTTAGTGGATATTTTCACAAAAAAGTGAAATTTTCAAAAATCCAGAAAATTGGCTGAAAACGACTAAATATCAAGGACTCATTGAGCGAATCGCTCTGGAACTGAAATCGGAACGCTCACTGACATTTCCCCTATGTGAAAGTCTGATAAACGCCGGAAAAATGACTAAGTTCAAAAAAAATTTTTTTTCAACTTTTTTCAATTTCACCCCCGTGAGATATATATTCTACTCACACACATTTGGAACTCTCCTGGGGTACCCTCACACATATTATTCCCTCATTTAGTGGATATTTTCACAAAAAAGTGAAATTTTCAAAAATCCAGAAAATTGGCTGAAAACGACTAAATATCAAGGACTCATTGGGCGAATCGCTCTGGAACTGAAATCGGAACGCTCACTGACATTTCCCCTATGTGAAAGTCTGATAAACGCAGGAAAAATGAATAAGTCCAAAAAAAAAATTGTTCAACTTTTTTCAATTTTACCCCCGTGGGATATATATTCTACCCACACACATTTGGAACTCTCCTGGGGTACCCTCACACATAATATTCCCTCATTTAGTGGATATTTTCACAAAAAAGTGAAATTTTCAAAAATCCAGAAAATTGGCTGAAAACGACTAAATATCAAGGACTCATTGGGCGAATCACTCTGGAACTGAAATCTGAACACTCACTGACATTTCCCCTATGTGAAAGTCTGATAAACGCAGGAAAAATGACTAAGTCCAAAAAAAATTTTCCTTCAACTTTTTTCAATTTTACCCCCGTGGGATATATATTCCACCCACACACATTTCGAACTCTCCTGGGGTACCCTCACACATATTATTCTCTCATTTAGTGGATATTTTCACAAAAAAGTGAAATTTTCAAAAATCCAGAAAATTGGCTGAAAACGACTAAATATCAAGGACTCATTGGGCGAATCGCTCTGGAACTGAAATCTGAACGCTCACTTACATTTCCCCTATCTGAAAGTCTGATAAATGGTGGAAAAATTACTAAGACCAAAAAAAAATTTTTTTCAACTTTTTTCAATTTTACCCCCGTGGGATATATATTCTATCCACACACATTTGGAACTCTCCTGGGGTACCCTCACACATATTATTCTCTCATTTAGTGGATATTTTCACAAAAAAGTGACATTTTCAAAAATCCAGAAAATTGGCTGAAAACGACTAAATATCAAGGACTCATTGGGCGAATCGCTCTGGAACTGAAATCTGAACGCTCACTGACATTTCCCCTATCTGAAAGTCTGATAAATGCCGGAAAAATTACTAAGTACAAAAAAAAATTTTTTTCAACTTTTTTCAATTTTACCCCCGTGGGATATATATTCTACCCACACACATTTGGAACTCTCCTGGGGTACCCTCACACATATTATTCTCTCATTTAGTGGATATTTTCACAAAAAAGTGAAATTTTCAAAAATCCAGAAAATTGGCTGAAAACGACTAAATATCAAGGACTCATTGGGCGAATTGCTCTGGAACTGAAATCGGAACGCTCACTGACATTTCCCCTATCTGAAAGTCTGATAAACGCCGGAAAAATGACTAAGTCCAAAAAAAATTTTCCTTCAACTTTTTTCAATTTTACCCCCGTGGGATATATATTCTACCCACACACATTTGGAACTCTCCTGGGGTACCCTCACACATATTATTCCCTCATTTAGTGGATATTTTCACAAAAAAGTGAAATTTTCAAAAATCCAGAAAATTGGCTGAAAACGACTAAATATCAAGGACTCATTGAGCAAATCGCTCTGGAACTGATATCTGAACGCTCACTGACATTTCCCCTATCTGAAAGTCTGATAAACGCCGGAAAAATGACTACGTTCAAAAAAAAAATTTTTTCAACTTTTTTCAATTTTACCCCCGTGGGATATATATTCTACCCACACACATTTGGAACTCTCCTGGGGTACCCTCACACATATTATTCCCTCATTTAGTGGATATTTTCACAAAAAAGTGAAATTTTCAAAAATCCAGAAAATTGGCTGAAAACGACTAAATATCAAGGACTCATTGGGCGAATCGCACTGGAACTGAAATTGGAACGCTCACTGACATTTCCCCTATCTGAAAGTCTGATAAACGCTGGAAAAATGACTAAGCCGAAAAAAAAAATTTTTAAGCTTTTTTCAATTTTACCCCCGTGGGATATATATTCTACCCACACACATTTGGAACTCTCCTGGGGTACCCTCACACATATTATTCCCTCATTTAGTGGATATTTTCACAAAAAAGTGAAATTTTCAAAAATCCAGAAAATTGGCTGAAAACGACTAAATATCAAGGACTCATTGAGCAAATCGCTCTGGAACTGATATCTGAACGCTCACTGACATTTCCCCTATCTGAAAGTCTGATAAACACCGGAAAAATGACTACGTTCAAAAAAAAATTTTTTTCAACTTTTTTCAATTTTACCCCCGTGGGAAATATATTCTACTCACACACATTTGGAACTCTCCTGGGGTACCCTCACACATATTATTCCCTCATTTAGTGGATATTTTCACAAAAGAGTGAAATTTTCAAAAATCCAGAAAATTGGCTGAAAACGACTAAATATCAAGGACTCATTGGGCGAATCGCTCTGGAACTGAAATCTGAACGCTCACTGACATTTCCCCTATCTGAAAGTCTGATAAATGCCGGAAAAATTACTAAGTACAAAAAAAAAATTTTTTTCAACTTTTTTCAATTTTACCCCCGTGGGATATATATTCTACCCACACACATTTGGAACTCTCCTGGGGTACCCTCACACATATTATTCTCTCATTTAGTGGATATTTTCACAAAAAAGTGAAATTTTCAAAAATCCAGAAAATTGGCTGAAAACGACTAAATATCAAGGACTCATTGGGCGAATCGCTCTGGAACTGAAATCGGAACGCTCACTGACATTTCCCCTATGTGAAAGTCTGATAAACGCCGGAAAAATGACTAAGTTCCAAAAAAATTTTTTTTCAACTTTTTTCAATTTTACCCCCGTGGGATATATATTCTACTCACACACATTTGGAACTCTCCTGGGGTACCCTCACACATATTATTCCCTCATTTAGTGGATATTTTCACAAAAAAGTGAAATTTTTAAAAATCCAGAAAATTGGCTGAAAACAACTAAATATCAAGGACTCATTGGGCGAATCGCTCTGGAACTGAAATCTGAACGCTCACTGTCATTTTCCCTATCTGAAAGTCTGATAAACGCTGGAAAAATGACTAAGCCGAAAAAAAAAATTTTTAAGCTTTTTTCAATTTTACCCCCGTGGGATATATATTCTACCCACACACATTTGGAACTCTCCTGGGGTACCCTCACACATATTATTCCCTCATTTAGTGGATATTTTCACAAAAAAGTGAAATTTTCAAAAATCCAGAAAATTGGCTGAAAACGACTAAATATCAAGGACTCATTGAGCAAATCGCTCTGGAACTGATATCTGAACGCTCACTGACATTTCCCCTATCTGAAAGTCTGATAAACGCCGGAAAAATGACTACGTTCAAAAAAAAAAATTTTTCAACTTTTTTCAATTTTACCCCCGTGGGATATATATTCTACCCACACACATTTGGAACTCTCCTGGGGTACCCTCACACATATTATTCCCTCATTTAGTGGATATTTTCACAAAAAAGTGAAATTTTCAAAAATCCAGAAAATTGGCTGAAAACGACTAAATATCAAGGACTCATTGGGCGAATCGCACTGGAACTGAAATCGGAACGCTCACTGACATTTCCCCTATCTGAAAGTCTGATAAACGCTGGAAAAATGACTAAGCCGAAAAAAAAAATTTTTAAGCTTTTTTCAATTTTACCCGCGTGGGATATATATTCTACCCACACACATTTGGAACTCTCCTGGGGTACCCTCACACATATTATTCCCTCATTTAGTGGATATTTTCACAAAAAAGTGAAATTTTCAAAAATCCAGAAAATTGGCTGAAAACGACTAAATATCAAGGACTCATTGAGCAAATCGCTCTGGAACTGATATCTGAACGCTCACTGACATTTCCCCTATCTGAAAGTCTGATAAACGCCGGAAAAATGACTACGTTCAAAAAAAAATTTTTTTCAACTTTTTTCAATTTTACCCCCGTGGGATATATATTCTACCCACACACATTTGGAACTCTCCTGGGGTACCCTCACACATATTATTCCCTCATTTAGTGGATATTTTCACAAAAAAGTGAAATTTTCAAAAATCAAGAAAATTGGCTGAAAACGACTAAATATCAAGGACTCATTGGGCGAATCACTCTGGAACTGAAATCTGAACACTCACTGACATTTCCCCTATGTGAAAGTCTGATAAACGCAGGAAAAATGACTAAGTCCAAAAAAAATTTTCCTTCAACTTTTTTCAATTTTACCCCCGTGGGATATATATTCCACCCACACACATTTGGAACTCTCCTGGGGTACCCTCACACATATTATTCTCTCATTTAGTGGATATTTTCACAAAAAAGTGAAATTTTCAAAAATCCAGAAAATTGGCTGAAAACGACTAAATATCAAGGACTTATTGGGCGAATCACTCTGGAACTGAAATCGGAACGCTCACTGACATTTCCCCTATGTGAAAGTCTGATAAACGCCGGAAAAATGACTAAGTTCAAAAAAAAATTTTTTTCAACTTTTTTCAATTTTACCCCCGTGGGATATATATTCTACTCACACACATTTGGAACTCTCCTGGGGTACCCTCACACATATTATTCCCTCATTTAGTGGATATTTTCACAAAAAAGTGAAATTTTCAAAAATCCAGAAAATTGGCTGAAAACGACTAAATATCAAGGACTCATTGGGCGTATCGCTCTGGAACTGAAATCGGAATGCTCACTGACATTTCCCCTATCTGAAAGTCTGATAAACGCTGGAAAAATGACTAAGTCCAAAAAAAATTTTCCTTCAACTTTTTTCAATTTTACCCCCGTGGGATATATATTCTACCCACACACATTTGGAACTCTCCTGGGGCACCCTCACACATATTATGCCCTCATTTAGTGGATATTTTCACAAAATAGTGAAATTTTCAAAAATCCAGAAAATTGGCTGAAAACGACTAAATATCAAGGACTCATTGGGCGAATCGCTCTGGAACTGAAATCTGAACGCTCACTGTCATTTTCCCTATCTGAAAGTCTGATAAACGCTGGAAAAATGACTAAGCCGAAAAAAAAAATTTTTAAGCTTTTTTCAATTTTACCCCCGTGGGATATATATTCTACCCACACACATTTGGAACTCTCCTGGGGTACCCTCACACATATTATTCCCTCATTTAGTGGATATTTTCACAAAAAAGTGAAATTTTCAAAAATCCAGAAAATTGGCTGAAAACGACTAAATATCAAGGACTCATTGGGCAAATCGCACTGGAACTGAAATCGGAATGCTCACTGACATTTCCCCTATCTGAAAGTCTGATAAACGCCGGAAAAATGACTAAGTCCAAAAAAAATTTTTTTTCAACTTTTTTCAATTTTATCCCCGTGGAATTTATATTCTACCCACACACATTTGGAACTCTCCTGGGGTACCCTCACACATATTATTCCCTCATTTAGTGGATATTTTCACAAAAAAGTGACATTTTCAAAAATCCAGAAAATTGGCTGAAAACGACTAAATATCAAGGACTCATTGAGCAAATCGCTCTGGAACTGATATCTGAATGCTCACTGACATTTCCCCTATCTGAAAGTCTGATAAACGCTGGAAAAATGACTAAGTCGAAAAAAAAATTTTTTTAAACTTTTTTGAATTTTACCCCCGTGGGATATATATTCTACCCACACACATTTGGAACTCTCCTGGGGTACCCTCACACATATTATTCCCTCATTTAGTGGATATTTTCACAAAAAAGTGAAATTTTCAAAAATCAAGAAAATTGGCTGAAAACGACTAAATATCAAGGACTCATTGGGCGAATCACTCTGGAACTGAAATCTGAACACTCACTGACATTTCCCCTATGTGAAAGTCTGATAAACGCAGGAAAAATGACTAAGTCCAAAAAAAATTTTCCTTCAACTTTTTTCAATTTTACCCCCGTGGGATATATATTCCACCCACACACATTTGGAACTCTCCTGGGGTACCCTCACACATATTATTCTCTCATTTAGTGGATATTTTCACAAAAAAGTGAAATTTTCAAAAATCCAGAAAATTGGCTGAAAACGACTAAATATCAAGGACTTATTGGGCGAATCACTCTGGAACTGAAATCGGAACGCTCACTGACATTTCCCCTATGTGAAAGTCTGATAAACGCAGGAAAAATGACAGTCCAAAAAAAAAAATGTTTCAATTTTTTTCAATTTTATCCCCGTGGGATATATATTCTACCCACACACATTTGGTACTCTCCTGGGGTACCCTCACACATATTATTCTCTCATTTAGTGGATATTTTCACAAAAAAGTGAAATTTTCAAAAATCCAGAAAATTGGCTGAAAACGACTAAATATCAAGGACTCATTGGGCAAATCGCTCTGGAACTGAAATCTGAACACTCACTGATATTTCCCCTGTCTGAAAGTCTGATAAATGCCGGAAAAATTACTAAGTCCAAAAAAATTTTTTTTAAAACTTTTTTCAATTTTACCCCCGTGGGATATATATTCTACCCACACACATTTGGAACTCTCCTGGGGTACCCTCACACATATTATTCCCTCATTTAGTGGATATTTTCACAAAAAAGTGAAATTTTCAAAAATCCAGAAAATTGGCTGAAAACGACTAAATATCAAGGACTCATTGGGCGAATCGCTCTGGAACTGAAATCTGAACGCTCACTGACATTTCCCCTATCTGAAAGTCTGATAAACGCCGGAAAAATGACTACGTTCAAAAAAAAATTTTTTTCAACTTTTTTCAATTTTACCCCCGTGGGATATATATTCTACCCACACACATTTGGAACTCTCCTGGGGTACCCTCACACATATTATTCCCTCATTTAGTGGATATTTTCACAAAAAAGTGAAATTTTCAAAAATCCAGAAAATTGGCTGAAAACGACTAAATATCAAGGATTCATTGGCCGAATCGCTCTGGAACTGAAATCGGAACGCTCACTGACATTTCCCCTATGTGAAAGTCTGATAAACGCCGGAAAAATGACTAAGTTCAAAAAAAAATTTTTTTCAACTTTTTTCAATTTTACCCCCGTGGGATATATATTCTACTCACACACATTTGGAACTCTCCTGGGGTACCCTCACACATATTATTCCCTCATTTAGTGGATATTTTCACAAAAAAGTGAAATTTTCAAAAATCCAGAAAATTGGCTGAAAACGACTAAATATCAAGGACTCATTGGGCGTATCGCTCTGGAACTGAAATCGGAATGCTCACTGACATTTCCCCTATCTGAAAGTCTGATAAACGCTGGAAAAATGACTAAGTCGAAAAAAAAAAATTTTTAAACTTTTTTGAATTTTACCCCCGTGGGATATATATTCTACCCACACACATTTGGAACTCTCCTGGGGTACCCTCACACATATTATTCCCTCATTTAGTGGATATTTTCACAAAAAAGTGAAATTTTCAAAAATCAAGAAAATTGGCTGAAAACTACTAAATATCAAGGACTCATTGGGCGAATCACTCTGGAACTGAAATCTGAACACTCACTGACATTTCCCCTATGTGAAAGTCTGATAAACGCAGGAAAAATGACTAAGTCCAAAAAAAATTTTCCGTCAACTTTTTTCAATTTTACCCCCGTGGGATATATATTCTACCCACACACATTTGGAACTCTCCTGGGGCACCCTCACACATATTATGCCCTCATTTAGTGGATATTTTCACAAAATAGTGAAATTTTCAAAAATCCAGAAAATTGGCTGAAAACGACTAAATATCAAGGACTCATTGGGCGAATCGCTCTGGAACTGAAATCTGAACGCTCACTGTCATTTTCCCTATCTGAAAGTCTGATAAACGCTGGAAAAATGACTAAGCCGAAAAAAAAAATTTTTAAGCTTTTTTCAATTTTACCCCCGTGGGATATATATTCTACCCACACACATTTGGAACTCTCCTGGGGTACCCTCACACATATTATTCCCTCATTTAGTGGATATTTTCACAAAAAAGTGAAATTTTCAAAAATCCAGAAAATTGGCTGAAAACGACTAAATATCAAGGACTCATTGGGCAAATCGCACTGGAACTGAAATCGGAATGCTCACTGACATTTCCCCTATCTGAAAGTCTGATAAACGCCGGAAAAATGACTAAGTCCAAAAAAAATTTTTTTTCAACTTTTTTCAATTTTATCCCCGTGGAATTTATATTCTACCCACACACATTTGGAACTCTCCTGGGGTACCCTCACACATATTATTCCCTCATTTAGTGGATATTTTCACAAAAAAGTGACATTTTCAAAAATCCAGAAAATTGGCTGAAAACGACTAAATATCAAGGACTCATTGAGCAAATCGCTCTGGAACTGATATCTGAACGCTCACTGACATTTCCCCTATCTGAAAGTCTGATAAACGCCGGAAAAATGACTACGTTCAAAAAAAAATTTTTTTTCAACTTTTTTCAATTTTACCGCCGTGGGATATATATTCTACCCACACACATTTGGAACTCTCCTGGGGTACCCTCACACATATTATTCCCTCATTTAGTGGATATTTTCACAAAAAAGTGACATTTTCAAAAATCCAGAAAATTGGCTGAAAACGACTAAATATCAAGGACTCATTGGGCGAATCGCACTGGAACTGAAATCGGAACGCTCACTGACATTTCTCCTATCTGAAAGTCTGATAAACGCCGGAAAAATGTCTAAGTCCAAAAAAAAAATTTTTTCAACTTTTTTCAATTTTATCCCCGTGGAATTTATATTCTACCCACACACCTTTGGAACTCTCCTGGGGTACCCTCACACATAATATTCCCTCATTTAGTGGATATTTTCACAAAAAAGTGAAATTTTCAAAAATCCAGAAAATTGGCTGAAAATGACTAAATATCAAGGGCTTATTGGGCGAATCGCTCTGGAACTGAAATCTGAATGCTCACTGACATTTTCCCTATCTGAAAGTCTGATAAACACCGGAAAAATGACTAAGTCCAAAAAAAAAATTTTTTCAACTTTTTTCAATTTTACCCCCGTGGGATATATATTCTACCCACACACATTTGGAACTCTCCTGGGGTACCCTCAAACATATTATTCTCTCATTTAGTGGATATTTTCACAAAAATGTGACATTTTCAAAAATCCGGAAAATTGGCTGAAAACGACTAAATATCAAGGACTCATTGGGCGAATCGCTCTGGAACTGAAATCTGAACACTCACTGACATTTCCCCTATCTGAAAGTCTGATAAATGCCGGAAAAATTACTAAGTACAAAAAAAAATTTTTTTCAACTTTTTTCAATTTTACCCCCGTGGGATATATATTCTACCCACACACATTTGGAACTCTCCTGGGGTACCCTCACACATATTATTCTCTCATTTAGTGGATATTTTCACAAAAAAGTGAAATTTTCAAAAATCCAGAAAATTGGCTGAAAACGACTAAATATCAAGGATTCATTGGCCAATCGCTCTGGAACTGAAATCGGAACGCTCACTGACATTTCCCCTATGTGAAAGTCTGATAAACGCCGGAAAAATGACTAAGTTCAAAAAAAATTTTTTTTCAACTTTTTTCAATTTTACCCCCGTGGGATATATATTCTACTCACACACATTTGGAACTCTCCTGGGGTACCCTCACACATATTATTCCCTCATTTAGTGGATATTTTCACAAAAAAGTGAAATTTTCAAAAATCCAGAAAATTGGCTGAAAACGACTAAATATCAAGGACTCATTGGGCGTATCGCTCTGGAACTGAAATAGGAATGCTCACTGACATTTCCCCTATCTGAAAGTCTGATAAACGCTGGAAAAATGACTAAGTCGAAAAAAAAAAATTTTTAAACTTTTTTGAATATTACCCCCGTGGGATATATATTCTAAACACATACATTTGGAACTCTCCTGGGGTACCCTCACACATATTATTCCCTCATTTAGTGGATATTTTCACAAAAAAGTGAAATTTTCAAAAATCCAGAAAATTGGCTGAAAACGACTAAATATCAAGGACTCATTGGGCGAATCACTCTGGAACTGAAATCGGAACGCTCACTGACATTTCCCCTATGTGAAAGTCTGATAAACGCAGGAAAAATGACAGTCCAAAAAAAAAAATTTTTCAATTTTTTTCAATTTTATCCCCGTGGGATATATATTCTACCCACACACATTTGGTACTCTCCTGGGGTACCCTCACACATATTATTTCCTCATTTAGTGGATATTTTCACAAAAAAGTGAAATTTTTAAAAATCCAGAAAATTGGCTGAAAACAACTAAATATTAAGGACTCAATGGGCGAATCGCTCTGGAACTGAAATCTGAATGCTCACTGACATTTCCCCTATCTGAAAGTCTGATAAATGGCGGAAAAATTACTAAGACCAAAAAAAAATTTTTTTCAACTTTTTTCAATTTTACTCCCCGTGGGATATATATTCTATCCACACACATTTGGAACTCTCCTGGGTACCCTCACACATATTATTCTCTCATTTAGTGGATAATTTCACAAAAAAGTGACATTTTCAAAAATCCAGAAAATTGGCTGAAAACGACTAAATATCAAGGGCTCATTGGGCGAATCGCTCTGGAACTGAAATCTGAACGCTCACTGACATTTCCCCTATCTGAAAGTCTGATAAATGCCGGAAAAATTACTAAGTCGAAAAAAAAATTTTTTTAAACTTTTTTCAATTTTACCCCCGTGGGATATATATTCTACCCACACACATTTGGAACTCTCCTGGGGCACCCTCACACATATTATGCCCTCATTTAGTGGATATTTTCACAAAATAGTGAAATTTTCAAAAATCCAGAAAATTGGCTGAAAACGACTAAATATCAAGGACTCATTGGCTAATCGCTATGGAACTGAAATCGGAACGCTCACTGACATTTCCCCTATGTGAAAGTCTGATAAACGCCGGAAAAATGACTAAGTTCAAAAAAATTTTTTTTTCAACTTTTTTCAATTTTACCCCCGTGGGATATATATTCTACTCACACACATTTGGAACTCTCCTGGGGTACCCTCACACATATTATTCCCTCATTTAGTGGATATTTTCACAAAAAAGTGAAATTTTCAAAAATCCAGAAAATTGGCTGAAAACGACTAAATATCAAGGACTCATTGGGCGTATCGCTCTGGAACTGAAATCGGAATGCTCACTGACATTTCCCCTATCTGAAAGTCTGATAAATGCTGGAAAAATGACTAAGTCGAAAAAAAAAAATTTTTAAACTTTTTTGAATTTTACCCCCGTGGGATATATATTCTACCCACATACATTTGGAACTCTCCTGGGGTACCCTCACACATATTATTCCCTCATTTAGTGGATATTTTCACAAAAAAGTGAAATTTTCAAAAATCCAGAAAATTGGCTGAAAACGACTAAATATCAAGGACTTATTGGGCGAATCACTCTGGAACTGAAATCGGAACGCTCACTGACATTTCCCCAATGTGAAAGTCTGATAAACGCAGGAAAAATGACAGTCCAAAAAAAAAATTTTTCAATTTTTTTCAATTTTATCCCCGTGGGATATATATTCTACCCACACACATTTGGTACTCTCCTGGGGTACCCTCACACATATTATTTCCTCATTTAGTGGATATTTTCACAAAAAAGTGAAATTTTTAAAAATCCAGAAAATTGGCTGAAAACAACTAAATATCAAGGACTCAATGGGCGAATCGCTCTGGAACTGAAATCTGAATGCTCACTGACATTTCCCCTATCTGAAAGTCTGATAAATGGCGGAAAAATTACTAAGACCAAAAAAAAATTTTTTTCAACTTTTTTCAATTTTACTCCCCGTGGGATATATATTCTATCCACACACATTTGGAACTCTCCTGGGTACCCTCACACATATTATTCTCTCATTTAGTGGATATTTTCACAAAAAAGTGACATTTTCAAAAATCCAGAAAATTGGCTGAAAACGACTAAATATCAAGGGCTCATTGGGCGAATCGCTCTGGAACTGAAATCTGAACGCTCACTGACATTTCCCCTATCTGAAAGTCTGATAAATGCCGGAAAAATTACTAAGTCGAAGAAAAAATTTTTTTAAACTTTTTTCAATTTTACCCCCGTGGGATATATATTCTACCCACACACATTTGGAACTCTCCTGGGGCACCCTCACACATATTATGCCCTCATTTAGTGGATATTTTCACAAAATAGTGAAATTTTCAAAAATCCAGAAAATTGGCTGAAAACGACTAAATATCAAGGACTCATTGGCTAATCGCTATGGAACTGAAATCGGAACGCTCACTGACATTTCCCCTATGTGAAAGTCTGATAAACGCCGGAAAAATGACTAAGTTCAAAAAAAATTTTTTTTCAACTTTTTTCAATTTTACCCCCGTGGGATATATATTCTACTCACACACATTTGGAACTCTCCTGGGGTACCCTCACACATATTATTCCCTCATTTAGTGGATATTTTCACAAAAAAGTGAAATTTTCAAAAATCCAGAAAATTGGCTGAAAACGACTAAATATCAAGGACTCATTGGGCGTATCGCTCTGGAACTGAAATCGGAATGCTCACTGACATTTCCCCTATCTGAAAGTCTGATAAATGCTGGAAAAATGACTAAGTCGAAAAAAAAAAAATTTTAAACTTTTTTGAATTTTACCCCCGTGGGATATATATTCTACCCACATACATTTGGAACTCTCCTGGGGTACCCTCACACATATTATTCCCTCATTTAGTGGATATTTTCACAAAAAAGTGAAATTTTCAAAAATCCAGAAAATTGGCTGAAAACGACTAAATATCAAGGACTTATTGGGCGAATCACTCTGGAACTGAAATCGGAACGCTCACTGACATTTCCCCAATGTGAAAGTCTGATAAACGCAGGAAAAATGACAGTCCAAAAAAAAAATTTTTCAATTTTTTTCAATTTTATCCCCGTGGGATATATATTCTACCCACACACATTTGGTACTCTCCTGGGGTACCCTCACACATATTATTTCCTCATTTAGTGGATATTTTCACAAAAAAGTGAAATTTTTAAAAATCCAGAAAATTGGCTGAAAACAACTAAATATCAAGGACTCAATGGGCGAATCGCTCTGGAACTGAAGTCTGAACGCTCACTGACATTTCCCCTATCTGAAAGTCTGATAAATGGCGGAAAAATTACTAAGACCAAAAAAAAATTTTTTTCAACTTTTTTCAATTTTACTCCCCGTGGGATATACATTCTATCCACACACATTTGGAACTCTCCTGGGTACCCTCACACATATTATTCTCTCATTTAGTGGATATTTTCACAAAAAAGTGACATTTTCAAAAATCCAGAAAATTGGCTGAAAACGACTAAATATCAAGGGCTCATTGGGCGAATCGCTCTGGAACTGAAATCTGAACGCTCACTGACATTTCCCCTATCTGAAAGTCTGATAAATGCCGGAAAAATTACTAAGTACAAAAAAAAATTTTTTTCAACTTTTTTCAATTTTACCCCCGTGGGATATATATTCTACCCACACACATTTGGAACTCTCCTGGGGTACCCTCACACATATTATTCTCTCATTTAGTGGATATTTTCACAAAATAGTGAAATTTTCAAAAATCCAGAAAATTGGCTGAAAACGACTAAATATTAAGGACTCATTGGGCGAATCATTCTGGAATTGAAATCGGAACGCTCACTGACATTTCCCCTATGTGAAAGTCTGATAAACGCAGGAAAAATGACTAAGCCAAAAAAAAAAATTTTTCAACTTTTTTCAATTTTATCCCGTTGGATATATATTCTACCCACACACATTTGGAACTCTCCTGGGGTACCCTCACACATATTATTCCCTCATTTAGTGGATATTTTCACAAAAAAGTGAAATTTTCAAAAATCCAGAAAATTGGCTGAAAACGACTAAATATCAAGGACTCATTGGGCGAATCGCTCTGGAACTGAAATCTGAACGCTCACTGACATTTCCCCTATCTGAAAGTCTGATAAACGCCGGAAAAATGACTACGTTCAAAAAAAAATTTTTTTCAACTTTTTTCAATTTTACCCCCGTGGGATATATATTCTACCCACACACATTTGGAACTCTCCTGGGGTACCCTCACACATATTATTCCCTCATTTATTGGATATTTTCACAAAAAAGTGAAATTTTCAAAAATCCAGAAAATTGGCTGAAAACGACTAAATATCAAGGATTCATTGGGCGAATCGCTCTGGAACTGAAATCGGAACGCTCACTGACATTTCCCCTATGTGAAAGTCTGATAAACGCCGGAAAAATGAATAAGTTCAAAAAAAAATTTTTTTCAACTTTTTTCAATTTTACCCCCGTGGGATATATATTCTACTCACACACATTTGGAACTCTCCTGGGGTACCCTCACACATATTATTCCCTCATTTAGTGGATATTTTCACAAAAAAGTGAAATTTTCAAAAATCCAGAAAATTGGCTGAAAACGACTAAATATCAAGGACTCATTGGGCGTATCGCTCTGGAACTGAAATCGGAATGCTCACTGACATTTCCCCTATCTGAAAGTCTGATAAACGCTGGAAAAATGACTAAGTCGAAAAAAAAAAATTTTTAAACTTTTTTGAATTTTACCCCCGTGGGATATATATTCTACCCACACACATTTGGAACTCTCCTGGGGTACCCTCACACATATTATTCCCTCATTTAGTGGATATTTTCACAAAAAAGTGAAATTTTCAAAAATCCAGAAAATTGGCTGAAAACGACTAAATATCAAGGACTTATTGGGCGAATCACTCTGGAACTGAAATCGGAACGCTCACTGACATTTCCCCAATGTGAAAGTCTGATAAACGCAGGAAAAATGACAGTCCAAAAAAAAAATTTTTCAATTTTTTTCAATTTTATCCCCGTGGGATATATATTCTACCCACACACATTTGGTACTCTCCTGGGGTACCCTCACACATATTATTTCCTCATTTAGTGGATATTTTCACAAAAAAGTGAAATTTTTAAAAATCCAGAAAATTGGCTGAAAACAACTAAATATCAAGGACTCAATGGGCGAATCGCTCTGGAACTGAAGTCTGAACGCTCACTGACATTTCCCCTATCTGAAAGTCTGATAAATGGCGGAAAAATTACTAAGACCAAAAAAAAATTTTTTTCAACTTTTTTCAATTTTACTCCCCGTGGGATATACATTCTATCCACACACATTTGGAACTCTCCTGGGTACCCTCACACATATTATTCTCTCATTTAGTGGATATTTTCACAAAAAAGTGACATTTTCAAAAATCCAGAAAATTGGCTGAAAACGACTAAATATCAAGGGCTCATTGGGCGAATCGCTCTGGAACTGAAATCTGAACGCTCACTGACATTTCCCCTATCTGAAAGTCTGATAAATGCCGGAAAAATTACTAAGTACAAAAAAAAATTTTTTTCAACTTTTTTCAATTTTACCCCCGTGGGATATATATTCTACCCACACACATTTGGAACTCTCCTGGGGTACCCTCACACATATTATTCTCTCATTTAGTGGATATTTTCACAAAATAGTGAAATTTTCAAAAATCCAGAAAATTGGCTGAAAACGACTAAATATTAAGGACTCATTGGGCGAATCATTCTGGAATTGAAATCGGAACGCTCACTGACATTTCCCCTATGTGAAAGTCTGATAAACGCAGGAAAAATGACTAAGCCAAAAAAAAAAATTTTTCAACTTTTTTCAATTTTATCCCGTTGGATATATATTCTACCCACACACATTTGGAACTCTCCTGGGGTACCCTCACACATATTATTCCCTCATTTAGTGGATATTTTCACAAAAAAGTGAAATTTTCAAAAATCCAGAAAATTGGCTGAAAACGACTAAATATCAAGGACTCATTGGGCGAATCGCTCTGGAACTGAAATCTGAACGCTCACTGACATTTCCCCTATCTGAAAGTCTGATAAACGCCGGAAAAATGACTACGTTCAAAAAAAAATTTTTTTCAACTTTTTTCAATTTTACCCCCGTGGGATATATATTCTACCCACACACATTTGGAACTCTCCTGGGGTACCCTCACACATATTATTCCCTCATTTATTGGATATTTTCACAAAAAAGTGAAATTTTCAAAAATCCAGAAAATTGGCTGAAAACGACTAAATATCAAGGATTCATTGGGCGAATCGCTCTGGAACTGAAATCGGAACGCTCACTGACATTTCCCCTATGTGAAAGTCTGATAAACGCCGGAAAAATGAATAAGTTCAAAAAAAAATTTTTTTCAACTTTTTTCAATTTTACCCCCGTGGGATATATATTCTACTCACACACATTTGGAACTCTCCTGGGGTACCCTCACACATATTATTCCCTCATTTAGTGGATATTTTCACAAAAAAGTGAAATTTTCAAAAATCCAGAAAATTGGCTGAAAACGACTAAATATCAAGGACTCATTGGGCGTATCGCTCTGGAACTGAAATCGGAATGCTCACTGACATTTCCCCTATCTGAAAGTCTGATAAACGCTGGAAAAATGACTAAGTCGAAAAAAAAAAATTTTTAAACTTTTTTGAATTTTACCCCCGTGGGATATATATTCTACCCACACACATTTGGAACTCTCCTGGGGTACCCTCACACATATTATTCCCTCATTTAGTGGATATTTTCACAAAAAAGTGAAATTTTCAAAAATCCAGAAAATTGGCTGAAAACGACTAAATATCAAGGACTCATTGGGCGTATCGCTCTGGAACTGAAATCGGAATGCTCACTGACATTTCCCCTATCTGAAAGTCTGATAAACGCTGGAAAAATGACTAAGTCGAAAAAAAAAAATTTTTAAACTTTTTTGAATTTTACCCCCGTGGGATATATATTCTACCCACACACATTTGGAATTCTCCTGGGGTACCCTCACACATATTATTCCCTCATTTAGTGGATATTTTCACAAAAAAGTGAAATTTTCAAAAATCAAGAAAATTGGCTGAAAACGACTAAATATCAAGGACTCATTGGGCAAATCGCACTGGAACTGAAATCGGAATGCTCACTGACATTTCCCCTATGTGAAAGTCTGATAAACGCAGGAAAAATGACTAAGTCCAAAAAAAAAAATTTTTCAATTTTTTTCAATTTTATTACCGTGGGATATATATTCTACCCACACACATTTGGTACTCTCCTGGGGTACCCTCACACATATTATTCCCTCATTTAGTGGATATTTTCACAAAAAAGAGAAATTTTCAAAAATCCAGAAAATTGGCTGAAAACGACTAAATATCAAGGACTCATTGGGCGAATCGCTCTGGAACTGAAATTTGAACGCTCACTGACATTTCCCTTATCTGAAAGTCTGATAAATGGCGGAAAAAATACTGAGACCAAAAAAAAATTTTTTTCAACTTTTTTCAATTTTACTCCCCGTGGGATATATATTCTATCCACACACATTTGGAACTCTCCTGGGGTACCCTCACACATATTATTCTCTCATTTAGTGGATATTTTCACAAAAAAGTGACATTTTCAAAAATCCAGAAAATTGGCTGAAAACGAATAAATATCAAGGACTCATTGGGCGAATCGCTCTGGAACTGAAATCTGAACACGCACTGACATTTCCCCTGTCTGAAAGTCTGATAAATGCCGGAAAAATTACTAAGTCCAAAAAAATTTTTTTTTAAACTTTTTTCAATTTTACCCCCGTGGGATATATATTCTACCCACACACATTTGGAACTCTCCTGGGGCACCCTCACACATATTATGCCCTCATTTAGTGGATATTTTCACAAAATAGTGAAATTTTCAAAAATCCAGAAAATTGGCTGAAAACGACTAAATATTAAGGACTCATTGGGCTAATCATTCTGGAACTGAAATCGGAATGCTCACTGACATTTCCCCTATGTGAAAGTCTGATAAACGCAGGAAAAATGACTAAGCCAAAAAAAAAAAATTTTCAACTTTTTTCAATTTTATCCCGTGGGATATATATTCTACCCACACACATTTGGAACTCTCCTGGGGTACCCTCACACATATTATTCCCTCATTTAGTGGATATTTTCACAAAAAAGTGAAATTTTCAAAAATCCAGAAAATTGGCTGAAAACGACTAAATATCAAGGACTCATTGGGCGAATCGCTCTGGAACTGAAATCTGAACACTCACTGACATTTCCCCTGTCTGAAAGTCTGATAAATGCCAGAAAAATTACTAAGTCCAAAAAAAATTTTTTTAAAACTTTTTTCAAATTTTCCCCCGTGGGATATATATTCTACCCACACACATTTGGAACTCTCCTGGGGTACCCTCACACATATTATTCTCTCATTTAGTGGATATTTTCATAAAAAAGAGAAATTTTCAAAAATCCAGAAAATTGGCTGAAAACGACTAAATATCAAGGACTCATTGGGCGAATCGCTCTGGAACTGAAGTCTGAACGCTCACTGACATTTCCCCTATCTGAAAGTCTGATAAATGGCGGAAAAATTACTAAGACCAAAAAAAAATTTTTTTCAACTTTTTTCAATTTTACTCCCCGTGGGATATATATTCTATCCACACACATTTGGAACTCTTCTGGGGTACCGTCACACATATTATTCTCTCATTTAGTGGATATTTTCACAAAAAAGTGAAATTTTCAAAAATCCATAAAATTGGCTGAAAACGACTAAATATCAAGGACTCATTGGGCGAATCGCTCTGGAACTGAAATCGGAACGCTCACTGACATTTCCCCTATGTGAAAGTCTGATAAACGCCGGAAAAATGACTAAGTTCAAAAAAAATTTTTTTTCAACTTTTTTCAATTTTACCCCCGTGGGATATATATTCTACTCACACACATTTGGAACTCTCCTGGGGTACCCTCACACATATTATTCCCTCATTTAGTGGATATTTTCACAAAAAAGTGAAATTTTCAAAAATCCAGAAAATTGGCTGAAAACTACTAAATATCAAGGACTCATTGGGCGTATCGCTCTGGAACTGAAATCGGAATGCTCACTGACATTTCCCCTGTCTGAAAGTCTGATAAATGCCGGAAAAATTACTAAGTCCAAAAAAAATTTTTTTGAAACTTTTTTCAATTTTTCCCCCGTGGGATATATATTCTACCCACACACATTTGGAACTCTCCTGGGGTACCCTCACACATATTATTCTCTCATTTAGTGGATATTTTCACAAAAAAGTGAAATTTTCAAAAATCCAGAAAATTGGCTGAAAACGACTAAATATCAAGGACTCATTGGGCGAATCGCTCTGGAACTGAAATCTGAACGCTCACTGACATTTCCCCTATCTGAAAGTCTGATAAATGCCGGAAAAATTACTAAGTACAAAAAAAAAATTTTTTCAACTTTTTTCAATTTTACCACCGTGGGATATATATTCTACCCATACACATTTGGAACTCTCCTGGGGTACCCTCACACATATTATTCTCTCATTTAGTGGATATTTTCACAAAAAAGTGAAATTTTCAAAAATCCAGAAAATTGGCTGAAAACGACTAAATATCAAGGACTCATTGGGCGAATCGCTCTGGAACTGAAATTGGAACGCTCACTGACATTTCCCCTATGTGAAAGTCTGATAAACGCCGGAAAAATGACTAAGTTCAAAAAAAATTTTTTTTCAACTTTTTTCAATTTTACCCCCGTGGGATATATATTCTACTCACACACAGTTGGAACTCTCCTGGGGTACCCTCACACATATTATTCCCTCATTTGGTGGATATTTTCACAAAAAAGTGAAATTTTCAAAAATCCAGAAAATTGGCTGAAAACTACTAAATATCAAGGACTCATTGGGTGTATCGCTCTGGAACTGAAATCGGAATGCTCACTGACATTTCCCCTGTCTGAAAGTCTGATAAATGCCGGAAAAATTACTAAGTCCAAAAAAATTTTTTTTTAAACTTTTTTCAATTTTTTCCCCCGTGGGATATATATTCTACCCACACACATTTGGAACTCTCCTGGGGTACTCTCACACATATTATTCTCTCATTTAGTGGATATTTTCACAAAAAAGTGAAATTTTCAAAAATCCAGAAAATTGTCTGAAAACGACTAAATATCAAGGACTCATTGGGCGAATCGCTCTGGAACTGAAATCGGAATGCTCACTGACATTTCCCCTATCTGAAAGTCTGATAAACGCAGGAAAAATGACTAAGTTCAAAAAAAAATTTTTTTCAACTTTTTTCAATTTTATCCCCGTGGAATTTATATTCTACACACACACATTTGGAACTCTCCTGGGGTACTCTCACACATATTATTCCCTCATTTAGTGGATATTTTCACAAAAAAGTGAAATTTTCAAAAATCCAGAAAATTGGCTGAAAACGACTAAATATCAAGGACTCATTGGGCGAATCGCTCTGGAACTGAAATCGGAATGCTCACTGACATTTCCCCTATCTGAAAGTCTGATCAACGCCGGAAAAATGACTAAGTTCAAAAAAAAATTTTTTTCAACTTTTTTCAATTTTACCCCCGTGGGATATATATTCTAACCACACACATTTGGAACTCTCCTGGGGTACCCTCACACATATTATTCCCTCATTTAGTGGATATTTTCACAAAAAAGTGAAATTTTCAAAAATCCAGAAAATTGGCTGAAAACGACTAAATATCAAGGACTCATTGGGCGAATCGCTCTGGAACTGAAATATGAACGCTCACTGACATTTTTCCTCTCTGAAAGTCTGAAAAACGCTGGAAAAATGACAAAGTCCAAAAAAAATTTTTTTTAAACTTTTTTCAATTTTTCCCCCGTGGGATATATATTCTACCCACACACATTTGGAACTCTCCTGGGGTACCCTCACACATATTATTCTCTCATTTAGTGGATATTTTCACAAAAAAGAGAAATTTTCAAAAATCCAGAAAATTGGCTGAAAACGACTAAATATCAAGGACTCATTGGGCGAATCGCTTTGGAACTGAAATCTGAACGCTCACTGACATTTCCCCTATCTGAAAGTCTGATAAATAGCGGAAAAATTACTAAGACCAAAAAAAAATTTTTTTCAACTTTTATCAATTTTACTCCCCGTGGGATATATATTCTATCCACACACATTTGGAACTCTCCTGGGGTACCCTCACACATATTATTCTCTCATTTAGTGGATATTTTCACAAAAAAGTGACATTTTCAAAAATCCAGAAAATTGGCTGAAAACGACTAAATATCAAGGACTCATTGGGCGAATCGCTCTGGAACTGAAATCTGAACGCTCACTGACATTTCCCCTATCTGAAAGTCTGATAAATGCCGGAAAAATTACTAAGTACAAAAAAAAAATTTTTTCAACTTTTTTCAATTTTACCCCCGTGGGATATATATTCTACCCATACACATTTGGAACTCTCCTGGGGTACCCTCACACATATTATTCTCTCATTTAGTGGATATTTTCACAAAAAAGTGAAATTTTCAAAAATCCAGAAAATTGGCTGAAAACGACTAAATATCAAGGACTCATTGGGCGAATCGCTCTGGAACTGAAATCGGAACGCTCACTGACATTTCCCCTATGTGAAAGTCTGATAAACGCCGGAAAAATGACTAAGTTCAAAAAAAAATTTTTTTCAACTTTTTTCAATTTTACCCCCGTGGGATATATATTCTACTCACACACATTTGGAACTCTCCTGGGGTACCCTCACACATATTATTCCCTCATTTAGTGGATATTTTCACAAAAAAGTGAAATTTTCAAAAATCCAGAAAATTGGCTGAAAACTACTAAATATCAAGGACTCATTGGGCGAATCACTCTGGAACTGAAATCGGAACGCTCACTGACATTTCCCCTAGGTGAAAGTCTGATAAACGCAGGAAAAATGACTAAGTCCAAAAAAAAATTTTTTTCAACTTTTTTCAATTTTATCCCCGTGGAATTTATATTCTACACACACACATTTGGAACTCTCCTGGGGTACTCTCACACATATTATTCCCTCATTTAGTGGATATTTTCACAAAAAAGTGAAATTTTCAAAAATCCAGAAAATTGGCTGAAAACGACTAAATATCAAGGACTCATTGGGCGAATCGCTCTGGAACTGAAATCGGAATGCTCACTGACATTTCCCCTGTCTGAAAGTCTGATAAATGCCGGAAAAATTACTAAGTCCAAAAAATTTTTTTTAAACTTTTTTCAATTTTACCCCCGTGGGATATATATTCTACCCACACACATTTGGAACTCTCCTGGGGTACCCTCACACATATTATTCCCTCATTTAGTGGATATTTTCACAAAAAAGTGAAATTTTCAAAAATCCAGAAAATTGGCTGAAAACGACTAAATATCAAGGACTCATTGGGCGAATCACTCTGGAACTGAAATCGGAACGCTCACTGACATTTCCCCTAGGTGAAAGTCTGATAAACGCAGGAAAAATGACTAAGTCCAAAAAAAAATTTTTTTCAACTTTTTTCAATTTTATCCCCGTGGAATTTATATTCTACACACACACATTTGGAACTCTCCTGGGGTACTCTCACACATATTATTCCCTCATTTAGTGGATATTTTCACAAAAAAGTGAAATTTTCAAAAATCCAGAAAATTGGCTGAAAACGACTAAATATCAAGGACTCATTGGGCGAATCGCTCTGGAACTGAAATCTGAACACTCACTGACATTTCCCCTGTCTGAAAGTCTGATAAATGCCAGAAAAATTACTAAGTCCAAAAAAAATTTTTTTTAAACTTTTTTCAAATTTTCCCCCGTGGGATATATATTCTACCCACACACATTTGGAACTCTCCTGGGGTACCCTCACACATATTATTCTCTCATTTAGTGGATATTTTCATAAAAAAGAGAAATTTTCAAAAATCCAGAAAATTGGCTGAAAACGACTAAATATCAAGGACTCATTGGGCGAATCGCTCTGGAACTGAAGTCTGAACGCTCACTGACATTTCCCCTATCTGAAAGTCTGATAAATGGCGGAAAAATTACTAAGACCAAAAAAAAATTTTTTTCAACTTTTTTCAATTTTACTCCCCGTGGGATATATATTCTATCCACACACATTTGGAACTCTTCTGGGGTACCCTCACACATATTATTCTCTCATTTAGTGGATATTTTCACAAAAAAGTGAAATTTTCAAAAATCCATAAAATTGGCTGAAAACGACTAAATATCAAGGACTCATTGGGCGAATCGCTCTGGAACTGAAATCGGAACGCTCACTGACATTTCCCCTATGTGAAAGTCTGATAAACGCCGGAAAAATGACTAAGTTCAAAAAAAATTTTTTTTCAACTTTTTTCAATTTTACCCCCGTGGGATATATATTCTACTCACACACATTTGGAACTCTCCTGGGGTACCCTCACACATATTATTCCCTCATTTAGTGGATATTTTCACAAAAAAGTGAAATTTTCAAAAATCCAGAAAATTGGCTGAAAACTACTAAATATCAAAGACTCATTGGGCGTATCGCTCTGGAACTGAAATCGGAATGCTCACTGACATTTCCCCTGTCTGAAAGTCTGATAAATGCCGGAAAAATTACTAAGTCCAAAAAAAATTTTTTTTAAACTTTTTTCAATTTTTCCCCCGTGGGATATATATTCTACCCACACACATTTGGAACTCTCCTGGGGTACCCTCACACATATTATTCTCTCATTTAGTGGATATTTTCACAAAAAAGTGAAATTTTCAAAAATCCAGAAAATTGGCTGAAAACGACTAAATATCAAGAACTCATTGGGCGAATCGCTCTGGAACTGAAATCTGAACACTCACTGACATTTCCCCTGTCTGAAAGTCTAATAAATGCCGGAAAAATTACTAAGTACAAAAAAAAATTTTTTTCAACTTTTTTCAATTTTACCACCGTGGGATATATATTCTACCCATACACATTTGGAACTCTCCTGGGGTACCCTCACACATATTATTCTCTCATTTAGTGGATATTTTCACAAAAAAGTGAAATTTTCAAAAATCCAGAAAATTGGCTGAAAACGACTAAATATCAAGGACTCATTGGGCGAATCGCTCTGGAACTGAAATTGGAACGCTCACTGACATTTCCCCTATGTGAAAGTCTGATAAACGCCGGAAAAATGACTAAGTTGAAAAAAAATTTTTTTTCAACTTTTTTCAATTTTACCCCCGTGGGATATATATTCTACTCACACACATTTGGAACTCTCCTGGGGTACCCTCACACATATTATTCCCTCATTTGGTGGATATTTTCACAAAAAAGTGAAATTTTCAAAAATCCAGAAAATTGGCTGAAAACTACTAAATATCAAGGACTCATTGGGCGTATCGCTCTGGAACTGAAATCGGAATGCTCACTGACATTTCCCCTGTCTGAAAGTCTGATAAATGCCGGAAAAATTACTAAGTCCAAAAAAATTTTTTTTTAAACTTTTTTCAATTTTTTCCCCCGTGGGATATATATTCTACCCACACACATTTGGAACTCTCCTGGGGTACTCTCACACATATTATTCTCTCATTTAGTGGATATTTTCACAAAAAAGTGAAATTTTCAAAAATCCAGAAAATTGTCTGAAAACGACTAAATATCAAGGACTCATTGGGCGAATCGCTCTGGAACTGAAATCGGAACGCTCACTAACATTTCCCCTATCTGAAAGTCTGATAAATGCCGGAAAAATTACTAAGTACAAAAAAAAATTTTTTTCAACTTTTTTCAATTTTACCCCCGTAGGATATATATTCTACCCACACACATTTGGAACTCTCCTGGGGTACCCTCACACATATTATTCTCTCATTTAGTGGATATTTTCACAAAAAAGTGAAATTTTCAAAAATCCAGAAAATTGGCTGAAAACGACTAAATATCAAGGACTCATTGGGCGAAACACTCTGGAACTGAAATCGGAATGCTCACTGACATTTCCCCTAGGTGAAAGTCTGATAAACGCAGGAAAAATGACTAAGTTCAAAAAAAAATTTTTTTCAACTTTTTTCAATTTTTCCCCCGTGGGATATATATTCTACCCACACACATTTGGAACTCTCCTGGGGTACCCTCACACATATTATTCTCTCATTCAGTGGATATTTTCACAAAAAAGTGAAATTTTCAAAAATCCAGAAAATTGGCTGAAAACGACTAAATATCAAGGACTCATTGGGCGAAACACTCTGGAACTGAAATCGGAATGCTCACTAACATTTCCCCTATCTGAAAGTCTGATAAATGCCGGAAAAATTACTAAGTACAAAAAAAAATTTTTTTCAACTTTTTTCAATTTTTCCCCCGTGGGATATATATTCTAACCACACACATTTGGAACTCTCCTGGGGTACCCTCACACATATTATTCCCTCATTTAGTGGATATTTTCACAAAAAAGTGAAATTTTCAAAAATCCAGAAAATTGGCTGAAAACGACTAAATATCAAGGACTCATTGGGCGAATCGCTCTGGAACTGAAATATGAACGCTCACTGACATTTTTCCTCTCTGAAAGTCTGAAAAACGCTGGAAAAATGACTAAGTCCAAAAAAAATTTTTTTTAAACTTTTTTCAATTTTTCCCCCGTGGGATATATATTCTACCCACACACATTTGGAACTCTCCTGGGGTACCCTCACACATATTATTCTCTCATTTAGTGGATATTTTCACAAAAAAGAGAAATTTTCAAAAATCCAGAAAATTGGCTGAAAACGACTAAATATCAAGGACTCATTGGGCGAATCGCTTTGGAACTGAAATCTGAACGCTCACTGACATTTCCCCTATCTGAAAGTCTGATAAATAGCGGAAAAATTACTAAGACCAAAAAAAAATTTTTTTCAACTTTTTTCAATTTTACTCCCCGTGGGATATATATTCTATCCACACACATTTGGAACTCTCCTGGGGTACCCTCACACATATTATTCTCTCATTTAGTGGATATTTTCACAAAAAAGTGACATTTTCAAAAATCCAGAAAATTGGCTGAAAACGACTAAATATCAAGGACTCATTGGGCGAATCGCTCTGGAACTGAAATCTGAACGCTCACTGACATTTCCCCTATCTGAAAGTCTGATAAATGCCGGAAAAATTACTAAGTACAAAAAAAAATTTTTTTCAACTTTTTTCAATTTTACCCCCGTGGGATATATATTCTACCCATACACATTTGGAACTCTCCTGGGGTACCCTCACACATATTATTCTCTCATTTAGTGGATATTTTCACAAAAAAGTGAAATTTTCAAAAATCCAGAAAATTGGCTGAAAACGACTAAATATCAAGGACTCATTGGGCGAATCGCTCTGGAACTGAAATCGGAACGCTCACTGACATTTCCCCTATGTGAAAGTCTGATAAACGCCGGAAAAATGACTAAGTTCAAAAAAAATTTTTTTTCAACTTTTTTCAATTTTACCCCCGTGGGATATATATTCTACTCACACACATTTGGAACTCTCCTGGGGTACCCTCACACATATTATTCCCTCATTTAGTGGATATTTTCACAAAAAAGTGAAATTTTCAAAAATCCAGAAAATTGGCTGAAAACTACTAAATATCAAGGACTCATTGGGCGTATCGCTCTGGAACTGAAATCGGAATGCTCACTGACATTTCCCCTGTCTGAAAGTCTGATAAATGCCGGAAAAATTACTAAGTCCAAAAAATTTTTTTTTAAACTTTTTTCAATTTTTCCCCCGTGGGATATATATGCTACCCACACACATTTGGAACTCTCATGGGGTACCCTCACACATATTATTCTCTCATTTAGTGGATATTTTCACAAAAAAGTGAAATTTTCAAAAATCCAGAAAATTGGCTGAAAACGACTAAATATCAAGGACTCATTGGGCGAATCACTCTGGAACTGAAATCGGAATGCTCACTGACATTTCCCCTAGGTGAAAGTCTGATAAACGCAGGAAAAATGACTAAGTCCAAAAAAAAATTTTTTTCAACTTTTTTCAATTTTATCCCCGTGGAATTTATATTCTACACACACACATTTGGAACTCTCCTGGGGTACTCTCACACATATTATTCCCTCATTTAGTGGATATTTTCACAAAAAAGTGAAATTTTCAAAAATCCAGAAAATTGGCTGAAAACGACTAAATATCAAGGACTCATTGTGCGAATCGCTCTGGAACTGAAATCGGAATGCTCACTGACATTTCCCCTATCTGAAAGTCTGATCAACGCCGGAAAAATGACTAAGTTCAAAAAAAAATTTTTTTCAACTTTTTTCAATTTTACCCCCGTGGGATATATATTCTAACCACACACATGTGGAACTCTCCTGGGGTACCCTCACACATATTATTCCCTCATTTAGTGGATATTTTCACAAAAAAGTGAAATTTTCAAAAATCCAGAAAATTGGCTGAAAACGACTAAATATCAAGGACTCATTGGGCGAATCGCTCTGGAACTGAAATATGAACGCTCACTGACATTTTTCCTATCTGAAAGTCTGAAAAACGCTGGAAAAATGACTAAGTCGAAAAAAAAATTTTTTTAAACTTTTTTCAATTTTACCCCCGTGGGATATATATTCTACCCACACACATTTGGAACTCTCATGGGGTACCCTCACACATATTATTCTCTCATTTAGTGGATATTTTCACAAAATAGTGAAATTTTCAAAAATCCAGAAAATTGGCTGAAAACGACTAAATATCAAGGACTCATTGGGCGAATCACTCTGGAACTGAAATCTGAACGCTCACTGACATTTCCCCTATCTGAAAGTCTGATAAACGCTGGAAAAATGACTACGTTCAAAAAAAAATTTTTTTAAACTTTTTTCAATTTTACCCCCGTGGGATGTATATTCTACCCACACACATTTGGAACTCTCCTGGGGTACCCTCACACATATTATTCCCTCATTTAGTGGATATTTTCACAAAAAAGTGAAATTTTTAAAAATCAAGAAAATTGGCTGAAAACAACTAAATATCAAGGACTCATGGGGCGAATCGCTCTGGAACTGAAATCTGAACGCTCACTGTCATTTTCCCTCTCTGAAAGTCTGATAAACGCTGGAAAAATGACTAAGCCGAAAAAAAAAAAATTTGAAGCTTTTTTCAATTTTACCCCCGTGGGATATATATTCTACCCACACACATTTGGAACTCTCCTGGGGTACCCTCACACATATTATGCCCTCATTTAGTGGATATTTTCACAAAAAAGTGAAATTTTCAAAAATCCAGAAAATTGGCTGAAAACATCTAAATATATAGGACTCATTGGGCGAATCGCTCTGGAACTGAAATCGGAACGCTCACTGACATTTCCCCTATCTGAAAGTCTGATAAACGCCGGAAAAATGACTAAGTCCAAAAAAAATTTTTTTGCAACTTTTTTCAATTTTATCCCCGTGGAATTTATATTCTACCCACACACATTTGGAACTCTCCTGGGGTACCCTCACACATATTATTCCCTCATTTAGTGGATATTTTCATAAAAAAGTGAAATTTTCAAAAATCCAGAAAATTGGCTGAAAACGACTAAATATCAAGGACTCATTGGGCGAATCGCTCTGGAACTGAAATCGGAACGCTCACTGACATTTCCCCTATGTGAAAGTCTGATAAAGGCAGGAAAAATGAATAAGTCCAAAAAAAAAATTGTTCAACTTTTTTCAATTTTACCCCCGTGGGATATATATTCTACCCACACACATTTGGAACTCTCCTGGGGTACCCTCACACATATTATTCCCTCATTTAGTGGATATTTTCACAAAAAAGTGACATTTTCAAAAATCCAGAAAATTGGTTGAAAACGACTAAATATCAAGGACTCATTGGGCGAATCGCTCTGGAACTGAAATCTGAACGCTCACTGACATTTCCCCTATCTGAAAGTCTGATAAACGCCGGAAAAATGACTACGTTCAAAAAAAATTTTTTTTCAACTTTTTTCAATTTTACCCCCGTGGGATATATATTCTAACCACACACATGTGGAACTCTCCTGGGGTACCCTCACACATATTATTCCCTCATTTAGTGGATATTTTCACAAAAAAGTGAAATTTTCAAAAATCCAGAAAATTGGCTGAAAACGACTAAATATCAAGGACTCATTGGGCGAATCGCTCTGGAACTGAAATATGAACGCTCACTGACATTTTTCCTATCTGAAAGTCTGAAAAACGCTGGAAAAATGACTAAGTCGAAAAAAAAAAATTTTTAAACTTTTTTCAATTTTACCCCCGTGGGATATATATTCTACCCACACACATTTGGAACTCTCCTGGGGTACCCTCACACATATTATGCCCTCATTTAGTGGATATTTTCACAAAAAAGTGAAATTTTCAAAAATCCAGAAAATTGGCTGAAAACGACTAAATATCTAGGGCTCATTGGGCGAATCGCTCTGGAACTGAAATCGGAATGCTCACTGACATTTCCCCTATCTGAAAGTCTGATAAACGCCGGAAAAATGACTAAGTTCAAAAAAAAATTTTTTTCAACTTTTTTCAATTTTACCCCCGTGGGATATATATTCTAACCACACACATTTGGAACACTCCTGGGGTACCCTCACACATATTATTCTCTCATTTTGTGGATATTTTCACAAAAAAAGTGAAATTTTTAAGAATCCAGAAAATTGGCTGAAAACGACTAAATATCAAGGACTCATTGGGCGAATCGCTCTGAAACTGAAATATGAACGCTCACTGACATTTTTCCTATCTAAAAGTCTGAAAAACGCTGGAAAAATGACTAAGTCGAAAAAAAAATTTTTTTAAACTTTTTTCAATTTTACCCCCGTGGGATGTATATTCTACCCACACACATTTGGAACTCTCCTGGGGTACCCTCACACATATTATTCCCTCATTTAGTGGATATTTTCACAAAAAAGTGAAATTTTTAAAAATCAAGAAAATTGGCTGAAAACAACTAAATATCAAGGACTCATTGGGCGAATCGCTCTGGAACTGAAATCTGAACGCTCACTGTCATTTTCCCTCTCTGAAAGTCTGATAAACGCTGGAAAAATGACTAAGCCGAAAAAAAAAAAATTTGAAGCTTTTTTCAATTTTACCCCCGTGGGATATATATTCTACCCACACACATTTGGAACTCTCCTGGGGTACCCTCACACATATTATGCCCTCATTTAGTGGATATTTTCACAAAAAAGTGAAATTTTCAAAAATCCAGAAAATTGGCTGAAAACATCTAAATATATAGGACTCATTGGGCGAATCGCTCTGGAACTGAAATCGGAACGCTCACTGACATTTCCCCTATGTGAAAGTCTGATAAAGGCAGGAAAAATGAATAAGTCCAAAAAAAAAATTGTTCAACTTTTTTCAATTTTACCCCCGTGGGATATATATTCTACCCACACACATTTGGAACTCTCCTGGGGTACCCTCACACATATTATTCCCTCATTTAGTGGATATTTTCACAAAAAAGTGACATTTTCAAAAATCCAGAAAATTGGTTGAAAACGACTAAATATCAAGGACTCATTGGGCGAATCGCTCTGGAACTGAAATCTGAACGCTCACTGACATTTCCCCTATCTGAAAGTCTGATAAACGCTGGAAAAATGACTAAGCCGAAAAAAAAAAATTTTTAAGCTTTTTTCAATTTTACCCCCGTGGGATATATATTCTACCCACACACATTTGGAACTCTCCTGGGGTACCCTCACACATATTATGCCCTCATTTAGTGGATATTTTCACAAAAAAGTGAAATTTTCAAAAATCCAGAAAATTGGCTGAAAACATCTAAATATATAGGACTCATTGGGCGAATCGCTCTGGAACTGAAATCGGAACGCTCACTGACATTTCCCCTATCTGAAAGTCTGATAAACGCCGGAAAAATGACTAAGTCCAAAAAAAATTTTTTTTCAACTTTTTTCAATTTTATCCCCGTGGAACTTATATTCTACTCACACACATTTGGAGCTCTCCTGGGGTACCCTCACGCATATTATTCCCTCATTTAGTGGGTATTTTCACAAAAAAGAGAAATTTTCAAAAATCCAGAAAATTGGCTGAAAACGACTAAATATCAAGGACTCATTGGGCGAATCGCTCTGGAACTGAAATCTGAACGCTCACTGACATTTCCCCTATCTGAAAGTCTGATAAATGGCGGAAAAATTACTAAGACCAAAAAAAAAATTTTTCAACTTTTTTCAATTTTACCCCCGTGGGATATATATTCTACTCACACACATTTGGAACTCTCATGGGATACCCTCACAAATATTATTCCCTCATTTAGTGGATATTTTCACAAAAAAGTGACATTTTCAAAAATCCAGAAAATTGGCTGAAAACGACTAAATATCAAGGACTTATTGGGCGAATCACTCTGGAACTGAAATCAGAATGCTCACTGAAATTTCCCCTATGTGAAAGTCTGATAAACGCAGGAAAAATGACTAAGTCCAAAAAAAATTTTCCTTCAACTTTTTTCAATTTTATCCCCGTGGGATATATATTCTACCCACACACATTTGGAACTCTCCTGGGGTAGCCTCACACATATTATTCCCTCATTTAGTGGATATTTTCACAAAAAAGTGAAATTTTCAAAAATCCAGAAAATTGGCTGAAAACGACTAAATATCAAGGACTCATTGGGCGAATCGCTCTGGAACTGAAATCTGAATGCTCACTGACATTTTCCCTATCTGAAAGTCTGATAAAAGCTGGAAAAATGACTAAGTCCAAAAAAAAAATATTTTCAACTTTTTTCAATTTTATCCCCGTGGGATATATATTCTACCCACACACATTTGGAACTCTCCTGGGGTAGCCTCACACATATTATTCCCTCATTTAGTGGATATTTTCACAAAAAAGTGAAATTTTCAAAAATCCAGAAAATTGGCTGAAAACGACTAAATATCAAGGACTCATTGGGCGAATCGCTCTGGAACTGAAATCTGAACGCTCACTGACATTTCCCGTATCTGAAAGTCTGATAAACGCCGGAAAAATTACTAAGAACAAAAAAAAAATTTTTTCAACTTTTTTCAATTTTACCCCCGTGGGATATATATTCTACCCACACACACTTGGAACTCTCCTGGGGTACCCTCACACATATTATTCTCTTATTTAGTGGATATTTTCACAAAAAAGTGACATTTTCAAAAATCCAGAAAATTGGCTGAAAACGACTAAATATCAAGGACTCATTGGGCGTATCGCTCTGGAACAGAAATCGGAATGCTCACTGACATTTCCCCTATCTGAAAGTCTGATAAACGCTGGAAAAATGACTAAGTCGAAAAAAAAAATTTTTTAAACTTTTTTCAATTTTACCCCCGTGGGATATATATTCTACCCACACACATTTGGTACTCTCCTGGGGTACCCTCACACATATTATTCCCTCATTTTGTGGATATTTTCACAAAAAAGTGAAATTTTCAAAAACCCAGAAAATTGGCTGAAAACGACTAAATATCAAGGACTCATTGGGCGAATCGCACTGGAACTGAAATCGGAATGCTCACTGACATTTCCCCTATCTGAAAGTCTGATAAACGCCGGAAAAATGACTAAGTCCCAAAAAATTTTTTTTTCAACTTTTTTCAATTTTACCCCAGTGGGATATATATTCTACCCACACACATTTGGAACTCTCCTGGGGTACCCTCACACATATTATTCCCTCATTTAGTGGATGTTTTCACAAAAAAGTGAAATTTTTAAAAATCCAGAAAATTGGCTGAAAACAACTAAATATCAAGGACTCATTGGGCGAATCGCTCTGGAACTGAAATCTGAATGCTCACTGACATTTTCCCTATCTGAAAGTATGATAAACGCTGGAAAAATGACTAAGCCCAAAAAAAAATTTTTTTAAACTTTTTTCAATTTTACCCCCGTGGGATATATATTCTACCCACACACATTTGGAACTCTCCTGGGGTACCCTCACACATATTATTCTCTCATTTAGTGGATATTTTCACAAAAAAGTGAAATTTTCAAAAATCTAGAAAATTGGCTGAAAACGTCTAAATATATAGGACTCATTGGGCGAATCGCTCTGGAACTGAAATCGGAACGCTCACTGACATTTCCCCTATTTGAAAGTCTGATAAACGCCGGAAAAATGACTAAGTCAAAAAAAAAATTTTTTTCAACTTTTTTCAATTTTATCCCCGTGGGATATATATTCTACCCACACACATTTGGAACTCTCCTGGGGTACCCTCACACATATTATTCTCTCATTTGGTGGATATTTTCACAAAAAAGTGAAATTTTCAAAAATCCAGAAAATTGGCTGAAAACGACTAAATATCAAGGACTCATTGGGCGAATCGCTCTGGAACTGAAATCGGAACGCTCACTGACATTTCCCCTATGTGAAAGTCTGATAAACGCCGGAAAAATGACTAAGTTCAAAAATAATTTTTTTTCAACTTTTTTCAATTTTACCCCCGTGGGATATATATTCTACCCACACACATTTGGAACTCTCCTGGGGTACCCTCACACATATTATTCCCTCATTTAGTGGATATTTTCACAAAAAAGTGAAATTTTCAAAAATCCAGAAAATTGGCTGAAAACGACTAAATATCAAGGACTCATTGGGCGTATCGCTCTGGAACTGAAATCGGAACGCTCACTGACATTTCCCCTATGTGAAAGTCTGATAAACTCAGGAAAAATGACTAAGTCCAAAAAAAAACCTTTTCAACTTTTTTCAATTTTATCCCCGTGGGATATATATTCTACCCACACACATTTGGAACTCTCCTGGGGTACCCTCACACATATTATTCCCTCATTTAGTGGATATTTTCGCAAAAAAGTGAAATTTTCAAAAATCCAGAAAATTGGCTGAAAATGACTAAATATCAAGGACTCATTGGGCGAATCGCTCTGGAACTGATATCGGAATGCTCACTGACATTTCCTCTATCTGAAAGTGTGATGAACGCCGGAAAAATGACTAAGTTCAAAAAAAAATTTTTTTCAACTTTTTTCAATTTTATCCCCGTGGGATAAATATTCTACCCACACACATTTGGAACTCTCCTTGGGTACCCTCACACATATTATTCTCTCATTTAGTGGATATTTTCACAAAAAAGTGAAATTTTCAAAAATCCAGAAAATTGGCTGAAAACGAATAAATATCAAGGACTCATTGGGCGAATCGCTCTGGAAGTGAAATCGGAACGCTCACTGACATTTCCCCTATCTGAAAGTCTGATAAACGCCGCAAAAATTACTAATTCCCCCCCAAAAATTTTTTTCAACTTTTTTCAATTTTATCCCCGTGGGATACATATTCTACCCACACACATTTGGAAGTCTCCTGGGGTACCCTCACACATATTATTCCCTCATTTAGTGGATATTTTCACAAAAAAGTGAAATTTTCAAAAATCCAGAAAATTGGCTGAAAACGACTAAATATCAAGGACTCATTGGGCGAATCGCTCTGGAACTGAAATCTGAACGCTCACTGACATTTCCCCTATCTGAAAGTCTGATAAACGGCGGAAAAATGACTAAGTCCCCCAAAAAATTTTTTTCAACTTTTTTCAATTTTACCCCCGTGGAATATATATTCTACCCACACACATTTGGAACTCTCCTGGGGTACCCTCACACATATTATTCTCTCATTTAGTGGATATTTTCACAAAAAAGTGAAATTTTCAAAAATCCAGAAAATTGGCTGAAAACGACTAAATATCAAGGACTTATTGGGCGAATCACTCTGGAACTGAAATCGGAACGCTCACTGACATTTCCCCTATGTGAAAGTCTGATAAACGCACGAAAAATGACTAAGTCCAAAAATAAAAATTTTTCAATTTTTTTCAATTTTATCCCCGTGGGATATATATTCTACCCACACACATTTGGTACTCTCCTGGGGTACCCTCACACATATTATTCCCTCATTTTGTGGATATTTTCACAAAAAAGTGAAATTTTCAAAAATCCAGAAAATTGGCTGAAAACGACTAAATATCAAGGACTCATTGGGCGAATCGCACTGGAACTGAAATCTGAATGCTCACTGACATTTCCCCTATCTGAAAGTCTGATAAACGCCGGAAAAATGACTAAGTCCCAAAAAAATTTTTTTTCAACTTTTTTCAATTTTACCCCAGTGGGATATATATTCTACCCACACACATTTGGAACTCTCCTGGGGTACCCTCACACATATTATTCTCTCATTTAGTGGATATTTTCACAAAAAAGTGAAATTTTCAAAAATCCAGAAAATTGGCTGAAAACGACTAAATATCAAGGACTCATTGGGCGAATCGCTCTGGAACTGAAATCGGAACGCTCACTGACATTTCCCCTATGTGAAAGTCTGATAAACGCCGGAAAAATGACTAAGTTCAAAAATAATTTTTTTTCAACTTTTTTCAATTTTACCCCCGTGGGATATATATTCTACCCACACACATTTGGAACTCTCCTGGGGTACCCTCTCACACATTATTCCCTCATTTAGTGGATATTTTCACAAAAAAGGGAAATTTTCAAAAATCCAGAAAATTTTCTGAAAACGACTAAATATCAAGGACTCATTGGGCGTATCGCTCTGGAACTGAAATCGGAACGCTCACTGACATTTCCCCTATGTGAAAGTCTGATAAACTCAGGAAAAATGACTAAGTCCAAAAATAAAAATTTTTCAATTTTTTTCAATTTTATCCCCGTGGGATATATATTCTACCCACACACATTTGGTACTCTCCTGGGGTACCCTCACACATATTATTCCCTCATTTAGTGGATATTTTCACAAAAAAGTGAAATTTTCAAAAATCCAGAAAATTGGCTGAAAATGACTAAATATCAAGGACTCATTGGGCGAATCGCTCTGGAACTGATATCGGAATGCTCACTGACATTTCCTCTATCTGAAAGTGTGATGAACGCCGGAAAAATTACTAAGTCCAAAAAAAAATTTTTTTCAACTTTTTTCAATTTTATCCCCGTGGGATATATATTCGACCCACACACATTTGGAACTCTCCTTGGGTACCCTCACACATATTATTCTCTCATTTAGTGGATATTTTCACAAAAAAGTGAAATTTTCAAAAATCCAGAAAATTGGCTGAAAACGACTAAATATCAAGGACTCATTGGGCGAATCGCTCTGGAACTGAAATCTGAACGCTCACTGACATTTCCCCTATCTGAAAGTCTGATAAATGCCGGAAAAATGACTAAGTCCCCCAAAAATTTTTTTTCAACTTTTTTCAATTTTACCCCCGTGGAATATATATTCTACCCACACACATTTGGAACTCTCCTGGGGTACCCTCACACATATTATTCCCTCATTTAGTGTATATTTTCACAAAAAAGTGAAATTTTCAAAAATCCAGAAAATTGGCTGAAAATGACTAAATATCAAGGACTCATTGGGCGAATCGCTCTGGAACTGATATCGGAATGCTCACTGACATTTCCTCTATCTGAAAGTGTGATGAACGCCGGAAAAATTACTAAGTCCAAAAAAAAATTTTTTTCAACTTTTTTCAATTTTATCCCCGTGGGATATATATTTTACCCACACACATTTGGAACTCTCCTTGGGTACCCTCACACATATTATTCTCTCATTTAGTGGATATTTTCACAAAAAAGTGAAATTTTCAAAAATCCAGAAAATTGGCTGAAAACGACTAAATATCAAGTACTCATTGGGCGAATCGCTCTGGAACTGAAATCGGAACGATGACTCACATTTCCCCTATCTGAAAGTCTGATAAACGCCGGAAAAATGACTAAGTCCCAAAAAAATTTTTTTTCAACTTTTTTCAATTTTACCCCCGTGGGATATATATTCTACCCACACACATTTGGAACTCTCCTGGGGTACCCTCACACATATAATTCCCTCATTTAGTGGAGATTTTCACAAAAAAGTGTAATTTTCAAAAATCCAGAAAATTGGCTGAAAACGACTAAATATCAAGGACTCATTGGGCGAATCGCTCTGGAACTGAAATCGGAACGCTCACTCACATTTTATCTGAAAGTCTGATTAACGCCGGAAAAATGACTAAGTCCTCAAACAAATTTTTTTCAACTTTTTTCAATTTTACCCCCGTGGGATATATATTCTACCCACACACATTTGGAACTCTCCTTGGGTACCCTCACACATATTATTCTCTCATTTAGTGGATATTTTCACAAAAAAGTGAAATTTTCAAAAATCCAGAAAATTGGCTGAAAACGACTAAATATCAAGGACTCATTGGGCGAATCGCTCTGGAACTGAAATCTGAACGCTCACTGACATTTCCCCTATCTGAAAGTCTGATAAACGCCGGAAAAATGACTAAGTCCCCCAAAAAATTTTTTTCAACTTTTTTCAATTTTACCCCCGTGGAATATATATTCTACCCACACACATTTGGAACTCTCCTGGGGTACCCTCACACATATTATTCCCTCATTTAGTGTATATTTTCACAAAAAAGTGAAATTTTCAAAAATCCAGAATATTGGCTGAAAATGACTAAATATCAAGGACTCATTGGGCGAATCGCTCTGGAACTGATATCGGAATGCTCACTGACATTTCCTCTATCTGAAAGTGTGATGAACGCCGGAAAAATTACTAAGTCCAAAAAAAAATTTTTTTCAACTTTTTTCAATTTTATCCCCGTGGGATATATATTTTACCCACACACATTTGGAACTCTCCTTGGGTACCCTCACACATATTATTCTCTCATTTAGTGGATATTTTCACAAAAAAGTGAAATTTTCAAAAATCCAGAAAATTGGCTGAAAACGACTAAATATCAAGGACTCATTGGGCGAATCGCTCTGGAACTGAAATCTGAACGCTCACTGACATTTCCCCTATCTGAAAGTCTGATAAATGCCGGAAAAATGACTAAGTCCCCCAAAAATTTTTTTTCAACTTTTTTCAATTTTACCCCCGTGGAATATATATTCTACCCACACACATTTGGAACTCTCCTGGGGTACCCTCACACATATTATTCCCTCATTTAGTGTATATTTTCACAAAAAAGTGAAATTTTCAAAAATCCAGAAAATTGGCTGAAAATGACTAAATATCAAGGACTCATTGGGCGAATCGCTCTGGAACTGATATCGGAATGCTCACTGACATTTCCTCTATCTGAAAGTGTGATGAACGCCGGAAAAATTACTAAGTCCAAAAAAAAATTTTTTTCAACTTTTTTCAATTTTATCCCCGTGGGATATATATTTTACCCACACACATTTGGAACTCTCCTTGGGTACCCTCACACATATTATTCTCTCATTTAGTGGATATTTTCACAAAAAAGTGAAATTTTCAAAAATCCAGAAAATTGGCTGAAAACGACTAAATATCAAGTACTCATTGGGCGAATCGCTCTGGAATTGAAATCGGAACGCTGACTCACATTTCCCCTATCTGAAAGTCTGATAAACGCCGGAAAAATGACTAAGTCCCAAAAAAATTTTTTTTCAACTTTTTTCAATTTTACCCCCGTGGGATATATATTCTACCCACACACATTTGGAACTCTCCTGGGGTACCCTCACACATATAATTCCCTCATTTAGTGGAGATTTTCACAAAAAAGTGTAATTTTCAAAAATCCAGAAAATTGGCTGAAAACGACTAAATATCAAGGACTCATTGGGCGAATCGCTCTGGAACTGAAATCGGAACGCTCACTCACATTTTATCTGAAAGTCTGATTAACGCCGGAAAAATGACTAAGTCCTCAAACAAATTTTTTTCAACTTTTTTCAATTTTACCCCCGTGGGATATATATTCTACCCACACACATTTGGAACTCTCCTTGGGTACCCTCACACATATTATTCTCTCATTTAGTGGATATTATCACAAAAAAGTGAAATTTTCAAAAATCCAGAAAATTGGCTGAAAACGACTAAATATCAAGGACTCATTGGGCGAATCGCTCTGGAACTGAAATCTGAACGCTCACTGACATTTCCCCTATCTGAAAGTCTGATAAACGCCGGAAAAATGACTAAGTCCCCCAAAAAATTTTTTTCAACTTTTTTCAATTTTACCCCCGTGGAATATATATTCTACCCACACACATTTGGAACTCTCCTGGGGTACCCTCACACATATTATTCCCTCATTTAGTGTATATTTTCACAAAAAAGTGAAATTTTCAAAAATCCAGAAAATTGGCTGAAAATGACTAAATATCAAGGACTCATTGGGCGAATCGCTCTGGAACTGATATCGGAATGCTCACTGACATTTCCTCTATCTGAAAGTGTGATGAACGCCGGAAAAATTACTAAGTCCAAAAAAAAATTTTTTTCAACTTTTTTCAATTTTATCCCCGTGGGATATATATTCTACCCACACACATTTGGAACTCTCCTTGGGTACCCTCACACATATTATTCTCTCATTTAGTGGATATTTTCACAAAAAAGTGAAATTTTCAAAAATCCAGAAAATTGGCTGAAAACGAATAAATATCAAGGACTCATTGGGCGAATCGCTCTGGAACTGAAATCGGAACGCTCACTGACATTTCCCCTATCTGAAAGTCTGATAAACGCCGGAAAAATTACTAATTCCCCCCAAAATAATTTTTTCAACTTTTTTCAATTTTATCCCCGTGGGATACATATTCTACCCACACACATTTGGAAGTCTCCTGGGGTACCCTCACACATATTATTCCCTCATTTAGTGGATATTTTCACAAAAAAGTGAAATTTTCAAAAATCCAGAAAATTGGCTGAAAATGACTAAATATCAAGGACTCATTGGGCGAATCGCTCTGGAACTGAAATCTGAACGCTCACTGACATTTTCCCTATCTGAAAGTCTGATAAACGCCGGAAAAATGACTAAGTCCCCCAAAAAATTTTTTTCAACTTTTTTCAATTTTACCCCCGTGGGATATATATTCTACCCACACACATTTGGAACTCTCCTGGTTTACCCTCACACATATTATTCCCTCATTTAGTGGATATTTTCACAAAAAAGTGAAATTTTCAAAAATCCAGAAAATTGGCTGAAAACGACTAAATATCAAGGACTCATTGGGCGAATCGCTCTGGAACTGAAATCGGAACGCTCAATCACATTTCCCCTATCTGAAAGTCTGATAAACGCCGGAAAAATGACTAAGTCCAAAAAAATATTTTTTTTCAACTTTTTTCAATTTTATCCCCGTGGGATATATATTCTACCCACACACATTTGGAACTCTCCTGGGGTACCCTCACACATATTATTCCCTCATTTAGTGGATATTTTCACAAAAAAGTGAAATTTTCAAAAATCCAGAAATTGGCTGAAAATGTCTAAATATCAAGAACTCATTGGGCGAATCGCTCTGGAACTGAAATCGGAACGCTCACTGATATTTCTCCTATCTGAAAGTCTGATAAAATGACTAAGTCCAAAACAAAAAAATGTTCAACTTTTTTCAATTTTACCCCCGTGGGATATATATTCTACCCACACACATTTGGGACTCTCCTGGGGTTCCCTAACACATATTATTCCCTCATTTAGTGGATATTTTCACAAAAAAGTGAAATTTTCAAAAATCCAGAAAATTGGCTGAAAACGACTAAATATCAAGGACTCATTGGGCGAATCGCTCTGGAACTGAAATCGGAACGCTCACTCACATTTTATCTGAAAGTCTGATTAACGCCGGAAAAATGACTAAGTCCTCAAACAAATTTTTTTCAACTTTTTTCAATTTTACCCCCTTGGGATATATATTCTACCCACACACATTTGGAACTCTCCTGGGGTACCCTCACACATATTATTCCCTCATTTAGTGGATATTTTCACAAAAAAGTGAAATTTTCAAAAATCCAGAAAATTGGCTGAAAATGACTAAATATCAAGGACTCATTGGGTGAATCGCTCTGGAACTGATATCGGAATGCTCACTGACATTTCCTCTATCTGAAAGTGTGATGAACGCCGGAAAAATTACTAAGTCCAAAAAAAAATTTTTTTCAACTTTTTTCAATTTTATCCCCGTGGGATATATATTCGACCCACACACATTTGGAACTCTCCTTGGGTACCCTCACACATATTATTCTCTCATTTAGTGGATATTTTCACAAAAAAGTGAAATTTTCAAAAATCCAGAAAATTGGCTGAAAACGAATAAATATCAAGGACTCATTGGGCGAATCGCTCTGGAACTGAAATCTGAACGCTCACTGACTTTTCCCCTATCTGAAAGTCTGATAAACGCCGGAAAAATTACTAATTCCCCCCCCAAAAAATTTTTCAACTTTTTTCAATTTTATCCCCGTGGGATACATATTCTACCCACACACATTTGGAACTCTCCTGGGGTACCCTCACACATATAATTCCCTCATTTAGTGGAGATTTTCACAAAAAAGTGTAATTTTCAAAAGTCAAGAAAATTGGCTGAAAACGACTAAATATCAAGGACTCATTGGGCGAATCGCTCTGGAACTCAAATCGGAACGCTCACTCACATTTTATCTGAAAGTCTGATTAACGCCGGAAAAATGACTAAGTCCTCAAACAAATTTTTTTCAACTTTTTTCAATTTTACCCCCTTGGGATATATATTCTACCCACACACATTTGGAACTCTCCTGGGGTACCCTCACACATATTATTCCCTCATTTAGTGGATATTTTCACAAAAAAGTGAAATTTTCAAAAATCCAGAAAATTGGCTGAAAATGACTAAATATCAAGGACTCATTGGGTGAATCGCTCTGGAACTGATATCGGAATGCTCACTGACATTTCCTCTATCTGAAAGTGTGATGAACGCCGGAAAAATTACTAAGTCCAAAAAAAAATTTTTTTCAACCTTTTTCAATTTTATCCCCGTGGGATATATATTCGACCCACACACATTTGGAACTCTCCTTGGGTACCCTCACACATATTATTCTCTCATTTAGTGGATATTTTCACAAAAAAGTGAAATTTTCAAAAATCCAGAAAATTGGCTGAAAACGAATAAATATCAAGGACTCATTGGGCGAATCGCTCTGGAACTGAAATCTGAACGCTCACGGACTTTTCCCCTATCTGAAAGTCTGATAAACGCCGGAAAAATTACTAATTCCCCCCCAAAAAAAATTTTCAACTTTTTTCAATTTTATCCCCGTGGGATACATATTCTACCCACACACATTTGGAAGTCTCCTGGGGTACCCTCACACATATTATTCCCTCATTTAGTGGATATTTTCACAAAAAAGTGAAATTTTCAAAAATCCAGAAAATTGGCTGAAAACGACTAAATATCAAGGACTCATTGGGCGAATCGCTCTGGAACTGAAATCTGAACGCTCACTGACATTTCCCCTATCTGAAAGTCTGATAAACGCCGGAAAAATGACTAAGTCCCCAAAAAAATTTTTTTAAACTTTTTTCAATTTTACCCCCGTGGGATATATATTCTACCCACACACATTTGGAACTCTCCTGGGGTAACCTCACACATATTATTCCGTCATTTAGTGGATATTTTCACAAAAAAGTGAAATTTTTAAAAATACAGAAAATTAGCTGAAAACGACTAAATATGAAGGACTCATTGGGCGAATCGCTCTGGAACTGAAATCGGAATGCTCACTGACATTTCCCCTATCTGAAAGTCTGATAAACGCCGGAAAAATGACTAAGTCTAAAAAAAAAAATTTTTTCAACTTTTTTCAATTTTACCCCCATGGGATATATATTCTAGCCACACACATTTGGAACTCTCCTGGGGTACCCTCACACATATTATTCCTTCATTTAGTGGATATTTTCACAAAAAAGTGAAATTTTTAAAAATCCAGAAAATTGGCTGAAAACAACTAAATATCAAGGACTCATTGGGCGAATCGCTCTGGAACTGAAATCGGAACGCTCACTCACATTTTATCTGAAAGTCTGATAAACGCCGTAAAAATGACTAAGTCCCCAAACAAATTTTTTTCAACTTTTTTCAATTTTACCCCCGTGGGATATATATTCTACCCAAACACATTTGGAACTCTCCTGGGGTACCCTCACTTTTCACAAAAAAGTGAAATTTTCAAAAATACAGAAAATTGGCTGAAAATGACTAAATATCAAGGACTCATTTGGCGAATCGCTCTGGAACTGATATCGGAATGCTCACTGACATTTCCTCTATCTGAAAGTGTGATGAACGCCGGAAAAATTACTAAGTCCAAAAAAAATTTTTTTCAACTTTTTTCAATTTTATCCCCGTGGGATATATATTCGACCCACACACATTTGGAACTCTCCTTGGGAACCCTCACACATATTATTCTCTCATTTAGTGGATATTTTCACAAAAAAGTGAAATTTTCAAAAATCCAGAAAATTGGCTGAAAAGTAATAAATATCAAGGACTCATTGGGCGAATCGCTCTGGAACTGAAATCGGAACGCTCACTGACATTTCCCCTATCTGAAAGTCTGATAAACGCCGGAAAAATTACTAATTCCCCCCAAAAAAAATTTTTCAACTTTTTTCAATTTTATCACCGTGGGATACATATTCTACCCACACACATTTGGAAGTCTCCTGGGGTACCCTCACACATATTATTCCCTCATTTAGTGGATATTTTCACAAAAAAGTGAAATTTTCAAAAATCCAGAAAATTGGCTGAAAACGACTAAATATCAAGGACTCATTGGGCGAATCGCTCTGGAACTGAAATCTGAACACTCACTGACATTTTCCCTATCTGAAAGTCTGATAAACGCCGGAAAAATTACTAAGTCCAAAAAAAATTTTTTTTCAACTTTTTTCAATTTTACCCCCGTGGGATTTATATTCTACCCACACACATTTGGAACTCTCCTGGTTTACCCTCACACATATTATTCCCTCATTTAGTGGATATTTTCACAAAAAAGTGAAATTTTCAAAAATCCAGAAAATTGGCTGAAAACGACTAAATATCAAGGACTCATTGGGCGAATCGCTCTGGAACTGAAATCTGAATGCTCACTGACATTTCCCCTATCTGAAAGTCTGATAAACGCCGGAAAAATGACTAAGTCCCAAAAACATTTTTTTTTCAACTTTTTTCAATTTTACCCCCATGGGATATATATTCTACCCACACACATTTGGAACTCTCCTTGGGTACCCTCACACATATTATTCTCTCATTTAGTGGATATTTTCACAAAAAAGTGAAATTTTCAAAAATCCAGAAAATTGGCTGAAAACGACTAAATATTAAGGACTCATTGGGCGAATCGCTCTGGAACTGAAATCGGAACGCTCACTCACATTTTATCTGAAAGTCTGATTAACGCCGGAAAAATGACTAAGTCCTCAAACAAATTTTTTTCAACTTTTTTCAATTTTACCCCCTTGGGATATATATTCTACCCACACACATTTGGAACTCTCCTGGGGTACCCTCACACATATTATTCCCTCATTTAGTGGATATTTTCACAAAAAAGTGAAATTTTCAAAAATCCAGAAAATTGGCTGAAAACGAATAAATATCAAGGACTCATTGGGCGAATCGCTCTGGAACTGAAATCTGAACGCTCACTGACTTTTCCCCTATCTGAAAGTCTGATAAACGCCGGAAAAATTACTAATTCCCCCCAAAAAAAATTTTCAACTTTTTTCAATTTTATCCCCGTGGGATACATATGCTACCCACACACATTTGGAACTCTCCTGGGGTACCCTCACACATATAATTCCCTCATTTAGTGGAGATTTTCACAAAAAAGTGTAATTTTCAAAAGTCCAGAAAATTGGCTGAAAACGACTAAATATCAAGGACTCATTGGGCGAATCGCTCTGGAACTCAAATCGGAACGCTCACTCACATTTTATCTGAAAGTCTGATTAACGCCGGAAAAATGACTAAGTCCTCAAAAAATTTTTTTCAACTTTTTTCAATTTTACCCCCTTGGGATATATATTCTACCCACACACATTTGGAACTCTCCTGGGGTACCCTCACACATATTATTCCCTCATTTAGTGGATATTTTCACAAAAAAGTGAAATTTTCAAAAATCCAGAAAATTGGCTGAAAATGACTAAATATAAAGGACTCATTGGGTGAATCGCTCTGGAACTGATATCGGAATGCTCACTGACATTTCCTCTATCTGAAAGTGTGATGAACGCCGGAAAAATTACTAAGTCCAAAAAAAAATTTTTTTCAACTTTTTTCAATTTTATCCCCGTGGGATATATATTCGACCCACACACATTTGGAACTCTCCTTGGGTACCCTCACACATATTATTCTCTCATTTAGTGGATATTTTCACAAAAAAAGTGAAATTTTCAAAAATCCAGAAAATTGGCTGAAAACGAATAAATATCAAGGACTCATTGGGCGAATCGCTCTGGAACTGAAATCTGAACGCTCACTGACTTTTCCCCTATCTGAAAGTCTGATAAACGCCGGAAAAATTACTAATTCCCCCCCAAAAAAATTTTTCAACTTTTTTCAATTTTATCCCCATGGGATACATATTCTACCCACACACATTTGGAAGTCTCCTGGGGTACCCTCACACATATTATTCCCTCATTTAGTGGATATTTTCACAAAAAAGTGAAATTTTCAAAAATCCAGAAAATTGGCTGAAAACGACTAAATATCAAGGACTCATTGGGCGAATCGCTCTGGAACTGAAATCTGAACGCTCACTGACATTTCCCCTATCTGAAAGTCTGATAAACGCCGGAAAAATGACTAAGTCCCCAAAAAAATTTTTTTAAACTTTTTTCAATTTTACCCCCGTGGGATATATATTCTACCCACACACATTTGGAACTCTCCTGGGGTAACCTCACACATATTATTCCGTCATTTAGTGGATATTTTCACAAAAAAGTGAAATTTTTAAAAATACAGAAAATTAGCTGAAAACGACTAAATATGAAGGACTCATTGGGCGAATCGCTCTGGAACTGAAATCGGAATGCTCACTGACATTTCCCCTATCTGAAAGTCTGATAAACGCCGGAAAAATGACTAAGTCTAAAAAAAAAATTTTTTTCAACTTTTTTCAATTTTACCCCCATGGGATATATATTCTAGCCACACACATTTGGAACTCTCCTGGGGTACCCTCACACATATTATTCCCTCATTTAGTGGATATTTTCACAAAAAAGTGAAATTTTCAAAAATCCAGAAAATTGGCTGAAAACGACTAAATATCAAGGACTCATTGGGCGAATCGCTCTGGAACTGAAATCTGAACACTCACTGACATTTTCCCTATCTGAAAGTCTGATAAACGCCGGAAAAATTACTAAGTCCAAAAAAAATTTTTTTTCAACTTTTTTCAATTTTACCCCCGTGGGATTTATATTCTACCCACACACATTTGGAACTCTCCTGGTTTACCCTCACACATATTATTCCCTCATTTAGTGGATATTTTCACAAAAAAGTGAAATTTTCAAAAATCCAGAAAATTGGCTGAAAACGACTAAATATCAAGGACTCATTGGGCGAATCGCTCTGGAACTGAAATCTGAATGCTCACTGACATTTCCCCTTTCTGAAAGTCTGATAAACGCCGGAAAAATTACTAAGTCCAGAAAAATATTTTTTTTCAACTTTTTTCAATTTTATCCCCGTGGGATATATATTCTACCCACACACATTTGGAACTCTCCTGGGGTACCATCACACATATTATTCCCTCATTTAGTGGATATTTTCACAAAAAAGTGAATTTTTCAAAAATCCAGAAAATTGGCTGAAAACGACTAAATATCAAGGACTCATTGGGCGAATCGCTCTGGAACTGAAATCTGAATGCTCACTGACATTTCCCCTTTCTGAAAGTCTGATAAACGGCGGAAAAATGACTAGGTCCAAAAAAAATTTTTTTTCAACTTTTTTCAATTTTACCCCCGTGGGATATATATTCTACCCACACACATTTGGAACTCTCCTTGGGTACCCTCACACATATTATTCTCTCATTTAGTGGATATTTTCACAAAAAAGTGAAATTTTCAAAAATCCAGAAAATTGGCTGAAAACGAATAAATATCAAGGACTCATTGGGCAAATCGCTCTGGAACTGATATCGGAACGCTCACTGACATTTGCCCTATCTGAAAGTCTGATAAAATGACTAAGTCCAAAACAAAAAAATTGTTCAACTTTTTTCAATTTTACCCCCGTGGGATATATATTCTACCCACACACATTTGGGACTCTCCTGGGGTACCCTCACACATATTATTCCCTCAAAAAAAGTGAAATTTTCAAAAATCCAAATTATTGACTGAAAACTAAATATCATGGACTCATTGGGCGAATCGCTCTGGAACTGAAATCGGAACGCTCACTGACATTTCCCCTATCTGACAGTCTGATAAACTCCGGAAAAATGACTGTCCAAAAAAATTTTTTTTTTTACTTTTTTCAATTTTACCCCTGTCGGATATATATTCTACTCACACACATTTGGAACTCTCCTGGGGTACCCTAACACATATTATTCCCTCATTTAGTGGATATTTTCACAAAAAAGTGAAATTTTCAAAAATCCAGAAATTGGTTGAAAATGTCTAAATATCAAGAACTCATTGGGCGAATCGCTCTGGAACTGAAATCGGAACGCTCACTGACATTTGCTATATCTGAAAGTCTGATAAAATGACTAAGTCCAAAACAAAATATTTTTAACTTTTTTCAATTTTATCCCTGTGGGATATATATTCTACCCACACACATTTGGGACTCTCCTGGGGTTCCCTCACACATATTATTCCCTCATTTAGTGGATGTTTTCACAAAAAAGTGAAATTTTCAAAAATCCAGAAATTGGATGAAAATGTCTAATATCAAGGACTCATTGGGCGAATCGCTCTGGAACTGAAATCGGAACGGTCACTGACATTTGCCCTATCTGAAAGTCTGATAAACTCCGGAAAAATGACTGTCCAAAAAAAATTTTTTTTTTACTTTTTTCAATTTTATCCCTGTGGGATATATATTCTACCCACACACATTTGGAACTCTCCTGGGGTACCCTAACACATATTATTCCCTCATTTAGTGGATATTTTCACAAAAAAGTGAAATTTTCAAAAATCCAGAAATTGGCTGAAAATGTCTAAATATCAAGAACTCATTGGGCGAATCGCTCTGGAACTGAAATCGGAACGCTCACTGACATTTGCCCTATCTGAAAGTCTGATAAAATGACTAAGTCCAAAACAAAATATTTTTAACTTTTTTCAATTTTATCCCCGTGGGATATATATTCTACCCACACACATTTGGGATTCTCCTGGGGTTCCCTCACACATATTATTCCCTCATTTAGTGGATATTTTCACAAAAAAGTGAAATTTTCAAAAATCCAACATATTGGCTGAAAACGACTAAATATTAAGGACTCATTGGGCGAATCGCCCTGGAACTGAAATCGGAACCCTCACTGACATTTGCCCTATCTGAAAATCTGATAAAATGACTAAGTCCAAAACAAAAAAATTTTCAACTTTTTTCAATTTTATCCCCGTGGGATATATATTCTACCCACACACATTTGGGACTCTCCTGGGGTACCCTCACACATATTATTCCCTCATTTAGTGGATATTTTAAAAAAAAAGTGAAATTTTCAAAAATCCAAAATATTGGCTGAAAACGACTAAATATCATGGACTCATTGGGCGAATCGCTCTGGAACTGAAATCGGAACGCTCACTGACATTTCCCCTATCTGAAAGTCTGATAAACTCCGGAAAAATGACTGTCCAAAAAAAAATTTTTTTAAACTTTTTTCAATTTTACCCCCGTGGGATATATATTCTACCCACACACATTTGGAACTCTCCTGGGGCACCCTCAGACATATTATTCCCTCATTTAGTGGATATTTTCACAAAAAAGTGAAATTTTCAAAAATCCAGAAATTGGCTGAAAATGTCTAAATATCAAGAACTCATTGGGCGAATCGCTCTGGAACTGAAATCGGAACGCTCACTGACATTTGCCCTATCTGAAAGTCTGATAAAATGACTAAGTCCAAAACAAAATATTTTTAACTTTTTTCAATTTTATCCCCGTGGGATATATATTCTACCCACACACATTTGGGATTCTCCTGGGGTTCCCTCACACATATTATTCCCTCATTTAGTGGATATTTTCACAAAAAAGTGAAATTTTCAAAAATCCAACATATTGGCTGAAAACGACTAAATATTAAGGACTCATTGGGCGAATCGCCCTGGAACTGAAATCGGAACCCTCACTGACATTTGCCCTATCTGAAAATCTGATAAAATGACTAAGTCCAAAACAAAAAAATTTTCAACTTTTTTCAATTTTATCCCCGTGGGATATATATTCTACCCACACACATTTGGGACTCTCCTGGGGTTCCCTCACACATATTATTCCCTCATTTAGTGGATATTTTCACAAAAAAGTGAAATTTTCAAAAATCCAAAATATTGGCTGAAAACGACTAAATATCAAGGACTCATTGGGCGAATCGTCCTGGAACTGAAATCGGAACGCTCACTGACATTTGCCCTATCTGAAAGTCTGATAAACTCCGGAAAAATGACTGTCCAAAAAAAAAATTTTTTAAACTTTTTTCAATTTTACCCCCGTGGGATATATATTCTACCCACACACATTTGGAACTCTCCTGGGGTACCCTCAGACATATTATTCCCTCATTTAGTGGATATTTTCACAAAAAAGTGAAATTTTCAAAAATCCAACATATTGACTGAAAACGACTAAATATTGAGGACTCATTGGGCGAATCGCCCTGGAACTGAAATCGGAACGCTCACTGACATTTCCCCTATCTGAAAGTCTGATAAACTCCGGAAAAATGACTGTCCAAAAAAAATATTTTTTAAACTTTTTTCAATTTTACCCCTGTGGGATATATATTCTACCCACACACATTTGGAACTCTCCTGGGGTACCCTGACACATTATTCGTCATTTAGTGGATATTTTCACAAAAAAGTGAAATTTTCAAAAATCCAAAATATTGGCTGAAAACGACCAAATATCATGGACTCATTGGGCGAATCGCTCTGTAACAGAAATCGGAACGCTCACTGACATTTCCCCTATCTGAAAGTCTGATAAACTCCGGAAAAATGACTGTCCAAAAAAAATTTTTTTTTTACTTTTTTCAATTTTACCCCTGTGGGATATATATTCTACCCACACACATTTGGAACTCTCCTGGGGTACCCTAACACATATTATTCCCTCATTTAGTGGATATTTTCACAAAAAAGTGAAATTTTCAAAAATCCAGAAATTGGCTGAAAATGTCTAAATATCAAGAACTCATTGGGCGAATCGCTCTGGAACTGAAATCGGAACGCTCACTGACATTTGCCCTATCTGAAAGTCTGATAAAATGACTAAGTCCAAAACAAAATATTTTTAACTTTTTTCAATTTTATCCCCGTGGGATATATATTCTACCCACACACATTTGGGATTCTCCTGGGGTTCCCTCACACACATTATTCCCTCATTTAGTGGATATTTTCACAAAAAAGTGAAATTTTCAAAAATCCAACATATTGGCTGAAAACGACTAAATATTAAGGACTCATTGGGCGAATCGCCCTGGAACTGAAATCGGAACGCTCACTGACATTTGCCCTATCTGAAAGTCTGATAAACGCCGGAAAAATGACTAAGTCCAAAAAAAAAATTGTTTCAACTTTTTTCAATTTTACCCCCCATGTGATATATATTCTACCCACACACATTTGGAACTCTCCTGGGGTACCCTCACACATATTATTCCCTCATTTAGTGGATATTTTAAAAAAAAAGTGAAATTTTCAAAAATATAAAATATTGCTTGAAAACGACTAAATATCATGGACTCATTGTGCGAATCGCTCTGGAACTGAAATCGGAACGCTCACTGACATTTCCCCTATCTGAAAGTCTGATAAACTCCGGAAAAATGACTGTCCAAAAAAAAATTTTTTTAAACTTTTTTCAATTTTACCCCCGTGGGATATATATTCTACCCACACACATTTGGAACTCTCCTGGGGTACCCTCACACATATTATTCCCTCATTTAGTGGATATTTTCACAAAAAAGTGAAATTTTCAAAAATCCAGAAATTGGCAGAAAATGTCTAAATATCAAGGACTCATTGGGCGAATCGCTCTGGAACTGAAATCGGAACGCTCACTGACATTTGCCCTATCTGAAAATCTGATAAAATGACTAAGTCCAAAACAAAAAAATTTTCAACTTTTTTCAATTTTATCCCCGTGGAATATATATTCTACCCACACACATTTGGGACTCTCCTGGGGTTCCCTCACATATATTATTCCCTCATTTAGTGGATATTTTCACAAAAAAGTGAAATTTTCAAAAATCCAACATATTGGCTGAAAACGACTAAATATTAAGGAATCATTGGGCGAATCGCTCTGGAACTGAAATCGGAACGCTCACTGACATTTGCCCTATCTGAAAGTCTGATAAACGCCGGAAAAATGACTAAGTCCAAAAAAAAAATTGCTTCAACTTTTTTCAATTTTACCCCCCATGTGATATATATTCTACCCACACACATTTGGAACTCTCCTGGGGTACCCTCACACATATTATGCCCTCATTTAGTGGATATTTTCACAAAAAAGTGAAATTTTCAAAAATCCAGAAATTGGCTGAAAATGTCTAAATATCAAGGACTCATTGGGAGAATCGCTCTGGAACTGAAATCGGAACGCTCACTGACATTTGCCCTATCTGAAAATCTGATAAAATGACTAAGTCCAAAACAAAAAAATTTTCAACTTTTTTCAATTTTATCCCCGTGGGATATATATTCTACCCACACACATTTGGAACTCTCCTGGGGTACCCTCACACATATTATTCCCTCATTTAGTGGATATTTTCACAAAAAAGTGATATTTTCAAAAATCCAAAATATTGGCTGAAAACGACTAAATATCAAGGACTCATTGGGCGAATCGCTCTTTAACTGAAATCGGAACGCTCACTGACATTTCCCCTATCTGAAAGTCTGATAAACTCCGGAAAAATGAGTGTCCAAAAAAAAATTTTTTTCAACTTTTTTCAATTTTATCCCCGTGGGATATATATTCTACCCACACACATTTGGAACTCTCCTGGGGTACCCTCACACATATTATTCCCTCATATAGTGGATATTTTCACAAAAGAGTGAAATTTTAAAAAATGCAGAAAATTGGCTGAAAACGACTAAATATCAAGGACTCATTGGGCGAATCGCTCTGGAACTGAAATCACAATGCTCACTGACATTTCCCCTATCTGAAAGTCTGATAAACGCCGGAAAAATGACTAAGTCCAAAAAAAAAATTTTTTCAACTTTTTTCAATTTTACCCCCGTGGGATATATATTCTACCCACACAAATTTGGAACTCTCCTGGGGTACACTCACACATATTATTCTCTCATTTAGTGGATATTTTCACAAAAAAGTGACATTTTCAAAAATCCTCAAAATTGGCTAAAAATGACTAAATATCAAGGACTCATTGGGCGAATCACTGTGGAACTGAAATCGGAAAGCTCACTGACATTTCCCGTATCTGAAAGTCTGATAAACGCCGGAAAAATGACTAAGTCCAAAAAAAAATTTTTTTCAACTTTTTTCAATTTTACCCTGGTGGGATAAATATTCTACCCACACACATTTGGAACTCTCCTGGGGTACCCTCACAGATATTATTCCCTCATTTAGTGGATATTTTCACAAAAAAGTGAAATTTTCAAAAATCCAGAAAATTGGCTGAAAACGACTAAATATCAAGGACTCATTGGGCGAATCACTCTGGAACCGAAATTGGAACGCTCACTGACATTTCCCCTATCTGAAAGTCTGATAAACGCCGGAAAAATGACTAAGTCCAAGAAAACATTTTTTTCAACTTTTTTCAATTTTAACCCCGTGGGATATATATTCTACCCACACACATTTGGAACTCTCCTGGGGTACCCTCACACATATTATTCCCTCATTTAGTGGATATTTTCACAAAATAGTGAAATTTTCAAAAATCCAGAAAGTTGGCTGAAAACGACTAAATATCAAGGACTCATTGGGCGAATCGCTCTGGAACTGAAATCGGAATGCTCACTCACATTTCCCCTATCTGAAAGCCTGATAAACGCCGGAAAAATGACAAAGTCAAATAATTTTTTTTTTTAAACTTTTTTCAATTTTACCCTCGTGGGATATATATTCTACCCACACACATTTGGAACTCTCCTGGGGTACACTCACACATATTATTCTCTCATTTAGTGGATATTTTCACAAAAAAAGTGAAATTTTCAAAAATCCACAAATTTGGCTGAAAACGACTAAATATCAAGGACTCATTGGGCGAATCGCTCTGGAACTGAAATCGGAACGCTCACTGACATTTCCCCTATCTGAAAGTCTGAAAAATGCCAGAAAAATGACTAAGTCCAAAAAAAAATTTTTTCAACTTTTTTCAATTTTATCCCCGTGGGATATGTATTCTACCCACACACATTTGGAACTCTTCTGGGGTACCCTCACACATATTATTCCCTCATTTAGTGGATATTTTCACAAAAAAGTGAAATTTTCAAAAATCCAAAAAATTGGCTGCAAACGACTAAATATGAAGGACTCATTGGGTGAATCGCTCTGGAACTGAAATCGGAACGCTCACTGACATTTCCCCTATCTGAAAGTCTGATAAACGCTGGAAAAATGACTAAGTCCCCAAAAAAAATTTTTTCAACTTTTTTCAATTTTATCCCCGTGGGATATATATTCTACCCACACACATTTGGAACTCTCCTGGGGTACCCTCACACATATTATTCCCTCATTTAGTGGATATTTTCACAAAATAGTGAAATTTTCAAAAATCCAGAAAGTTGGCTGAAAACGACTAAATATCAAGGACTCAATGGGCGAATCGCTCTGGAACTGAAATCGGAATGCTCACTCACATTTCCCCTATCTGAAAGTCTGATAAACGCCGGAAAAATGACAAAGTCAAAGAATTTTTTTTTTTAAACTTTTTTCAATTTTACCCTCGTGGGATATATATTCTACCCACACACATTTGGAACTCTCCTGGGGTACACTCACACATATTATTCCCTCATTTAGTGGATATTTTCACAAAAAAGTGAAATTTTCAAAAATCCACAAAATTGGCTGAAAACGACTAAATATCAAGGACTCATTGGGCGAATCGCTCTGGAACTGAAATCGGAACGCTCACTCACATTTCCCCTATCTGAAAGTCTGATAAACGCCGGAAAAATGACTAAGTCAAAGAAATTTTTTTTTTAAACTTTTTTCAATTTTACCCCGTGGGATATAAATTCTACCCACACACATTTGGAACTCTCCTGGGGTACACTCACACATATTATTCTCTCATTTAGTGGATATTTTCACAAAAAAGTGAAATTTTCAAAAATCCAGAAAATTGGCTGAAAACGACTAAATATCAAGGACTCATTGGGCAAATCGCTCTGGAACTGAAATCGGAACGCTCACTGACATTTCCCCTATCTGAAAGTCTGATAAATGCCGGAAAAATGACTAAGTCCAAAAAAACATTTTTTTCAACTTTTTTCAATTTTACCCCCGTGGGATATATATTCTACCCACACTCATTTGGAACTCTCCTGGGGTACCCTCACACATATTAATCCCTCATTTAGTGGATATTTTCACAAAAAAGTGAAATTTTCAAAAATCCAGAAAATTGACTGAAAACGACTAAATATCAAGGACTCAATGGGCGAATCGCTCTGGAACTGAAATCGGAATGCTCACTCACATTTCCCCTATCTGAAAGTCTGATAAACGCCGGAAAAATGACTTAGTCAAAGAAATTTTTTTTTTTAACTTTTTTCAATTTTACCCCGTGGGATATAAATTCTACCCACACACATTTGGAACTCTCCTGGGGTACACTCACACATATTCTTCTCTCATTTAGTGGATATTTTCACAAAAAAGTGAAATTTTCAAAAATCCACAAAATTGGCTGAAAACGACTAAATATCAAGGACTCATTGTGCGAATCGCTGTGGAACTGAAATCGGAACGCTCACTGACATTTCCCGTATCTGAAAGTCTGATAAACGCCGGAAAAATGACTAAGTCCAAAAAAACATTTTTTTCAACTTTTTTCAATTTTACCTCCGTGGGATATATATTCTACCCACACACATTTGGAACTCTCCTGGGGTACCCTCACACATATTATTCCCTCATTTAGTGGATATTTTCACAAAAAAATGAAAGTTTCAAAAATCCAGAAAATTGGCTGAAAACGACTAAATATCAAGGACTCATTGGGCGAATCGCTCTGCAACTGATATCGGAATGCTCACTCACATTTCCCCTATCTGAAAGTCTGATAAACGCCGGAAAAATGACTAGGTCAAAGAAATTTTTTTTTTAAACTTTTTTCAATTTTACCCCGTGGGATATATATTCTACCCACACACATTTGGAACTCTCCTGGGGTACACTCACACATATTATTCTCTCATTTAGTGGATATTTTCACAAAAAAGTGAAATTTTCAAAAATCCACAAATTTGGCTGAAAACGACTAAATATCAAGGACTCATTGGGCGAATCGCTCTGGAACTGAAATCGGAATGCTCACTGACATTTCCCCTATCTGAAAGTCTGATAAACGCCGGAAAAATGACTAAGTCTAAAAAAAAAATTTTTTTCAACTTTTTTCAATTTTACCCCCATGGGATATATATTCTAGCCACACACATTTGGAACTCTCCTGGGGTACCCTCACACATATTATTCCTTCATTTAGTGGATATTTTCACAAAAAAGTGAAATTTTTAAAAATCCAGAAAATTGGCTGAAAACAACTAAATATCAAGGACTCATTGGGCGAATCGCTCTGGAACTGAAATCGGAACGCTCACTCACATTTTATCTGAAAGTCTGATAAACGCCGTAAAAATGACTAAGTCCCCAAACAAATTTTTTTCAACTTTTTTCAATTTTACCCCCGTGGGATATATATTCTACCCAAACACATTTGGAACTCTCCTGGGGTACCCTCACTTTTCACAAAAAAGTGAAATTTTCAAAAATACAGAAAATTGGCTGAAAATGACTAAATATCAAGGACTCATTTGGCGAATCGCTCTGGAACTGATATCGGAATGCTCACTGACATTTCCTCTATCTGAAAGTGTGATGAACGCCGGAAAAATTACTAAGTCCAAAAAAAATTTTTTTCAACTTTTTTCAATTTTATCCCCGTGGGATATATATTCGACCCACACACATTTGGAACTCTCCTTGGGAACCCTCACACATATTATTCTCTCATTTAGTGGATATTTTCACAAAAAAGTGAAATTTTCAAAAATCCAGAAAATTGGCTGAAAACTAATAAATATCAAGGACTCATTGGGCGAATCGCTCTGGAACTGAAATCGGAACGCTCACTGACATTTCCCCTATCTGAAAGTCTGATAAACGCCGGAAAAATTACTAATTCCCCCCAAAAAAAATTTTTCAACTTTTTTCAATTTTATCACCGTGGGATACATATTCTACCCACACACATTTGGAAGTCTCCTGGGGTACCCTCACACATATTATTCCCTCATTTAGTGGATATTTTCACAAAAAAGTGAAATTTTCAAAAATCCAGAAAATTGGCTGAAAACGACTAAATATCAAGGACTCATTGGGCGAATCGCTCTGGAACTGAAATCTGAATGCTCACTGACATTTCCCCTTTCTGAAAGTCTGATAAACGCCGGAAAAATTACTAAGTCCAGAAAAATATTTTTTTTCAACTTTTTTCAATTTTATCCCCGTGGGATATATATTCTACCCACACACATTTGGAACTCTCCTGGGGTACCATCACACATATTATTCCCTCATTTAGTGGATATTTTCACAAAAAAGTGAATTTTTCAAAAATCCAGAAAATTGGCTGAAAACGACTAAATATCAAGGACTCATTGGGCGAATCGCTCTGGAACTGAAATCTGAATGCTCACTGACATTTCCCCTTTCTGAAAGTCTGATAAACGGCGGAAAAATGACTAGGTCCAAAAAAAATTTTTTTTCAACTTTTTTCAATTTTACCCCCGTGGGATATATATTCTACCCACACACATTTGGAACTCTCCTTGGGTACCCTCACACATATTATTCTCTCATTTATTGGATATTTTCACAAAAAAGTGAAATTTTCAAAAATCCAGAAAATTGGCTGAAAACGAATAAATATCAAGGACTCATTGGGCAAATCGCTCTGAAACTGATATCGGAACGCTCACTGACATTTGCCCTATCTGAAAGTCTGATAAAATGACTAAGTCCAAAACAAAAAAATTGTTCAACTTTTTTCAATTTTACCCCCGTGGGATATATATTCTACCCACACACATTTGGGACTCTCCTGGGGTACCCTCACACATATTATTCCCTCAAAAAAAGTGAAATTTTCAAAAATCCAAATTATTGACTGAAAACTAAATATCATGGACTCATTGGGCGAATCGCTCTGGAAGTGAAATCGGAACGCTCACTGACATTTCCCCTATCTGACAGTCTGATAAACTCCGGAAAAATGACTGTCCAAAAAAATTTTTTTTTTTACTTTTTTCAATTTTACCCCTGTCGGATATATATTCTACCCACACACATTTGGAACTCTCCTGGGGTACCCTAACACATATTATTCCCTCATTTAGTGGATATTTTCACAAAAAAGTGAAATTTTCAAAAATCCAGAAATTGGTTGAAAATGTCTAAATATCAAGAACTCATTGGGCGAATCGCTCTGGAACTGAAATCGGAACGCTCACTGACATTTGCTATATCTGAAAGTCTGATAAAATGACTAAGTCCAAAACAAAATATTTTTAACTTTTTTCAATTTTATCCCTGTGGGATATATATTCTACCCACACACATTTGGGACTCTCCTGGGGTTCCCTCACACATATTATTCCCTCATTTAGTGGATGTTTTCACAAAAAAGTGAAATTTTCAAAAATCCAGAAATTGGAAGAAATTGTCTAATATCAAGGACTCATTGGGCGAATCGCTCTGGAACTGAAATCGGAACGGTCACTGACATTTGCCCTATCTGAAAGTCTGATAAACTCCGGAAAAATGACTGTCCAAAAAAAATTTTTTTTTTACTTTTTTCAATTTTATCCCTGTGGGATATATATTCTACCCACACACATTTGGAACTCTCCTGGGGTACCCTAACACATATTATTCCCTCATTTAGTGGATATTTTCACAAAAAAGTGAAATTTTCAAAAATCCAGAAATTGGCTGAAAATGTCTAAATATCAAGAACTCATTGGGCGAATCGCTCTGGAACTGAAATCGGAACGCTCACTGACATTTGCCCTATCTGAAAGTCTGATAAAATGACTAAGTCCAAAACAAAATATTTTTAACTTTTTTCAATTTTATCCCCGTGGGATATATATTCTACCCACACACATTTGGGATTCTCCTGGGGTTCCCTCACACATATTATTCCCTCACTTAGTGGATATTTTCACAAAAAAGTGAAATTTTCAAAAATCCAACATATTGGCTGAAAACGACTAAATATTAAGGACTCATTGGGCGAATCGCCCTGGAACTGAAATCGGAACCCTCACTGACATTTGCCCTATCTGAAAATCTGATAAAATGACTAAGTCCAAAACAAAAAAATTTTCAACTTTTTTCAATTTTATCCCCGTGGGATATATATTCTACCCACACACATTTGGGACTCTCCTGGGGTACCCTCACACATATTATTCCCTCATTTAGTGGATATTTTCAAAAAAAAGTGAAATTTTCAAAAATCCAAAATATTGGCTGAAAACGACTAAATATCATGGACTCATTGGGCGAATCGCTCTGGAACTGAAATCGGAACGCTCACTGACATTTCCCCTATCTGAAAGTCTGATAAACTCCGGAAAAATGACTGTCCAAAAAAAAATTTTTTTAAACTTTTTTCAATTTTACCCCCGTGGGATATATATTCTACCCACACACATTTGGAACTCTCCTGGGGTACCCTCACACATATTATTCCCTCATTTAGTGGATATTTTCACAAAAAAGTGAAATTTTCAAAAATCCAGAAATTGGCTGAAAATGTCTAAATATCAAGGACTCATTGGGCGAATCGCTCTGGAACTGAAATCGGAACCCTCACTGACATTTGCCCTATCTGAAAATCTGATAAAATGACTAAGTCCAAAACAAAAAAATTTTCAACTTTTTTCAATTTTATCCCCGTGGGATATATATTCTACCCACACACATTTGGGACTCTCCTGGGGTTCCCTCACACATATTATTCCCTCATTTAGTGGATATTTTCACAAAAAAGTGAAATTTTCAAAAATCCAAAATATTGGCTGAAAACGACTAAATATCAAGGACTCATTGGGCGAACCGTCCTGGAACTGAAATCGGAACGCTCACTGACATTTGCCCTATCTGAAAGTCTGATAAACTCCGGAAAAATGACTGTCCAAAAAAAATTTTTTTTTTACTTTTTTCAATTTTACCCCTGTGGGATATATATTCTACCCACACACATTTGGAACTCTCCTGGGGTACCCTAACACATATTATTCCCTCATTTAGTGGATATTTTCACAAAAAAGTGAAATTTTCAAAAATCCAGAAATTGGCTGAAAATGTCTAAATATCAAGAACTCATTGGGCGAATCGCTCTGGAACTGAAATCGGAACGCTCACTGACATTTGCCCTATCTGAAAGTCTGATAAAATGACTAAGTCCAAAACAAAATATTTTTAACTTTTTTCAATTTTATCCCCGTGGGATATATATTCTACCCACACACATTTGGGATTCTCCTGGGGTTCCCTCACACATATTATTCCCTCATTTAGTGGATATTTTCACAAAAAAGTGAAATTTTCAAAAATCCAACATATTGGCTGAAAACGACTAAATATTAAGGACTCATTGGGCGAATCGCCCTGGAACTGAAATCGGAACCCTCACTGACATTTGCCCTATCTGAAAGTCTGATAAACTCCGGAAAAATGACTGTCCAAAAAAAAAATTTTTTAAACTTTTTTCAATTTTACCCCCGTGGGATATATATTCTACCCACACACATTTGGAACTCTCCTGGGGTACCCTCAGACATATTATTCCCTCATTTAGTGGATATTTTCACAAAAAAGTGAAATTTTCAAAAATCCAACATATTGACTGAAAACGACTAAATATTGAGGACTCATTGGGCGAATCGCCCTGGAACTGAAATCGGAACGCTCACTGACATTTCCCCTATCTGAAAGTCTGATAAACTCCGGAAAAATGACTGTCCAAAAAAAATATTTTTTAAACTTTTTTCAATTTTACCCCTGTGGGATATATATTCTACCCACACACATTTGGAACTCTCCTGGGGTACCCTGACACATATTATTCGTCATTTAGTGGATATTTTCACAAAAAAGTGAAATTTTCAAAAATCCAAAATATTGGCTGAAAACGACCAAATATCATGGACTCATTGGGCGAATCGCTCTGTAACAGAAATCGGAACGCTCACTGACATTTCCCCTATCTGAAAGTCTGATAAACTCCGGAAAAATGACTGTCCAAAAAAAATTTTTTTTTTACTTTTTTCAATTTTACCCCTGTGGGATATATATTCTACCCACACACATTTGGAACTCTCCTGGGGTACCCTAACACATATTATTCCCTCATTTAGTGGATATTTTCACAAAAAAGTGAAATTTTCAAAAATCCAGAAATTGGCTGAAAATGTCTAAATATCAAGAACTCATTGGGCGAATCGCTCTGGAACTGAAATCGGAACGCTCACTGACATTTGCCCTATCTGAAAGTCTGATAAAATGACTAAGTCCAAAACAAAATATTTTTAACTTTTTTCAATTTTATCCCCGTGGGATATATATTCTACCCACACACATTTGGGATTCTCCTGGGGTTCCCTCACACACATTATTCCCTCATTTAGTGGATATTTTCACAAAAAAGTGAAATTTTCAAAAATCCAACATATTGGCTGAAAACGACTAAATATTAAGGACTCATTGGGCGAATCGCCCTGGAACTGAAATCGGAACGCTCACTGACATTTGCCCTATCTGAAAGTCTGATAAACGCCGGAAAAATGACTAAGTCCAAAAAAAAAATTGTTTCAACTTTTTTCAATTTTACCCCCCATGTGATATATATTCTACCCACACACATTTGGAACTCTCCTGGGGTACCCTCACACATATTATTCCCTCATTTAGTGGATATTTTCAAAAAAAAGTGAAATTTTCAAAAATATAAAATATTGCTTGAAAACGACTAAATATCATGGACTCATTGTGCGAATCGCACTGAAACTGAAATCGGAACGCTCACTGACATTTCCCCTATCTGAAAGTCTGATAAACTCCGGAAAAATGACTGTCCAAAAAAAAATTTTTTTAAACTTTTTTCAATTTTACCCCCGTGGGATATATATTCTACCCACACACATTTGGAACTCTCCTGGGGTACCCTCACACATATTATTCCCTCATTTAGTGGATATTTTCACAAAAAAGTGAAATTTTCAAAAATCCAGAAATTGGCAGAAAATGTCTAAATATCAAGGACTCATTGGGCGAATCGCTCTGGAACTGAAATCGGAACGCTCACTGACATTTGCCCTATCTGAAAATCTGATAAAATGACTAAGTCCAAAACAAAAAAATTTTCAACTTTTTTCAATTTTATCCCCGTGGGATATATATTCTACCCACACACATTTGGGACTCTCCTGGGGTTCCCTCACACATATTTTTACCTCATTTAGTGGATATTTTCACAAAAAAGTGAAATTTTCAAAAATCCAACATATTGGCTGAAAACGACTAAATATTAAGGAATCATTGGGCGAATCGCTCTGGAACTGAAATCGGAACGCTCACTGACATTTGCCCTATCTGAAAGTCTGATAAACGCCGGGAAAATGACTAAGTCCAAAAAAAAAATTGTTTCAACTTTTTTCAATTTTACCCCCCATGTGATATATATTCTACCCACACACATTTGGAACTCTCCTGTGGTACCCTCACACATATTATGCCCTCATTTAGTGGATATTTTCACAAAAAAGTGAAATTTTCAAAAATCCAGAAATTGGCTGAAAATGTCTAAATATCAAGGACTCATTGGGAGAATCGCTCTGGAACTGAAATCGGAACGCTCACTGACATTTGCCCTATCTGAAAATCTGATAAAATGACTAAGTCCAAAACAAAAAAATTTTCAACTTTTTTCAATTTTATCCCCGTGGGATATATATTCTACCCACACACATTTGGAACTCTCCTGGGGTACCCTCACACATATTATTCCCTCATTTAGTGGATATTTTCACAAAAAAGTGATATTTTCAAAAATCAAAATATTGGCTGAAAACGACTAAATATCAAGGACTCATTGGGCGAATCGCTCTTTAACTGAAATCGGAACGCTCACTGACATTTCCCCTATCTGAAAGTCTGATAAACTCCGGAAAAATGAGTGTCCAAAAAAAAATTTTTTTCAACTTTTTTCAATTTTATCCCCGTGGGATATATATTCTACCCACACACATTTGGAACTCTCCTGGGGTACCCTCACACATATTATTCCCTCATTTAGTGGATATTTTCACAAAAGAGTGAAATTTTCAAAAATGCAGAAAATTGGCTGAAAAAGACTAAATATCAAGGACTCATTGGGCGAATCGCTCTGGAACTGAAATCACAATGCTCACTGACATTTCCCCTATCTGAAAGTCTGATAAACGCCGGAAAAATGACTAAGTCCAAAAAAAAAATTTTTTCAACTTTTTTCAATTTTACCCCCGTGGGATATATATTCTACCCACACACATTTGGAACTCTCTTGGGGTACCCTCACACATATTATTCCCTCATTTAGTGGATATTTTCACAAAAAAAGTGAAATTTTCAAAAATCCAGAAAATTGGCTGAAAACGACTAAATATCAAGGGCTCAGTGGGCGAATCGCTCTGGAACTGAAATTGGAACGCTCACTCACATTTCCCCTATCTGAAAGTCTGATAAACGCCGGAAAAATGACTAAGTCAAAGAAATTTTTTTTTTTTACTTTTTTCAATTTTACCCCGTGGGATATATATTCTACCCACACAAATTTGGAAATCTCCTGGGGTACACTCACACATATTATTCTCTCATTTAGTGGATATTTTCACAAAAAAGTGACATTTTCAAAAATCCTCAAAATTGGTTAAAAATGACTAAATATCAAGGACTCATTGGGCGAATCACTGTGGAACTGAAATCGGAAAGCTCACTGACATTTCCCGTATCTGAAAGTCTGATAAACGCCGGAAAAATGACTAAGTCCAAAAAAAATTTTTTTTAAACTTTTTTCAATTTTACCCTGGTGGGATATATATTCTACCCACACACATTTGGAACTCTCTTGGGGTACCCTCACACATATTATTCCCTCATTTAGTGGATATTTTCACAAAATAGTGAAATTTTCAAAAATCCAGAAAGTTGGCTGAAAACGACTAAATATCAAGGACTCATTGGGCGAATCGCTCTGGAACTGAAATCGGAATGCTCACTCACATTTCCCCTATCTGAAAGTATGATAAACGCCGGAAAAATGACAAAGTCAAAGAAATTTTTTTTTTTAACTTTTTTCAATTTTACCCCGTCGGATATAAATTCTACCCACACACATTTGGAACTCTCCTGGGGTACACTCACACATATTCTTCTCTCATTTAGTGGATATTTTCACAAAAAAGTGAAATTTTCAAAAATCCACAAAATTGGCTGAAAACGACTAAATATCAAGGACTCATTGTGCGAATCGCTGTGGAACTGAAATCGGAACGCTCACTGACATTTCCCGTATCTGAAAGTCTGATAAACGCCGGAAAAATGACTAAGTCCAAAAAAACATTTTTTTCAACTTTTTTCAATTTTACCTCCGTGGGATATATATTCTACCCACACACATTTGGAACTCTCCTGGGGTACCCTCACACATATTATTCCCTCATTTAGTGGATATTTTCACAAAAAAATGAAAGTTTCAAAAATCCAGAAAATTGGCTGAAAACGACTAAATATCAAGGACTCATTGGGCGAATCGCTCTGCAACTGATATCGGAATGCTCACTCACATTTCCCCTATCTGAAAGTCTGATAAACGCCGGAAAAATGACTAGGTCAAAGAAATTTTTTTTTTAAACTTTTTTCAATTTTACCCCGTGGGATATATATTCTACCCACACACATTTGGAACTCTCCTGGGGTACACTCACACATATTATTCTCTCATTTAGTGGATATTTTCACAAAAAAGTGAAATTTTCAAAAATCCACAAATTTGGCTGAAAACGACTAAATATCAAGGACTCATTGGGCGAATCGCTCTGGAACTGAAATCGGAACGCTCACTGACATTTCCCCTATCTGAAAGTCTGAAAAATGCCAGAAAAATGACTAAGTCCAAAAAAAAATTTTTTCAACTTTTTTCAATTTTATCCCCGTGGGATATGTATTCTACCCACACACATTTGGAACTCTTCTGGGGTACCCTCACACATATTATTCCCTCATTTAGTGGATATTTTCACAAAAAAGTGAAATTTTCAAAAATCCAAAAAATTGGCTGCAAACGACTAAATATGAAGGACTCATTGGGTGAATCGCTCTGGAACTGAAATCGGAACGCTCACTGACATTTCCCCTATCTGAAAGTCTGATAAACGCTGGAAAAATGACTAAGTCCCCCAAAAAAATTTTTTCAACTTTTTTCAATTTTACCCACGTGGGATATATATTGTACCCACACACATTTGGAATTCTCCTGGGGTACCCTCACACATATTATTCCCTCATTTAGTGGATATTTTCACAAAAAAGTGAAATTTTCAAAAATCCAGAAAATTGGCTGAAAACGACTAAATATCAAGGACTCATTGGGCGAATCGCTCTGGAACTGAAATCGGAACGCTCACTGACATTTCCCCTATCTGAAAGTCTGATAAACGCCGGAAAAATTACTAAGTCCCCAAAAAAAATTTTTTCAACTTTTATCAATTTTATCCCCGTGGGATATATATTCTACCCACACACATTTGGAACTCTCCTGGGGAACCCTCACACATATTATTCTGTCATTTAGTGGATATTTTCACAAAAAGTTAAATTTTCAAAAATCCAGAAAATTGGCTGAAAACGAATAAATATCAAGGACTCAATGGGCGAATCGCTCTGGAACTGAAATCGGAACGCTCACTGACAATTCCCCTATCTGAAAGTCTGCTAAATGCCGGAAAAATGACTAAGTCCCCAAAAAAAATTTTTTCAACTTTTTTCAATTTTACCCCCGTGGGATATATATTGTACCCACACACATTTGGAACTGTCCTGGGGTACCCTCACACATATTATTCCCTCATTTAGTGGATATTTTCACAAAAAAAGTGAAATTTTCAAAAATCCAGAAAATTGGCTGAAAACGACTAAATATCAAGGACTCAATGGGCGAATCGCTCTGGAACTGAAATCAGAACGCTCACTGACATTTCCCCTATCTGAAAGTCTGATAAACGACGGAAAAATTACTAAGTCCCAAAAAAAATTTTTTTCAACATTTTTCAATTTTACCCCGTGGGATAAAATTCTACCCACACACATTTGGAACTCTCCTGGGGTACTCTTACACATATTATTCCCTCATTTAGTGGATATTTTCACAAAAAAATGAAAGTTTCAAAAATCCAGAAAATTGGCTGAAAACGACTAAATATCAAGGACTCATTGGGCGAATCGCTCTGCAACTGATATCGGAATGCTCACTCACATTTCCCCTATCTGAAATTCTGATAAACGCCGGAAAAATGACTAAGTCAAAGAAAATTTTTTTTTAAACTTTTTTAAATTTTACCCCGTGGGATATATATTCTACCCACACACATTTGGAATTCTCCTGGGGTACACTCACACATATTATTCTCTCATTTAGTGGATATTTTCACAAAAAAGTAAAATTTTCAAAAATCCAAAAAATTGGCTGCAAACGACTAAATATGAAGGACTCATTGGGTGAATCGCTCTGGAACTGAAATCGGAACGCTCACTGACATTTCCCCTATCTGAAAGTCTGATAAACGCTGGAAAAATGACTAAGTCCCCCAAAAAAATTTTTTCAACTTTTTTCAATTTTACCCACGTGGGATATATATTGTACCCACACACATTTGGAATTCTCCTGGGGTACCCTCACACATATTATTCCCTCATTTAGTGGATATTTTCACAAAAAAGTGAAATTTTCAAAAATCCAGAAAATTGGCTGAAAACGACTAAATATCAAGGACTCATTGGGCGAATCGCTCTGGAACTGAAATCGGAACGCTCACTGACATTTCCCCTATGTGAAAGTCTGATAAACGCCGGAAAAATTACTAAGTCCCCAAAAAAAATTTTTTAAACTTTTATCAATTTTATCCCCGTGGGATATATATTCTACCCACACACATTTGGAACTCTCCTGGGGTACACTCACACATATTATTCTGTCATTTAGTGGATATTTTCACAAAAAGTTAAATTTTCAAAAATCCAGAAAATTGGCTGAAAACGAATAAATATCAAGGACTCAATGGGCGAATCGCTCTGGAACTGAAATCGGAACGCTCACTGACAATTCCCCTATCTGAAAGTATGATAAAGACGGAAAAATGACTAAGTCAAAGAAATTTTTTTTTTAAACTTTTTTCAATTTTACCCACGTGGGATATATATTCTACCCACACACATTTGGAACTCTCCTGGGGTAAACTCACACATATTGTTCTCTCATTTAGTGGATATTTTCACAAAAAAGTGAAATTTTCAAAAATCCACAAAATTGGCTGAAAACAACTAAATATCAAGGACTCATTGGGCGAATCGCTGTGGAACTGAAATCGGAACGCTCACTGACATTTCACGTATCTGAAAGTCTGATAAACGCCGGAAAAATGACTAAGTCCAAAAAAACATTTTTTTCAACTTTTTTCAATTTTACCCTGGTGGGATATATATTCTACCCACACACATTTGGAACTCTCCTGGGGTACCCTCACACATATTATTCCCTCATTTAGTGGATATTTTCACAAACAAAGTGACATTTTCAAAAATCCAGAAAATTGGCTGAAAACGACTCAATATGAAGGACTCATTTTGCGAATCGCTCTGCAACTGAAATCGGAACGCTCACTCACATTTCCCCTATCTGAAAGTCTGCTAAATGCCGGAAAAATGACTAAGTCCCCAAAAAAAATTTTTTCAACTTTTTTCAATTTTACCCCCGTGGGATATATATTGTACCCACACACATTTGGAACTCTCCTGGGGTACCCTCACACATATTATTCCCTCATTTAGTGGATATTTTCACAAAAAAAGTGAAATTTTCAAAAATCCAGAAAATTGGCTGAAAACGACTAAATATCAAGGACTCATTGGGCGAATCGCTCTGGAACTGAAATCAGAACGCTCACTGACATTTCCCCTATCTGAAAGTCTGATAAACGACGGAAAAATTACTAAGTCCCAAAAAAAATTTTTTTCAACATTTTTCAATTTTACCCCGTGGGATAAAATTCTACCCACACACATTTGGAACTCTCCTGGGGTACTCTTACACATATTATTCCCTCATTTAGTGGATATTTTCACAAAAAAATGAAAGTTTCAAAAATCCAGAAAATTGGCTGAAAACGACTAAATATCAAGGACTCATTGGGCGAATCGCTCTGCAACTGATATCGGAATGCTCACTCACATTTCCCCTATCTGAAATTCTGATAAACGCCGGAAAAATGACTAAGTCAAAGAAATTTTTTTTTTAAACTTTTTTCAATTTTACCCCGTGGGATATATATTCTACCCACACACATTTGGAACTCTCCTGGGGTACACTCACACATATTATTCTCTCATTTAGTGGATATTTTCACAAAAAAATGAAATTTTCAAAAATCCACAAATTTGGCTGAAAACGACTAAATATCAAGGACTCATTGGGCGAATCGCTCTGGAACTGAAATCGGAGCGCTCACTGACAATTCCCCTATCTGAAAGTCTGATAAACGACGGAAAAATGGCTAAGTCGCAAAAAAAAATTTTTTCAACTTTTTTCAATTTTACCCCCGTGGGATATATATTCTACCCACACACATTTGGAACTTTCCTTGGGTACCCTCACACATATTATTCTCTCATTTAGTGGATATTTTCACAAAAAAGTGAAATTTTCAAAAATCCAGAAAATTGGCTGAAAACGACTAAATATCAAATACTCATTGGGCGAATCGCTCTGGAACTGAAATCGGAACGCTCACTGACATTTCCCCTATCTGAAAGTCTGAAAAATGCCAGAAAAATGACTAAGTCCAAAAAAAATTTTTTTTCAACTTTTTTCAATTTTACCCCCGAGGGATATATATTCTACCCACACACATTTGGAACTCTCCTGGGGTACCCTCACACATATTATTCCCTCATTTAGTGGATATTTTTACAAAAAAAGTGAAATTTTCAAAAATCCAGAAAATTGGCTGAAAACGACTAAATATCAAGGACTCATTGAGCGAATCGCTCTGGAACTGAAATCGGAACGCTCACTGACATTTCCCCTATCTGAAAGTCTGATAAACGCCGGAAAAATGACTAAGTCCCCCAAAAAAATTTTTTCAACTTTTTTCAATTTTACCCACGTGGGATATATATTGTACCCACACACATTTGGAACTCTAGTGGGGAACCCTCACACATATTATTCTGTCATTTAGTGGATATTTTCACAAAAAGTTAAATTTTCAAAAATCCAGAAAATTGGCTGAAAACGACTAAATATCAAGGACTCAATGGGCGAATCGCTCTGGAACTGAAATCGGAACGCTCACTCACATTTCCCCTATCTGAAAGTATGATAAACGCCGGAAAAATTACTAAGTCAAAGAAATTTTTTTTTTAAACTTTTTTTCAATTTTACCCCGTGGGATATATATTCTACCGACACACATTTGGAACTCTCCTGGGGTACACTCACACATATTATTCCCTCATTTAGTGGATATTTTCACAAAAACGTGAAATTTTTAAAAATCCACAAAATTGGCTGAAAACGACTAAATATCAAGGACTCATTGGGCGAATCGCTCTGGAACTGAAATCGGAACGCTCACTGACATTTCCCGTATCTGAAAGTCTGATAAACGCCAGAAAAATGACTAAGTCCAAAAAAAAAATTTTTCAACTTTTTTCAATTTTATCCCCGTGGGATTTATATTCTACCCACACACATTTGGAACTCTCCTGGGGTACACTCACACTTATTATTCTCACATTTAGTGGATATTTTCACAAAAAAGTGAAATTTTCAAAAATCCAGAAAATTGACTGAAAACGACTAAATATCAAGGACTCATTGGGCGAATCGCTCTGGAACTGAAATCGGAACGCTCACTCACATTTCCCCTATCTGAAAGTCTGATAACGCCGGAAAAATGACTAAGTCAACAAAAAATTTTTTTTCAGCTTTTTTCAATTTTACCCCCGTGGGATATATATTCTACCCAAACACATTTGGGACTCTCCTGGGGTACACTCACACATATTATCCTCTCATTTAGTGGATATTTTCACAAAAAAGTGAAATTTTCAAAAATCCAGAAAATTGGCTGAAAATGTCTAAATATCAAGGACTCATTGGGCGAGTCGCTCTGGAACTGAAATCGGAACGCTCACTGACATTTCCCCTATCTGAAAGTCTGATAAACGCCGGAAAAATGACTAAGTCCAAAAAAAATTTTTTTTCAACTTTTTTCAATTTTACCCCCGAGGGATATATATTCTAACCACACACATTTGGAACTCTCCTTGGGTACCCTCACACATATTATTCCCTCATTTAGTGGATATTTTCACAAAAAAGTGACATTTTCAAAAATCCAGAAAATTGGCTGAAAACGACTAAATATCAAGGACTCATTGAGCGAATCGCTCTGGAACTGAAATCGGAACGCTCACTGACATTTCTCCTTTCTGAAAGTCTGATAAACGCCGGAAAAATTACTAAGTCCAAAAAAAAAATTTTTTCAACTTTTTTCAATTTTATCCCTGTGGGATATATATTCTACCCACACACATTTGGAACTCTCCTGGGGAACCCTCACACATATTATTCCCTCATCTAGTGGATTTTTTCACAAAAAAGTGAAATTTTCAAAAATCCAGAAAATTGGCTGAAAATGACTAAATATCAAGGACTCATTGGGCGAATCACTCTGGAACTGAAATCGGAACGCTCACTCACATTTCCCCTATCTGAAAGTGTGATAACGCCGGAAAAATGACTAAGTCCCAAAAAAAATTTTTTTCAACTTTTTTCAATTTTACCCCCGTGGGATATATATTCTACCCACACACATTTGGAACTCTCCTGGGGTACCCTCACACATATTATTCCCTCATTTAGTGGATATTTTCACAAAGAAGTGAAATTTTCAAAAATCCAGAAAATTGGCTGAAAACGACTAAATATCAAGGACTCAATGGGCGAATCGTTCTGGAACTGAAATCGGAACGCTCACTGACAATTCCCCTATCTGAAAGTCTGATAAACGACGGAAAAATGACTAAGTCCAAAAAAAAATTTTTTTTTAAACTTTTTTCAATTTTACCCCCGTGGGATATATATTCTACCCACATACATTTGGAAATCTCCTTGGGTACCCTCACACATATTATTCTCTCATTTAGTGTATATTTTCACAAAAAAGTGAAATTTTCAAAAATCCAGAAAATTGGCTGAAAACGACTAAATATCAAGGACTCAATGGGTGAATCGCTCTGGATCTGAAATCGGAACGCTCACTCACATTTCCCCTATCTGAAAGTCTGATAACGCTAGAAAAATGACTAAGTCCAAAAAAAAAATTTTTTCAACTTTTTTCAATTTTACCCCCGTGGGATATATATTCTACCCACACACATTTGGAACTCTCCTGGGGTACCCTCACACATATTATTCCCTCATTTAGTGGATATTTTCACAAAAAAGTGAAATTTTCAAAAATCTAAAAAATTGGCTGAAAACGACTAAATATCAAGGACTCAATGGGCGAATCGCTCTGGAACTGAAATCGGAACGCTCACTGACAATTCCCCTATCTGAAAGACTGATAAACGATGGAAAAATGACTAAGTCCAAAAAAAATTTTTTTTCAACTTTTTTCAATTTTACCCGCGTGGGATATATATTCTACCCACACACATTTGGAACTCTCCTGGGGTACCCTCACACATATTATTCCCTCATTTAGTGGATATTTTCACAAAAAAGTGAAATTTTCAAAAATACAGAAAATTGGCTGAAAACGTCTAAATATCAAGGACTCATTGGGCGAGTCGCTCTGGAACAGAAATCGGAACGCTCACTGACATTTCCCCTATCTGAAAGTCTGATAAATGCCAGAAAAATGACTAAGTCCCAAAAAAATTTTTTTTCAACTTTTTTAAATTTTACCCCCTTGGGATATATATTCTACCCACACACATTTGGAACTCTCCTGGGGTACCCTCACACATATTATTCCCTCATTTAGTGGATATTTTCACAAAGAAGTGAAATTTTCAAAAATCCAGAAACTTGGCTGAAAACGACTAAATATCAAGGACTCAATGGGCGAATCGTTCTGGAACTGAAATTGGAACGCTCACTGACAATTCCCCTATCTGAAAGTCTGATAAATGACGGAAAAATGACTAAGTCCAAAAAAAAATTTTTTTTTAAACTTTTTTCAATTTTACCCCCGTGGGATATATATTCTACCCACATACATTTGGAAATCTCCTTGGGTACCCTCACACATATTATTCTCTCATTTAGTGTATATTTTCACAAAAAAGTGAAATTTTCAAAAATCCAGAAAATTGGCTGAAAACGACTAAATATCAAGGACTCATTGGGCGAATCGCTCTGGATCTGAAATCGGAACGCTCACTCACATTTCCCCTATCTGAAAGTCTGATAAACGCCGGAAAAATGACTAAGTCAAAGAAATTTTTTTTTTTAACTTTTTTCAATTTTACCCCGTGGGATATATATTCTACCCACACACATTTGGAACTCTCCTGTGGTACACTCACACTTATTATTCTCTCATTTAGTGGATATTTTCACAAAAAAGTGAAATTTTCAAAAATCCAGAAAATTGGCTGAAAACGACTAAATATCAAGGACTCATTGGGCGAATCGCTCTGGAACTGAAATCGGAATGCTCACTGACATTTCCCCTATCTGAAAGTCTGATAAACGCAGGAAAAATGACTAAGTCCAAAAAAAATTTTTTTTCAACTTTTTTCAATTTTATCCCCGTAGGATATATACTCTACCCACACACATTTGGAACTCTCCTGGTGTACCCTCATACATATTACTCCCTCATTTAGTGGATATTTTCACAAAAAAGTGAAATTTTCAAAATTCCAGAAAATTGGCTGAAAACGACTAAATATCAAGGACTCATTGGGCGAATCGCTCTGGAACTGAAATCGGAACGCTCACTGACATTTCCCCTATCTGAAAGTTTGATAAACGCCGGAAAAATGACTAAGTCAAAGAAAAAAATTTTTTCAACTTTTTTCAATTTTACCCCGGTGGGATATATATTCTACCCACACACATTTGGAACTCTCCTGGGGTACCCTCACACATATTATTCCCTTATTTAGTGGATATTTTCACAAAAAGGTGAAATTTTCAAAAATCCAGAAAATTGGCTGAAAACGTCTAAATATCAAGGACTCATTGGGCGAATCGCTCTGGAACTGAAATCGGAACGCTCACTCACATTTCCCCTATCTGAAAGTCTGATAAACGCCGGAAAAATGACTAAGTCAAAGAAATTTTTTTTTTTAACTTTTTTCAATTTTACCCCGTGGGATATATATTCTACCCACACACATTTGTAACTCTCCTGGGGTACACTCACACTTATTATTCTCTCATTTAGTGGATATTTTCACAAAAAAGTGAAATTTTCAAAAATCCACAAAATTGGCTGAAAACGACTAAATATCAAAGACTCATTGGGCGAATCGCTATGGAACTGAAATCGGAACGCTCACTGACATTTCCCCTATCTGAAAGACTGATAAACGCCGGAAAAATGACTAAGTCCAAAAAAAAATTTTTTTCAACTTTTTTAAATTTTACCCCCGTGGGATATATATTCTACCCAAACACATTTGGGACTCTCCTGGGGTACACTCACACATATTATCCTCTCATTTAGTGGATATTTTCACAAAAAAGTGAAATTTTCAAAAATCCAGAAAATTGGCTGAAAACGTCTAAATATCAAGGACTCATTGGGCGAATCGCTCTGGAACTGAAATCGGAATGCTCACTGACATTTCCACTATCTGAAAGTCTGATAAATGCCGGAAAAATGACTGTCGAAAAAAAAATTTTTTTCAACTTTTTTCAATTTTACCCCCGAGGGATATATATTCTAACCACACACATTTGGAAGTCTCCTTGGGTACACTCACACATATTGTTCCCTCATTTAGTGGATATTTTCACAAAAAAGTGACATTTTCAAAAATCCAGAAAATTGGCTGAAAACGACTAAATATCAAGGACTCATTGTGCGAATCGCTCTGGAACTGAAATCGGAACGCTCACTGACATTTCCACTATCTGAAAGTCTGATAAACGCCGTAAAAATTACTAAGTCCAAAAAAAATTTTTTTTCAGCTTTTTTACATTTTACCCCCGAGGGATATATATTCTAACCACACACATTTGGAACTCTCCTTGGGTACACTCACACATATTGTTCCCTCATTTAGTGGATATTTTCACAAAAAGGTGACATTTTCAAAAATCCAGAAAATTGGCTGAAAACGTCTAAATATCAAGGACTCATTGGGCGAATCGCTCTGGAACTGAAATCGGAACGCTCACTCACATTTCCCCTATCTGAAAGTCTGATAACGCCGGAAAAATGACTAAGTCCACAAAAAAAATTTTTTCAGCTTTTTTCAATTTTACCCCCGTGGGATATATATTCTACCCACACACATTTGGAACTCTCCTGGGGTACCCTCACACATATTATTCCCTCATATAGTGGATATTTTCACAAAAAAGTGAAATTTTCAAAATTCCAGAAAATTGGCTGAAAACGACTAAATATCAAGGACTCATTGGGCGAATCGCTCTGGAACTGAAATCGGAACGCTCACTGACATTTCCCCTATCTGAAAGTCTGATAAACGCCGGAAAAATGACTAAGTCAAAGAAAAAAAATTTTTCAACTTTTTTTAATTTTACCCCGGTGGGATATATATTCTACCCACACACATTTGGAACTCTCCTGGGGTACCCTCACACATATTATTCCCTCATTTAGTGGATATTTTCACAAAAAAAGTGCCATTTTCAAAAATCCAGAAAATTGGCTGAAAACGACTAAATATCAAGGACTCAATGGGCGAATTGTTCTGGAACTGAAATCGGAACGCTCACTGATAATTCCCCTATCTGAAAGTCTGATAAACGACAGAAAAATGACTAAGTACCAAAAAAAAATTTTTTTTTAACTTTTGTCAATTTTACCCCCGTGGGATATATATTCTACCCACATGCATTAGGAACTCTCCTTGGGTACCCTCACACATATTATTCTCTCATTTAGTGGATATTTTCACAAAAAAGTGAAATTTTCAAAAATCCAGAAAATTGGCTGAAAACGACTAAATATCAAGGACTCATTGGGCGAATCACTCTGGAACTGAAATCGGAACGCTCACTCACATTTCCCCTATCTGAAAGTCTGATAACGCCCGAAAAATGACTAAGTCCCAAAAAAAATTTTTTTCAACTTTTTTCAATTTTACCCCCTTGGGATATATATTCTACCCACACACATTTGGAACTCTCCTGGGGTACCCTCACACATATTATTCCCTCATTTAGTGGATATTTTCACAAAGAAGTGAAATTTTCAAAAATCCAGAAACTTGGCTGAAAACGACTAAATATCAAGGACTCAATGGGCGAATCGTTCTGGAACTGAAATCGGAACGCTCACTGACATTTTCCCTATCTGAAAGTCTGATAAATGCCGGAAAAATGACTGTCGAAAAAAAAATTTTTTTCAACTTTTTTCAATTTTACCCCCGAGGGATATATATTCTAACCACACACATTTGGAACTCTCCTTGGGTACACTCACACATATTGTTCCCTCATTTAGTGGATATTTTCACAAAAAAGTGACATTTTCAAAAATCCAGAAAATTGGCTGAAAACGACTAAATATCAAGGACTCATTGAGCGAATCGCTCTGGAACTGAAATCGGAACGCTCACTGACATTTCCACTATCTGAAAGTCTGATAAACGCCGTAAAAATTACTAAGTCCAAAAAAAATTTTTTTTCAGCTTTTTTACATTTTACCCCCGTGGGATATATATTCTACCCACACACATTTGGAACTCTCCTGGGGTACCCTCACACATATTATTCCCTTATTTAGTGGATATTTTCACAAAAAGGTGAAATTTTCAAAAATCCAGAAAATTGGCTGAAAACGTCTAAATATCAAGGACTCATTGGGCGAATCGCTCTGGAACTGAAATCGGAACGCTCACTCACATTTCCCCTATCTGAAAGTCTGATAACGCAGGAAAAATGACTAAGTCCACAAAAAAAATTTTTTCAGCTTTTTTCAATTTTACCCCCGTGGGATATATATTCTACCCACACACATTTGGAACTCTCCTGGGGTACCCTCACACATATTATTCCCTCATTTAGTGGATATTTTCACAAAAAAGTGAAATTTTCAAAAATCCAGAAAATTGGCTGAAAACGACTAAATATCAAGGACTCATTGGGCGAATCACTCTGGAACGGAAATCGGAACGCTCACTCACATTTCCCCTATCTGAAAGTCTGATAAACGCCGGAAAAATGAGTAAGTCCAAAAAAAATTTTTTTTCAACTTTTTTCAATTTTACCCGCGTGGGATATATATTCTACCCACACACATTTGGAACTCTCCTGGGGTACCCTCACACATATTATTCCCTGATTTAGTGGATATTTTCACAAAAAGGTGAAATTTTCAAAAATCCAGAAAATTGGCTGAAAACGTCTAAATATCAAGGACTCATTGGGCGAATCGCTCTGGAACTGAAATCGGAACGCTCACTCACATTTCCCCTATCTGAAAGTCTGATAAACGCCGGAAAAATGACTAAGTCAAAGAAATTTTTTTTTTTAACTTTTTTCAATTTTACCCCGTGGGATATATATTCTACCCACACACATTTGGAACTCTCCTGTGGTACACTCACACTTATTATTCTCTCATTTAGTGGATATTTTCACAAAAAAGTAAAATTTTCAAAAATCTAGAAAATTGGCTGAAAACGACTAAATATCAAGGACTCATTGGGCGAATCGCTCTGGAACTGAAATCGGAATGCTCACTGACATTTCCCCTATCTGAAAGTCTGATAAACGCAGGAAAAATGACTAAGTCCAAAAAAAATTTTTTTTCAACTTTTTTCAATTTTATCCCCGTGGGATATATACTCTACCCACACACATTTGGAACTCTCCTGGTGTACCCTCACACATATTACTCCCTCATTTAGTGGATATTTTCACAAAAAAGTGAAATTTTCAAAATTCCAGAAAATTGGCTGAAAACGACTAAATATCAAGGACTCATTGGGCGAATCGCTCTGGAACTGAAATCGGAACGCTCACTGACATTTCCACTATCTGAAAGTCTGATAAACGCCGGAAAAATGACTAAGTCCAAAAAAAAAATTTTTTCAACTTTTTTAAATTTTACCCCCGTGGGATATATATTCTACCCACACACATTTGGAACTCTCCTGGGGTACCCTCACACATATTATTCCCTTATTTAGTGGATATTTTCACAAAAAGGTGAAATTTTCAAAAATCCAGAAAATTGGCTGAAAACGTCTAAATATCAAGGACTCATTGGGCGAATCGCTCTGGAACTGAAATCGGAACGCTCACTCACATTTCCCCTATCTGAAAGTCTGATAAACGCCGGAAAAATGACTAAGTCAAAGAAATTTTTTTTTTTTACTTTTTTCAATTTTACCCCGTGGGATATATATTCTACCCACACACATTTGTAACTCTCCTGGGGTACACTCACACTTATTATTCTCTCATTTAGTGGATATTTTCACAAAAAAGTGAAATTTTCAAAAATCCAGAAAATTGGCTGAAAACGACTAAATATCAAGGACTCATTGGGCGAATCACTCTGGAACGGAAATCGGAACGCTCACTCACATTTCCCCTATCTGAAAGTCTGATAAACGCCGGAAAAATGACTAAGTCCAAAAAAAAATTTTTTTCAACTTTTTTCAATTTTACCCGCGTGGGATATATATTCTACCCACACACATTTGGAACTCTCCTGGGGTACCCTCACACATATTATTCCCTGATTTAGTGGATATTTTCACAAAAAGGTGAAATTTTCAAAAATCCAGAAAATTGGCTGAAAACGTCTAAATATCAAGGACTCATTGGGCGAATCGCTCTGGAACTGAAATCGGAACGCTCACTCACATTTCCCCTATCTGAAAGTCTGATAAACGCCGGAAAAATGACTAAGTCAAAGAAATTTTTTTTTTTTACTTTTTTCAATTTTACCCCGTGGGATATATATTCTACCCAAACACATTTGGGGCTCTCCTGGGGTACACTCACACATATTGTTCCCTCATTTAGTGGATATTTTCACAAAAAAGTGACATTTTCAAAAATCCAGAAAATTGGCTGAAAACGACTAAATATCAAGGACTCATTGAGCGAATCGCTCTGGAACTGAAATCGGAACGCTCACTGACATTTCCACTATCTGAAAGTCTGATAAAAGCCGTAAAAATTACTAAGTCCAAAAAAAATTTTTTTTCAGCTTTTTTACATTTTACCCCCGTGGGATATATATTCTACCCACACACATTTGGGACTCTCCTGGGGTACACTCACACATATTATTCCCTTATTTAGTGGATATTTTCACAAAAAGGTGAAATTTTCAAAAATCCAGAAAATTGGCTGAAAACGTCTAAATATCAAGGACTCATTGGGCGAATCGCTCTGGAACTGAAATCGGAACGCAAACTGATAATTCCCCTATCTGAAAGTCTGATAAACGACGGAAAAATGACTAAGTCCCAAAAAAAAATTTTTTTTTAACTTTTGTCAATTTTACCCCCGTGGGATATATATTCTACCCACATGCATTTGGAACTCTCCTTGGGTACCCTCACACATATTATTCTCTCATTTAGTGGATATTTTCACAAAAAAGTGAAATTTTCAAAAATCCAGAAAATTGGCTGAAAACGACTAAATATCAAGGAATCATTGGGCGAATCGCTCTGGATCTGAAATCGGAACACTCACTCACATTTCCCCTATCTGAAAGTATGATAACGCTAGAAAAATGACTAAGTCCCAAAAAAAATTTTTTTCAACTTTTTTCAATTTTACCCCCGTGGGATATATATTCTACCCACACACATTTGGAACTCTCCTGGGGTACCCTCACACATATTATTCACTCATTTAGTGGATATTTTCACAACAAAGTGAAATTTTCAAAAATCCAGAAAATTGGCTGAAATCGACTAAATATCAAGGACTCATTGGGCGAATCGCTCTGGAACTGAAATTGGAACGCTCACTGACATTTGCCCTATCTGAAAGTCTAATAAACGCCGGAAAAATGACTAAGTCCAAAAAAAAAATTGTTTCAACTTTTTTCAATTTTACCCCCGTGGGATATATATTCTACCCACACACATTTGGAACTCTCCTGGGGTACCCTCACACATATTATTCCCACATTTAGTGGATTTTTCCCAAAAAAGTGAAATTTTCAAAAATCCAGAAAATTGGCTGAAAACGACTAAATAACAAGGACTCGTTGGGAGAATCGCTCTGGAACTGAAATCGGAACGCTCACTGACATTTCCCCTTTCTGAAAGTCTAATAAACGCCGGAAAAATGACTAAGTCAAAAAAAAAAATTGTTTCAACTTTTTTCAATTTTACCCCTGTGGGATATATATTCTACCCACACACATTTGGAACTCTCCTGGGATACCCTGACACATATTATTCCCTCATTTAGTGGATATTTTCACAAAAAAGTGAAATTTTCAAAAATCCAGAAAATTGGCTGAAAACGTCTAAATAACAAGGACTCATTGGGCGAATCGCTCTGGAACTGAAATCAGGACGCTTACTGACATTTCCCCTTTCTGAAAGTCTAATAAACGCCGGAAAAATGACTAAGTCCAAAAAAAAAATAGTTTCAACTTTTTTCAATTTTAACCCCGTGGGATATATATTCTACCCACACACATTTGGAACTCTCCTGAGGTACCCTCACACATATTATTCCCTCATTTAGTGGATATTTTCACAAAAAAGTGAAATTTTCAAAAATCCAGAAAATTGGCTGAAAACGACTAAATAACAAGGACTCATTGGGCGAATCGCTCTGGAACTGAAATCGCAACGCTCACTGACATTTCCCCTTTCTGAAAGTATAATAAACGTCGGAAAAATGACTAAGTCAAAAAAAAAAATTGTTTCAACTTTTTTCAATTTTACCCCTGTGGGATATATATTCTACCCACACACATTTGGAACTCTTCTGGGGTACCCTCACACATATTATTCCCTCATTTAGTGGATATTTTCACAAAAAAGTGAAATTTTCAAAAATCCAGAAAATTGGCTGAAAACGTCTAAATAACAAGGACTCATTGGGCGAATCACTCTGGAACTGAAATCAGGACGCTTACTGACATTTCCCCTTTCTGAAAGTCTAATAAACGCCGGAAAAATGACTAAGTCCAAAAGAAAAATGTTTTCATCTTTTTTCAATTTTACCCACATGGGATATATATTCTACCCACACACATTTGGAACTCTCCTGGGGTACCCTCACACATATTATTCTCTCATTTAGTGGATATTTTCATAAAAAAGTGAAATTTTCAAAAATCCAGAAAATTGGCTGAAAACGACTAAATAACAAGGACTCATTGGGCGAATCGCTCTGGAACTGAAATTGGAACGCTCACTGACAATTGCCCTATCTGAAAGTCTGATAAACGCCGGAAAAATGACTAAGTCCAAAAGAAAAATGTTTTCATCTTTTTTCAATTTTACCCACATGGGATATATATTCTATACACACACATGTGGAACTCTCCTGGGGTACCCTCACACATATTATTCTCTCATTTAGTGGATATTTTCACAAAAAAGTGAAATTTTCAAAAATCCAGAAAATTGGCTGAAAATGACTAAATATGAAGGACTCATTGGGAGAATCACTCTGGAACTGAAATCGGAACGCTCACTGACATTTCCCCTATCTGAAAGTCTGATAAACGCCAGAAAAATGACTAAGTCCAAAAGAAAAATGATTTCATCTTTTTTCAATTTTTCCCCCGTGGGATATATATTCTACCCACACACATTTGGAACTCTCCTGGGTTACCCTCGCACATATTATTCCCTCATTTCGTGGATATTTTCACAAAAAAGTGAAATTTTCAAAAATCCAGAAAATTGGCTGAAAACGACTAAATAACAAGGACTCATTGGGCGAATCGCTCTGGAACTGAAATTGGAACGCTCACTGACAATTGCCCTATCTGAAAGTCTGATAAACGCCGGAAAAATGACTAAGTCCGAAAGAAAAATGTTTTAATCTTTTTTCAATTTTACCCACATGGGATATATATTCTATACACACACATGTGGAACTCTCCTGGTGTACGCTCACACATATTATTCCCTCATTTGGTGGATATTTTCACAAAAAAGCAAAATTTTCAAAAATTCAGAAAATTGGCTGAAAACGACTAAATATTAAAGACTTTTTGGGCGAATCGCTCTGGAACTGAAATTTAATGCTCACTGTCATTTCCCCTATCTGACAGTCTGATAAACGTCGGAAAAATGACTAAGTCCAAAAAAAAAAATTTTTCAACTTTTTTCAATTTTACCCCCGTGGTATATATATTCTACCCACTCACATTTGGAACTCTCCTGGGGTACCCTCACACATATTATTCCCTCATTTAGCGGATATTTTCACAAAAAAGTGAAATTTTCAAAATTCAGAAAATTGGCTGAAAACGACTAAATATTAAAAACTCATTGGGCGAATCGCTCTGGAACTGAAATTGGAACGCTCACTGACAATTGCCCTATCTGAGAGTCTGATGAACGCCGGAAAAATGACTAAGTCCAAAAGAAAAATTTTTTCAACTTTTTTCAATTTAACTTCCGTGGGATATATATTCTACCCACACACATTTGGAACTCTCCTGGGGTACCCTCACACATATTATTCCCTCATTTAGTGGATATTTTCATAAAAAAGTGAAATTTTCAAAAATACAGAAAATTGGCTGAAAACGACTAAATAACAAGGACTCATTGGGCGAATCGCTCTGGAACTGAAATCGGAACGCTCACTCACATTTCCCCTATCTGAAAGTCTGATAAACGCCGGAAAAATGACTAAGTCCAAAAAAAAATTTTTTTCAACTTTTATCAATTTTACCCCCGTGGGATATATATTCTACCCACACACATTTGGAACTCTCCTGGGGTACCCTCACACATATTATTCCCTCATTTAGTGGATATTTTCACAAAAAAAGGGAAATTTTCAAAAATCCAGAAATTGGCTGAAAACGACGAAATATCAAGGACTCATTGGGCGAATTGCTCTGGAACTGAAATCGGAAGGCTCACTGTCATTTCCACTATCTGACAGTCTGATAAACGCCGGAAAAATGACTAAGTCCAAAAAAAAAGTAGTTTCAACAGTTTTCAACTTTACCCCCGTGGGATATATGTTCTACCCACACACATTTGGAACTCTCCTGGGGTACCCTCACACATATTATTCCCTCATTTCGTGGATATTTTCACAAAAAAGTGAAATTTTCAAAAATCCAGAAAATTGGCTGAAAACGACTAAATAACAAGGACTTATTGGGCGAATCGCTCTGGAACTGAAATCGCAACGCTCACTGACATTTCCCCTATCTGAAAGTCTGATGAACGCCGTAAAAATTACTAAATCCAAAAAAAAAAATTTTCAACTTTTTTCAATTTTACACCCGTGGGATATACTGTATATTCTACTCACACACATTTGGAACTCTCCTGAAGTACCCTCACACATATTATTCCCTCACTTAGTGGATATTTTCACAAGAAAGTGAAATTTTCAAAAATCCAAAATATTTGCTGAAAAGGACTAAATATCAAGGACTCATTGGGCGAATCGCTCTGGAACTGAAATCGGAACGCTCACTGACATTTGCCCTATCTGAAAGTCTGATAAAATGACTAAGTCCCCAAAAAAAATTTTTCCAACTTTTTTCAATTTTACCCCCGTGGGTTATATATTCTACCCACACACATTTGGAACTCTCCTGGGGTACCCTCACACATATTATTCCCTCATTTAGTGGATATTTTCACAAAAAAGTGAAATTTTCAAAAATCCTGAAATTGGCTGAAAACGTCTAAATAACAAGGACTCATTGGGCGAATCGGTCTGGAACTGAAATCGGAATGCTCACTGTCATTTGCCCTATCTGAAAGTTTGATAAACGCCGGAAAAATGACTAAGTCAAAAAAAAAAAAATTTTCAACTTTTTTCAATTTTACCCCTGTGGGATATATATTCTACCCACACACATTTGGAACTCTCCTGGGGTACCCTCACACATATTATTCCCTCATTTAGTGGATATTTTCACAAAAAAAGAGAAATTTTCAAAAATCCAGAAATTGGCTGAAAACGACGAAATATCAAGGACTCATTGGGCGAATTGCTCTGGAACTGAAATCGGAAGGCTCACTGTCATTTCCACTATCTGACAGTCTGATAAACGCCGGAAAAATGACTAAGTCCAAAAAAAAAGTAGTTTCAACAGTTTTCAATTTTACCCCCGTGGGATATATGTTCTACCCACACACATTTGGAACTCTCCTGGGGTACCCTCACACATATTATTCCCTCATTTCGTGGATATTTTCACAAAAAAGTGAAATTTTCAAAAATCCAGAAAATTGGCTGAAAACGACTAAATAACAAGGACTTATTGGGCGAATCGCTCTGGAACTGAAATCGCAACGCTCACTGACATTTCCCCTATCTGAAAGTCTGATGAACGCCGTAAAAATTACTAAATCCAAAAAAAAAAATTTTCAACTTTTTTCAATTTTACACCCGTGGGATATACTGTATATTCTACTCACACACATTTAGAACTCTCCTGAAGTACCCTCACACATATTATTCCCTCACTTAGTGGATATTTTCACAAAAAAGTGAAATTTTCAAAAATTCAGAAAATTGGCTTGAAAATGACTAAATATCAAGGACTCATCCGGCGAATCGCTCTGGAGCTGAAATCGGAATGCTCACTGACATTTCCCCTATCTGAAAGTCTGATAAACGCCGGAAAGATGACTAAGTCCAAAAAAAAATTTTTTTAAACTTTTTTCAATTTTACCCCCGTGGGATATATATTCTACCCACACACATTTGGAACTCTCCTGGGGTACCCTCACACATATTATTCCCTCATTTAGTGGATATTTTTACAAAAAAGTGAAATTTTCAAAAATCCAAAATATTGGCTGAAAACGACTAAATATCAAGGACTCATTGGTCGAATCGCTCTGGAACTGAAATCGGAACGCTCACTGACATTTCCCCTATCTGAAAGTCTGATAAACGCCGGAAAAATGACTAAGTCCAAAAAAAAATAATTTTCAACTTTTTTCAATTTTACCCCCATGGGATATATATTCTACCCACACACATTTGGAACTCTCCTGGGGTACCCTCACACATATTATTCCCTCATTTAGTGGATATTTTCACAAGAAAGTGAAATTTTCAAAAATCCAAAATATTTGCTGAAAAGGACTAAATATCAAGGACTCATTGGGCGAATCGCTCTGGAACTGAAATCGGAACGCTCACTGACATTTGCCCTATCTGAAAGTCTGATAAAATGACTAAGTCCCCAAAAAAAATTTTTCCAACTTTTTTCAATTTTACCCCCGTGGGTTATATATTCTACCCACACATATTTGGAACTCTCCTGGGGTACCCTCACACATATTATTCCCTCATTTAGTGGATATTTTTACAAAAAAGTGAAATTTTCAAAAATCCAAAATATTGGCTGAAAACGACTAAATATCAAGGACTCATTGGGCGAATCACTCTGGAACTGAAATCGGAACGCTCACTGACATTTCCCCTATCTGAAATTTCTGATAAACGCCAGAAAAATGACTAAGTCCAAAAAAAAAAAATTTTTCAACTTTTTCCAATTTTACCCCCGTGGGATATATATTCTACCCACTCACATTTGGAACTCTCCTGGGGTACCCTCACACATATTATTCCCTCATTTAGTGGATATTTTCACAAAAAAGTGAAATTTTCAAAAATCCAGAAAATTGGCTGAAAACGACTAAATTTCAAGGACTCATTGGATGAATCGCTCTGGAACTGAAATCGGAACGCTCACTGACATTTCCCCTATCTGAAATTTCTGATAAACGCCAGAAAAATGACTAAGTCCAAAAAAAAAAAATTTTTCAACTTTTTCCAATTTTACCCCCGTGGGATATATATTCTACCCACTCACATTTGGAACTCTCCTGGGGTACCCTCACACATATTATTCCCTCATTTAGTGGATATTTTCACAAAAAAGTGAAATTTTCAAAAATCCAGAAAATTGGCTGAAAACGACTAAATTTCAAGGACTCATTGGATGAATCGCTCTGGAACTGAAATCGGAACGCTCACTGACATTTCCCCTATCTGAAAGTCTGATAAACGCCGGAAAAATGATAAGTCCAAAAAAAAATTTTTTTCAATTTTACCCCCGTGGGATATATATTCTACCGACACACATTTGGAACTCTCCTGGGGTAACCTCACACATATTATTCCCTAATTTAGTGGATATTCTCACAAAAAAGTGAAATTTTCAAAAATTCAGAAAATTGGCTTGAAAATGACTAAATATCAAGGACTCATCCGGCGAATCGCTCTGGAATTGAAATCGGAATGCTCACTGACACTTCCCCTATCTGAAAGTCTGATAAACGCCAGAAAAATGACTAAGTCCAAAAAAAAAATTTTTTTCAACTTTTTTCAATTTTACCCCTGTGGGATATATATTCTACCCACACACATTTGGAACTCTCCTGTGGTACCCTCACACATATTATTCCCTCACTTAGAGGATATTTTCACAAAAAAGTGAAATTTTCAAAAACCCAAAATATTGGCTGAAAATGACTAAATATCAAGGACTCATTGGGCAAATCGCTCTGGAACTGAAATCGGAACGCTCACTGACATTTACCCTATCTGAAAGTCTGATAAACGCCGGAAAAATGACTAAGTCCCAAAAAATTTTTTTTCAACTTTTTTCAATTTTACCCCGTGGGATATATATTCTACCCACACACATTTGGAACACTGCTGGGGTACCCTCACACATATTATTCCCTCATTTCATGGATATTTTCACAAAAAAGTAAAATTTTCAAAAATCCAAAATATTGGCTGAAAACGACTAAATATCAAGGACTCATTGGGAGAATCGCACTGGAACTGAAATCGGAACGCTCACAGAGATTTGCGCTATCTGAAAGTCTGATAAAATGACTAAGTACAAAAAAAATTTTTTTTAAACTTTTTTCAATTTTACCCCCGTGGGATATATATTCTATCCACACACATTTGGAACTCTCCTGGGGTACCCTCACAGATATTATTCCCTCATTTAGTGGATATATTCACAAAAAAGTGAAATTTTCAAAAATCCCGAAAATTGGCTGAAAACGACTAAATATCAAGGACTCATTGGATGATAAACTCTGGAACTGAAATCGGAAAGCTCAATGACATTTCCCCTATCTGAAAGACTGATAAACTCCGGAAAAATGACTAAGTAAAAAAAAATAATTTTTTCAACTTTTTTCAATTTTACCCCCGTGGGATATATATTCTACCCACACACATTTCGAACTCTCCTGGGGTACCCTCACACATATTATTCCCTCATTTAGTGGATATTTTCACAAAAAAGTGAAATTTTCAAAAATCCAAAATATTGGCTGAAAACAACTAAATATCAAGGACTCATTGGGCGAAAAACTCTGGAACTGAAATCGGAAAGCTCACAGACATTTCCCCTATCTGAAAGACTGATAAACTCCGGAAAAATGACTAAGTCCAAAAAAATATTTTTTTCAACTTTTTTCAATTTCACCCCCGTGGGATATATATTCTACCCACACACATTTCGAACTCTCCTGTGGTACCCTCACAGATATTATTCCCTCATTTAGTGGATATATTCACAAAAAAGTGAAATTTTCAAAAATCCAGAAAATTGGCTGAAAACGACTAAATATCAAGTACTCATTGGGCGAATCGCTCTGGAACTGAAATCGGAACACTCAATGACATTTGTCCTATCTGAAAGTCAGATAAATGCAGGAAAAATGACTAAGTCCAAAAAAAAAAATTTTTCAACTTTTTTCAGATTTACCCCCGTGGGATATATATTCTACCCACACACATTTGGAACTCTCCTGAAGTACCCTCACACATATTATTCCCTCACTTAGTGGATATTTTCACAAAAAAGTGAAATTTTCAAAAATGCAGAAAATTGGCTGAAAACGACTAAATATCAAGTACTCATTGGGCGAATCGCTCTGGAATTGAAATCGGAACACTCAATGACATTTGTCCTATCTGAAAGTCTGATAAAATGACTAAGTCCAAAAAAAATTTTTTTCAACTTTTTTCAATTTTACCCCCGTGGGATATATATTGTACCCACACACATTTGGAACTCTCCTGGGGTACCCTCACAGATATTATTCCCTCATTTAGTGGATATTTTTACAAAAAAGTGAAATTTTCAAAAATCCAAAATATTGGCTGAAAACGACTAAATATCAAGGACTCATTTGGCGAATCGCTCTGGAACTGAAATCGGAACGCTCACTGACATTTCCCCTATCTGAAAGTCAGATAAATGCAGGAAAAATGACTAAGTCCAAAAAAAAAATTTTTCAACTTTTTTCAGATTTACCCCCGTGGGATATATATTCTACCCACACACATTTGGAACTCTCCTGGGGTACCCTCACAGATATTATTCCCTCATTTAGTGGATATTTTCACAAAAAAGTGAAATTTTCAAAAATTCAGAAAATTGCCTGAAAACGACGAAATATCAAGGACTCATTGGATGAATCGCTCTGGAACTGAACTCGGAACGCTCACTGACATTTCCCCTATCTGAAATTTCTGATAAATGGCGGAAAAATGATTAAGTCCAAAAAAAAACATTTTTCAACTTTTTTCAATTTTACCCGCGTGGGATATATATTCTTCCCACACACATTTGGAACTCTCCTGGGGTACCCTCACACATATTATTCCCTCATTTAGTGGATATTTTTACAAAAAAGTGAAATTTTCAAAAATCCAAAATATTGGCTGAAAACGACTAAATATCAAGGACTCATTTGGCGAATCGCTCTGGAACTGAAATCGGAACGCTCACTGACATTTCCCCTATCTGAAAGTCAGATAAATGCAGGAAAAATGACTAAGTCCAAAAAAAAAAAATTTTCAACTTTTTTCAATTTTACCCCCGTGGGATATATATTCTACCCACACACATTTGGAACTCTCCTGGGATACCCTCACACATATTATTCCCTCATTTAGTGGATATTTTCACAAAAAAGTGAAATTTTCAAAAATCCAAAATATTTGCTGAAAACGACTAAATATCAAGGACTCATTGCACGAATCGCTCTGGAACTGAAATCGGAACACTCAATGACATTTGTCCTATTTGAAAGTCTGATAAAATGACTAAGTCCAAAAAAAAATTTTTTTCAACTTTTTTCAGTTTTACCCCCATGGGATATATATTCTACCCACACACATTTGGAACTCTCCTGGGATACCCTCACACATATTATTCCCTCATTTAGTGGATATTTTCACAAAAAAGTGAAATTTTTAAAAATCCAAAATATTTGCTGAAAACGACTAAATATCAAGGACTCATTGCGCGAATCGCTCTGGAACTGAAATCGGAACAGTCAATGACATTTGTCCTATCTGAAAGTCTGATAAAATGACTAAGTCCAAAAAAAATTTTTTTCAACTTTTTTCAATTTTGCCCCCGTGGGATATATATTCTACCCACACACATTTGGAACTCTCCTGTAGTACCCTCACACATATTATTCCCTCATTTAGTGGATATTTTCAAAAAAAGTAAAATTTTCAAAAATCCAGAAAATTGGCTGAAAATGACTTAATATCAAGGACTCATTGGGCGAATCGCTCTTGAATAGTGTTGAGCGATACCTTCCGATATCAGGAAATATCGTATCGGATTGGATCGGGCCGATACCCAAAAAGTATCGGATATCGCCGATTCCGATACCGGAAACCAATGCAAGTCAATGGGACACAAATATCGGAATGAAAATAAACCCTTTCTTTCCTTGTAGGTTAATTCTACATGAAGTAAAACAACTAAGAATAATGTAGAATGACATGAAAAGCCGGCAATTCATCAGCGGCATACACCGGTACCCAACAATTTACAACAGAAAGAATAGAGCTTCACACATAGATTAGATAGATAGAAACATGTCAGTCACATATATATGAAGTACAGTGACAGTGTTGCTTACTGTACTTGTCATTTAGTGTAAAGGATTTATTAAAAAAAATATTAGTGTTTTCGTGCACCGTCTCTTTAAAAAAGCCGGCCGGCAATTCAGCAGCGGTACCCGACAATTTATAACAGAAAGAATAGAGCTTCACACATAGATTAGATAGATAGAAACATGTCAGTCACATATATATGAAGTACAGTGACAGTGTTGCTTACTGTACTTGTCATTTAGTGTAAAGGATTTATTTAAAATAATAATAGTGTTTTCATGCACCGTCTCTTTAAGAAAGCCGGCCGGCAATTCAGCATCTGTACCCGACAATTTAGAACAGAAAGAATAGAGAATCACACATAGATTAGATAGATAGAAACATGTCAGTCACATATATATGAAGTACAGTGACAGTGTTGATTACTGTACTTGTCATTTAGTGTTAAAATAAAGGATTTATTTTAAAAAAAATTGGCGTGGGGTTCCCCTTAATTTTAGGCTCTAGCGGAGGTTAAGCAGACAGCTGGGGCAAATGTTTGAAGCCTGGGAAGAGGGTAATACCCACGGAGCTTCCCAGGCTACTAATATCAGCCCCCAGCTGAATACCTAGCCTTTACTAGCTATTAAAATGGGGGAACCCCCCAAAAAAATAACGTGGGGTCCCCCCTAATTTAATAGCTAGCACAGGCTAGGCAGACAGCTGGGGGCTGATATTAATAGCCCAGGAAGGGTGCCATGATTATTGGCCCCCTCCCAGGCTAGAAACACCAGCCGTCAGCCGCCCCAGAAATGGCGCATCCATAGGATGCGCCAATTCTGGCACTTAGCCTCGCTCTTCCACGCTGCCCTGGTGCGGTGGCAGGGGGTAATAGGGTTGGGGTTGATGTCAGCTTATAATGCCAGCTGACATCAAGCCCAGGTTAGTAATGGAGAGGCGTCTATAAGACACCCCCATTACTAACCCCATAGTCAAAGTTAAAAGAAAACACAAACACCCAGAGTAAAGTCCTTTAATTGAAATAAAGACACAATTCTTTATTGTTCTAAATTAAACCATACTTACCATCACGCCCATTCCAGCTGAAGCCAACGATCTCCTGCAATAAAAGAAAAATAATAAAGCAACCTCATCCTTACCTTTCGATGGTTCCCAGGACAGCTCCAGCTCTGCTACATCGAGATGACAGGCTGGACCGCAGCAGAAAGCTGCCATCCAGCCTGTCATCCCGCAGACACTGAGAAGCGCAGGCATGCTTGCGCTCCTCAGTGTCTCTCTGTGACGTCATCCAGATGAGCCGAGTTCATGTCCAATGAACTCAGCTCACCTCATGCACGTCACTGACAGCGTGGGAAAATTCTCCTGCATTCAGCGCTTCAGCGTGAGAATTCTCCCACGCTGTCAGTGACATACATGAGGTGAGGTCATGTCCAATGAACTCAGCTCACCTCATGCACGTCACTGACAGTGTGGGAAAATTCTCACGCTGAAGTGCTGAGTGCAGGAGAATTTTCCCACGCTGTCAGTGACATACATGAGGTGAGGTCATGTCCAATGAACTCAGCTCACCTCATGCACGTCACTGACAGTGTGGGAAAATTCTCACGCTGAAGTGCTGAGTGCAGGAGAATTTTCCCACGCTGTCAGTGACGTACATGAGGTGAGCTGAGTTCATTGGACATGACCTCGGCTCATCTGGATGCCGTCACAGCCAGACACTGAGGAGTGGAAGTATGCCTGCGCTTCTCAGTGTCTGCGGGATGACAGGATGGATGGCAGCGTTCTGCTGCGGTCCAGCCTGTCATCTCGATGTAGCAGAGCTGAAGCTGTCGTGGGAGCCATGGAAAGGTAAGGATGATGTTGCTTTATTATTTTACTTTTATTGCAGGAGATCGTTGGCTTCAGCTGGAATGGGCGTGACGGTAAGTATGGTTTAATTTAGAACAATAAAGAATTGTGTGTTTATTTAAATTAAAGGACTTTTTTCTGGGTGTTGTGTTTTTTTAAATACTTTACTAGAAATTCATGGTGGTCATGTCTAATATTGGCGTGACCCCATGAATTTTGGGCTTAGGGCCAGCTGATAATGCCAAGCTGGCCTTAACCCCTTTATTACCCAGTGAGCCACCGCACCAGGGCCCTGGATGAGTTGGGTACAGCGCCAGAAGATGGCGCTTCAATGAACGCGCCATTTTCTGGGGCGGCTGCGGACTGCAATTTGCAGCGGGGGTGGCCCAGAAAGCTTGGGTCTCCTTGCGCTGCGGATTCCAGCCCCCAGCTGCCTAGTTGTATCTGGCTGGGCACAAAAATAGGGCGAAGCCCCACGCATTTTTTTTTTTAATTATTTCATGAAATTCATGGAATAATTAAGAAAAAAAGGGCTTCCCTATATTGTTGTGTCCAACCAGGTACAAATAGGCAGCTGGTGGTTGGGGGCAGCCCATTCCTGCCTGCTGTACCTGGCTGGACACAAATATAGTGCGAAGCCCCACGTCATTTTTTTTTTAATTATTTCATGAAATAATTTTTTTAAAAAAGGGCTTCCCTATATTGTTGTGTCCGGCCAGGTACAAATAGGCAGCTGGTGGTTGGGGGCAGCCTGTTCCTGCCTGCTGTACCTGGCTGGACACAAATATAGGGCGAAGCCCCACGTCAATTTTTTTTAAAATAAATCCTTTATTTTAACACTAAATGACATTTGAGTAGTTAATAAAGATGCAGTCCCTAAATTATTATTTATTTTTTAATAAATTTTTCCCAAAACTTTTGACGTGGGCTTTGCCATATTTTTGTATGCCAGCCAGGTACAGCATCCAGGTTCTATGAACGCGCCATTTTCCGGGGTGGCTGCGGACTGCAATTTTCAGCGGGGGGGGGGGGGGCAGAAAACTTGGGCCTCCCTGCGCTGCAGATTCCATCCCCCAGCTGCCTAGTTGTACCTGGCTGGACACAAAAATAGGGAGAAGCTTCACGTATTTTTTTTTTTTAATTATTTCATGAAATTCATGAAATAATTAAGAAAAAAAGGGCTTCCCTATATTGTTGTGTCCAACCAGGTACAAATAGGCAGCTGGTGGTTGGGGGCAGCCCGTTCCTGCCTGCTGTACCTGGCTGGACACAAATATAGTGCGAAGCCCCACGTCAATTTTTTTTAAATCATTTCAGGAAATTCATGAAATAATTAAAAAAAATTGATGTGGGGCTTCGCCCTATATTTGTGTCCAGTCAGGTACAGCAGGCAGGAACGGGCTGCCCCCAACCACCAGCTGCCTATTTGTACCTAGCCGGACACAACAATATAGGGAAGCCCTTTTTTTCTTAATTATTCCATGAATTTCATGAATTTAAAAAAAAAAAACGTGGAGCTTCGCCCTATTTTTGTGTCCAGCCAGGTACAACTAGGCAGCTGGGGGCTGGAATCTGCAGCGCAGGGAGGCCCAAGCTTTCTGGGCCCCACCCGCTGCAAATTGCAGTCCGCAGCCTCCCCGGAAAATGGCGCGTTCATAGAAGCGCCATCTTCTGGCGCTGTACCCAACTCATCCAGGGCCCTGGTGCGGTGGCTCACTTGGTAATAAAGGGGTTAAGGCCAGCTTGGCATTATCAGCTGGCCCTAAGCCCGAAATTCATGGGGTCACGCCAATATTAGACATGACCACCATGAATTTCTAGTAAAGTATTTAAAAAAAACACAAACACCCAGAAAAAAGTCCTTTAATTGAAATAAACACACAATTCTTTATTGTTCTAAATTAAACCATACTTACCATCACGCCCATTCCAGCTGAAGCCAACGTTCTCCTGCAATAAAAGAAAAATAATAAAGCAACCTCATCCTTACCTTTCCATGGCTCCCACGACGGCTCCAGCTCTGCTACATCGAGATGACAGGCTGGACCGCAGCAGAACGCTGCCATCCAGCCTGTCATCCCGCAGACACTGAGAAGCGCAGGCATACTTCCACTCCTCAGTGTCTGGCTGTGACAGCAACCAGATGAGCCGACAATGAACTCGGCTCACCTCATGTACGTCACTGACAGCGTGGGAGAATTCTCCTGCACTCAGCGCTTCAGCGTGAGAATTTTCCCACGCTGTCAGTGACGTGCATGAGGTGAGGTCATGTCCAATGAACTCGGCGCACCTCATGCAGTGACTGGACATTCTCTGCCTATGTAAGCTACACTCACTGTGTTATCATTAACCTGTTGACTTTGGAATTTAACCCTTGCCTCACTCCACCCAGTAAGAACTGTGTTTCTGAACTGTGCTGTTGTTTAACCCTTCATTCACGCCCTCCGGTGAGGGCTGCTGGAACTATTTACTGGAATATTACTTAAATGTGAACTTGTTTCTGGACTTCCCTGAATCTACGCTACATCTAGGATTAACTTGTGAACTTGTTCTTGGACTACCCTGTGGCTACTGCATACCTGGTTCTGACTATTACTACACCCGCAGTGTTTGAATCAAGCCACGTCACCAGTGCGTCAGACTTTCCTTTTGATTACATTTGTGTGAGGACTCCGTCGTAAGAACATTGCCGACTTTGCTATATAGGTTTCAAAGACTTAATATTGCTGGACTTATTTCATTGTATGTCACTACGGGTTATCTGTATATTGTTTTTGGGTGTTATTGCTGTTGCACAAATACACTATTTGCACTAAAGAAACCCGTCTCTGCTTGTTCATTGCCCCACGCTATCAGAATCCTCGAGTTCCTACAATAGTATTACAGGATACTCCAGCCAAAAGAGGATTCTGCTGGGGCAATGACGGAGACACGGGCAGACAAACTGTTCACCATAATTAACTCCTTGCAGCAGGAGATAGAGTCTATAAACATTAAGATTAGAGACATGGAATCCCGGGTTGACCACAATGCACAGGTGTTTGGTCAGGCTCTCCAAGATCTACGTACTAAATTAGAAGTCCGGGAGGCCTTACCTACTGAGCCTACATCATTCACTAGTATGCCCAAAATGCCTCCATTTCCGTTTAATGGTGACCGAAGTCAATTCCGTGGGTTTGTTAACCAATGTATATTATTCTTTGATGTACATTCCTCCTATTACCGGTCTGATAGATCTAAGGTACTATGTATTATTATGTTGTTGACATCACGGGCACTGGCTTGGGCAAATCCTAAGGTTGAAAGTCACGATACCCGTCTAAATAATTTGGATGATTTTCTGACAGCCATGGCACAAATGTTCGACGATCCCAATCGCTGTGCTACCGCTGAATCTGCCTTGCTTTCCTTACGCCAGGGGAAACGTTCAGTCATAGAATATGTTACTGAATTTAAAAGGTTAGTGGTGGACACCAACTGTGATAACAATGCTTTGTTGCCAATCTTTAGAAAGGGTTTGTCCAGTGCAATCAAGGATGAGCTAGCTCGTTCAGAGTCTCCACAGGAGTTTGAGTTGTTTTTACAACACTGTGTACGTATTGATATCCGTCTAACTGAACGCAGACAAGAAAAATGGACAGCTGTAAATCGCATCACTAATTTCTCCCTTCCGTCTAGGGAAACCACAGGCAAAAACTCACGGGAGGCCGATGCAGGTGGACTCGCTACTAAAACGTGAGAGTAATGAACGCCGCGAATACTGTCTCCGTGAGCGCTTATGTTTCTATTGTGGTCAATCAGACCATTTCCTTATCAATTGTCCTAAGTGTCCCACGCGACCCAACAAGGTGTTGGCGGTAGTAGGGGATTATGACAACACTGACGCTGAGTCTGAAGTTTCGGATACCAGTCTTCATCTAGATGCTGTTTTTCCCCCTATATTGATGCCGACTTCCCCTAAAGACCAAGGGGAGAAATATTCACATTGTTCTCTTCCTATTCAGATTCAGTGGGAGGGACAGTGGATACCAAGTTCTGCCATGATAGACTCTGGAGCAGGTCGGAATTTCATGGATTCTTCTTTTGCCAGGGAACATGGTATAAAGACGCAACTAAGAGCTTCACCAGTCACTATGGAAACGGTGGATGGTTCCCCATTAGTTTCTGGACCAGTAGATCGGGAGACAGTGCTTCTGGAGTGTAAGATGGAACCGGACCATCAAGAAACAGTTTCATTCATGTTAATATCTTCTCCTCATTTTCCTGTAATTTTAGGAATTCCCTGGTTACGGTCACAAAATCCAAACATCAATTGGGAAACCAAGGAGATATCCTTCCTTCCGAAGTGTAGTCCTACCATCAGTCCAACGGTAGCGGTTCCAGTCACCCAGAACTTGGAAGAGGCAATACAGGTACCCACTCTCCCTCTGGTTTACCAGGAATTCTCGAACGTTTGTGACAAGAGGAAGGCAGATCAACTTCCCCCACATAGACCGTATGATTGCCCCATAGAATTGCTTCCTGGGGCAGCGATTCCTTTCGGCCATGTTTAGCCGCTGGCGGCTCCGGAATTAAAATCATTACGAGAATATATAGATGAGAATTTAGCCAAGGGGTTTATCCGACCATCTTCTTCACCAGCGGGAGCCCCTATATTCTTTGTAAAGAAGAAGGATGGGACTCTAAGACCCTGCATTGACTACTGGGAGTTAAATAAGGTAACCATTCATAACAGGTACCCGTTGCTGCTAATTCCGGAATTGTTGGAAAGAGTTCGCCAGGCCAAGGTATTTACCAAATTAGATCTTCGCGGGGCATATAATTTACTCCGTATACGTCCCAGAGACGAATGGAAAACAGCTTTTAGATGCCGGTATGGACATTATGAATATTTGGTGATGCCATTCGGACTCTGTAACGCTCCTGCTGCTTTTCAACAGTTAGCCAACGATATTTTCAGGGATTTATTGGACCAATATGTTGTAATTTACCTGGATGACATTTTGATCTTCTCTGATTCCTTACAGGAACATCGGGAACATGTTAAGACCGTGCTTAGACGTTTGAGAGATAATCATTTGTACATCAAACTCGAAAAGTGTGAATTTCATTGCTCCGAAATCCAATTTTTAGGCTATATTATTTCTCCTCAGGGATTGAATATGGAGTCCAGCAAGATCCAGGCAATCTTAGACTGGCCAGTACCAGGAAACATTAAAGAGGTACAACGATTCATTGGTTTCGCTAACTTTTATAGACGTTTCATCCGAAATTTTTCAGAAGTTGTCCGTCCCATCACTCTTCTCACCAAGAAGGGGAAGAAGTTTGTATGGTCTTCGCAAGCTCAGGAAGCCTTTGATCGCCTCAAGGTTTGTTTTACCACGGCTCCGATATTGATGCATCCGGATCCTGCACTGCCTTTCATCGTGGAGGTGGACGCTTCTGACTATGCATTGGGAGCTATCCTCTCACAACGTACCGGAGACATAGGTTTGCTGCACCCGTGTGCCTTCTTTTCTCATAGGTTATCTTCTGCTGAACTGAACTATGATATTGCAGATAAGAAACTTTTGGCAATTATTTCCGCCTTTATGGAATGGAGACACCATTTGCAGGGAGCAACTCAACAGGTAGTGGTACTCACGGATCATCGTAATTTGGAATTCCTTAAGTCTGCCAGGTGTCTTTCTCCTCGACAAGCTAGGTGGAGTTTGTTCTTGAACCAGTTTAATTTTATTATTTCGTACCGCCCAGGTTCACGTAATGGGAAAGCTGACGCATTATCCCGAATCCATACGGTGGACTCCGTGCCTGGGACCCCTTCTAAGACCATCTTGTCTGATGCCAATTTCGTAGGAGTGCTCCTGGACCGGGACTTGTGGCAGGAGATCAAGCTGGCCTATGACGGTGACGTATTTCTTGCTGCTCCACCTGACAACGTGAATCTTGTCCTTCGGAATGGTGTGTGGCTTAGAGATCGATGTATTTATGTCCCAGAGGCTGTGAGACTTCAAATTCTCAAGTTGGTCCACGACTCTGTATTGGCTGGTCATAGGGGGGTACAGAAGACGCAGGAATTTTTAAGTCGTTTTTTTTGGTGGCCTACCTGTTTGAAAGATGTGAATGACTATGTCCGCTCTTGTGAGGTTTGTGCCCGGTACAAAGTTCCTCGCGTTTCACCTACTGGTCTTAAACCGCTACCTGTACCGTCTCGCCCTTGGGGGTCTATTTCGATGGACTTTATTGTGGAGTTACCACCTCTGGCGGTAAAAATACTATTTTGATGGTAGTAGATCGTTTAACGAAGGCTGCTCATTTCATTCCATGTACCGGTCTTCCCTCTGCTACAGAGACAGTGGATCTGGTTATCCAGAACGTTTTCCGGCTGCATGGAGTACCAGATGAGATCATTTCTGACCGGGGAATACAATTTACCTCTAGATTTTGGAAAGGATTTTGTTCTGCACTCCACATTAATGTTTGCCTGTCTTCTGCATACCATCCTCAGACCAGCGGGCAGACCGAACGGACAAATGAAACCTTGGAGCAATATCTACGCTGTTACGTCAGTCATTTGCAGGACGATTGGCTGAAGCTACTTCCTTTAGCGGAATTTTCGTACAACAACTCTCAGAGCAGTTCTACGAAGGTAACGCCTTTTTTTGCCAATCTGGGATATCATCCAAATATTTTGCCTAGGTCTCCGGTTGCTATTTCGGTACCGGCGGTTGAAGATAGAGTGGCGGTGTTGCAACGTAATCTGGAACTTTTAAAGGACACCCTGACCGTAGCACAGGAGCGTTACAAGAAGTCGGCCGATAGGTTCCAGAAACCGGCACCTATGTATAAGGTAGGAGACGCGGTTTGGTTGTCTACCGAGAATCTAAGATTGGGTGTTCCTTCGCAGAAACTGGGGCAGAAATTCATCGGTCCATTCAAGATCACTGGGATTGTGAGCTCTGTTGCCTGTCGGCTGAAGCTACCACGGACTTTAAAGGTACACCCAGTATTTCATGTTTCTTTATTAAAACCGGTCTCTCCTAACACGTTTCAGGGACGTATCGTATCTCCCCCTCCACCAGTGTTGGTTGATGGTGAAGAGCAATTTGTGGTACAGGATATTGTTGATTCGAGACTTCATAGGAACCGTCTTCAGTATCTAGTTAGATGGCAAGGTAACTCTCCCGAAGACAATTCTTGGGAACCAGTAAGTAACATCAATGCTCCCCTGAAGGTCGCTCAGTTTCATCAGAGATACCCGGACAAGCCTGGTCCTGGACCGTCCGGAGGCCGTCTTTAGGGGGGGAGTAATGTCAGTATTCCGGGTTTTCTAGGTAACCTTGTGAATGATTTTGCCCTTTGTTAAGATGGAGTTTGCTGTTTTTGTATGCCCTACTTCCTGTTCATTTGTTTAAAACCCGGCTCTGGTGCTGGCTTCCTTGCTGGAGTATTCTGCTTCCGTTTCCCTTCAGTCAAGCTGCCTTGTCCTACTATTATCTCCCAGATCTCTTGTGTATTTACCAGGTTAATCTTCACCTGTTTCTCAGCAGCAGCCCCTGACTCTGGACATTCTCTGCCTATGTAAGCTACACTCACTGTGTTATCATTAACCTGTTGACTTTGGAATTTAACCCTTGCCTCACTCCACCCGGTAAGAACTGTGTTTCTGAACTGTGCTGTTGTTTAACCCTTCATTCACTCCCTCCGGTGAGGGCTGCTGGAACTATTTACTGGAATATTACTTAAATGTGAACTTGTTTCTGGACTTCCCTGAATCTACACTACATCTAGGATTAACTTGTGAACTTGTTCTTGGACTTCCCTGTGGCTACTGCATACCTGGTTCTGACTATTACTACACCCGCAGTGTTTGAATCAAGCCACGTCACCAGTGTGTCAGACTTTCCTTTTGATCACATTTGTGTGAGGACTCCGTCGTAAGAACATTGCCGACTTTGCTATATAGGTTTCAAAGACTTAATATTGCTGGACTTATTTCATTGTATGCCACTACGGGTTATCTGTATATTGTTTTTGGGTGTTATTGCTGTTGCACAAATACACTATTTGCACTAAAGAAACCCATCTCTGCTTGTTCATTGCCCCACGCTATCAGAATCCTCGAGTTCCTACAATAGTATTACACCCCCGTTGGATATATATTCTACCCACACACATTTGGAACTCTCCTGGGGTACCCTCACACATATTATTCCCTCATTTAGTGGATATTTTCACAAAAAAAGTGAAATTTTCAAAAATCCAGAAAATTGGCTGAAAACGACTAAATATCAAGGACTCATTGGGCGAATCGCTCTGGAACTGAAATCGGAACGCTCACTGACATCTCCCCTATCTGAAAGTCTGATAAATGCCGGAAATATGACGAAGTCCAAAAAAAAATGTTTTCAACTTTTTTCAATTTTACCCCCGTGGGATATATATTCGACCCACACACATTTGGAACTCTCCTGGGGTACCCTCACACATATTATTCCCTCATTTAGCGGATATTTTCACAAAAAAGTGAAATTTTGAAAAATCCAAACTATTTGCTGAAAACGACTTAATATCAAGGACTCATTGGGCGAATCGCTCTGGAACTGAAATCGGAACACTCACTGACATATTCCCTATCTGAAAGTCTGATAAACGCCGGAAAAATGACTAAGTCCCCAAAAAAAATTTTTAAACTTTTTTCAATTTTACCCCCGTGGGATATATATTCTACCCACACACATTTGGAACTCTCCTGGGGAACCCTCACACATATTATTCCCTCATTTAGTGGATATTTTCCCAAAAAAGTGAAATTTTGAAAAATCCAGAAAATTGGCTGAAAACGATTAAATATCAAGGACTCATTGGGCGAATCGCTCTGGAACTGAAATCGAACGTTCACTGACATATCCCCTTTCTGAAAGTCTGATAAATGCCGTAAAAATGACTAAGTCAAAAAATTTTTTTTTTCAATTTTACCACTGTGGGATATATATTCTACCCACACACATTTGGAACTCTCCTGGGGTACCCTCACACATATTATTCCCTCATTTAGTGGATATTTTCACAAAAAAGTAAAATTTTCAAAAATCCAAAAAATTGGCTGAAAACGACTAAATATCAAGGACTCATTGGGCGAATTGCTCTGGAACTAAAATCGGAACGCTCACTGACATATCCCCTATCTGAAAGTCTGATAAACGCCGGAAAAATGACTAAGTCGAAAAAAAATTATTTTCAACTTTATTCAATTTTACCCCCTTAAGATATATTCTACCCACACACATTTGGAACTCTCCTAGGGTACCCTCACACATATTATTCCCTCATTTAGTGGATATTTTCTCAAAAAAGTAAAATTTTCAAAAATCCAGAAAATTGTTTGAAAACAACTAAATATAAAGGACTCATTGGGCGAATTGCTCTTGAACTGAAATTGGAATGCTCACTGACATTTCCCCTATCTGAAAGTCTGATAAATGCCGGAAATATGACGAAGTCCAAAAAAAAATGTTTTCAACTTTTTTTCAATTTTAACCCCGTGGGATATATATTCTACCCACACACATTTGGAACTCTCCTGGTGTACCCTCACACATATTATTCCCTCATTTAGTGGATATTTTCACAAAAAAGTGAAATTTTCAAAAATCCAAACTATTTGCTGAAAACAACTTAATATCAAGGACTCATTGGGCGAATCGCTCTGGAACTGAAATCGGAACGCTCACTGTCATTTCTCCTATCTGAAAGTCTGATAAATGCAGGGAAAATGAATAAGTCCAAAAAAAATTTTTTTTCAACTTTTTTCAATTTTATCCCTGTGGGATATATATTCTACCCACACACATTTGGAACTCTCCTGGGTTACCCTCACACATATTATTCCCTCATTTAGTGGATATTTTCACAAAAAAGTGAAATTTTAAAAAATCCAGAAAATTGGCTGAAAACGACTAAATATCAAGGACTCATTTGGCGAATCGCTCTGGAACTGAAATCGGAACGCTCACTGACATTTCCAATATCTGAAAGTCTGATGAACGCCGGAAAAATTACAAAGTCCAAAAAAAAATTTTTTTCAACTTTTTTCAATTTTATCCCCGTGGGATATATATTCTACCCACACACATTTGGAACTCTCCTGGGGTACCCTCACACATATTATTCCCTCATTTAGTGGATATTTTCACAAAAAAGTGAAATTTTTAAAAATCCAGAAAATTGTCTGAAAACTACTAAATATCAAGGACTCATTGGGCGAATCGCTCTGGAACTGAAATCTGAACGCTCACTGACTTTTTCCCTATCTGAAAGTCTGATGAACGCCGTAAAAATTACTAAGTCCAAAAAAAAATTTTTTAAAAATTTTATCCCCGTGGGATATATATTCTACCCACACACATTTGGAACTCTCCTGGGGTACCCTCACACATATTATTTCCTCATTTAGTGGATATTTTCACAAAGAAGTGAAATTTTCAAAAATCTAGAAAATTGGCTGAAAACGACTAAATATCAAGGACTCATTGGGCGAATCGCTCTGGAACTGAAATCGGAACGCTCACTCACATTTCCCGTATCTGAAAGTCTGATAAACGCCGGAAAAATGACTAAGTCCAAAAAAAAAATTTTTTTTCAACTTTTTTCAATTTTACCCCCGTGGGATATATATTCTACCCAAACACATTTGGAACTCTCCTGGGGTACCCTCACACATATTATTTCCTCATTTAGTGGATATTTTCACAAAAAAGTGAAATTTTCAAAAATCCAGAAAATTGGCTGAAAACGACTAAATATCAAGGACTCATTGGGCGAATCGCTCTGGAACTGAAATCTGAATGCTCACTGACATTTCCCCTATCTGAAAGTCTGATAAACGCCGGAAAAATTAAGTTAAAAAAATTTTTTTTTTCAACTTTTTTCATTTTTACCCCGTGGGATATATATTCTACCCACACACATTTGGAACTCTCCTGGGTTACTCTCACACATATTATTCCCTCATTTAGTGGATATTTTCACAAAAAAGTGAAATTTTCAAAAATCCAGAAAATTGGCTGAAAACGACTAAATATCAAGGACTCATTGGGCGAATCGCACTGGAACTGAAATCGGAACACTCACTGACATTTCCCCTGTCTGAAAGTCTGATAAACGCCGGAAAAATTACTAAGTCCAAAGAAAATTTTTTTTCAACTTTTTTCAATTTTACCCCCGTGGGATATATATTCTACCCACACACATTTGGAACTCTCCTGGGGTACCCTCACACATATTATTCCCTCATTTAGTGGATACTTTCACAAAAAAGTGAAATTTTCAAAAATCCAGAAAATTGGCTGAAAACAAGTAAATATCAAGGACTCATTGGGCGAATCGCTCTGGAACTGAAATCGGACCGCTCACTCACATTTGCCCTATCTGAAAGTCTGATAAACGCCGGAAAAATGACTAAGTCTAAAAAATTTTTTTTTTTAACTTTTTTCAATTTTACCCCCGTGGGATATATATTCTGCCCACACACATTTGGAACTCTCCTGGGGTACCCTCACACATATTATTCCCTCATTTAGTGGATATTTTCGCAAAAAAGTGAAATTTTCAAAAATCCAAAATATTAGCTGAAAACGATTAAATATCAAGGACTCATTGGGCGAATCATTCTGGAACTGAATTAGAAACGCTCACTGACATTTGCCCTATCTGAAAGTCTGATAAACGCAGGAAAAATTACTAAGTCCAAAAAAAATTTTTCAACTTTTTTCAATTTTAACCCCGTGGGATATGTATTCTACCCACACACATTTGGAACTCTCCAGGGGTACCCTCACACATATTATTCCCTCATTTAGTGGATATTTTCACAAAAAAGTGAAATTTTCAAAAATCCAGAAAATTGGCTGAAAACGACTAAATATCAAGGACTCATTGGGTGAATCGCTCTGGAACTGAAATCTGAATGCTCACTGACATTTCCCCTATCTGAAAGTCTGATAAACGCCGGAAAAATGACTAAGTTCCAAAAAAAATTTTTTTCAACTTTTTTCAATTTTACCCCCGTGGGATATATATTCTACCCACACACATTTGGAACTCCCCTGGGGTACTCTCACACATATTATTCCCTCATTTAGTGGATATTTTCACAAAAAAGTGAAATTTTCAAAAATCCAAACTATTTGCTGAAAACAACTTAATATCAAGGACTCATTGGGCGAATCGCTCTGGAACTGAAATCGGAACGCTCACTGTCATTTCTCCTATCTGAAAGTCTGATAAATGCAGGGAAAATGAATAAGTCCAAAAAAAATTTTTTTTCAACTTTTTTCAATTTTACCCCCGTGGGATATATATTCTACCCACACACATTTGGAACTCTCCTGGGGTACCCTCACACATATTATTCCCTCATTTAGTGGATACTTTCACAAAAAAGTGAAATTTTCAAAAATCCAGAAAATTGGCTGAAAACACGTAAATATCAAGGACTCATTGGGCGAATCGCTCTGGAACTGAAATCGGAACGCTCACTCACATTTGCCCTATCTGAAAGACTGATAAACGCCGGAAAAATGACTAAGTCCAAAAAAAAAAATTTTTCAACCTTTTTAAATTTTACCCCTGTGGGATATATATCGCTCTGGAACTGAAATCTGAATGCTCACTGACATTTCCCCTATCTGAAAGTCTGATAAACGCCGGAAAAATGACTAAGTTCCCAAAAAAATTTTTTTCAACTTTTTTCAATTTTACCCCCGTGGTATATATATTCTACCGACACACATTTGGAACTCTCCTGGGGTACCCTCACACATATTATTCCCTCATTTAGTGGATATTTTCACGAAAAAGTGAAATTTTCCAAAATCCAGAAAATTGGCTGAAAACGACTAAATATCAAGGACTCATTGGGCGAATCGATCTGGAACTGAAATCGGAATGCTCACTGACATTTCCCCTATCTGAAAGTCTGATAAACGCCGGAAAAATGACTAAGTCCCCAAAAAAAATTTTTTCAACTTTTTTCAATTTTACCACCGTGGGATATATATTCTACCCACACACATTTGGAACTCTCCTGCTGTACCCTCATACATATTATTCCCTCATTTAGTGGATATTTTCACAAAAAAGTGAAATTTTCAAAAATCCTGAAAATTGCCTGAAAACGACTAAATGTCAAGGACTCATTGGTCGAATCGCTCTGGAACTGAAATCGGAACGCTCACTGAAAATTCCCCTAACTGAAAGTCTGATAAACAACGGAAAAATGACTAAGTCCCAAAAAAAAATTTTTTCAACTTTTTTCAATTCTACCCCCGTGGGATATATTTTACCCACACACATTTGGAACTCTCCTGGGGTACCCTCACACATATTATGCCCTCATTTAGTGGATATTTTCACAAAATAGTGAAATTTTCAAAAATCCAGAAAATTGGCTGAAAACGTCTAAATATATAGGACTCATTGGGCGAATCGCTCTGGAACTGAAATCGGAATGCTCACTGACATTTCCCCTATCTGAAAGTCTGATGAACGCCGGAAAAATTACTAAGGCCAAAAAAAAATTTTTTTCAACTTTTTTCAATTTTATCCCCGTGGGATATTTATTCTACCCACACACATTTGGAACTCTCCTGGGGTACCCTCACACATATTATGCCCTCATTTACTGGATATTTTCACAAAAAAGTGAAATTTTCAAAAATCCAGAAAATTGGCTGAAAACGACTAAATATCATGGACTCATTGGGCGAATCGCTCTGGAACTGAAATCGGAACGCTCACTGACATTTCCCCTATGTGAAAGTCTGATAAACGCAGGAAAAATGACTAAGTCCAAAAAAAATAATTTTTCAACTTTTTTCAATTTTACCCCCGTGGGATATATATTCTACCCACACACATTTGGAACTCTCCTGGGGTACCCTCACACATATTATTCCCTCATTTAGTGGATATTTTCACAAAAAAGTGAAATTTTCAAAAATCCAAACTATTGGCTGAAAACGACTAAATATCAAGGACTCATTGGGCGAATCGCTCTGGAACTGAAATCGGAACACTCACTGACATATCCCCTATCTGAAATTCTCATAAATGCCGGAAAATTGACTAAGCCCAAAAAAAAATTTTTCAACTTTTTTCAATTTTACCCCCGTGGGATATATATTCTACCCACACACATTTGGAACTCTCCTGGGGTACCCTCACACATATTATTCCCTCATTTAGTGGATATTTTCACAAAAAAGTGAAATTTTTAAAAATCCAGAAAATTGGCTGAAAACGACTAAATATCAAGGACTCATTGGGCGAATCGCTCTGGAACTGAAATCGGAACGCTCACTGACATTTCCCCTATCTGAAAGTCTGATAAACGCCGGAAAAATTACTAAGTCCAAAAAAAAAATTTTTTTCAACTTTTTTCAATTTTACCCCCGTGGGATATATATTCTACCCACACACATTTGGAACTCTCCTAGGGTACCCGCACACGTATTATTCCCTCATTTAGTGGATATTTTCACGAAAAAGTGAAATTTTCCAAAATCCAGAAAATTGGCTGAAAACGACTAAATATCAAGGACGCATTGGGCGAATCGCTCTGGAACTGAAATCGGAACGCTCACTGACATTTTCCCTATCTGAAAGTCTGATAAACGCCGGAAAAATTACTAAGTCCCCAAAAAAATTTTTTTTCAAATTTTTTCAATTTTATCGCCGTGGGATATATATTCTACCCACACACATTTGGAACTCTCCTTGGGTACCCTCACACATATTATTCTCTCATTTAGTGGATATTTTCACAAAAAAGTGAAATTTTCAAAAATCCAGAAAATTTACTGAAAACGACTAAATATCAAGGACTCATTGGGCGAATCGATCTGGAACTGAAATCGGAATGCTCACTGACATTTCCCCTATCTGAAAGTCTGATAAACGCCGGAAAAATGACTAAGTCCCCAAAAAAATTTTTTCAACTTTTTTCAATTTTACCACCGTGGGATATATATTCTACCCACACACATTTGGAACTCTCCTGGGGTACCCTCATACATATTATACCCTCATTTAGTGGATATTTTCACAAAAAAGTGAAATTTTCAAAAATCCTGAAAATTGGCTGAAAACGACTAAATATCAAGGACTCATTGGGCGAATCGCTCTGGAACTGAAATCAGAATGCTCACTGACATTTCCCCTATCTGAAAGTCTGATAAACGCAGGAAAAATTACTAAGTTCCAAAAAAAAATTTTTTTCAACTTTTTTCAATTTTACCGCCGAGGGATATATATTCTACCCACACACATTTGGAACTCTCCTGGGGTACCCTCACACATATTATTCCGTCATTTAGTGGATATTTTCACAAAAAAGTGAAATTTTCAAAAATCCAGAAAGTTAGGTGAAAACGACTAAATATCAAGGACTCATTAGGCGAATCGCTCTGGAACAGAAATCGGAACGCTCAGTCACATTTAACCTATCTGAAAGTCTGATAAACGCCGGAAAAATGACTAAGTCAAAGAAAAATTTTTTTTTCAACTTTTTTCAATTTTACCCCCGTGGGATATATATTCTACCCACACACATTTGGAACTCTCCTAGGGTACCCGCACACGTATTATTCCCTCATTTAGTGGATATTTTCACGAAAAAGTGAAATTTTCCAAAATCCAGAAAATTGGCTGAAAACGACTAAATATCAAGGACGCATTGGGCGAATCGCTCTGGAACTGAAATCGGAACGCTCACTGACATTTTCCCTATCTGAAAGTCTGATAAACGCCGGAAAAATTACTAAGTCCCCAAAAAAATTTTTTTTCAAATTTTTTCAATTTTATCGCCGTGGGATATATATTCTACCCACACACATTTGGAACTCTCCTTGGGTACCCTCACACATATTATTCTCTCATTTAGTGGATATTTTCACAAAAAAGTGAAATTTTCAAAAATCCAGAAAATTTACTGAAAACGACTAAATATCAAGGACTCATTGGGCGAATCGATCTGGAACTGAAATCGGAATGCTCACTGACATTTCCCCTATCTGAAAGTCTGATAAACGCCGGAAAAATGACTAAGTCCCCAAAAAAATTTTTTCAACTTTTTTCAATTTTACCACCGTGGGATATATATTCTACCCACACACATTTGGAACTCTCCTGGGGTACCCTCATACATATTATACCCTCATTTAGTGGATATTTTCACAAAAAAGTGAAATTTTCAAAAATCCTGAAAATTGGCTGAAAACGACTAAATATCAAGGACTCATTGGGCGAATCGCTCTGGAACTGAAATCAGAATGCTCACTGACATTTCCCCTATCTGAAAGTCTGATAAACGCAGGAAAAATTACTAAGTTCCAAAAAAAAATTTTTTTCAACTTTTTTCAATTTTACCGCCGAGGGATATATATTCTACCCACACACATTTGGAACTCTCCTGGGGTACCCTCACACATATTATTCCGTCATTTAGTGGATATTTTCACAAAAAAGTGAAATTTTCAAAAATCCAGAAAGTTAGGTGAAAACGACTAAATATCAAGGACTCATTAGGCGAATCGCTCTGGAACAGAAATCGGAACGCTCAGTCACATTTAACCTATCTGAAAGTCTGATAAACGCCGGAAAAATGACTAAGTCAAAGAAAAATTTTTTTTTCAACTTTTTTCAATTTTACCCCCGTGGGATATATATTCTACCCACACACATTTGGAACTCTCCTGGGGTACCCTCACACATATTATTCCCTCATTTAGTTGATATTTTCACAAAAAAGTGAAATTTTCAAAAATCCAGAAAATTGGCTGAAAACTACTAAATATCAAGGATTCATTGGGCGAATCGCTCTGGAACTGAAATCGGAACGCTCACTGAAAATTCCCCTATCTGAAAGTCTGATAAACGACTGAAAAATGACTAAGTCCCAAAAAAAATTTTTTTCAACTTTTTTCAATTTTACCCCCGTGGGATATATATTCTACCCACACACATTTGGAACTCTCCTGGGGTACCCTCATACATATTATTCCCTCATTTAGTGGATATTTTCACAAAAAAGTGACATTTTCAAAAATCCTGAAAATTGGCTGAAAATGACTAAATATCAAGGACTCATAGGTCGAATCGCTCTGGAACTGAAATCGGAACGCTCACTGACATTTCCCCTATCTGAAAGTCTGATAAACGCAGGAAAAATTACTAAGTTCCAAAAAAAAATTTTTTTCAACTTTTTTCAATTTTATCCTCGTGGGATATATATACTACCCACACACATTTGGAACTCTCCTGGGGTACCCTCACACATATTATTCCCTCATTTAGTGGATATTTTCACAAAAAAGTGAAATTTTCAAAAATCCTGAAAATTGGCTGAAAATGACTAAATATCAAGAACTCATTGGACGAATCGCTCTGGAACTGAAATCAGAACGCTCACTGACATTTCCCATATCTGAAAGTCTGATAAACGCCGGAAAAAAGACTAAGTCCAAAAAAAATTTTTTTCAACTTTTTTCAATTTTACCGCCGAGGGATATATATTGTACCCACACACATTTGGAACTCTCCTTGCGTACCCTCACACATATTATTCCCTCATTTAGTGGATATTTTCACAAAATAGTGAAATTTTCAAAAATCCACAAAATTGGCTGAAAACGACTAAATATCAAGGACTCATTGGGCGAATCGCTCTGGAACTGAAATCGGAACGCTCACTGACATTTCCCGTATCTGAAAGTCTGATAAACGCCGGAAAAATGACTAAGTCCAAAAAAAAAATTTTTTCAACTTTTTTCAATTTTACCCCGGTGGGATATATATTCTACCCAAAAACATTTGAAACTCTCCTGGGGTACCTTCACACATATTATTCCCTCATTTAGTAGATATTTTCACAAAAAAGTGAAATTTTCAAAAATCCAGAAAATTGGCTGAAAACGACTAAATATCAAGGACTCATTGGGCGAATCACTCTGAAACTGAAATCGGAACGCTCACTCACATTTCCCCTATCTGAAAGTCTGATAAACGCCGGAAAAATGACTAAGTCAAAGAAATTTTTTTTTTTTACTTTTTTCAATTTTACCCCGTGGGATATATATTCTACCCACACACATTTGGAACTCTCCTGGGGTATACTCACACATATTATTCTCTCATTTAGTGGATATTTTCACAAAAAAGTGAAATTTTCAAACATCCACAAAATTGGCTGAAAACGACTAAATATCAAGGACTCATTGGGCGAATCGCTCTGGAACTGAAATCGGAACACTCACTGACATTTCCCGTATCTGAAATTGTGATAAACGCCGGAAAAATTACTAATTCCAAAAAAAAAATTTTTTCAACTTTTTTCAATTTTACCCCGGTGGGATATATATTCTACCCACACACATTTGGAACTCTCCTGGGGTACCCTCACACATATTATTCCCTCATTTAGTGGATATTTTCACAAAAAAGTGAAATTTTCGAAATTCCAGAAAATTGGCTGAAAACGACAAAATATCAAGCACTCATTGGGCGAATCACTCTGGAGCTGAAATCGGAACGCTCACTGACATTTCCCCTATCTGAAAGTCTGATAAACGCAGGAAAAATGACTAAGTCCAAAAAAAAAATTGTTTCAACTTTTTTCAATTTTACCCCCCATGTGATATATATTCTACCCACACACATTTGGAACTCTCCTGGAGTACCCTCACACATATTTTTCGCTCATTTAGTGGATATTTTCACAAAAAAGTGAAATTTTCAAAAATCCAAAATATTGGCTGAAAACGACTAAATATCAAGGACTCATTGGGCGAATCGCTCTGGAACTGAAATCGGAACGCTCACTGACATTTCCCCTATCTGAAAGTCTGATGAACGCCGGAAAGATGACTAAGTCCAAAAAAAAAATTTTTCAACTTTTTTCAATTTTACCGCCGTGGGATATATATTCTACCCACACACATTTGGAACTCTCCTGGGGTACCCTCACACATATTATTCCCTCATTTAGTGGATATTTTCATAAAAAAGTGAAATTTTCAAAAATCCAGAAAATTGGCTGAAAACGACTAAATATCAAGGACTCATTGGGCGAATCACTCTGGAACTAAAATCGGAACGCTCACTGTCATTTCCCCTATCTGAAAGTCTGATAAACGCCGGAAAAATGACTAAGTCAAAGAAATTTTTTTTTTAAACTTTTTTCAATTTTACCCCGTGGGATATATATTCTACCCACACACATTTGGAACTCTCCTGGGGTATACTCACACATATTATTCTCTCATTTAGTGGATATTTTCACAAAAAAGTGAAATTTTCAAACATCCACAAAATTGGCTGAAAACGACTAAATATCAAGGACTCATTGGGCGAATCGCTCTGGAACTGAAATCGGAACACTCACTGACATTTCCCGTATCTGAAAGTGTGATAAACGCCGGAAAAATTACTAATTCCAAAAAAAAATTTTTTTCAACTTTTTTCAATTTTACCCCGGTGGGATATATATTCTACCCACACACATTTGGAACTCTCCTTGCGTACCCTCACACATATTATTCCCTCATTTAGTGGATATTTTCATAAAAAAGTGAAATTTTCAAAAATCCAGAAAATTGGCTGAAAACGACTAAATATCAAGGACTCTTTGGGCGAATCACTCTGGAACTGAAATCGGAACGCTCACTCACATTTCCCCTATCTGAAAGACTGATAAACGCCGTAAAAATGACTAAGTCAAAGAAATTTTTTTTTTTTACTTTTTTCAATTTTACCCCCGAGGGATATATATTCTACCCACACACATTTGGAACTCTCCTGGGGTACCCACACACATATTATTCCCTCATTTAGTGGATATTTTCACAAAATAGTGAAATTTTCAAAAATCCACAAAATTGGCTGAAAACGACTAAATATCAAGGAATCATTGGGCGAATCGCTCTGGAACTGAAATCGGAACGCTCACTGACATTTCCCGTATCTGAAAGTCTGATAAACGCCGGAAAAATGACTAAGTCCAAAAAAAAAATTGTTTCAACTTTTTTCAATTTTACCCCCCATGTGATATATATTCTACCCACACACATTTGGAACTCTCCTGGAGTACCCTCACACATATTTTTCGCTCATTTAGTGGATATTTTCACAAAAAAGTGAAATTTTCAAAAATCCAAAATATTGGCTGAAAACGACTAAATATCAAGGACTCATTGGGCGAATCGCTCTGGAACTGAAATCGGAACGCTCACTGACATTTCCCCTATCTGAAAGTCTGATGAACGCCGGAAAGATGACTAAGTCCAAAAAAAAAATTTTTCAACTTTTTTCAATTTTACCGCCGTGGGATATATATTCTACCCACACACATTTGGAACTCTCCTGGGGTACCCTCACACATATTATTCCCTCATTTAGTGGATATTTTCATAAAAAAGTGAAATTTTCAAAAATCCAGAAAATTGGCTGAAAACGACTAAATATCAAGGACTCATTGGGCGAATCACTCTGGAACTGAAATCGGAACGCTCACTGTCATTTCCCCTATCTGAAAGTCTGATAAACGCCGGAAAAATTACTAAGTCCAAAAAAAAATTTTTTTCAACTTTTTTCAATTTTACCCCGGTGGGATACATATTCTACCCACACACATTTGGAACTCTCCTGGGGTAACCTCACACATATTATTCCCTCATTTAGCGGATATTTTCACAAAAAAGTGAAATTTTCAAAAATCCAGAAATTGGTTGAAAATGTCTAAATATCAAGGACGCATTGGGCGAATCGCTCAGTAACTGAAATCGGAACGCTCACTGACATTTGCCCTATCTGAAAGTCTGATAAAATGACTAAGTCCAAAACAAAAAATTTTTCAACTTTTTTCAATTTTACCCCCGTGGGATATATATTCTACCCACACACATTTGGGACTCTCCTGGGGTTCCCTCACACATATTATTCCCTCATTTAGTGGATATTTTCACAAAAAAGTGAAATTTTCAAAAATCCAGAAAATTGGCTGAAAACGACTAAATATCAAGAACTCATTGAGTGAATCGCTCTGGAACTGAAATCGGAATGCTCACTGACATTTCCACCAACTGAAAGTGTGATAAACGCTGGAAAAATGACTAAGTCAAAGAAATTTTTTTTTTAAACTTTTTTCAATTTTACCCCGTGGGATATATATTCTACCCACACACATTTGGAACTCTCCTGGGGTACCCTCACACATATTATTCCCTCATTTAGTGGATATTTTCACAAAAAAGTGAAATTTTCAAAAATCCAGAAAATTGGCTGAAAACGGCTAAATATCAAGGACTCATTGGGCGAATCGCTCTGGAACTGAAATCGGAACGCTCACTCACATTTCCCCTATCTGAAAGTCTGATAAACGCCGGAAAAATGACTAAGTCAAAGAAATTTTTTTTTTAAACTTTTTTCAATTTTACCCCGTGGGATATATATTCTACCCACACACATTTGGAACTCTCCTGGGGTACACTCACACATATTATTCTCTCATTTAGTGGATATTTTCACAAAAAAGTGAAATTTTCAAAAATCCACAAAATTGGCTGAACACGACTAAATATCAAGGACTCATTGGGCGAATCGCTGTGGAACTGAAATCGGAACGCTCACTGACATTTCCCCTATCTGAAAGTCTGATAAACGCCGGAAAAATGACTAAGTCCAAAAAAACATTTTTTTTCAACTTTTTTCAATTTTACCTCCGTGGGATATATATTCTACCCATACACATTTGGAACTCTCCTGGGGTACCCTCACACATATTTTTCCCTCATTTAGTGGATATTTTCACAAAAAAGTGAAATTTTCAAAAATCCAGAAAATTGGCTGAAACTGACTAAATATCAAGGACTCAATGGGCGAATCGCTCTGAAACTGAAATCGGAACGCTCACTCACATTTCCCCTGTCTGAAAGTCTGATAAACGCCGGAAAAATGACTAAGTCCAAGAAATTTTTTTTTTTAAACTTTTTTCAATTTTACCCTGTGGGATATATATTCTACCCACACACATTTGGAACTCTCCTGGGGTACCCTCACACATATTATTCTCTCATTTAGTGGATATTTTCACAAAAAAGTGAAATTTTCAAAAATCCACAAAATTGGCTGAAAACGACTAAATATCAAGGACTCATTGGGCGAATCGCTCTGGAACTGAAATCGGAACGCTCACTGACATTTCCCCTATCTGAAAGTCTGATAAATGCCGGAAAAATGACTAAGTCCAAAAAAAAATTTTTTTCAAGTTTTTTCAATTTTACCCCCGAGGGATATATATTCTACCCACACACATTTGGAACTCTCCTGGGGTACCCGCACACATATTATTCCCTCATTTAGTGGATATTTTCACAAACAAAGTGAAATTTTAAAAAATCCAGAAAATTGGCTGAAAACGACTAAATATCAAGGACTCATTGAGCGAATCGCTCTGGAACTGAAATCGGAACGCTCACTGACATTTCACCTATCTGAAAGTCTGATAAACGCGGGAAAAATTACTAAGTCCCAAAAAAAAATGTTTTCATCTTTTTTCATTTTTATCCCCGTGGGATATATATTCTACCCACACACATTTGGAACTCTCCTGGGGTACACTCACACATATTATTCTCTCATTTAGTGGATATTTTCACAAAAAAGTGAAATTTTCAAAAATCCACAAAATTGGCTGAACACGACTAAATATCAAGGACTCATTGGGCGAATCGCTGTGGAACTGAAATCGGAACGCTCACTGACATTTCCCCTATCTGAAAGTCTGATAAACGCCGGAAAAATGACTAAGTCCAAGAAATTTTTTTTTTAAACTTTTTTCAATTTTACCCTGTGGGATATATATTCTACCCACACACATTTGGAACTCTCCTGGGGTACCCTCACACATATTATTCTCTCATTTAGTGGATATTTTCACAAAAGAGTGAAATTTTCAAAAATCCACAAAATTGGCTGAAAACGACTAAATATGAAGGACTCATTGGGCGAATCGCTCTGGAACTGAAATCGGAACGATCACTGACATTTCCCCTGTCTGATAAACGCCGGAAAAATTACTAAGTCCCAAAAAAAAATGTTTTCATCTTTTTTCAATTTTATCCCCGTGGGATATATATTCTACCCACACACATTTGGAACTCTCCTGGGGAACCCTCACACATATTATTCTGTCATTTAGTGGATATTTTCACGAAAAAGTGAAATTTTCAAAAATCCAGAAATTGGCTGAAAATTACTAAATATCAAGGACTCAATGGGCGAATTGCTCTGGAACTGAAATCGGAACGCTCACTGACAATTCCCCTATCTGAAAGTCTGATAAACGACGGAAAAATGACTAAGTCCAAAAAAAATTTTTTTTCAACTTTTTTCAATTTTACCCCCGTGGGATATATATTCTACCCACACACATTTGGAACTCTCCTGGGGTACCCTCACACATATTATTCCCTCATTTAGTGGACATTTTCACAAAAAAGTGAAATTTTCAAAAATCCAGAAAATTGGCTGAAAATTACTAAGTATCAAGGACTCATTGGGCGAATTGCTCTGGAACTGAAATCGGAACGCTCACTGACAATTCCCCTATCTGAAAGTCTGATAAACGACGGAAAAATGACTAAGTCCAAAAAAAATTTTTTTTCAACTTTTTTCAATTTTACCCCCGTGGGATATATATTCTACCCACACACATTTGGAACTCTCCTGGGGTACCCTCACACATATTATTCCCTCATTTAGTGGATATTTTCACAAAAAAGTGAAATTTTCAAAAATCCAGAAGATTGGCTGAAAACGACTAAATATCAAGGACTCAATGGGCGAATCGCTCTGGAACTGAAATCGGAACGCTCACTCACATTTCCCCTATCTGAAAGTCTGATAAACGCCGGAAAAATGACTAAGTCAAAGAAATTTTTTTTTAAACTTTTTTCAATTTTACCCCGTGGGATATATATTCTACCCAAACACATTTGGAACTCTCCTGGGGTACACTCACACATATTATTCTCTCATTTAGTGGATATTTTCACAAAAAAGTGAAATTTTCAAAAATCCACAAATTGGCTGAAAACGACTAAATATCAAGGACTCATTGGGCGAATCGCTCTGGAACTGAAATCGGAACGCTCACTGACAATTCCCCTATCTGAAAGTCTGATAAACGACGGAAAAATAACTAAGTCCAAAAAAAATTTTTTTCAACTTTTTTCAATTTTACCCCGGTGTGATATATATTCTACCCACACACATTTGGAACTATCCTGGGTTACACTCACACATATTATTCTCTCATTTAGTGGATATTTTCACAAAAAAGTGAAATTTTCAAACATCCACAAAATTGGCTGAAAACGACTAAATATCAAGGACTCATTGGGCGAATCGCTCTGGAACTGAAATCGGAACGCTCACTGACATTTCCCCTATCTGAAAGTCTGATAAATGCAGGAAAAATGACTTCGTCCAAAAAAAAATTTTTTTCAACTTTTTTCAATTTTACCCCCGTGGGATATATATTCTACCCACACACATTTGGAACTCTCCTTGGGTACCCTCACACATATTATTCTCTCATTTAGTGGATATTTTCATAAAAAAGTGAAATTTTCAAAAATCCAGAAAATTGGCTGAAAACGACTAAATATCAAGGACTCATTGGGCGAATCGCTCTGGAAATGAAATCGCAACGCTCACTCACATTTCCCCTATCTGAAAGTCTGATAAACACCGGAAAAATTACTAAGTCAAAGAAATTTTTTTTTTTTAACTTTTTTTTCAATTTTACCCCGTGGGATATATATTCTACCGACACACATTTGGAACTCTCCTGGGGTACACTCACACATATTATTCTCTCATTTAGTGGATATTTTCACAAAAAAGTGAAATTTTCAAAAATCCACAAAATTGGCTGTAAACGACTAAATATCAAGGACTCATTGGGCGAATCGCTCTGGAACTGAAATCGGAACGCTCACTGACATTTCCCGTATCTGAAAGTCTGATAAACGCCGGAAAAATGACTAAGTCAAAGAAATTTTTTTTTTTTACTTTTTTCAATTTTACCCCGTGGGATATATATTCTACCCACACACATTTGGAACTCTCCTGGGGTACACTCACACATATTATTCTCTCATTTAGTGGATATTTTCACAAAAAAGTGAAATTTTCAAACATCCACAAAATTGGCTGAAAACGACTAAATATCAAGGACTCATCGGGAGAATCGCTCTGGAACTGAAATCGGAACGCTCACTGACATTTCCCCTATCTGAAAGTCTGATAAATGCAGGAAAAATGACTAAGTCCAAAAAAAAAATTTTTTCAACTTTTTTCAATTTTACCCCCGTGGGATATATATTCTACCCACACACATTTGGAACTCTCCTTGCGTACCCTCACACATATTATTCCCTCATTTAGTGGATATTTTCATAAAAAAGTGAAATTTTCAAAAATCCAGAAAATTGGCTGAAAACGACTAAATATCAAGGACTCATTGGGCGAATCACTCTGGCACTGAAATCGGAACGCTCACTCACATTTCCCCTATCTCAAAGTCTGATAAACGCCGGAAAAATGACTAAGTCAAAGAAATTTTTTTTTTTTACTTTTTTCAATTTTACCCCGTGGGATATATATTCTACCCACACACATTTCTAACTGTCCTGGGGTACACTCACACATATTATTCTCTCATTTAGTGGATATTTTCACAAAAAAGTGAAATTTTCAAACATCCACAAAATTGGCTGAAAACGACTAAATATCAAGGACTCATTGGGCGAATCGTTCTGGAACTGAAATCGGAACGCTCACTGACATTTCCCGTATCTGAAAGTCTGATAAACGCCGGAAAAATTACTAATTCCAAAAAAAATTTTTTTTCAACTTTTTTCAATTTTACCCCGGTGTGATATATATTCTACCCACACACATTTGGAACTATCCTGGGTTACACTCACACATATTATTCTCTCATTTAGTGGATATTTTCACAAAAAAGTGAAATTTTCAAACATCCACAAAATTGGCTGAAAACGACTAAATATCAAGGACTCATTGGGCGAATCGCTCTGGAACTGAAATCGGAACGCTCACTGACATTTCCCCTATCTGAAAGTCTGATAAATGCAGGAAAAATGACTTCGTCCAAAAAAAAATTTTTTTCAACTTTTTTCAATTTTACCCCCGTGGGATATATATTCTACCCACACACATTTGGAACTCTCCTTGGGTACCCTCACACATATTATTCTCTCATTTAGTGGATATTTTCATAAAAAAGTGAAATTTTCAAAAATCCAGAAAATTGGCTGAAAACGACTAAATATCAAGGACTCATTGGGCGAATCGCTCTGGAAATGAAATCGCAACGCTCACTCACATTTCCCCTATCTGAAAGTCTGATAAACACCGGAAAAATTACTAAGTCAAAGAAATTTTTTTTTTTTAACTTTTTTTTCAATTTTACCCCGTGGGATATATATTCTACCGACACACATTTGGAACTCTCCTGGGGTACACTCACACATATTATTCTCTCATTTAGTGGATATTTTCACAAAAAAGTGAAATTTTCAAAAATCCACAAAATTGGCTGAAAACGACTAAATATCAAGGACTCATTGGGCGAATCGCTCTGGAACTGAAATCGGAACGCTCACTGACATTTCCCGTATCTGAAAGTCTGATAAACGCCGGAAAAATGACTAAGTCAAAGAAATTTTTTTTTTTTACTTTTTTCAATTTTACCCCGTGGGATATATATTCTACCCACACACATTTGGAACTCTCCTGGGGTACCCTCACACATATTATTCCCTCATTTAGTGGATATTTTCACAAAAAAGTGAAATTTTCAAAAATCCACAAAATTGGCTGAAAACGACTAAATATGAAGGACTCATTGGGCGAATCGCTCTGGAACTGAAATCGGAACGCTCACTGACATTTCCCCTATCTGAAAGTCTGATAAACGCCGGAAAAATGACTAAGTCCCCAAAAAAAATTTTTTCAACTTTTTCAATTTTACCCTCGTGGGATATATATTGTACCCACACACATTTGGAACTCTCCTGGGGTACCCTCACACATATTATTCCCTCATTTAGTGGATATTTTCACAAAAAACTGAAATTTTCAAAAATCCAGAAAATTGGCTGAAAACGACTAAATATCAAGGACTCAAAGGGCAAATCGCTCTGGAACTGAAATCGGAACGCTCACTGACATTTCCCCTATCTGAAAGTCTGATAAACGCCGGAAAAATGACTAAGTCCAAAAAAACATTTTTTTCAACTTTTTTCAATTTTGCCCCCGAGGGATATATATTCTACCCACACACATTTGGAACTCTCCTGGGGTACCCACACACATATTATTCCCTCATTTAGTGGATATTTTCACAAAATAGTGAAATTTTCAAAAATCCACAAAATTGGCTGAAAACGATAAAATATCAAGGACTCATTGGGCGAATCGCTCTGGAACTGAAATCGGAACGCTCACTGACATTTCCCGTATCTGAAAGTCTGATAAACGCCGGAAAAATGACTAAGTCCAAAAAAAAAATTTTTTCAACTTTTTTCAATTTTACCCCGGTGGGATATATATTCTACCCACACACATATGGAACTATCCTGGGGTACACTCACACATATTATTCTCTCATTTAGTGGATATTTTCACAAAAAAGTGAAATTTTCAAACATCCACAAAATTGGCTGAAAACGACTAAATATCAAGGACTCATTGGGCGAATCGCTCTGGAACTGAAATCGGAACGCTCACTGACATTTCCCCTATCTGAAAGTCTGATAAATGCAGGAAAAATGACTTTGTCCAAAAAAAAAATTTTTTCAACTTTTTTCAATTTTACCCCCGTGGGATATATATTCTACCCACACACATTTGGAACTCTCCTTGGGTACCCTCACACATATTATTCTCTCATTTAGTGGATATTTTCATAAAAAAGTGAAATTTTCAAAATTCCAGAAAATTGGCTGAAAACGACTAAATATCAAGGACTCATTGGGCGAATCGCTCTGGAAATGATATCGCAACGCTCACTCACATTTCCCCTATCTGAAAGTCTGATAAACGCCGGAAAAATTACTAAGTCAAAGAAATTTTTTTTTTTAACTTTTTTTTCAATTTTACCCCGTGGGATATATATTCTACCGACACACATTTGGAACTCTCCTGGGGTACACTCACACATATTATTCTCTCATTTAGTGGATATTTTCACAAAAAAGTGAAATTTTCAAAAATCCACAAAATTGGCTGAAAACGACTAAATATCAAGGACTCATTGGGCGAATCGCTCTGGAACTGAAATCGGAACGCTCACTGACATTTCCCGTATCTGAAAGTCTGATAAACGCCGGAAAAATGACTAAGTCAAAGAAATTTTTTTTTTTTATTTTTTTCAATTTTACCCCGTGGGATATATATTCTACCCACACACATTTGGAACTCTCCTGGGGTACACTCACACATATTATTCTCTCATTTAGTGGATATTTTCACAAAAAAGTGAAATTTTCAAACATCCACAAAATTGGCTGAAAACGACTAAATATCAAGGACTCATTGGGAGAATCGCTCTGGAACTGAAATCGGAACGCTCACTGACATTTCCCCTATCTGAAAGTCTGATAAATGCAGGAAAAATGACTAAGTCCAAAAAAAAAATTTTTTCAACTTTTTTCAATTTTACCCCCGTGGGATATATATTCTACCCACACACATTTGGAACTCTCCTTGCGTACCCTCACACATATTATTCCCTCATTTAGTGGATATTTTCATAAAAATGTGAAATTTTCAAAAATCCAGAAAATTGGCTGAAAACGACTAAATATCAAGGACTCATTGGGCGAATCACTCTGGCACTGAAATCGGAACGCTCACTCACATTTCCCCTATCTCAAAGTCTGATAAACGCCGGAAAAATGACTAAGTCCCCAAAAAAAATTTTTTCAACTTTTTCAATTTTACCCTCGTGGGATATATATTGTGCCCACACACATTTGGAACTCTCCTGGGGTACACTCACACATATTATTCTCTCATTTAGTGGATATTTTCACAAAAAAGTGAAATTTTCAAAAATCCACAAAATTGGCTGAAAACGACTAAATATCAAGGACTCATTGGGCGAATCGCTCTGGAACTGAAATCGGAATGCTCACTAACATTTCCCCTATCTGAAAGTCTGATAAACGCCGGAAAAATGACAAAGTACAAAAAAAAATTTTTTTTCAACTTTTTTCAATTTTACCCCCGTGGGATATATATTCTACCCACACACATTTTGAACTCTCCTTGGTTACCCTCACACATATTATTCCCTCATTTAGTGGATATTTTCACAAAAACGTGAAATTTTCAAAAATCCAGAAAGTTGGCTGAAAACGACGAAATATCAAGGACTCAAAGGGCGAATCGCTCTGGAACTGAAATCGGAACGCTCACTGACAATTCCCCTATCTGAAAGTCTGATAAACGACGGAAAAATAACTAAGTCAAAGAAATTTTTTTTTTAAACTTTTTTCAATTTTACCCCGTGGGATATATATTCTACCCACACACATTTGGAACTCTCCTGGGGTACACTCACACATATTATTCTCTCATTTAGTGGATATTTTCACAAAAAAGTGAAATTTTCAAAAATCCACAAATTTGGCTGAAAACGACTAAATATCAAGGACTCTTTGGGCGAATCACTCTGGAACTGAAATCGGAACGCTCACTCACATTTCCCCTATCTGAAAGACTGATAAACGCCGGAAAAATGACTAAGTCAAAGAAATTTTTTTTTTTTACTTTTTTCAATTTTACCCCCGAGGGATATATATTCTACCCACACACATTTGGAACTCTCCTGGGGTACCCACACACATATTATTCCCTCATTTAGTGGATATTTTCACAAAATAGTGAAATTTTCAAAAATCCACAAAATTGGCTGAAAACGACTAAATATCAAGGACTCATTGGGCGAATCGCTCTGGAACTGAAATCGGAACGCTCACTGACATTTCCCGTATCTGAAAGTCTGATAAACGCCGGAAAAATGACTAAGTCCAAAAAAAAATTTTTTTCAACTTTTTTCAATTTTACCCCGGTGGGATATATATTCTACCCACAAACATTTGAAACTCTCCTGGGGTACCTTCACACATATTATTCCCTCATTTAGTGGATATTTTCACAAAAAGGTGAAATTTTCAAAAATCCACAAAATTGGCTGAAAACGACTAAATATCAAGGACTCATTGGGCGAATCGCTCTGGAACTGAAATCGGAATGCTCACTAACATTTCCCCTATCTGAAAGTCTGATAAACGCCGGAAAAATGACTAAGTCAAAAATTATTTTTTTTTTAACTTTTTTCAATTTTACCCCGTGGGATATATATTCTACCCACACACATTTGGAACTATCCTGGGGTACACTCACACATATTATTCTCTCATTTAGTGGATATTTTCACAAAAAAGTGAAATTTTCAAACATCCACAAAATTGGCTGAAAACGACTAAATATCAAGGACTCATTGGGCGAATCGCTCTGGAACTGAAATCGGAACGCTCACTGACATTTCCCCTATCTGAAAGTCTGATAAATGCAGAAAAAATGACTAAGTCCAAAAAAAATTTTTTTTCAACTTTTTTCAATTTTATCCCCGTGGGATATATATTCTACCCACACACATTTCGAACTCTCCTGGGGTACCCTCACACATATTATTCCCTCATTTAGTGGATATTTTCACAAAAAAGTGAAATTTTCAAAATTCCAGAAAATTGGCTGAAAACGACTAAATATCAAGGACTCATTGGGCGAATCGCTCTGGAGCTGAAATCGGAACGCTCACTGACATTTCCCCTATCTGAAAGTCTGATAAATGCAGGAAAAATGACTAAGTCCAAAAAAAAAATTTTTTCAACTTTTTTCAATTTTACCCCCGTGGGATATATATTCTACCCACACACATTTGGAACTCTCCTTGCGTACCCTCACACATATTATTCCCTCATTTAGTGGATATTTTCATAAAAAAGTGAAATTTTCAAAAATCCAGAAAATTGGCTGAAAACGACTAAATATCAAGGACTCATTGGGCGAATCACTCTGGCACTGAAATCGGAACGCTCACTCACATTTCCCCTATCTCAAAGTCTGATAAACGCCGGAAAAATGACTAAGTCAAAGAAATTTTTTTTTTTTACTTTTTTCAATTTTACCCCGTGGGATATATATTCTACCCACACACATTTCTAACTCTCCTGGGGTACACTCACACATATTATTCTCTCATTTAGTGGATATTTTCACAAAAAAGTGAAATTTTCAAACATCCACAAAATTGGCTGAAAACGACTAAATATCAAGGACTCATTGGGCGAATCGTTCTGGAACTGAAATCGGAACGCTCACTGACATTTTCCGTATCTGAAAGTCTGATAAACGCCGGAAAAATTACTAATTCCAAAAAAAATTTTTTTTCAACTTTTTTCAATTTTACCCCGGTGGGATATATATTCTACCCACACACATTTGGAACTCTCCTGGGGTACCCTCACACATATTATTCCCTCATTTAGTGGATATTTTCACAAAAAAGTGAAATTTTCAAAAATCCACAAAATTGGCTGAAAACGACTAAATATGAAGGACTCATTGGGCGAATCGCTCTGGAACTGAAATCGGAACGCTCACTGACATTTCCCCTATCTGAAAGTCTGATAAACGCCGGAAAAATGACTAAGTCCCCAAAAAAAATTTTTTCAACTTTTTCAATTTTACCCTCGTGGGATATATATTGTGCCCACACACATTTGGAACTCTCCTGGGGTACACTCACACATATTATTCTCTCATTTAGTGGATATTTTCACAAAAAAGTGAAATTTTCAAAAATCCACAAAATTGGCTGAAAACGACTAAATATCAAGGACTCATTGGGCGAATCGCTCTGGAACTGAAATCGGAATGCTCACTAACATTTCCCCTATCTGAAAGTCTGATAAACGCCGGAAAAATGACAAAGTACAAAAAAAAATTTTTTTTCAACTTTTTTCAATTTTACCCCCGTGGGATATATATTCTACCCACACACATTTTGAACTCTCCTTGGTTACCCTCACACATATTATTCCCTCATTTAGTGGATATTTTCACAAAAACGTGAAATTTTCAAAAATCCAGAAAGTTGGCTGAAAACGACGAAATATCAAGGACTCAAAGGGCGAATCGCTCTGGAACTGAAATCGGAACGCTCACTGACAATTCCCCTATCTGAAAGTCTGATAAACGACGGAAAAATAACTAAGTCAAAGAAATTTTTTTTTTAAACTTTTTTCAATTTTACCCCGTGGGATATATATTCTACCCACACACATTTGGAACTCTCCTGGGGTACACTCACACATATTATTCTCTCATTTAGTGGATATTTTCACAAAAAAGTGAAATTTTCAAAAATCCACAAATTTGGCTGAAAACGACTAAATATCAAGGACTCTTTGGGCGAATCACTCTGGAACTGAAATCGGAACGCTCACTCACATTTCCCCTATCTGAAAGACTGATAAACGCCGGAAAAATGACTAAGTCAAAGAAATTTTTTTTTTTTACTTTTTTCAATTTTACCCCCGAGGGATATATATTCTACCCACACACATTTGGAACTCTCCTGGGGTACCCACACACATATTATTCCCTCATTTAGTGGATATTTTCACAAAATAGTGAAATTTTCAAAAATCCACAAAATTGGCTGAAAACGACTAAATATCAAGGACTCATTGGGCGAATCACTCAGAAACTGAAATCGGAACGCTCACTCACATTTCCCCTATCTGAAAGTCTGATAAACGCCGGAAAAATGACTAAGTCAAAAATTTTTTTTTTTTTTAACTTTTTTCAATTTTACCCGCGTGGGATATATATTCTACCCACACACATTTGGAACTCTCCTGAGGTACCCTCACACATATTATTCCCTTATTTAGTGGATATTTTCACAAAAAGGTGAAATTTTCAAAAATCCACAAAATTGGCTGAAAACGACTAAATATGAAGGACTCATTGGGCGAATCGCTCTGGAACTGAAATCGGAACGCTCACTGACATTTCCCCTATCTGAAAGTCTGATAAACGCCGGAAAAATGACTAAGTCCCCAAAAAAAATTTTTTCAACTTTTTCAATTTTACCCTCGTGGGATATATATTCTACCCACACACATTTGGAACTCTCCTGGGGTACCCTCACACATATTATTCCCTCATTTAGTGGATATTTTCACAAAAAAGTGAAATTTTCAAAAATCCAGAAAATTGGCTGAAAACGACTAAATATCAAGGACTCAAAGGGCAAATCGCTCTGGAACTGAAATCGGAACGCTCACTGACATTTCCCCTATCTGAAAGTCTGATAAACGCCGGAAAAATGACTAAGTCCAAAAAAACATTTTTTTCAACTTTTTTCAATTTTGCCCCCGAGGGATATATATTCTACCCACACACATTTGGAACTCTCCTGGGGTACCCACACACATATTATTCCCTCATTTAGTGGATATTTTCACAAAATAGTGAAATTTTCAAAAATCCACAAAATTGGCTGAAAACGACTAAATATCAAGGACTCATTGGGCGAATCGCTCTGGAACTGAAATCGGAACGCTCACTGACATTTCCCCTATCTGAAAGTCTGATAAATGCAGGAAAAATGACTTCGTCCAAAAAAAAATTTTTTTCAACTTTTTTCAATTTTACCCCCGTGGGATATATATTCTACCCACACACATTTGGAACTCTCCTTGGGTACCCTCACACATATTATTCTCTCATTTAGTGGATATTTTCATAAAAAAGTGAAATTTTCAAAATTCCAGAAAATTGGCTGAAAACGACTAAATATCAAGGACTCATTGGGCGAATCGCTCTGGAAATGAAATCGCAACGCTCACTCACATTTCCCCTATCTGAAAGTCTGATAAACGCCGGAAAAAATACTAAGTCAAAGAAATTTTTTTTTTTAACTTTTTTTTCAATTTTACCCCGTGGGATATATATTCTACCGACACACATTTGGAACTCTCCTGGGGTACACTCACAAATATTATTCTCTCATTTAGTGGATATTTTCACAAAAAAGTGAAATTTTCAAAAATCCACAAAATTGGCTGAAAACGACTAAATATCAAGGACTCATTGGGCGAATCACTCTGGCACTGAAATCGGAACGCTCACTCACATTTCCCCTATCTCAAAGTCTGATAAACGCCGGAAAAATGACTAAGTCAAAGAAATTTTTTTTTTTTACTTTTTTCAATTTTACCCCGTGGGATATATATTCTACCCACACACATTTCTAACTCTCCTGGGGTACACTCACACATATTATTCTCTCATTTAGTGGATATTTTCACAAAAAAGTGAAATTTTCAAACATCCACAAAATTGGCTGAAAACGACTAAATATCAAGGACTCATTGGGCGAATCGTTCTGGAACTGAAATCGGAACGCTCACTGACATTTCCCGTATCTGAAAGTCTGATAAACGCCGGAAAAATTACTAATTCCAAAAAAATTTTTTTTTAAACTTTTTTCAATTTTACCCCGGTGGGATATATATTCTACCCACACACATTTGGAACTCTCCTGGGGTACCCTCACACATATTATTCCCTCATTTAGTGGATATTTTCACAAAAAAGTGAAATTTTCAAAAATCCACAAAATTGGCTGAAAACGACTAAATATGAAGGACTCATTGGGCGAATCGCTCTGGAACTGAAATCGGAACGCTCACTGACATTTCCCCTATCTGAAAGTCTGATAAATGCAGGAAAAATGACTAAGTCCAAAAAAAAAATTTTTTCAACTTTTTTCAATTTTACCCCCGTGGGATATATATTCTACCCACACACATTTGGAACTCTCCTTGCGTACCCTCACACATATTATTCCCTCATTTAGTGGATATTTTCATAAAAAAGTGAAATTTTCAAAAATCCAGAAAATTGGCTGAAAACGACTAAATATCAAGGACTCATTGGGCGAATCACTCTGGCACTGAAATCGGAACGCTCACTCACATTTCCCCTATCTGAAAGTCTGATAAACGCCGGAAAAATGACTAAGTCAAAGAAATTTTTTTTTTTTACTTTTTTCAATTTTACCCCGTGGGATATATATTCTACCCACACACATTTGGAACTCTCCTGGGGTACACTCACACATATTATTCTCTCATTTAGTGGATATTTTCACAAAAAAGTGAAATTTTCAAACATCCACAAAATTGGCTGAAAACGACTAAATATCAAGGACTCATTGGGCGAATCGCTCTGGAACTGAAATCAGAATGCTCACTGACATTTCCCGTATCTGAAAGTCTGATAAACGCCGGAAAAATTACTAATTCCAAAAAAAATTTTTTTTCAACTTTTTTCAATTTTACCCCGGTGGGATATATATTCTACCCACACACATTTGGAACTCTCCTGGGGTACCCTCACACATATTATTCCCTCATTTAGTGGATATTTTCACAAAAAAGTGAAATTTTCAAAAATCCAGAAAATTGGCTGAAAACGACTAAATATCAATGACTCATTGGGCGAATCGCTCTGGAACTGAAATCGGAATGCTCACTAACATTTCCCCTATCTGAAAGTCTGATAAACGCCGGAAAAATGACAAAGTACAAAAAAAAATTTTTTTTCAACTTTTTTCAATTTTACCCCCGTGGGATATATATTCTACCCACACACATTTTGAACTCTCCTTGGTTACCCTCACACATATTATTCCCTCATTTAGTGGATATTTTCACAAAAACGTGAAATTTTCAAAAATCCAGAAAGTTGGCTGAAAACGACGAAATATCAAGGACTCAAAGGGCGAATCGCTCTGGAACTGAAATCGGAACGCTCACTGACAATTCCCCTATCTGAAAGTCTGATAAACGACGGAAAAATAACTAAGTCAAAGAAATTTTTTTTTTAAACTTTTTTCAATTTTACCCCGTGGGATATATATTCTACCCACACACATTTGGAACTCTCCTGGGGTACACTCACACATATCATTCTCTCATTTAGTGGATATTTTCACAAAAAAGTGAAATTTTCAAAAATCCACAAATTTGGCTGAAAACGACTAAATATCAAGGACTCTTTGGGCGAATCACTCTGGAACTGAAATCGGAACGCTCACTCACATTTCCCCTATCTGAAAGACTGATAAACGCCGGAAAAATGACTAAGTCAAAGAAATTTTTTTTTTTTACTTTTTTCAATTTTACCCCCGAGGGATATATATTCTACCCACACACATTTGGAACTCTCCTGGGGTACCCACACACATATTATTCCCTCATTTAGTGGATATTTTCACAAAATAGTGAAATTTTCAAAAATCCACAAAATTGGCTGAAAACGACTAAATATCAAGGACTCATTGGGCGAATCGCTCTGGAACTGAAATCGGAACGCTCACTGACATTTCCCGTATCTGAAAGTCTGATAAACGCCGGAAAAATGACTAAGTCCAAAAAAAAAATTTTTTCAACTTTTTTCAATTTTACCCCGGTGGGATATATATTCTACCCACAAACATTTGAAACTCTCCTGGGGTACCTTCACACATATTATTCCCTCATTTAGTGGATATTTTCACAAAAAGGTGAAATTTTCAAAAATCCACAAAATTGGCTGAAAACGACTAAATATCAAGGACTCATTGGGCGAATCACTCTGGAACTGAAATCGGAATGCTCACTAACATTTCCCCTATCTGAAAGTCTGATAAACGCCGGAAAAATGACTAAGTCAAAAATTATTTTTTTTTTAACTTTTTTCAATTTTACCCCGTGGGATATATATTCTACCCACACACATTTGGAACTATCCTGGGGTACACTCACACATATTATTCTCTCATTTAGTGGATATTTTCACAAAAAAGTGAAATTTTCAAACATCCACAAAATTGGCTGAAAACGACTAAATATCAAGGACTCATTGGGCGAATCGCTCTGGAACTGAAATCGGAACGCTCACTGACATTTCCCCTATCTGAAAGTCTGATAAATGCAGAAAAAATGACTAAGTCCAAAAAAAATTTTTTTTCACCTTTTTTCAATTTTATCCCCGTGGGATATATATTCTACCCACACACATTTCGAACTCTCCTGGGGTACCCTCACACATATTATTCCCTCATTTAGTGGATATTTTCACAAAAAAGTGAAATTTTCAAAATTCCAGAAAATTGGCTGAAAACGACTAAATATCAAGGACTCATTGGGCGAATCGCTCTGGAAATGAAATCGCAACGCTCACTCACATTTCCCCTATCTGAAAGTCTGATAAACGCCGGAAAAATTACTAAGTCAAAGAAATTTTTTTTTTAAACTTTTTTTCAATTTTACCCCGTGGGATATATATTCTACCGACACACATTTGGAACTCTCCTGGGGTACACTCACACATATTATTCTCTCATTTAGTGGATATTTTCACAAAAAAGTGAAATTTTCAAAAATTCACAAAATTGGCTGAAAACGACTAAATATCAAGGACTCATTGGGCGAATCGCTCTGGAACTGAAATCGGAACGCTCACTGACATTTCCCCTATCTGAAAGTCTGATAAACGCCGGAAAAATGACTAAGTCCAAAAAAAATTTTTTTTCAACTTTTTTCAATTTTATCCCCGTGGGATATATATTCTACCCACACACATTTGGAACTCTCCTGGGGTACACTCACACATATTATTCTCTCATTTAGTGGATATTTTCACAAAAAAGTGAAATTTTCAAAAATCCACAAATTTGGCTGAAAACGACTAAATATCAAGGACTCATTGGGCGAATCGCTCTGGAACTGAAATCGGAACGCTCACTGACAATTCCCCTATCTGAAAGTCTGCTAAATGGCGGAAAAATGACTAAGTCCCAAAAAAAATTTTTTTCAACTTTTTTCAATTTTACCCCAGTGTGATATATATTCTATCCACACACATTTGGAACTCTCCTGGGGTACCCTCACACATATTATTCCCTCATTTAGTGGATATTTTCACAAAAAAGTGAAATTTTCGAAATTCCAGAAAATTGGCTGAAAACGACTAAATATCAAGGACTCATTGGGCGAATCGCTCTGGAGCTGAAATCGGAACGCTCACTGACATTTCCCCCATCTGAAAGTCTGATAAACGCAGGAAAAATGACTAAGTCCAAAAAAAAAATTTTTTCAACTTTTTTCAATTTTACCCCCGTGGGATATATATTCTACCCACACACATTTGGAACTCTCCTTGCGTACCCTCACACCTATTATTCCCTCATTTAGTGGATATTTTCATAAAAAAGTGAAATTTTCAAAAATCCAGAAAATTGGCTGAAAACGACTAAATATCAAGGACTCTTTGGGCGAATCACTCTGGAACTGAAATCGGAACGCTCACTGACATTTCCCCTATCTGAAAGTCTGATAAACGCCGGAAAACTGACTAATTCCAAAAAAAATTTTTTTTCAACTTTTTCCAATTTTACCCGCGTGGGATATATATTCTACCCACACACATTTGGAACTCTCCTGAGGTACCCTCACACATATTATTCCCTTATTTAGTGGATATTTTCACAAAAAGGTGAAATTTTCAAAAATCCAGAAAATTGGCTGAAAACGTCTAAATATCAAGGACTCATTGGGCGAATCGCTCTGGAACTGAAATCGGAATGCTCACTGACATTTCCCCTATCTGAAAGTCTGATAAACGCCGTAAAAATGACTAAGTCCAAAAAAAAATTTTTTCAACTTTTTTCAATTTTACCCATGTGGGATATATATTGTACCCACACACATTTGGAACTCTCCATGCGTACCCTCACACATATTATTCCCTCATTTAGTGGATATTTTCATAAAAAAGTGAAATTTTCAAAAATCCAGAAAATTGGCTGAAAACGACTAAATATCAAGGACTCTTTGGGCGAATCACTCTGGAACTGAAATCGGAACGCTCACTCACATTTCCCCTATCTGAAAGACTTATAAACGCCGGAAAAATGACTAAGTCAAAGAAATTTTTTTTTTTTACTTTTTTCAATTTTACCCCCGATGGATATATATTCTACCCACACACATTTGGAACTCTCCTGGGGTACCCACACACATATTATTCCCTCATTTAGTGGATATTTTCACAAAATAGTGAAATTTTCAAAAATCCACAAAATTGGCTGAAAACGACTAAATATCAAGGACTCATTGGGCGAATCGCTCTGGAACTGAAATCGGAACGCTCACTGACATTTCCCGTATCTGAAAGTCTGATAAACGCCGGAAAAATTACTAATTCCAAAAAAAAAATTTTTTCAACTTTTTTCAATTTTACCCCGGTGGGATATATATTCTACCCAAAAACATTTGAAACTCTCCTGGGGTACCTTCACACATATTATTCCCTCATTTAGTGGATATTTTCACAAAAAAGTGAAATTTTCAAAAATCCAGAAAATTGGCTGAAAACGACAAAATATCAAGGACTCATTGGGGGAATCACTCTGGAACTGAAATCGGAACGCTCACTCACATTTCCACTATTTGAAAGTCTGATAAACGCCGGAAAAATGACTAAGTCAAAGAAATTTTTTTTTTTTACTTTTTTCAATTTTACCCCGTGGGATATATATTCTACCCACACACATTTGGAACTCTCCTGGGGTATACTCACACATATTATTCTCTCATTTAGTTGATATTTTCACAAAAAAGTGAAATTTTCAAACATCCACAAAATTGGCTGAAAACGACTAAATATCAAGGACTCATTGGGCGAATCGCTCTGGAACTGAAATCGGAACGCTCACTGACATTTCCCGTATCTGAAAGTCTGATAAACGCCGGAAAAATTACTAATTCCAAAAAAAAAATTTTTTCAACTTTTTTCAATTTTACCCCGGTGGGATATATATTCTACCCACACACATTTGGAACTCTCCTGGGGTACCCTCACACATATTATTCCCTCATTTAGTGGATATTTTCACAAAAAAGTGAAATTTTCAAAATTCCAGAAAATTGGCTGAAAACGACTAAATATCAAGGACTCATTGGGCGAATCGCTCTGGAGCTGAAATCGGAACGCTCACTGACATTTCCCCTATCTGAAAGTCTGATAAATGCAGGAAAAATGACTAAGTCCAAAAAAAATTTTTTTTCAACTTTTTTCAATTTTATCCCCGTGGGATATATATTCTACCCACACACATTTGGAACTCTCCTGGGGTACCCTCACACATATTTTTCCCTCATTTAGTGGATATTTTCACAAAAAAGTGAAATTTTCAAAATTCCAGAAAATTGGCTGAAAACGACTAAATATCAAGAACTCATTGGGCGAATCGCTCTGCAACTGAAATCGGAACGCTCACTCACATTTCCCCTATCTGAAAGTCTGATAAACGCCGGAAAAATGACTAAGTCAAAGAAATTTTTTTTTTAAACTTTTTTCAATTTTACCCCGTGGGATATATATTCTACCCACACACATTTGGAACTCTCCTGGGGTACACTCACACATATTATTCTCTCATTTAGTGGATATTTTCACAAAAAAGTGAAATTTTCAAAAATCCACAAATTTGGCTGAAAACGACTAAATATCAAGGACTCATTGGGCGAATCCCTCTGGAACTGAAATCGGAACGCTCACTGACAATTCCACTATCTGAAAGTCTGCTAAATGGCGGAAAAATGACTAAGTCCCAAAAAAAAATTTTTTCAACTTTTTTCAATTTTACCCCAGTGTGATATATATTCTACCCACACACATTTGGAACTCTCCTGGGGTACCCTCACACATATTATTCCCTCATTTAGTGGATATTTTCACAAAAAAGTGAAATTTTCAAAATTCCAGAAAATTGGCTGAAAACGACTAAATATCAAGAACTCATTGGGCGAATCGCTCTGCAACTGAAATCGGAACGCTCACTCACATTTCCCCTATCTGAAAGTCTGATAAACGCCGGCAAAATGACTAAGTCAAAGAAATTTTTTTTTTAAACTTTTTTCAATTTTACCCCGTGGGATATATATTCTACCCACACACATTTGGAACTCTCCTGGGGTACCCTCACACATATTATTCCCTCATTTAGTGGATATTTTCATAAAAAAGTGAAATTTTCAAAAATCCAGAAAATTGGCTGAAAACGACTAAATATCAAGGACTCTTTGGGCGAATCACTCTGGAACTGAAATCGGAACGCTCACTGACATTTCCCCTATCTGAAAGTCTGATAAACGCCGGAAAAATGACTAATTCCAAAAAAAATTTTTTTTCAACTTTTTCCAATTTTACCCGCGTGGGATATATATTCTACCCACACACATTTGGAACTCTCCTGAGGTACCCTCACACATATTATTCCCTTATTTAGTGGATATTTTCACAAAAAGGTGAAATTTTCAAAAATCCAGAAAATTGGCTGAAAACGTCTAAATATCAAGGACTCATTGGGCGAATCGCTCTGGAACTGAAATCGGAATGCTCACTGACATTTCCCCTATCTGAAAGTCTGATAAACGCCGTAAAAATGACTAAGTCCAAAAAAAAATTTTTTCAACTTTTTTCAATTTTACCCATGTGGGATATATAATGTACCCACACACATTTGGAACTCTCCTTGCGTACCCTCACACATATTATTCCCTCATTTAGTGGATATTTTCATAAAAAAGTGAAATTTTCAAAAATCCAGAAAATTGGCTGAAAACGACTAAATATCAAGGACTCTTTGGGCGAATCACTCTGGAACTGAAATCGGAACGCTCACTCACATTTCCCCTATCTGAAAGACTGATAAACGCCGGAAAAATGACTAAGTCAAAGAAATTTTTTTTTTAAACTTTTTTCAATTTTACCCCGTGGGATATATATTCTACCCACACACATTTGGAACTCTCCTGGGGTACACTCACACATATTATTCTCTCATTTAGTGGATATTTTCACAAAAAAGTGAAATTTTCAAAAATCCACAAATTTGGCTGAAAACGACTAAATATCAAGGACTCATTGGGCGAATCGCTCTGGAACTGAAATCGGAACGCTCACTGACATTTCCCGTATCTGAAAGTCTGATAAACGCCGGAAAAATTACTAATTCCAAAAAAAAAATTTTTTCAACTTTTTTCAATTTTACCCCGGTGGGATATATATTCTACCCAAAAACATTTGAAACTCTCCTGGGGTACCTTCACACATATTATTCCCTCATTTAGTGGATATTTTCACAAAAAAGTGAAATTTTCAAAAATCCAGAAAATTGGCTGAAAACGACAAAATATCAAGGACTCATTGGGGGAATCACTCTGGAACTGAAATCGGAACGCTCACTCACATTTCCACTATTTGAAAGTCTGATAAACGCCGGAAAAATGACTAAGTCAAAGAAATTTTTTTTTTTTACTTTTTTCAATTTTACCCCGTGGGATATATATTCTACCCACACACATTTGGAACTCTCCTGGGGTATACTCACACATATTATTCTCTCATTTAGTTGATATTTTCACAAAAAAGTGAAATTTTCAAACATCCACAAAATTGGCTGAAAACGACTAAATATCAAGGACTCATTGGGCGAATCGCTCTGGAACTGAAATCGGAACGCTCACTGACATTTCCCGTATCTGAAAGTCTGATAAACGCCGGAAAAATTACTAATTCCAAAAAAAAAATTTTTTCAACTTTTTTCAATTTTACCCCGGTGGGATATATATTCTACCCACACACATTTGGAACTCTCCTGGGGTACCCTCACACATATTATTCCCTCATTTAGTGGATATTTTCACAAAAAAGTGAAATTTTCAAAATTCCAGAAAATTGGCTGAAAACGACTAAATATCAAGGACTCATTGGGCGAATCGCTCTGGAGCTGAAATCGGAACGCTCACTGACATTTCCCCTATCTGAAAGTCTGATAAATGCAGGAAAAATGACTAAGTCCAAAAAAAATTTTTTTTCAACTTTTTTCAATTTTATCCCCGTGGGATATATATTCTACCCACACACATTTGGAACTCTCCTGGGGTACCCTCACACATATTTTTCCCTCATTTAGTGGATATTTTCACAAAAAAGTGAAATTTTCAAAATTCCAGAAAATTGGCTGAAAACGACTAAATATCAAGAACTCATTGGGCGAATCGCTCTGCAACTGAAATCGGAACGCTCACTCACATTTCCCCTATCTGAAAGTCTGATAAACGCCGGAAAAATGACTAAGTCAAAGAAATTTTTTTTTTAAACTTTTTTCAATTTTACCCCGTGGGATATATATTCTACCCACACACATTTGGAACTCTCCTGGGGTACACTCACACATATTATTCTCTCATTTAGTGGATATTTTCACAAAAAAGTGAAATTTTCAAAAATCCACAAATTTGGCTGAAAACGACTAAATATCAAGGACTCATTGGGCGAATCCCTCTGGAACTGAAATCGGAACGCTCACTGACAATTCCACTATCTGAAAGTCTGCTAAATGGCGGAAAAATGACTAAGTCCCAAAAAAAAATTTTTTCAACTTTTTTCAATTTTACCCCAGTGTGATATATATTCTACCCACACACATTTGGAACTCTCCTGGGGTACCCTCACACATATTATTCCCTCATTTAGTGGATATTTTCACAAAAAAGTGAAATTTTCAAAATTCCAGAAAATTGGCTGAAAACGACTAAATATCAAGAACTCATTGGGCGAATCGCTCTGCAACTGAAATCGGAACGCTCACTCACATTTCCCCTATCTGAAAGTCTGATAAACGCCGGCAAAATGACTAAGTCAAAGAAATTTTTTTTTTAAACTTTTTTCAATTTTACCCCGTGGGATATATATTCTACCCACACACATTTGGAACTCTCCTGGGGTACCCTCACACATATTATTCCCTCATTTAGTGGATATTTTCATAAAAAAGTGAAATTTTCAAAAATCCAGAAAATTGGCTGAAAACGACTAAATATCAAGGACTCTTTGGGCGAATCACTCTGGAACTGAAATCGGAACGCTCACTGACATTTCCCCTATCTGAAAGTCTGATAAACGCCGGAAAAATGACTAATTCCAAAAAAAATTTTTTTTCAACTTTTTCCAATTTTACCCGCGTGGGATATATATTCTACCCACACACATTTGGAACTCTCCTGAGGTACCCTCACACATATTATTCCCTTATTTAGTGGATATTTTCACAAAAAGGTGAAATTTTCAAAAATCCAGAAAATTGGCTGAAAACGTCTAAATATCAAGGACTCATTGGGCGAATCGCTCTGGAACTGAAATCGGAATGCTCACTGACATTTCCCCTATCTGAAAGTCTGATAAACGCCGTAAAAATGACTAAGTCCAAAAAAAAATTTTTTCAACTTTTTTCAATTTTACCCATGTGGGATATATAATGTACCCACACACATTTGGAACTCTCCTTGCGTACCCTCACACATATTATTCCCTCATTTAGTGGATATTTTCATAAAAAAGTGAAATTTTCAAAAATCCAGAAAATTGGCTGAAAACGACTAAATATCAAGGACTCTTTGGGCGAATCACTCTGGAACTGAAATCGGAACGCTCACTCACATTTCCCCTATCTGAAAGACTGATAAACGCCGGAAAAATGACTAAGTCAAAGAAATTTTTTTTTTAAACTTTTTTCAATTTTACCCCGTGGGATATATATTCTACCCACACACATTTGGAACTCTCCTGGGGTACACTCACACATATTATTCTCTCATTTAGTGGATATTTTCACAAAAAAGTGAAATTTTCAAAAATCCACAAATTTGGCTGAAAACGACTAAATATCAAGGACTCATTGGGCGAATCCCTCTGGAACTGAAATCGGAACGCTCACTGACAATTCCACTATCTGAAAGTCTGCTAAATGGCGGAAAAATGACTAAGTCCCAAAAAAAAATTTTTTCAACTTTTTTCAATTTTACCCCAGTGTGATATATATTCTACCCACACACATTTGGAACTCTCCTGGGGTACCCTCACACATATTATTCCCTCATTTAGTGGATATTTTCACAAAAAAGTGAAATTTTCGAAATTCCAGAAAATTGGCTGAAAACGACAAAATATCAAGCACTCATTGGGCGAATCACTCTGGAGCTGAAATCGGAACGCTCACTGACATTTCCCCTATCTGAAAGTCTGATAAACGCAGGAAAAATGACTAAGTCCAAAAAAAAAATTTTTTCAACTTTTTTCAATTTTACCCCCGTGGGATATATATTCTACCCACACACATTTGGAACTCTCCTTGCGTACCCTCACACATATTATTCCCTCATTTAGTGGATATTTTCATAAAAAAGTGAAATTTTCAAAAATCCAGAAAATTGGCTGAAAACGACTAAATATCAAGGACTCTTTGGGCGAATCACTCTGGAATTGAAATCGGAACGCTCACTCACATTTCCCCTATCTGAAAGACTGATAAACGCCGGAAAAATGACTAAGTCAAAGAAATTTTTTTTTTTTACTTTTTTCAATTTTACCCCCGAGGGATATATATTCTACCCATACACATTTGGAACTCTCCTGGGGTACCCACACACATATTATTCCCTCATTTAGTGGATATTTTCACAAAATAGTGAAATTTTCAAAAATCCACAAAATTGGCTGAAAACGACTAAATATCAAGGACTCATTGGGCGAATCGCTCTGGAACTGAAATCGTAACGCTCACTGACATTTCCCGTATCTGAAAGTCTGATAAACGCCGGAAAAATGACTAAGTCCAAAAAAAAACTTTTTTCAACTTTTTTCAATTTTACCCCGGTGGGATATATATTCTACCCACAAACATTTGAAACTCTCCTGGGGTACCTTCACACATATTATTCCCTCATTTAGTGGATATTTTCACAAAAAAGTGAAATTTTCAAAAATCCAGAAAATTGGCTGAAAACGACTAAATATCAAGGACTCATTGGGCGAATCACTCTGGAACTGAAATCGGAACGCTCACTCACATTTCCCCTATCTGAAAGTCTGATAAACGCCGGAAAAATGACTAAGTCAAAAATTATTTTTTTTTTTAACTTTTTTCAATTTTACCCGCGTGGGATATATATTCTACCCACACACATTTGGAACTCTCCTGAGGTACCCTCACACATATTATTCCCTTATTTAGTGGATATTTTCACAAAAAGGTGAAATTTTCAAAAATCCAGAAAATTGGCTGAAAACGTCTAAATATCAAGGACTCATTGGGCGAATCGCTCTGGAACTGAAATCGGAATGCTCACTGACATTTCCCCTATCTGAAAGTCTGATAAACGCCGTAAAAATGACTAAGTCCAAAAAAAAATTTTTTTAACTTTTTTCAATTTTACCCGCGTGGGATATATATTCTACCCACACACATTTGGAACTCTCCTGGGGTACCCTCACACATATTATTCCCTCATTTAGTGGATATTTTCACAAAAAAGTGAAATTTTCAAAAATCCAGAAAATTGGCTGAAAACGACTAAATATCAAGGACTCATTGGGCGAATCGCTCTGGAACTGAAATCGGAACGCTCACTGACATTTCCCCTATCTGAAAGTCTGATAAATGCAGAAAAAATGACTAAGTCCAAAAAAAATTTTTTTTCAACTTTTTTCAATTTTATCCCCGTGGGATATATATTCTACCCACACACATTTCGAACTCTCCTGGGGTACCCTCACACATATTATTCCCTCATTTAGTGGATATTTTCACAAAAAAGTGAAATTTTCAAAATTCCAGAAAATTGGCTGAAAACGAATAAATATCAAGGACTCATTGGGCGAATCGCTCTGGAAATGAAATCGCAACGCTCACTCACATTTCCCCTATCTGAAAGTCTGATAAACGCCGGAAAAATTACTAAGTCAAAGAAATTTTTTTTTTAAACTTTTTTTCAATTTTACCCCGTGGGATATATATTCTACCGACACACATTTGGAACTCTCCTGGGGTACACTCACACATATTATTCTCTCATTTAGTGGATATTTTCACAAAAAAGTGAAATTTTCAAAAATCCACAAAATTGGCTGAAAACGACTAAATATCAAGGACTCATTGGGCGAATCGCTCTGGAACTGAAATCGGAACGCTCACTGACATTTCCCCTATCTGAAAGTCTGATAAACGCCGGAAAAATGACTAAGTCCAAAAAAAATTTTTTTTCAACTTTTTTCAATTTTATCCCCGTGGGATATATATTCTACCCACACACATTTGGAACTCTCCTGGGGTACCCTCACACATATTATTCCCTCATTTAGTGGATATTTTCACAAAAAAGTGAAATTTTCAAAAATCCAGAAAATTGGCTGAAAACGACTAAATATCAAGGACTCATTGGGCGAATCACTCTGGAACTGAAATCGGAACGCTCACTCACATTTCCCCTATCTGAAAGTCTGATAAACGCCGGAAAAATGACTAAGTCAAAAATTATTTTTTTTTTAACTTTTTTCAATTTTACCCCGTGGGATATATATTCTACCCACACACATTTGGAACTCTCCTGGGGTACCCTCACACATATTATTCCCTCATTTAGTGGATATTTTCACAAAAAAGTGAAATTTTCAAAATTCCAGAAAATTGGCTGAAAACGACTAAATATCAAGGACTCATTGGGCGAATCGCTCTGGAGCTGAAATCGGAACGCTCACTGACATTTCCCCCATCTGAAAGTCTGATAAACGCAGGAAAAATGACTAAGTCCAAAAAAAAAATTTTTTCAACTTTTTTCAATTTTACCCCCGTGGGATATATATTCTACCCACACACATTTGGAACTCTCCTTGCGTACCCTCACACATATTATTCCCTCATTTAGTGGATATTTTCATAAAAAAGTGAAATTTTCAAAAATCCAGAAAATTGGCTGAAAACGACTAAATATCAAGGACTCTTTGGGCGAATCACTCTGGAACTGAAATCGGAACGCTCACTGACATTTCCCCTATCTGAAAGTCTGATAAACGCCGGAAAAATGACTAATTCGAAAAAAAAAATTTTTTTCAACTTTTTCCAATTTTACCCGCGTGGGATATATATTCTACCCACACACATTTGGAACTCTCCTGAGGTACCCTCACACATATTATTCCCTTATTTAGTAGATATTTTCACAAAAAGGTGAAATTTTCAAAAATCCAGAAAATTGGTTGAAAACGTCTAAATATCAAGGACTCATTGGGCGAATCGCTCTGGAACTGAAATCGGAATGCTCACTCACATGTCCCCTATCTGAAAGTCTGATAAACGCCGTAAAAATGACTAAGTCCAAAAAAAATTTTTTTTCAACTTTTTTCAATTTTATCCCCGTGGGATATATATTCTACCCACACACATTTGGAACTCTCCTGGGGTACCCTCACACATATTTTTCCCTCATTTAGTGGATATTTTCACAAAAAAGTGAAATTTTCAAAATTCCAGAAAATTGGCTGAAAACGACTAAATATCAAGGACTCATTGGGCGAATCGCTCTGCAACTGAAATCTGAACGCTCACTCACATTTGCCCTATCTGAAAGTCTGATAAACGCCGGAAAAATGACTAAGTCACAGAAATTTTTTTTTTAAACTTTTTTCAATTTTACCCCGTGGGATATATATTCTACCCACACACATTTGGAACTCTCCTGGGGTACACTCACACATATTATTCTCTCATTTAGTGGATATTTTCACAAAAAAGTGAAATTTTCAAAAATCCACAAATTTGGCTGAAAACGACTAAATATCAAGGACTCATTGGGCGAATCGCTCTGGAACTGAAATCGGAACGCTCACTGACAATTCCCCTATCTGAAAGTCTGCTAAATGCCGGAAAAATGACTAAGTCCCCAAAAAAATTTTTTTTAACTTTTTTCAATTTTATCCCCGTGGGATATATATTCTACCCACACACATTTGGAACTCTCCTGAGGTACCCTCACACATATTATTCCCTTATTTAGTAGATATTTTCACAAAAAGGTGAAATTTTCAAAAATCCAGAAAATTGGCTGAAAACGTCTAAATATCAAGGACTCATTGGGCGAATCGCTCTGGAACTGAAATCGGAATGCTCACTCACATTTCCCCTATCTGAAAGTCTGATAAACGCCGTAAAAATGACTAAGTCCAAAAAAAATTTTTTTTCAACTTTTTTCAATTTTATCCCCGTGGGATATATATTCTACCCACACACATTTGGAACTCTCCTGGGGTACCCTCACACATATTTTTCCCTCATTTAGTGGATATTTTCACAAAAACGTCAAATTTTCAAAAATCCAGAAAATTGGCTGAAAACGACTAAATATCAAGGACTCAAAGGGCGAATCGCTCTGGAACTGAAATCGGAACGCTCACTGACAATTCCCCTATCTGAAAGTCTGATAAACGACGGAAAAATTACTAAGTCCAAAAAAAATTTTTTTCAACTTTTTTCAATTTTATCCCCGTGGGATATATATTCTAACCACACACATTTGGAACTCTCCTAGGGTACCCTCACACATATTATTCCCTCATTTAGTGGATATTTTCACAAAAAAGTGAAATTTTCAAAAATCCACAAAATTGGCTGAAAACGACTAAATATCAAGGACTCATTGGGCGAATCGCTCTGGAACTGAAATCGGAACTCTCACTCACATTTCCCCTATCTGAAAGTCTGCTAAATGCAGGAAAAATGACTAAGACCCAAAAAACATTTTTTTCAACTTTTTTCAATTTTACCCCCGTGGGATATATATTCTACCCACACACATTTGGAACTCTCCTGGGGTACCCTCACACATATTATTCCCTCATTTAGTGGATATTTTCACAAAAAAGTGAAATTTTCAAAAATCCACAAAATTGGCTGAAAACGACTAAATATGAAGGACTCATTGGGCGAATCGCTCTGGAACTGAAATCGGAACTCTCACTGACATTTCCCCTATCTGAAAGTCTGATAAACGCCGGAAAAATGACTAAGTCCAAAAAAACATTTTTTTCAACTTTTTTCAATTTTACCCCCGAGGGATATATATTCTACCCACACACATTTGGAACTCTCCTGGGGTACCCACACACATATTATTCCCTCATTTAGTGGATATTTTCACAAAAAAGTGAAATTTTCAAAAATCCTGAAAATTGGCTGAAAACGACTAAATATCAAGGACTCATTGGGCGAATCGCTCTGGAACTGAAATCGGGACGCTCACTGACATTTCCCGTATCTGAAAGTCTGATAAACGCCGGAAAAATGACTAAGTCCAAAAAAAAAATTTTTTCAACTTTTTTCAATTTTACCCCGGTGGGATATATATTCTACCCACAAACATTTGGAACTCTCCTGGGGTACCCTCACACATATTATTCCCTCATGTAGTGGATATTTTCACAAAAAAGTGAAATTTTCAAAAATCCAGAAAATTGGCTGAAAACGACTAAATATCAAGGACTCATTGGGCGAATGACTCTGGAACTGAAATCGGAACGCTCACTCACATTTCACCTATCTGAAAGTCTGATAAACGCCGGAAAAATGACTAAGTCAAATAAATTTTTTTTTTTTTACTTTTTTCAATTTTACCCCGTGGGATATATATTCTACCCACACACATTTGGAACTCTCCTGGGGTACACTCACACATATTATTCTCTCATTTAGTGGATATTTTCACAAAAAAGTGAAATTTTCAAAAATCCACAAATTTGGCTGAAAACGACTAAATATCAAGGACTCATTGGGCGAATCGCTCTGGAACTGAAATCGGAACGCTCACTGACAATTCCCCTATCTGAAAGTTTGCTAAATGGCGGAAAAATGACTAAGTCCCAAAAAAAATTTTTTTCAACTTTTTTCAATTTTACCCCAGTTTGATATATATTCTACCCACACACATTTGGAACTCTCCTGGGGTACCCTCACACATATTATTCCCTCATTTAGTGGATATTTTCACAAAAAAGTGAAATTTTCGAAATTCCAGAAAATTGGCTGAAAACGACTAAATATCAAGGACTCATTGGGCGAATCGCTCTGGAGCTGAAATCGGAACGCTCACTGACATTTCCCCCATCTGAAAGTCTGATAAACGCCGGAAAAATTACTAAGTCCCAAAAAAACATTTTTTCAACTTTTTTCAATTTTATCCCCGTGGGATATATATTCTACCCACACACATTTTGAACTCTCCTTGGTTACCCTCACACATATTATTCCCTCATTTAGTGGATATTTTCACAAAAACGTGAAATTTTCAAAAATCCAGAAAATTGGCTGAAAACGACTAAATATCAAGGACTCAAAGGGCGAATCGCTCTGGAACTGAAATCGGAACGCTCACTGACAATTCCCCTATCTGAAAGTCTGATAAACGACGGAAAAATTACTAAGTCCAAAAAAAATTTTTTTCAACTTTTTTCAATTTTATCCCCGTGGGATATATATTCTACCCACACACATTTGGAACTCTCCTGGGGTACCCTCACACATATTATTCCCTCATTTAGTGGATATTTTCACAAAAAAGTGAAATTTTCAAAAATCCAGAAAATTGGCTGAAAACGACTAAATATCAAGGACTCATTGGGCGAATCGCTCTGGAACTGAAATCGGAACGCTCACTCACATGTCCCCTATCTGAAAGTCTGCTAAATGCCGGAAAAATGACTAAGACCCAAAAAAAATTTTTTTCAACTTTTTTCAATTTTACCCCCGTGGGATATATATTCTACCCACACACATTTGGAACTCTCCTGGGGTACCCTCACACATATTATTCCCTCATTTAGTGGATATTTTCACAAAAAAGTGAAATTTTCAAAAATCCACAAAATTGGCTGAAAACGACTAAATATGAAGGACTCATTGGGCGAATCGCTCTGGAACTGAAATCGGAATGCTCACTGACATTTCCCCTATCTGAAAGTCTGATAAACGCCGTAAAAATGAGTAAGTCCAAAAAAAAATTTTTTCAACTTTTTTCAATTTTACCCATGTGGGATGTATATTGTACCCAAACACATTTGGAACTCTCCTGGGGTACCCTCACACATATTATTCCCTCATTTAGTGGATATTTTCACAAAAAAGTGAAATTTTCAAAAATGCAGAAAATTGGCTGAAAACGACTAAATATCAAGGACTCATTGGGCGAATCGCTCTGGAACTGAAATCGGAACGCTCACTCACATTTCCCCTATCTGAAAGTCTGCTAAATGCCGAAAAAATGACTAAGACCCAAAAAAAATTTTTTTCAACTTTTTTCAATTTTACCCCCGTGGGATATATATATTCTACCCACACACATTTGGAACTCTCCTGGGGTACCCTCACACATATTATTCCCTCATTTAGTGGATATTTTCACAAAAAAGTGAAATTTTCAAAAATCCACAAAATTGGCTGAAAACGACTAAATATGAAGGACTCATTGGGCGAATCGCTCTGGAACTGAAATCGGAACGCTCACTGACATTTCCCCTATCTGAAAGTCTGATAAACGCCGGAAAAATGACTAAGTCCCCAAAAAAAATTTTTTCAACTTTTTTCAATTTTACCCACGTGGGATATATATTGTACCCACACACATTTGGAACTCTCCTGGGGTACCCTCACACATATTATTCCCTCATTTAGTGGATATTTTCTCAAAAAAGTGAAATTTTCAAAATTCCAGAAAATTGGCTGAAAACGACTAAATATCAAGGACTCATTGGGCGAATCGCTCTGGAACTGAAATCGGAACGCTCACTGACATTTCCCCTATCTGAAAGTCTGATAAACGCCGGAAAGATGACTAAGTCCAAAAAAAAATTTTTTTCAACTTTTTGCAATTTTATCCCCGTGGGATATATATTCTACCCACACACATTTGGAACTCTCCTGGGGTACCCTCACACATATTTTTCCCTCATTTAGTGGATATTTTCACAAAAAAGTGAAATATTCAAAATTCCAGAAAATTGGCTGAAAACGACTAAATATCAAGGACTCATTGGGCGAATCGCTCTGCAACTGAAATCGGAACGCTCACTCACATTTCCCCTATCTGAAAGTCTGATAAACGCCGGAAAAATGACTAAGTCAAAGAAATTTTATTTTTAAACTTTTTTCAATTTTACCCCGTGGGATATATATTCTACCCACACACATTTGGAACTCTCCTGGGGTACACTCACACATATTATTCTCTCATTTAGTGGATATTTTCACAAAAAAGTGAAATTTTCAAAAATCCACAAATTTGGCTGAAAACGACTAAATATCAAGGACTCATTGGGCGAATCGCTCTGGAACTGAAATCGGAACGCTCACTGACAATTCCCCTATCTGAAAGTCTGCTAAATGCCGGAAAAATGACTAAGTCCCCAAAAAAATTTTTTTTAACTTTTTTCAATTTTATCCCCGTGGGATATATATTCTACCCACACACATTTGGAACTCTCCTTGGTTACCCTCACACATATTATTCCCTCATTTAGTGGATATTTTCACAAAAACGTGAAATTTTCAAAAATTAAGAAAATTGGCTGAAAACGACTAAATATCAAGGACTCAAAGGGCGAATCGCTCTGGAACTGAAATCGGAACGCTCACTGACAATTCCCCTATCTGAAAGTCTGATAAACGACGGAAAAATTACTAAGTCCAAAAAAAATTTTTTTCAACTTTTTTCAATTTTATCCCCGTGGGATATATATTCTAACCACACACATTTGGAACTCTCCTAGGGTACCCTCACACATATTATTCCCTCATTTAGTGGATATTTTCACAAAAAAGTGAAATTTTCAAAAATCCACAAAATTGGCTGAAAACGACTAAATATCAAGGACTCATTCGGCGAATCGCTCTGGAACTGAAATCGGAACGCTCACTCACATTTCCCCTATCTGAAAGTCTGCTAAATGCAGGAAAAATGACTAAGACCCAAAAAACATTTTTTTCAACTTTTTTCAATTTTACCCCCGTGGGATATATATTCTACCCACACACATTTGGAACTCTCCTGGTGTACCCTCACACATATTATTCCCTCATTTAGTGGATATTTTCACAAAAAAGTGAAATTTTCAAAAATCCACAAAATTGGCTGAAAACGACTAAATATGAAGGACTCATTGGGCGAATCGCTCTGGAATTGAAATCGGAACTCTCACTGACATTTCCCCTATCTGAAAGTCTGATAAACGCCGGAAAAATGACTAAGTCCAAAAAAACATTTTTTTCAACTTTTTTCAATTTTACCCCCGAGGGATATATATTCTACCCACACACATTTGGAACTCTCCTGGGGTACCCACACACATATTATTCCCTCATTTAGTGGATATTTTCACAAAAAAGTGAAATTTTCAAAAATCCTGAAAATTGGCTGAAAACGACTAAATATCAAGGACTCATTGGGCGAATCGCTCTGGAACTGAAATCGGGACGCTCACTGACATTTCCCGTATCTGAAAGTCTGATAAACGCCGGAAAAATGACTAAGTCCAAAAAAAAAATTTTTTCAACTTTTTTCAATTTTACCCCGGTGGGATATATATTCTACCCACAAACATTTGGAACTCTCCTGGGGTACCCTCACACATATTATTCCCTCATGTAGTGGATATTTTCACAAAAAAGTGAAATTTTCAAAAATCCAGAAAATTGGCTGAAAACTACTAAATATCAAGGACTCATTGGGCGAATGACTCTGGAACTGAAATCGGAACGCTCACTCACATTTCACCTATCTGAAAGTCTGATAAACGCCGGAAAAATGACTAAGTCAAATAAATTTTTTTTTTTTTACTTTTTTCAATTTTACCCCGTGGGATATATATTCTACCCACACACATTTGGAACTCTCCTGGGGTACACTCACACATATTATTCTCTCATTTAGTGGATATTTTCACAAAAAAGTGAAATTTTCAAACATCCACAAAATTGGCTGAAAACGACTAAATATCAAGGACTCATTGGGCGAATCGCTCTGGAACTGAAATCGGAACGCTCACTGACATTTCCCGTATCTGAAAGTCTGATAAACGCCGGAAAAATTACTAATTCCAAAAAAAAATTTTTTTCAACTTTTTTCAATTTTACCCGCGTGGGATATATATTCTACCCACACACATTTGGAAATCTCCTGGGGTACCCTCACACATATTATTCCCTTATTTAGTGGATATTTTCACAAAAAGGTGAAATTTTCAAAAATCCAGAAAATTGGCTGAAAACGACTAAATATCAAAGACTCATTGGGCGAATCGCTCTGGAACTGAAATCGGAACGCTCACTGACATTTCCCCTATCTGAAAGTCTGATAAACGCAGGAAAAATGACTAAGTCCAAAAAAAATTATTTTTCAACTTTTTTCAATTTTATCCCCGTGGGATATATATTCTACCCACACACATTTGGAACTCTCCTGGGGTACCCTCACACATATTATTCCCTCATTTAGTGGATATTTTCACAAAAAAGAGAAATTTTCAAAATTCCAGAAAATTGGCTGAAAACGACTAAATATCAAGGACTCATTGGGCGAATCGTTCTGTAACTGAAATCGGAATGCTCACTGACATTTCCCCTATCTGAAAGTCTGATAAACGCCGGAAAAATGACTAAGTCAAAGAAAAAAATTTTTTCAACTTTTTCAATTTTACCCGCATGGGATATATATTCTACCCACATACATTTGGAACTCTCCTTGGGTACCCTCACACATATTATTCTCTCATTTAGTGGATATTTTCACAAAAAAGTGAAATTTTCAAAAATCCAGAAAATTGGCTGAAAACGACTAAATATTAAGGACTCATTGTGCGAATCGCTCTGGATCTGAAATCGGAACGCTCACTCACATTTCCCCTATCTGAAAGTCTGATAACGCTAGAAAAATGACTAAGTCCAAAAAAAAATTTTTTTCAACTTTTTTCAATTTTACCCCCGTGGGATATATATTCTACCCACACACATTTGGAACTCTCCTGGGGTACCCTCACACATATTATTCCCTCATTTAGTGGATATTTTCACAAAAAATTGAAATTTTCAAAAATCCAGAAAATTAGCTGAAAATGACTAAATATCAAGGACTCAATGGGCGAATCGCTCTGGAACTGAAATCGGAACGCTCACTGACAATTCCCCTATCTGAAAGTCTGATAAACGCCGGAAAAATGACTAAGTCAAAGAAATTTTTTTTTTAAACTTTTTTCAATTTTACCCCGTGGGATATATATTCTACCCACACACATTTGGAACTCTCCTGGGGTACCCTCACACATATTATTCCCTCATTTAGTGGATATTTTCACAAAAAGTGAAATTTCAAAAATCCAGAAAATTGGCTGAAAACGACTAAATATCAATGACTCAATGGGCGAATTGCTCTGGAACTGAAATCGGAACGCTCACTGACAATTACCCTATCTGAAAGTCTGATAAACGCCGGAACACTGACTAAGTCAAAGAAATTTTTTTTTTAAACTTTTTTCAATTTTACCCCGTGGGATATATATTCTACCCACACACATTTGGAACTCTCCTGGGGTACCCTCACACATATTATTCCCTCATTTAGTGGATATTTTCACAAAAAAGAGAAATTTTCAAAATTCCAGAAAATTGGCTGAAAACGACTAAATATCAAGGACTCATTGGGCGAATCGTTCTGTAACTGAAATCGGAACGCTCACTGACATTTCCCGTATCTGAAAGTCTGATAAACGCCGGAAAAATTACTAATTCCAAAAAAAATTTTTTTCACCTTTTTTCAATTTTACCCACGTGGGATATATATTCTACCCACACACATTTAGAAATCTCCTGGGGTACCCTCACACATATTATTCCCTTATTTAGTGGATATTTTCACAAAAAGGTGAAATTTTCAAAAATCCAGAAAATTGGCTGAAAACGTCTAAATATCAAGGACTCATTGGGCGAATCGCTCTGGAACTGAAATCGGAATGCTCACTGACATTTCCCCTATCTGAAAGTCTGATAAACGCCGGAAAAATGACTAAGTCAAAGAAAAAATTTTTTTCAACTTTTTTCAATTTTACCCATGTGGGATATATATTCTACCCACACACATTTGGAACTCTCCTGGGGTACCCTCACATATATTATTCCCTCATTTAGTGGATATTTTCACAAAAAAGTGAAATTTTCAAAAATGCAGAAAATTGGCTGAAAACGACTAAATATCAAGGACTCATTGGGCGAATCACTCTGGAACTGAAATCGGAACGCTCACTCACATTTCCCCTATCTGAAAGTCTGATAAACGCCGGAAAAATTACTAAGTCAAAGAAATTTTTTTTTAAACTTTTTTCAATTTTACCCCGTGGGATATATATTCTACCCACACACATTTGGAACTCTCCTGGGGTATCCTCACACATATTATTCTCTCATTTAGTGGATATTTTCACAAAAAAGTGAAATTTTCAAAAATCCAGAAAATTGGCTGAAAACGACTAAATATCAAGGACTCATTGGGCGAATCGCTCTGGAACTGAAATCGGGACGCTCACTGACATTTCCCGTATCTGAAAGTCTGATAAACGCCGGAAAAATGACTAAGTCCAAAAAAAAATTTTTTTCAACTTTTTTCAATTTTACCCCGGTGGGATATATATTCTACCCACAAACATTTGGAACTCTCCTGGGGTACCCTCACACATATTATTCCCTCATTTAGTGGATACTTTCACAAAAAAGTGAAATTTTCAAAAATCCTGAAAATTGGCTTAAAACGACTAAATATCAAGGACTCAATGGGCGAATCGTTCTGGAACTGAAATCGGAACGCTCACTGACAATTCCCCTATCTGAAAGTCTGATAAACTACGGAAAAATGACTAAGTCAAAGAAATTTTTTTTTTAAACTTTTTTCAATTTTACCCCGTGGGATATATATTCTACCCACACACATTTGGAACGCTCCTGGGGTATCCTCACACATATTATTCTCTCATTTAGTGGATATTTTCACAAAAAAGTGAAATTTTCAAAAATCCAGAAAATTGGCTGAAAACGACTAAATATCAAGGACTCATTGGGCGAATCACTCTGGAACTGAAATCGGAACGCTCACTGACATTTCCCCTATCTGAAAGTCTGATAACGCTAGAAAAAGGACTAAGTCCAAAAAAAAATTTTTTTCAACTTTTTTCAATTTTACCCCCGTGGGATATATATTCTACCCACACACATTTGGAACTCTCCTGGGGTACCCTCACACATATTATTCCCTTATTTAGTGGATATTTTCACAAAGAAGTGAAATTTTCAAAAATCCAGAAAATTGGCTGAAAACGTCTAAATATCAAGGACTCAATGGGCGAATCGCTCTGGAACTGAAATCGGAACGCTCACTGACAATTCCCCTATCTGAAAGTCTGATAAACGCCAGAAAACTGACTAAGTCCAAAAAAAATTTTTTTTCAACTTTTTTCAATTTTACCCCCGTGGGATATATATTCTACCCACACACATTTGGAACTCTCCTGGGGTACCCTCACACATATTATTCCCTCATTTAGTGGATATTTTCACAAAGAAGTGAAATTTTCAAAAATCCAGAAAATTGGCTGAAAACGTCTAAATATCAAGGACTCAATGGGCGAATCGCTCTGGAACTGAAATCGGAACGCTCACTGACAATTCCCCTATCTGAAAGTCTGATAAACGCCAGAAAACTAAGTCCAAAAAAAATTTTTTTTCAACTTTTTTCAATTTTACCCCCGTGGGATATATATTCTACCCACACACATTTGGAACTCTCCTGGGGTACCCTCACACATATTATTCCCTCATTTAGTGGATATTTTCACAAAAAAGTGAAATTTTCAAAAATGCAGAAAATTGGCTGAAAACGACTAAATATCAAGGACTCATTGGGCGAATCACTCTGGAACTGAAATCGGAACGCTCACTCACATTTCCCGTATCTGAAAGTGAAAGTCTGATAAACGCCGGAAAAATGACTAAGTCAAAGAATTTTTTTTTTAAACTTTTTTCAATTTTACCCCGTGGGATATATATTCTACCCACACACATTTGGAACTCTCCTGGGGTATCCTCACACATATTATTCTCTCATTTAGTGGATATTTTCACAAAAAAGTGAAATTTTCAAAAATCCAGAAAATTGGCTGAAAACGACTAAATATCAAGGACTCATTGGGCGAATCGCTCTGGAACTGAAATCGGGACGCTCACTGACATTTCCCGTATCTGAAAGTCTGATAAACGCCGGAAAAATGACTAAGTCAAAAAAAAAATTTTTTCAACTTTTTTCAATTTTACCCCGGTGGGATATATATTCTACCCACAAACATTTGGAACTCTCCTGGGGTACCCTCACACATATTATTCCCTCATTTAGTGGATATTTTCACAAAAAAGAGAAATTTTCAAAATTCCAGAAAATTGGCTGAAAACGACTAAATATCAAGGACTCATTGGGCGAATCGTTCTGTAACTGAAATCGGAACGCTCACTGACATTTCCCCTATCTGAAAGTCTGATAAACGCCGGAAAAATGACTAAGTCCAAAAAAAAATATTTTTCAACTTTTTTCAATTTTATCCCCTTGGGATATATATTCTACCCACACACATTTGGAACTCTCCTGGGGTACCCTCACACATATTATTCCCTCATTTAGTGGATATTTTCACAAAAAAGAGAAATTTTCAAAATTCCAGAAAATTGGCTGAAAACGACTAAATATCAAGGACTCATTGGGCGAATCGTTCTGTAACTGAAATCGGAACGCTCACTGACATTTCCCGTATCTGAAAGTCTGATAAACGCCGGAAAAATTACTAATTCCAAAAAAAAATTTTTTTCAACTTTTTTCAATTTTACCCACGTGGGATATATATTCTACCCACACACATTTAGAAATCTCCTGGGGTACCCTCACACATATTATTCCCTTATTTAGTGGATATTTTCACAAAAAGGTGAAATTTTCAAAAATCCAGAAAATTGGCTGAAAACGTCTAAATATCAAGGACTCATTGGGCGAATCGCTCTGGAACTGAAATCGGAATGCTCACTGACATTTCCCCTATCTGAAAGTCTGATAAACGCCGTAAAAATGACTAAGTCCAAAAAAAAATTTTTTCAACTTTTTTCAATTTTACCCATGTGGGATATATATTGTACCCACACACATTTGGAACTCTCCTGGGGTACCCTCACACATATTATTCCCTCATTTAGTGGATATTTTCACAAAAAAGTGAAATTTTCAAAAATGCAGAAAATTGGCTGAAAACGACTAAATATCAAGGACTCATTGGGCGAATCACTCTGGAACTGAAATCGGAACGCTCACTCACATTTCCCGTATCTGAAAGTGAAAGTCTGATAAACGCCGGAAAAATGACTAAGTCAAAGAAATTTTTTTTTAAACTTTTTTCAATTTTACCCACGTGGGATATATATTCTACCCACACACATTTAGAAATCTCCTGGGGTACCCTCACACATATTATTCCCTTATTTAGTGGATATTTTCACAAAAAGGTGAAATTTTCAAAAATCCAGAAAATTGGCTGAAAACGTCTAAATATCAAGGACTCATTGGGCGAATCGCTCTGGAACTGAAATCGGAATGCTCACTGACATTTCCCCTATCTGAAAGTCTGATAAACGCCGGAAAAATGACTAAGTCAAAGAAAAAATTTTTTTCAACTTTTTTCAATTTTACCCATGTGGGATATATATTCTACCCACACACATTTGGAACTCTCCTGGGGTACCCTCACATATATTATTCCCTCATTTAGTGGATATTTTCACAAAAAAGTGAAATTTTCAAAAATGCAGAAAATTGGCTGAAAACGACTAAATATCAAGGACTCATTGGGCGAATCACTCTGGAACTGAAATCGGAACGCTCACTCACATTTCCCCTATCTGAAAGTCTGATAAACGCCGGAAAAATTACTAAGTCAAAGAAATTTTTTTTTAAACTTTTTTCAATTTTACCCCGTGGGATATATATTCTACCCACACACATTTGGAACTCTCCTGGGGTATCCTCACACATATTATTCTCTCATTTAGTGGATATTTTCACAAAAAAGTGAAATTTTCAAAAATCCAGAAAATTGGCTGAAAACGACTAAATATCAAGGACTCATTGGGCGAATCGCTCTGGAACTGAAATCGGGACGCTCACTGACATTTCCCGTATCTGAAAGTCTGATAAACGCCGGAAAAATGACTAAGTCCAAAAAAAAATTTTTTTCAACTTTTTTCAATTTTACCCCGGTGGGATATATATTCTACCCACAAACATTTGGAACTCTCCTGGGGTACCCTCACACATATTATTCCCTCATTTAGTGGATACTTTCACAAAAAAGTGAAATTTTCAAAAATCCTGAAAATTGGCTTAAAACGACTAAATATCAAGGACTCAATGGGCGAATCGTTCTGGAACTGAAATCGGAACGCTCACTGACAATTCCCCTATCTGAAAGTCTGATAAACTACGGAAAAATGACTAAGTCAAAGAAATTTTTTTTTTAAACTTTTTTCAATTTTACCCCGTGGGATATATATTCTACCCACACACATTTGGAACGCTCCTGGGGTATCCTCACACATATTATTCTCTCATTTAGTGGATATTTTCACAAAAAAGTGAAATTTTCAAAAATCCAGAAAATTGGCTGAAAACGACTAAATATCAAGGACTCATTGGGCGAATCACTCTGGAACTGAAATCGGAACGCTCACTGACATTTCCCCTATCTGAAAGTCTGATAACGCTAGAAAAAGGACTAAGTCCAAAAAAAAATTTTTTTCAACTTTTTTCAATTTTACCCCCGTGGGATATATATTCTACCCACACACATTTGGAACTCTCCTGGGGTACCCTCACACATATTATTCCCTTATTTAGTGGATATTTTCACAAAGAAGTGAAATTTTCAAAAATCCAGAAAATTGGCTGAAAACGTCTAAATATCAAGGACTCAATGGGCGAATCGCTCTGGAACTGAAATCGGAACGCTCACTGACAATTCCCCTATCTGAAAGTCTGATAAACGCCAGAAAACTGACTAAGTCCAAAAAAAATTTTTTTTCAACTTTTTTCAATTTTACCCCCGTGGGATATATATTCTACCCACACACATTTGGAACTCTCCTGGGGTACCCTCACACATATTATTCCCTCATTTAGTGGATATTTTCACAAAGAAGTGAAATTTTCAAAAATCCAGAAAATTGGCTGAAAACGTCTAAATATCAAGGACTCAATGGGCGAATCGCTCTGGAACTGAAATCGGAACGCTCACTGACAATTCCCCTATCTGAAAGTCTGATAAACGCCAGAAAACTAAGTCCAAAAAAAATTTTTTTTCAACTTTTTTCAATTTTACCCCCGTGGGATATATATTCTACCCACACACATTTGGAACTCTCCTGGGGTACCCTCACACATATTATTCCCTCATTTAGTGGATATTTTCACAAAAAAGTGAAATTTTCAAAAATGCAGAAAATTGGCTGAAAACGACTAAATATCAAGGACTCATTGGGCGAATCACTCTGGAACTGAAATCGGAACGCTCACTCACATTTCCCGTATCTGAAAGTGAAAGTCTGATAAACGCCGGAAAAATGACTAAGTCAAAGAATTTTTTTTTTAAACTTTTTTCAATTTTACCCCGTGGGATATATATTCTACCCACACACATTTGGAACTCTCCTGGGGTATCCTCACACATATTATTCTCTCATTTAGTGGATATTTTCACAAAAAAGTGAAATTTTCAAAAATCCAGAAAATTGGCTGAAAACGACTAAATATCAAGGACTCATTGGGCGAATCGCTCTGGAACTGAAATCGGGACGCTCACTGACATTTCCCGTATCTGAAAGTCTGATAAACGCCGGAAAAATGACTAAGTCAAAAAAAAAATTTTTTCAACTTTTTTCAATTTTACCCCGGTGGGATATATATTCTACCCACAAACATTTGGAACTCTCCTGGGGTACCCTCACACATATTATTCCCTCATTTAGTGGATATTTTCACAAAAAAGAGAAATTTTCAAAATTCCAGAAAATTGGCTGAAAACGACTAAATATCAAGGACTCATTGGGCGAATCGTTCTGTAACTGAAATCGGAACGCTCACTGACATTTCCCCTATCTGAAAGTCTGATAAACGCCGGAAAAATGACTAAGTCCAAAAAAAAATATTTTTCAACTTTTTTCAATTTTATCCCCTTGGGATATATATTCTACCCACACACATTTGGAACTCTCCTGGGGTACCCTCACACATATTATTCCCTCATTTAGTGGATATTTTCACAAAAAAGAGAAATTTTCAAAATTCCAGAAAATTGGCTGAAAACGACTAAATATCAAGGACTCATTGGGCGAATCGTTCTGTAACTGAAATCGGAACGCTCACTGACATTTCCCGTATCTGAAAGTCTGATAAACGCCGGAAAAATTACTAATTCCAAAAAAAAATTTTTTTCAACTTTTTTCAATTTTACCCACGTGGGATATATATTCTACCCACACACATTTAGAAATCTCCTGGGGTACCCTCACACATATTATTCCCTTATTTAGTGGATATTTTCACAAAAAGGTGAAATTTTCAAAAATCCAGAAAATTGGCTGAAAACGTCTAAATATCAAGGACTCATTGGGCGAATCGCTCTGGAACTGAAATCGGAATGCTCACTGACATTTCCCCTATCTGAAAGTCTGATAAACGCCGTAAAAATGACTAAGTCCAAAAAAAAATTTTTTCAACTTTTTTCAATTTTACCCATGTGGGATATATATTGTACCCACACACATTTGGAACTCTCCTGGGGTACCCTCACACATATTATTCCCTCATTTAGTGGATATTTTCACAAAAAAGTGAAATTTTCAAAAATGCAGAAAATTGGCTGAAAACGACTAAATATCAAGGACTCATTGGGCGAATCACTCTGGAACTGAAATCGGAACGCTCACTCACATTTCCCGTATCTGAAAGTGAAAGTCTGATAAACGCCGGAAAAATGACTAAGTCAAAGAAATTTTTTTTTAAACTTTTTTCAATTTTACCCCGTGGGATATATATTCTACCCACACACATTTGGAACTCTCCTGGGGTATCCTCACACATATTATGCTCTCATTTAGTGGATATTTTCACAAAAAAGTGAAATTTTCAAAAATCCAGAAAATTGGCTGAAAACGACTAAATATCAAGGACTCATTGGGCTAATCGCTCTGGAACTGAAATCGGGACGCTCACTGACATTTCCCGTATCTGAAAGTCTGATAAACGCCGGAAAAATGACTAAGTCCAAAAAAAAAATTTTTTCAACTTTTTTCAATTTTACCCCGGTGGGATATATATTCTACCCACAAACATTTGGAACTCTCCTGGGGTACCCTCACACATATTATTCCCTCATTTAGTGGATATTTTCACAAAAAAGTGAAATTTTCAAAAATCCAGAAAATTGGCTGAAAACGACTAAATATCAAGGACTCATTGGGCGAATGACTCTGGAACTGAAATCGGAACGCTCACTCACATTTCCCCTATCTGAAAGTCTGATAAACGCCGGAAAAATGACTTAGTCAAAGAAATTTTTTTTTTTTACTTTTTTCAATTTTACCCCGTGGGATATATATTCTACCCACACACATTTGGAACTCTCCTGGGGTACCCTCACACATATTATTCCCTCATTTAGTGGATATTTTCACAAAAAAGAGAAATTTTCAAAATTCCAGAAAATTGGCTGAAAACGACTAAATATCAAGGACTCATTGGGCGAATCGTTCTGTAACTGAAATCGGAACGCTCACTGACATTTCCCCTATCTGAAAGTCTGATAACGCTAGAAAAAGGACTAAGTCCAAAAAAAAATTTTTTTCAACTTTTTTCAATTTTACCCCCGTGGGATATATATTCTACCCACACACATTTGGAACTCTCCTGGGGTACCCTCACACATATTATTCCCTCATTTAGTGGATATTTTCACAAAGAAGTGAAATTTTCAAAAATCCAGAAAATTGGCTGAAAACGACTAAATATCAAGGACTCAATGGGCGAATCGTTCTGGAACTGAAATCGGAACGCTCACTGACAATTCCCCTATCTGAAAGTCTGATAAACGACGGAAAAATGACTAAGTCCAAAAAAAACATTTTTTTTAAACTTTTTTCAATTTTACCCCCGTGGGATATATATTCTACCCACATACATTTGGAACTCTCCTTGGGTACCCTCACACATATTATTCTCTCATTTAGTGGGTATTTTCACAAAAAAGTGAAATTTTCAAAAATCCAGAAAATTGGCTGAAAACGACTAAATATTAAGGACTCATTGGGCGAATCACACTGGATCTGAAATCGGAACGCTCACTCACATTTCCCCTATCTGAAAGTCTGATAACGCTAGAAAAAGGACTAAGTCCAAAAAAAAATTTTTTTCAACTTTTTTCAATTTTACCCCCGTGGGATATATATTCTACCCACACACATTTGGAACTCTCCTGGGGTACCCTCACACATATTATTCCCTTATTTAGTGGATATTTTCACAAAGAAGTGAAATTTTCAAAAATCCAGAAAATTGGCTGAAAACGTCTAAATATCAAGGACTCAATGGGCGAATCGCTCTGGAACTGAAATCGGAACGCTCACTGACAATTTCCCTATCTGAAAGTCTGATAAACGCCAGAAAACTGACTAAGTCCAAAAAAAATTTTTTTTCAACTTTTTTCAATTTTACCCCCGTGGGATATATATTCTACCCACACACATTTGGAACTCTCCTGGGGTACCCTCACACATATTATTCCCTCATTTAGTGGATATTTTCACAAAGAAGTGAAATTTTCAAAAATCCAGAAAATTGGCTGAAAACGTCTAAATATCAAGGACTCAATGGGCGAATCGCTCTGGAACTGAAATCGGAACGCTCACTGACAATTCCCCTATCTGAAAGTCTGATAAACGCCAGAAAACTAAGTCCAAAAAAAATTTTTTTTCAACTTTTTTCAATTTTACCCCCGTGGGATATATATTCTACCCACACACATTTGGAACTCTCCTGGGGTACCCTCACACATATTATTCCCTCATTTAGTGGATATTTTCACAAAAAAGTGAAATTTTCAAAAATGCAGAAAATTGGCTGAAAACGACTAAATATCAAGGACTCATTGGGCGAATCACTCTGGAACTGAAATCGGAACGCTCACTCACATTTCCCGTATCTGAAAGTGAAAGTCTGATAAACGCCGGAAAAATGACTAAGTCAAAGAATTTTTTTTTTAAACTTTTTTCAATTTTACCCCGTGGGATATATATTCTACCCACACACATTTGGAACTCTCCTGGGGTATCCTCACACATATTATTCTCTCATTTAGTGGATATTTTCACAAAAAAGTGAAATTTTCAAAAATCCAGAAAATTGGCTGAAAACGACTAAATATCAAGGACTCATTGGGCGAATCGCTCTGGAACTGAAATCGGGACGCTCACTGACATTTCCCGTATCTGAAAGTCTGATAAACGCCGGAAAAATGACTAAGTCAAAAAAAAAATTTTTTCAACTTTTTTCAATTTTACCCCGGTGGGATATATATTCTACCCACAAACATTTGGAACTCTCCTGGGGTACCCTCACACATATTATTCCCTCATTTAGTGGATATTTTCACAAAAAAGAGAAATTTTCAAAATTCCAGAAAATTGGCTGAAAACGACTAAATATCAAGGACTCATTGGGCGAATCGTTCTGTAACTGAAATCGGAACGCTCACTGACATTTCCCCTATCTGAAAGTCTGATAAACGCCGGAAAAATGACTAAGTCCAAAAAAAAATATTTTTCAACTTTTTTCAATTTTATCCCCTTGGGATATATATTCTACCCACACACATTTGGAACTCTCCTGGGGTACCCTCACACATATTATTCCCTCATTTAGTGGATATTTTCACAAAAAAGAGAAATTTTCAAAATTCCAGAAAATTGGCTGAAAACGACTAAATATCAAGGACTCATTGGGCGAATCGTTCTGTAACTGAAATCGGAACGCTCACTGACATTTCCCGTATCTGAAAGTCTGATAAACGCCGGAAAAATTACTAATTCCAAAAAAAAATTTTTTTCAACTTTTTTCAATTTTACCCACGTGGGATATATATTCTACCCACACACATTTAGAAATCTCCTGGGGTACCCTCACACATATTATTCCCTTATTTAGTGGATATTTTCACAAAAAGGTGAAATTTTCAAAAATCCAGAAAATTGGCTGAAAACGTCTAAATATCAAGGACTCATTGGGCGAATCGCTCTGGAACTGAAATCGGAATGCTCACTGACATTTCCCCTATCTGAAAGTCTGATAAACGCCGTAAAAATGACTAAGTCCAAAAAAAAATTTTTTCAACTTTTTTCAATTTTACCCATGTGGGATATATATTGTACCCACACACATTTGGAACTCTCCTGGGGTACCCTCACACATATTATTCCCTCATTTAGTGGATATTTTCACAAAAAAGTGAAATTTTCAAAAATGCAGAAAATTGGCTGAAAACGACTAAATATCAAGGACTCATTGGGCGAATCACTCTGGAACTGAAATCGGAACGCTCACTCACATTTCCCGTATCTGAAAGTGAAAGTCTGATAAACGCCGGAAAAATGACTAAGTCAAAGAAATTTTTTTTTAAACTTTTTTCAATTTTACCCCGTGGGATATATATTCTACCCACACACATTTGGAACTCTCCTGGGGTATCCTCACACATATTATGCTCTCATTTAGTGGATATTTTCACAAAAAAGTGAAATTTTCAAAAATCCAGAAAATTGGCTGAAAACGACTAAATATCAAGGACTCATTGGGCTAATCGCTCTGGAACTGAAATCGGGACGCTCACTGACATTTCCCGTATCTGAAAGTCTGATAAACGCCGGAAAAATGACTAAGTCCAAAAAAAAAATTTTTTCAACTTTTTTCAATTTTACCCCGGTGGGATATATATTCTACCCACAAACATTTGGAACTCTCCTGGGGTACCCTCACACATATTATTCCCTCATTTAGTGGATATTTTCACAAAAAAGTGAAATTTTCAAAAATCCAGAAAATTGGCTGAAAACGACTAAATATCAAGGACTCATTGGGCGAATGACTCTGGAACTGAAATCGGAACGCTCACTCACATTTCCCCTATCTGAAAGTCTGATAAACGCCGGAAAAATGACTTAGTCAAAGAAATTTTTTTTTTTTACTTTTTTCAATTTTACCCCGTGGGATATATATTCTACCCACACACATTTGGAACTCTCCTGGGGTACCCTCACACATATTATTCCCTCATTTAGTGGATATTTTCACAAAAAAGAGAAATTTTCAAAATTCCAGAAAATTGGCTGAAAACGACTAAATATCAAGGACTCATTGGGCGAATCGTTCTGTAACTGAAATCGGAACGCTCACTGACATTTCCCCTATCTGAAAGTCTGATAACGCTAGAAAAAGGACTAAGTCCAAAAAAAAATTTTTTTCAACTTTTTTCAATTTTACCCCCGTGGGATATATATTCTACCCACACACATTTGGAACTCTCCTGGGGTACCCTCACACATATTATTCCCTCATTTAGTGGATATTTTCACAAAGAAGTGAAATTTTCAAAAATCCAGAAAATTGGCTGAAAACGACTAAATATCAAGGACTCAATGGGCGAATCGTTCTGGAACTGAAATCGGAACGCTCACTGACAATTCCCCTATCTGAAAGTCTGATAAACGACGGAAAAATGACTAAGTCCAAAAAAAACATTTTTTTTAAACTTTTTTCAATTTTACCCCCGTGGGATATATATTCTACCCACATACATTTGGAACTCTCCTTGGGTACCCTCACACATATTATTCTCTCATTTAGTGGGTATTTTCACAAAAAAGTGAAATTTTCAAAAATCCAGAAAATTGGCTGAAAACGACTAAATATTAAGGACTCATTGGGCGAATCACACTGGATCTGAAATCGGAACGCTCACTCACATTTCCCCTATCTGAAAGTCTGATAACGCTAGAAAAATGACTAAGTCCAAAAAAAATTTTTTTTCAACTTTTTTCAATTTTACCCCCGTGGGGTATATATTCTACCCACACACATTTGGAACTCTCCTGGGGTACCCTCACACATATTATTCCCTCATTTATTGGATATTTTCACAAAAAAGTGAAATTGTCAAAAATCCAGAAAATTGGCTGAAAACGACTAAATATCAAAGACTCATTGGGCGAATCGCTCTGGAACTGAAATTGGAACTCTCACTGACATTTGCCATATCGGAAAGTCTGATAAACGCCGGAAAAATGACTAAGTTCCAAAAAAAATTTTTTTCAACTTTTTTCAATTTTACCCCCGTTGGATATATATTCTACCCACACACATTTGGAACTCTCCTGGGGTTACCTCACACATATTATTCCCTCATTTATTGGATATTTTCACAAAAAAGTGAAATTTTCAAAAATCTAGAAAATTGGCTGAAAACGACTAAATATCAAAGACTCATTGGGTGAATCGCTCTGGAACTGAAATTGGAATGATCACTGACATTTCCCCTATCTGAAAGTCTGATAAACGCCGGAAAAATGACTAAGTTCAAAAAAAAAATTTTTTCAACTTTTTTCAATTTTACCCCCGTTGGATATATATTCTACCCACACACATTTAGAACTCTCCTGGGGTACCCTCACACATATTATTCCCTCATTTTGTGGATATTTTCACAAAAAAGTGAAATTTTCAAAAATCCAGAAAATTGGCTGAAATCGACTAAATATCATGGACTCATTGGGCGAATCGCTCTATAACTGAAATCGGAATGCTCACTGACATTTCCCCTATCTGAAAGTCTAATAAACGTCAGAAAAATGACTATGTCCAAAAAAAAAATTTTTTCAACTTTTTTCAATTTTAACCCCGTGGGATATATATTCCACCCACACACATTTGGAACTCTCCTGGGGTACCCTCACACATATTATTCCCTCATTTATTGGATCTTTTCACAAAAAAGTGAAATTTTCAAAAATCCAGAAAATTGGCTGAAAATGACTAAATATTAAAGACTCATTGGGCGAATCACTCTGGAACTGAAATTGGAACTCTCACTGACATTTGCCATATCTGAAAGTCTGATAAACGCCGGAAAAATGACTAAGTCCAAAAAAAAAATGTTTTCAACTTTTTTCAATTTTACCCCCGTGGGATATATATTCTACCCACACACATTTAGAACTCTCCTGGGGTACCCTCACACATATTATTCCCTCATTTATTGGATATTTTCACAAAAAAGTGAAATTTTCAAAAATCCAGAAAATTGGCTGAAAATGACTAAATATCAAAGACTCATTGGGCGAATCGCTCTGGAACTGAAATTGGAACTCTCACTGACATTTGCCATATCTGAAAGTCTGATAAACGCCGGAAAAATGACTAAGTTCGAAAAAATAAAATTTTCAACTTTTTTCAATTTTAACCCCGTGGGATATATATTCCACCCACACACATTTGGAACTCTCCTGGGGTACCCTCACACATATTATTCCCTCATTTTGTGGATATTTTCACAAAAAAGTGAAATTTTCAAAAATCCAGAAAATTGGCTGAAATCGACTAAATATCAAGGACTCATTGGGCGAATCGCTCTATAACTGAAATCGGAATGCTCACTGACATTTCCCGTATCTGAAAGTCTAATAAACGTCAGAAAAATGACTATGTCCAAAAAAAAAATTTTTTCAACTTTTTTCAATTTTAACCCCGTGGGATATATATTCTACCCACACACATTTGGAACTCTCCTGGGGTACCCTCACACATATTATTCCCTCATTTATTGGATATTTTCACAAAAAAGTGAAATTTTCAAAAATCCAGAAAATTGGCTGAAAATGACTAAATATCAAAGACTCATTGGGCGAATCGCTCTGGAACTGAAATTGGAACTCTCACTGACATTTGCCATATCTGAAAGTCTGATAAACGCCGGAAAAATGACTAAGTCCAAAAAAAAAATGTTTTCAACTTTTTTCAATTTTACCCCCGTGGGATATATATTCTACCCACACACATTTGGAACTCTCCTGGGGTACCCTCACACATATTATTCCCTCATTTATTGGATATTTTCACAAAAAAGTGAAATTTTCAAAAATCCAGAAAATTGGCTGAAAACGAGTAAATATCAAAGACTCATTGGGCGAATCACTCTGGAACTGAAATTGGAACGCTCACTGACATTTGCCCTATCTGAAAGTCTAATCAACGCCGGAAAAAAATCCAAAAAAAAAATGTTTTCAACTTTTTTCAATTTTACCCCCGTGGGATTTATATTCTTCCCACACACATTTGGAACTCTCCTTGGGTACCCTCACACATATTATTCCCTCATTTAGTGGATATTTTCACAAAAAAGTGAAATTTTCAAAAATCCAGAAAATTGGCTGAAAACGACTAAATATCAAAGACTCATTGGGCGAATCGCTCTGAAACTGAAATTGGAACTCTCACTGACATTTCCACTATCTGAAAGTCTGATAAACGTCAGAAAAATTACTAAGTCCAAAAAAAAAAATGTTTTCAACTTTTTTCAATTTTACCCCCGTGGGATATATATTCTACCCACAAATTTGGAACTCTCCTGGGGTACCCTCACACATATTATTCCCTCATTTCGTGGATATTTTCACAAAAAAGTGAAATTTTCAAAAATCCAGAAAATTGTCTGAAATCGAATAAATATCAAGGACTCATTGGGCGAATCGCTCCGGAAATGAAATTGAACGCTCACTGACATTTCCCCTATCTGAAAGTCTGATAAACGCCGGAAAAATGACTAAGTTCCAAAAAAAATTTTTTTCAACTTTTTTCAATTTTACCCCCGTTGGATATATATTCTACCCACACACATTTGGAACTCTCCTGGGGTTACCTCACACATATTATTCCCTCATTTATTGGATATTTTCACAAAAAAGTGAAATTTTCAAAAATCCAGAAAATTGGCTGAAATCGACTAAATATCATGGACTCATTGGGCGAATCGCTCTATAACTGAAATCGGAATGCTCACTGACATTTCCCCTATCTGAAAGTCTAATAAACGTCAGAAAAATGACTATGTCCAAAAAAAATATTTTTTCAACTTTTTTCAATTTTAACCCCGTGGGATATATATTCCACCCACACACATTTGGAACTCTCCTGGGGTACCCTCACACATATTATTCCCTCATTTATTGGATATTTTCACAAAAAAGTGAAATTTTCAAAAATCTAGAAAATTGGCTGAAAATGACTAAATATCAAAGACTCATTGGGCGAATCACTCTGGAACTGAAATTGGAACTCTCACTGACATTTGCCATATCTGAAAGTCTGATAAACGCCGGAAAAATGACTAAGTCCAAAAAAAAAAAGTTTTCAACTTTTTTCAATTTTACCCCCGTGGGATATATATTCTACCCACACACATTTGGAACTCTCCTGGGGTACCCTCACACATATTATTCCCTCATTTATTGGATATTTTCACAAAAAAGTGAAATTTTCAAAAATCCAGAAAATTGGCTGAAAATGACTAAATATCAAAGACTCATTGGGCGAATCGCTCTGGAACTGAAATTGGAACTCTCACTGACATTTGCCATATCTGAAAGTCTGATAAACGCCGGAAAAATGACTAAGTCCAAAAAAAAAATAATTTTTTCAACTTTTTTCAATTTTACCCCCGTGGGATATATATTCTACCCACACACATTTGGAACTCTCCTGGGGTACCCTCACACATATTATTCTCTCATTTAGTGGATATTTTCACAAAGAAGTGAAATTTTCAAAAATCCAGAAAATTGGCTGAAAATGACTAAATATCAAAGACTCATTGGGCGAATCGCTCTGGAACTGAAATTGGAACTCTCACTGACATTTGCCATATCTGAAAGTCTGATAAACGCTGGAAAAATGACTAAGTTCGAAAAAATAAAATTTTCAACTTTTTTCAATTTTACCCCCGTTGGATATATATTCTACCGACACACATTTAGAACTCTCCTGGGGTACCCTCACACATATTATTCCCTCATTTTGTGGATATTTTCACAAAAAAGTGAAATTTTCAAAAATCCAGAAAATTGGCTGAAATCGACTAAATATCAAGGACTCATTGGGCGAATCGCTCTATAACTGAAATCGGAACGCTCACTGACATTTGCCCTATCTGAAAGTCTAATAAACGCCGGAAAAAAATCCAAAAAAAAAATGTTTTCAACTTTTTTCAATTTTACCCCCGTGGGATTTATATTCTTCCCACACACATTTGGAACTCTCCTTGGGTACCCTCACACATATTATTCCCTCATTTAGTGGATATTTTCACAAAAAAGTGAAATTTTCAAAAATCCAGAAAATTGGCTGAAAACGACTAAATATCAAAGACTCATTGGGCGAATCGCTCTGGAACTGAAATTGGAACTCTCACTGACATTTCCACTATCTGAAAGTCTGATAAACGTCAGAAAAATTACTAAGTCCAAAAAAAAAAATGTTTTCAACTTTTTTCAATTTTACCCCCGTGGGATATATATTCTACCCACAAATTTGGAACTCTCCTGGGGTACCCTCACACATATTATTCCCTCATTTCGTGGATATTTTCACAAAAAAGTGAAATTTTCAAAAATCCAGAAAATTGTCTGAAATCGAATAAATACCAAGGACTCATTGGGCGAATCGCTCCGGAAATGAAATTGAACGCTCACTGACACTTCCCCTATCTGAAAGTCTGATAAACGCCGGAAAAATGACTAAGTTCCAAAAAAAATTTTTTTCAACTTTTTTCAATTTTACCCCCGTTGGATATATATTCTACCCACACACATTTGTAACTCTCCTGGGGTTACCTCACACATATTATTCCCTCATTTATTGGATATTTTCACAAAAAAGTGAAATTTTCAAAAATCCAGAAAATTGGCTGAAAACGACTAAATGTCAAAGACTCATTGGGTGAATCGCTCTGGAACTGAAATTGGAACGATCACTGACATTTCCCCTATCTGAAAGTCTGATAAACGCCGGAAAAATGACTAAGTTCAAAAAAAAAATTTTTTCAACTTTTTTCAATTTTACCCCCGTTGGATATATATTCTACCCACACACATTTAGAACTCTCCTGGGGTACCCTCACACATATTATTCCCTCATTTTGTGGATATTTTCACAAAAAAGTGAAATTTTCAAAAATCCAGAAAATTGGCTGAAATCGACTAAATATCATGGACTCATTGGGCGAATCACTCTGGAACTGAAATTGGAACTCTCACTGACATTTGCCATATCTGAAAGTCTGAAAAACGCCGGAAAAATGACTAAGTCCAAAAAAAAAATGTTTTCAACTTTTTTCAATTTTACCCCCGTGGGATATATATTCTACCCACACACATTTGGAACTCTCCTGGGGTACCCTCACACATATTATTCCCTCATTTATTGGATATTTTCACAAAAAAGTGAAATTTTCAAAAATCCAGAAAATTGGCTGAAAATGACTAAATATCAAAGACTCATTGGGCGAATTGCTCTGGAACTGAAATTGGAACTCTCACTGACATTTGCCATATCTGAAAGTCTGATAAACGCCGGAAAAATGACTAAGTCCAAAAAAAAATATGTTTTCAACTTTTTTCAATTTTACCCCCGTGGGATATATATTCTACCCACACACATTTGGAACTCTCCTGGGGTACCCTCACACATATTATTCCCTCATTTATTGGATATTTTCACAAAAAAGTGAAATTTTCAAAAATCCAGAAAATTGGCTGAAAATGACTAAATATCAAAGACTCATTGGGCGAATCGCTCTGGAACTGAAATTGGAACTCTCACTGACATTTGCCATATCTGAAAGTCTGATAAACGCCGGAAAAATGACTAAGTCCAAAAAAAATATGTTTTCAACTTTTTTCAATTTTACCCCCGTGGGATATATATTCTACCCACACACATTTGGAACTCTCCTGGGGTACCCTCACACATATTATTCCCTCATTTATTGGATATTTTCACAAAAGAGTGAAATTTTCAAAAATCCAGAAAATTGGCTGAAAATGACTAAATATCAAAGACTCATTGGGCGAATCGCTCTGGAACTGAAATCGGAACACTCACTGACATTTCCCCTATCTGAAAGTCTGATAAACGCCGGAAAAATGACTAAATCCGAAAAAAAAAATTTTACACTTTTTTTAATTTTACCCACGTGGGATATATACTGTACCCACACACATTTGGAACTCTCCTGAAGTAACCTCACACATATTATTCCCTCACTTAGTGGATATTTTCACAAAAAAAGTGAAATTTTCAAAAATCGAAAATATTGGCTGAAAACGACTAAATATCAAGGACTCATTGGGCGAATCGCTCTGGAACTGAAATTGGAACGGTCACTGACATTTCCCCGCTCTGAAATTTCTGATAAACGCTGGAAAAATGACTAAGTCCAAAAAAAAAAATTTTACAACTTTTTTCAATTTTACCCCCGTGGGATATATATTCTACCCACACACATTTGGAACTCTCCTGGGGAACCCTCACACATATTATTCCCTCATTTAGTGAATATTTTCACAAAAAAGTGAAATTTTCAAAAATGCAGAAAATTGGCTGAAAACGACTAAATATCAAGGACTCATTGGATGAATCGCTCTGGAACTGAAATCGGAACACTCACTGACATTTCCCCTATCTGAAAGTCTGATAAACGGCGGAAAAATGATAAGTCCAAAAAAAATTTTTTTTCAATTTTACCCCCGTGGGATATATATTCTACCCACACACATTTGGAACTCTCCTGGGGTAACCTCACACATATTATTCCCTCATTTAGTTGATATTTTCACAAAAAAGTGAAATTTTCAAAAATCCAAAATATTGGCTGAAAACGACTAAATATCAAGGACTCATTGGGCGAATCGCTCTGGAACTGAAATTTGCCCTACCGAAAGTCTGATAAAATGACTAAGTCCCAAAAAAAATTTTTTTCAATTTTTTCAATTTTACCCCCATGGGATATATATTCTACCCACACACATTTGGATCTCTCCTGGGGTACCCTCACACATATTATACCCTCATTTAGTGGATGTTTTCACAAAAAAGTGAAATTTTCAAAAATTCAGAAAATTGCCTGAAAACGACGAAATATCAAGGACGCATTGGGTGAATCGCTCTGGAACTGAAATCGGAACACTCACTGACATTTCCCCTATCTGAAAGTCTGATAAACGCCGGAAAAATTACTAAATCCAAAAAAAAAATTTTAAACTTTTTTCAATTTTACCCACGTGGGATATATACTGTACCCACACACATTTGGAACTCTCCTGAAGTACCCTCACACATATTATTCCCTCACTTAGTGGATATTTTCACAAAAAAGTGAAATTTTCAAAAATGCAGAAAATTGGCTGAAAACGACTAAATATCAAGGACTCATTGGGCGAATCGCTCTGGAACTGAAATCGGAACGCTCACTGACATTTGCCCTATCTGAAAGTCTGATGAACGCCGGAAAAATGACTAAGTCCAAAAAAAAATTTTTTTCAACTTTTTTCAATTTTACCCCTGTGGGATATATATTCTACCCACACACATTTGGAACTCTCCTGGGGTACCCTCACACATATTATTCCCTCATTTAGTGGATATTTTTACAAAAAAGTGAAATTTTCAAAAATCCAAAATATTGGCTGAAAACGACCAAATATCAAGGACTCATTGGGCGAATCACTCTGGAACTGAAATCGGAACGCTCACTGACACTTGCCCTATCTGAAAGTCTGATAAACGCCGGAAAAATTATAAATCCAAGAAAATTTTTTTTTCAATTTTACCCCCGTAGGATATATATTCTACCCACACACATTTGGAACTCTCCTGGGGTAGCCTCACTCATATTATTCCCTCATTTAGTGGATATTTTCACAAAAAAGTGAAATTTTCAAAAATCGAAAATATTGGCTGAAAACGACTAAATATCAAGGACTCATTGGGCGAATCGCTCTGGAACTGAAATTGGAACGCTCACTGACATTTCCCCTCTCTGAAATTTCTGATAAACGCCGGAAAAATGACTAAGTCCAAAAAAAAAATGTTTCAACTTTTTTCAATTTTACCCCCGTGGGATATATATTCTACCCACTCACATTTGGAACTCTCCTGGCGTACCCTCACAGATATTATTCCCTCATTTAGTGGATATTTTCACAAAAAAGTGAAATTTTCAAAAATCCAGAAAATTGACTGAAAACGACTAAATATCAAGGACTCATTGGGCGAATCACTCTGGAACTGAAATCGGAACGCTCACTGACATTTCCCCTATCTGAAAGTCTGATAAACGCCGGAAAAATGACTAAGTCCAAAAAAAAATAATTTTCAACTTTTTTCAATTTTACCCCCATGGGATATATATTCTACCCACACACATTTGGAACTCTCCTGGGGTAGCCTCACACATATTATTCCCTCATTTAGTGGATATTTTCACAAAAAAGTGAAATTTTCAAAAATGCAGAAAATTGGCTGAAAACGACTAAATATCAAGGACTCATTGGATGAATCGCTCTGGAACTGAAATTGGAACGCTCACTGACATTTCCCCTATCTGAAAGTCTGATAAACGCCGGAAAAATGATAAGTCCAAAAAAAAATTTTTTTCAATTTTACCCCCGTGGGATATATATTCTACCCACAAACATTTGGAACTCTCCTGGGGTAACCTCACACATATTATTCCCTAATTTAGTGGATATTCTCACAAAAAAGTGAAATTTTCAAAAATTCGGAAAATTGGCTTGAAAATGACTAAATATCAAGGACTCATTGGGCGAATCGCTCTGGAACTGAAATCGTAACGCTCACTGACATTTACCCTATCTGAAAGACTGATAAACTCCGGAAAAATGACTAAGTAAAAAAAAATTATTTTTTCAACTTTTTTCAATTTTACCCCCGTGGGATATATATTCTACCCACACATTTCGAACTCTCCTGTGGTACCCTCACACATATTATTCCCTCATTTAGTGGATATTTTCACAAAAAAGTGAAATTTTCAAAAATCCAAAATATTGGCTGAAAACGACTAAATATCAAGGACTCATTGGGCGAATCGCTCTGGAACTGAAATCGGAACACTCAATGACATTTGCCCTATCTGAAAGTCTGATAAACGCCAGAAAAATGACTAAGTCCAAAAAAAAATTTTTTCAACTTTTTTCAATTTTACCCCCGTGGGATATATATTCTACCCACACACATTTGGAACTCTCCTGGGGTACCCTCACACATATTATTCCCTCATTTAGTGGATATTTTTACAAAAAAGTAACATTTTCAAAAATCCAAAATATTGGCTGAAAACAACTAAATATCAAGGACTCATTGGATGAATCGCTCTGGAACTGAAATTGGAACGCTCACTGACATTTCCCCTATCTGAAAGTCTGATAAACGCCGGAAAAATGATAAGTCCAAAAAAAAATTTTTTTCAATTTTACCCCCGTGGGATATATATTCTACCCACACACATTTGGAACTCTCCTGGGGTAACCTCACACATATTATTCCCTCATTTAGTGGATATTTTCACAAAAAATTGAAATTTTTAAAAATCCAAAATATTTGCTGAAAACGAGTAAATATCAAGGACTCATTGCGCGAATCGCTCTGGAACTGAAATCGGAACACTCAATGACATTTGTCCTATCTGAAAGTCTGATAAAATGACTAAGTCCAAAAAAAAATTTTTTTCAACTTTTTTCAATTTTATCCCCGTGGGATATATATTCTTCCCAAACACATTTGGATCTCTCCTGGGGTACTCTCACACATATTATTCCCTCATTTAGTGGATATTTTTACAAAAAAGTGAAATTTTCAAAAATCCAAAATATTGGCTGAAAACGACTAAATATCAAGGACTCATTGGGCGAATCGCTCTGGAACTGAAATCGGAACACTCAATGACATTTTTCCGATCTGAAAGTCTGATAAAATGACTAAGTCCCAAAAAAAATGTTATCAACTTTTTTCAATTTTACCCCCGTGGGATATATATTCTACCCACACACATTTGGAACTCTCCTGGGGTACCCTCACACATATTATTCCCTCATTTAGTGGATATTTTCACAAAAAAGTGAAATTTTCAAAAATCCAGAAAATTGGCTGAAAACGACTTCATGTCCAAGACTCATTGGGAGAATCGCTCTGGAACTGAAATCGGAACGCTCACTGACATTTCCCCTATCTGAAAGTCTGATAAACGGCGGAAAAATGACTAAGTCCAAAAAAAAATGTTTTTCAACTTTTTTCAATTTTACCCCCGTGGGATATATATTCTACCGACACACATTTGGAACTCTCCTGGGGTACCCTCACACATGTTATTCCCTCATTTAGTGGATATTTTTGCAAAAAAGTGAAAATTTCAAAAATCCAGAAAATTGTTTGAAAACAACTAAATATAAAGGACTCATTGGGCGAATCGCTCTTGAACTGAAATCGGAACGCTCACTGACATTTCCCCTATCTGAAAGTCTGATAAACGACGGAAAAATGACTAAGTCCGAAAAAAAATTTTTTTCAACTTTTTTCAATTTTCCCCCCGTGGGATATATATTCTACCCACACACATTTGGAACTCTCCTGGGGTACCCTCACACATATTATTCCCTCATTTAGTGGATATTTTCACAAAAAAGTGAAATTTTCAAAAATCCAAAATATTTGCTGAAAACGACTAAATATCAAGGACTCATTGGGCGAATCGCTCTGGAACTGAAATCGGAACACTCAATGACATTTGTCCTATCTGAAAGTCTGATAAAATGACTAAGTCCAAAAAAAAATTTTTTTCAACTTTTTTCAATTTTACCCCCATGGGATATATATTCTACCCACACACATTTGCAACTTTCCTGGGGTACCCTCACACATATTATTCCCTCATTTAGTGGATATTTTCACAAAATTGAAATTTTCAAAAATCCAAAATATTGCCTGAAAACGACAAAATATCAAGGACTCATTGGGCGAAAAACTCTGGAACAGAATTCGGAAAGCTCACTGACATTTCCCCTATCTGAAAGTCTGATAAACTCCGGAAAAATGACTAAGTCCAAAAAAAAAATTTTTTTCAACTTTTTTCAATTTTACCCCCATGGGATATATATTCTACCCACACCCATTTGGAACTCTCCTGGGGTACCCTCACACATATTATACCCTCATTTACTGGATATTTTCACAAAAAAGAGAAATTTTCAAAAATTCAGAAAATTGCCTGAAAACGATGAAATATCAAGGACTCATTGGATGAATCGCTCTGGAACTGAACTCGGAACGCTCACTGACATTTCACCTATCTGAAATTTCTGATAAACGCCGGAAAAATGACTAAGTCCGAAAAAAAATAATTTTCAACTTTTTTCAATTTTACCCCCATGGGATATATATTCTATCCACACACATTTGGAACTCTCCTGGGGTAGCCTCACTCATATTATTCCCTCATTTAGTGGATATTTTCACAAAAAAGTGAAATTTTCAAAAATCCAGAAAATTGACTGAAAACGACTAAATATCAAGGACTCATTGGGCGAATCGCTCTGGAACTGAAATCGGAACGCTCACTGACATTTCCCCTATCTGAAAGTCTGATAAACGCCGGAAAAATGACTAAGTCCAAAAAATAATAATTTTCAACTTTTTTCAATTTTACCCGCATGGGATATATATTCTACCCACACACATTTGGAACTCTCCTGGGGTAGCCTCACACATATTATTCCCTCATTTAGTGGATATTTTCACAAAAAAGTGAAATTTTCAAAAATGCAGAAAATTGGCTGAAAACGACTAAATATCAAGGACTCATTGGATGAATCGCTCTGGAACTGAAATCGGAACGCTCACTGACATTTCCCCTATCTGAAAGTCTGATAAACGCCGGAAAAATGATAAGTCCAAAAAAAATTTTTTTTCAATTTTACCCCCGTGGGATATATATTCTACCCACACACATTTGGAACTCTCCTGGGGTAACCTCACACATATTATTCCCTAATTTAGTGGATATTCTCACAAAAAAGTGAAATTTTCAAAAATTCAGAAAATTGGCTTGAAAATAACTAAATATCAACGACTCATTGGGCGAATCGCTCTGGAACTGAAATCGTAACGCTCACTGACATTTACCCTATCTGAAAGACTGATAAACTACGGAAAAATGACTAAGTCAAAAAAAAAAATTTTTTCAACTTTTTTCAATTTTACCCGCGTGGGATATATATTCTTCCCACTAGTGTTGAGCATTCCGATACTGAAATATCGGGTATCGGCCGATATTCGCGGTATCGGAATTCCGATACTTAATTCCGATACTATTGCAATATCGTATACCGGAATCGGAAGTTCCCATAATGCAATGAGACATTTTCATTTTATTCAGCCAATGAGGATCCTAAGAAGTGTGGGCACATCCTGTTAGGCATGTAGGCATCTTAACTAATGGCATGGCTGTGATTGGCTGCTGAAATGATGTCATGATGCACTATAAAAGCCACCGCCGCCATTTTGAGCTCACTCTGCTGTGAATTCAGTTAGGGATAGGACGCTGTTGTTCTGAGGGACAGTTTTAGCTACCTATTTGCTCTATACTGCTTTACCCAAGCTACTTTCTAAATCACTGTGCCTTGCAGTGCTAGTGCACAGTTCCCTGTGCTGTTCACCGCTATCTGCAAGGTCTGTGTGTGTGAGTGCAGCTCACCCTGTAGTGTGTGCTTCAGCCAAGTCTGGTTGTAGTGCACTCAGTGTGTGTCACTGCCTCATACATTGTCCTTTTTTGCCAATTCATAATTTTTCCTGATATCTCCTATTAGTGTGGTGGTTCCATCTGTATTCAGCTAAATTGGTTCCAAACACACTATATAGGAGTAGATAGAGAAATTTTTTTCCGTCTTGCAGCACTAGTGCACAGTGCTCTGCATCTGTACTGTTCACCGCTGTCTGCAAGGTCTGGTGTGTGAGTGCAGCTCACCCTGTAGTGTGTGCTTCAACCCCGTCTGGTTGTAGTGCACTCAGTGTGTGTCACTGCCTCATACATTGTCCTTTATTGCCAATTCATAATTTTTCCTGATATCTCCTATTAGTGTGGTGGTTCCATCTGTATTCAGCTAAATTGGTTCCAAACACACTATATAGGAGTAGATAGGGAATTTTTTTTCCGTCTTGCAGCACTAGTGCACAGTGCTCTGCATCTGTACTGTTCACCGCTGTCTGCAAGGTCTGGTGTGTGAGTGCAGCTCACCCTGTAGTGTGTGCTTCAACCCCGTCTGGTTGTAGTGCACTCAGTGTGTGTCACTGCCTCATACATTGTCCTTTATTGCCAATTCATAATTTTTCCTGATATCTCCTATTAGTGTGGTGGTTCCATCCATATTCAGCTAAATTGATTCCAAACACACTATATAGGAGTAGATAGAGGAGCCTTTCTGCAGCATTGGGCCCTGCAGCCCCAGCCAGATTAGTATTAGCCTATTTTTTGCAGCCTCATCTATTGCATTGTAGGTTACCTTCCTACATTGTAATAGCTACAAAAAGTTTGTGATACTATCGTTATTACATCTTTAGGCACATCCAGTGTCTTTTTGTGACAAAAAAAACCTAAATAAAGTTCACCAAACACTCCACTTTACAGTTGTGTAGGCCACATTAGCTCATATTAAAGTCTAGTCCACACTTTATAAAATTAGTGTTTCTTATACCTGTTAGCAGCTGTTCAGGAATAAGCACACTAAGCCCTTAGTACTTTTCTGCCTATCTTTATCAGTCTACCAAGATGAAGAAGGCAGGGAGTAAGGCATGTGGTCGTGGTCGTGGGCGTGGGCGTGGAGTTTCTGCAGGGAGAGGACGTGAGGATTCTGTGCCTGCAGGGAGAGGACGTGGGGATTCTGTGCCTGCTGCGGGCACCAGTGACTCAGCATCCCCCAGTTTTACCAGGGAACAGTCCTTTATGCGCAGCTTTGTAGGAGCTAGCCGTACCCCACTGCTGCGCGAGGACCAAATTGAAGCCGTTGTCGGATGGATGGCAGCTAACGCATCGACTTCAATTAGTTCCAGATCCTCTCAGGTCCTGAGCACTGAAGAGCACCCATCTGTCTCTTCACCACCTGCCAAATTGCCCAGGCAGTCAGAGAGCCCTGGACAGGAGCCATCTCTACTTCTGTTCTCTGAATCTCTTGGCTTGGAAAGAGGGGGCCAGCCAAGCAGAATTCGAGAATTTGAAGAAGAGGTAGTATGCAGTGATGCGCAACCGTTTTGTCTCTCTGAATCTGAAGAGGCGGGTGGGCCAGTGCCTATGGTCAGCAGCACACCTCAGTACGCATCTGATGATGAGACTCAGGTGCCACTTTCTGGTGCGTACTGTGCTGTCGAGACTACCCAGGAGAAGCAGTTGTTTGAAGAGGGTGGTGTAGATGATGAGGTCCTTGACCCATCATGGCGTGAGGGACAGGAAGGTGGTGGGAGCAGCTCTGAGGAAGAGATTCCCCGAACGGCCCAAAAAGGAGGGAGAGGGAGGGGGCAGACTTGGTTGCCTGTAGCCTCCACTTCGGCACCCATTAGGAGCATGGCTCTTCCAAAATCCAAAGCGGGCGCTCCCAAGACTTGCAGTGCCTGGTCCTTTTTTGACACAGTTGCAGATGACATTTGCTTTGTCAAATGCAAGCTGTGTAATCAGAAGGTGAAAAGAGGGAAAAGTGTCAGCAACCTCAATACCACAAATATGTGGAAACATGTGCGGACCAAGCACGTGGTGGAGTTACACAAACACACTGAAGACCTAGGCCAACCTACAGCGCCACCTACCACCTCTTCAGCTCGTGTTGTAGCCTCTTCCTCCAGCTCACACACAGCTGGTTCGGCTTCCTCACAGGATCGCCATGGAAGAATCTCTGGCACTGTTGTACAGAGACACAGTGTAATTCCACCCACAGCACCACTTTCCCAGTCATCCTCACACTCCCAGGCCAGTCTACAGCCATCGTTAGCACAGGCATGGGAGAAAAGGCGCCCATACTCGGCAAACCACCCCCGAGCACAGGCTCTGAATGCTGGCATTGCTAAACTACTGGCCCTTGAAATGCTATCATTCAGGCTGGTGGAGACTGACACATTCCGTAACTTTATGGCATTGGCAGTCCCACAATACAACGTGCCCAGCCGCTTTTATTTCAGCAGGCAAGCCGTCCCTGCCCTGCAACATCATGTGGAGGGAAAAATTAAACATGCGCTACAAAACGCCGTCAGTAGCAAGGTCCACCTGACCACTGATGCGTGGACCAGTAAGCATGGACAGGGACGATACCTTTCCCTCACTGCCCATTGGGTAAATGTTGTGGAGCCGGGTACAGATCTTGAGAGTGGCGCTGTACGTGTTCTGCCAACTCCAAGGATTGCAGGAATCCAGTCTGTACACATTGACTCCTCCTCATACTCCAGTTCCTCTGAATCAGCGCTGCAGGAGCCGTCACGGTCTACCTCCACATCGACCCGTGAACGGTTACCTGTTATGATGACCGATATGAGCACAGCCGTGGCCAAACGTCAACAGGCCGTATTAAAATTAATTTCTTTGGGGAATCGAAGCCACACAGCGCAGGAGCTCTGGAATGCCATCAAGCAGCAGAGTGACGTGTGGTTTGTGCCAGCGAATCTCCAGCCAGGCATGGTAGTGTGTGACAATGGCCGAAATCTGGTGGCAGCTCTGGGCCTAGGCAACCTCACTCACATCCCATGTCTGGCACATGTGCTCAACTTGGTCGTGCAGAGTTTTTTGAGGGACTATCCGGATCTTGATGCACTGCTTCACAAGGTCCGCATAGAGTGCGCTCACTTGCGGCGTTCCAGCAATGCAAGATCACGCATTGCAGCTCTGCAGCGCCGATTATGTCTTCCGGAACATCGCATCATATGTGACCTACCCACCAGGTGGAATTCAACGTTACATATGTTGGAGAGGTTGTGTGAGCAGCAGGCAGCAGTAATGGAGTACCAGCTGCAGCAGGCGCAAACAAGTCGCAGTGCGCGCCGTTCACACTTCACCACCACTGAGTGGGCCTCTATGAAGGACATTTGCCACGTTTTGCGTGCCTTCGATTATTCCACGCGGATGGCGAGTGCAGATGATGCACTAGTCAGCATGACTATCCCCCTTATCTGCCTGCTTGAAAAAACACTGCAAGCACTAAGGGACGAGGTTTTGGAAGAGGTGGAGGATGAGGAGTCACAAATGCCATCTGCTTCTCTACAGTCTGCGCAACGTGGTTCCTCACAAAGGCCTAGGCAGGGGACACTTTGTGAGGAGGATGAGGAGGAGTCAATGGATGAGGAAGACATCTGTCCAGAGGAGGGAGGTACACAATGCTCTAGTAGTCAGTATCTAGAGCGAGGGTGGGGTGATGCAGAGCAGGCAGAGATCACGCCTCAAGCAGGGGACAGCGTTTCTTGGCCAGTTGGCAGTCTGCAGCACATGGTTGATTTCATGCTGCAGTGCCTCAGAAACGACCGCCGCATCGCCCACATTCTCAACACGGCTGATTATTGGGTGTCCACCCTCCTAGATCCTCGCTACCGGGACAACTTACAAAGCCTCATAACACCATTGAACCGGGAGCGTAAAATGCGGGAGTACCAAGACGCACTGGTGCATTCCATCATGTTCTCCATTCCAACCGAGAGCAGTGCTGCTAGTGCTTTACAAAGCAGCTCAGTGCGTCGAGGCAGTGGAGGAAGCTCTGCACAAAGAGGGAGCAGAAGCAGCGCCTCAGCACAAGGCAAGACCAGTATGGCCGAAATGTGGCAAAGTTTTGTGTCCCCGCCGCCACAAATGTCTACACCATCACAGACAGCTCCAGTCAGCAGGAGGCAACGTTTCCGTCAGATGGTGACAGACTACATGTCTTGCCCTCTTAGTGTACTCCCAGACGGCTCTTCTCCCTTCAAGTTTTGGGTCTGTAAGCTGGATACATGGCCAGAGCTTAGTCAGTATGCACTGGAGGTGCTAGCTTGCCCTGCTGCTAGTGTATTATCGGAACGCGTCTTTAGTGCCGCAGGTGGTGTACTAACAGACCGTCGCATGCGACTATCCTCCGATAACGTTGACCGGCTTACTTTTCTCAAAATGAACAAGGCCTGGATCTCTCATGAATTTGCCAGTCCTCTTCCAGAATAAATAATTGGTTGGCAACAGTATCCAGGTCTCCTGTTCTGTTCATGTTTCTACCACCTGAACTGTAATCCCTGAGCTCCAACACCGCCAGTTGGCGCTCGGAAGTGCCGTCTGCACAGTCAACACTTGCTGCCGTGTTATTGGGGTTCAGTAACGTCAGCTGTTCTCCTGCTGTGCGGACGGCAATTTCTCCTGATTTGTCCACATCCACTGTACTACACATTTTAAAGTTGCTCCAATTACTCCTCTGGCTCCTCTGTTTTCATTCTTATCCCTGGGCTCCAGCACCGCCAGTTGGCGCTCGGAAGTGCTGTCTGCACAGTCAACACTTGCTACCATGTTATTGGGGTTCAGTAACGTCAGCTGTTCCCCTGCTGTGCGGACGGCAATTTCTCCTGCTCTGTCCACATTCTCACTACTACAGATTTTAAAGTTGCTCCAATTACACCTCTGGCTCCTCTGTTTTCATTCTTATCCCTGGGCTCCAGCACCGCCAGTTGGCGCTCGGAAGTGCCGTCTGCACAGTCAACACTTGCTGCGGTGTTATTGGGGTTCGGTAACGTCAGCTGTTCCCCTGCTGTGTTCACGGCAATTTCTCCTGCTCTGTCCATATTCACTGTGCTACTTATTTAAAACTTGCTCCAATTACACCTCTGGCTCCTCCGTTTTTAGTATTTACCCTGGGCTCCAACACCGCCAGTTGGCGCTCGGAAGTGCTGTCTGCACAGTCAACACTTGCTGCCGTGTTATTGGGGTTCAGTAACGTCAGCTGTTCTCCTGCTGTGCGGACGGCAATTTCTCCTGCTTTGTCCACATCCACTGTACTACACATTTTAAAGTTGCTCGAATTACACCTCTGGCTCCTCTGTTTTCATTCTTATCCCTGGGCTCCAGCACCGCCAGTTGGCGCTCGGAAGTGCCGTCTGCACAGTCAACACTTGCTGCCGTGTTATTGGGGTTCAGTAACGTCAGCTGTTCTCCTGCTGTGCGGACGGCAATTTCTCCTGCTTTGTCCACATCCACTGTACTACACATTTTAAAGTTGCTCGAATTACACCTCTGGCTCCTCTGTTTTCATTCTTATCCCTGGGCTCCAGCACCGCCAGTTGGCGCTCGGAAGTGCCGTCTGCACAGTCAACACTTGCTACCATGTTATTGGGGTTCAGTAACGTCAGCTGTTCCCCTGCTGTGTTCACGGCAATTTCTCCTGCTCTGTCCATATTCACTGTGCTACTTATTTAAAACTTGCTCCAATTACACCTCTGGCTCCTCCGTTTTTAGTATTTACCCTGGGCTCCAACACCGCCAGTTGGCGCTCGGAAGTGCTGTCTGCACAGTCAACACTTGCTGCCGTGTTATTGGGGTTCAGTAACGTCAGCTGTTCCCCTGCTGTGCGGACGGCAATTTCTCCTGCTCTGTCCACATTCTCACTACTACAGATTTTAAAGTTGCTCCAATTACACCTCTGGCTCCTCTGTTTTCATTCTTATCCCTGGGCTCCAGCACCGCCAGTTGGCGCTCGGAAGTGCTGTCTGCACAGTCAACACTTGCTACCATGTTATTGGGGTTCAGTAACGTCAGCTGTTCCCCTGCTGTGCGGACGGCAATTTCTCCTGCTCTGTCCACATTCTCACTACTACAGATTTTAAAGTTGCTCCAATTACACCTCTGGCTCCTCTGTTTTCATTCTTATCCCTGGGCTCCAGCACCGCCAGTTGGCGCTCGGAAGTGCCGTCTGCACAGTCAACACTTGCTGCCGTGTTATTGGGGTTCAGTAACGTCAGCTGTTCTCCTGCTGTGCGGACGGCAATTTCTCCTGATTTGTCCACATCCACTGTACTACACATTTTAAAGTTGCTCCAATTACTCCTCTGGCTCCTCTGTTTTCATTCTTATCCCTGGGCTCCAGCACCGCCAGTTGGCGCTCGGAAGTGCTGTCTGCACAGTCAACACTTGCTACCATGTTATTGGGGTTCAGTAACGTCAGCTGTTCCCCTGCTGTGCGGACGGCAATTTCTCCTGCTCTGTCCACATTCTCACTACTACAGATTTTAAAGTTGCTCCAATTACACCTCTGGCTCCTCTGTTTTCATTCTTATCCCTGGGCTCCAGCACCGCCAGTTGGCGCTCGGAAGTGCCGTCTGCACAGTCAACACTTGCTGCGGTGTTATTGGGGTTCGGTAACGTCAGCTGTTCCCCTGCTGTGTTCACGGCAATTTCTCCTGCTCTGTCCATATTCACTGTGCTACTTATTTAAAACTTGCTCCAATTACACCTCTGGCTCCTCCGTTTTTAGTATTTACCCTGGGCTCCAACACCGCCAGTTGGCGCTCGGAAGTGCTGTCTGCACAGTCAACACTTGCTGCCGTGTTATTGGGGTTCAGTAACGTCAGCTGTTCTCCTGCTGTGCGGACGGCAATTTCTCCTGCTTTGTCCACATCCACTGTACTACACATTTTAAAGTTGCTCGAATTACACCTCTGGCTCCTCTGTTTTCATTCTTATCCCTGGGCTCCAGCACCGCCAGTTGGCGCTCGGAAGTGCCGTCTGCACAGTCAACACTTGCTGCCGTGTTATTGGGGTTCAGTAACGTCAGCTGTTCTCCTGCTGTGCGGACGGCAATTTCTCCTGCTTTGTCCACATCCACTGTACTACACATTTTAAAGTTGCTCGAATTACACCTCTGGCTCCTCTGTTTTCATTCTTATCCCTGGGCTCCAGCACCGCCAGTTGGCGCTCGGAAGTGCCGTCTGCACAGTCAACACTTGCTGCCATGTTATTGGGGTTCAGTAACGTCAGCTGTTCTCCTGCTGTGCGGACGGCAATTTCTCCTGCTTTGTCCACATCCACTGTACTACACATTTTAAAGTTGCTCGAATTACACCTCTGGCTCCTCTGTTTTCATTCTTATCCCTGGGCTCCAGCACCGCCAGTTGGCGCTCGGAAGTGCCGTCTGCACAGTCAACACTTGCTGCGGTGTTATTGGGGTTCGGTAACGTCAGCTGTTCCCCTGCTGTGTTCACGGCAATTTCTCCTGCTCTGTCCATATTCACTGTGCTACTTATTTAAAACTTGCTCCAATTACACCTCTGGCTCCTCCGTTTTTAGTATTTACCCTGGGCTCCAACACCGCCAGTTGGCGCTCGGAAGTGCTGTCTGCACAGTCAACACTTGCTGCCGTGTTATTGGGGTTCAGTAACGTCAGCTGTTCCCCTGCTGTGCGGACGGCAATTTCTCCTGCTCTGTCCACATTCTCACTACTACAGATTTTAAAGTTGCTCCAATTACACCTCTGGCTCCTCTGTTTTCATTCTTATCCCTGGGCTCCAGCACCGCCAGTTGGCGCTCGGAAGTGCTGTCTGCACAGTCAACACTTGCTACCATGTTATTGGGGTTCAGTAACGTCAGCTGTTCCCCTGCTGTGCGGACGGCAATTTCTCCTGCTCTGTCCACATTCTCACTACTACAGATTTTAAAGTTGCTCCAATTACACCTCTGGCTCCTCTGTTTTCATTCTTATCCCTGGGCTCCAGCACCGCCAGTTGGCGCTCGGAAGTGCCGTCTGCACAGTCAACACTTGCTGCCGTGTTATTGGGGTTCAGTAACGTCAGCTGTTCTCCTGCTGTGCGGACGGCAATTTCTCCTGATTTGTCCACATCCACTGTACTACACATTTTAAAGTTGCTCCAATTACTCCTCTGGCTCCTCTGTTTTCATTCTTATCCCTGGGCTCCAGCACCGCCAGTTGGCGCTCGGAAGTGCTGTCTGCACAGTCAACACTTGCTACCATGTTATTGGGGTTCAGTAACGTCAGCTGTTCCCCTGCTGTGCGGACGGCAATTTCTCCTGCTCTGTCCACATTCTCACTACTACAGATTTTAAAGTTGCTCCAATTACACCTCTGGCTCCTCTGTTTTCATTCTTATCCCTGGGCTCCAGCACCGCCAGTTGGCGCTCGGAAGTGCCGTCTGCACAGTCAACACTTGCTGCGGTGTTATTGGGGTTCGGTAACGTCAGCTGTTCCCCTGCTGTGTTCACGGCAATTTCTCCTGCTCTGTCCATATTCACTGTGCTACTTATTTAAAACTTGCTCCAATTACACCTCTGGCTCCTCCGTTTTTAGTATTTACCCTGGGCTCCAACACCGCCAGTTGGCGCTCGGAAGTGCTGTCTGCACAGTCAACACTTGCTGCCGTGTTATTGGGGTTCAGTAACGTCAGCTGTTCTCCTGCTGTGCGGACGGCAATTTCTCCTGCTTTGTCCACATCCACTGTACTACACATTTTAAAGTTGCTCGAATTACACCTCTGGCTCCTCTGTTTTCATTCTTATCCCTGGGCTCCAGCACCGCCAGTTGGCGCTCGGAAGTGCCGTCTGCACAGTCAACACTTGCTGCCGTGTTATTGGGGTTCAGTAACGTCAGCTGTTCTCCTGCTGTGCGGACGGCAATTTCTCCTGCTTTGTCCACATCCACTGTACTACACATTTTAAAGTTGCTCGAATTACACCTCTGGCTCCTCTGTTTTCATTCTTATCCCTGGGCTCCAGCACCGCCAGTTGGCGCTCGGAAGTGCCGTCTGCACAGTCAACACTTGCTGCCATGTTATTGGGGTTCAGTAACGTCAGCTGTTCTCCTGCTGTGCGGACGGCAATTTCTCCTGCTTTGTCCACATCCACTGTACTACACATTTTAAAGTTGCTCGAATTACACCTCTGGCTCCTCTGTTTTCATTCTTATCCCTGGGCTCCAGCACCGCCAGTTGGCGCTCGGAAGTGCCGTCTGCACAGTCATCACTTGCTGCGGTGTTATTGGGGTTCGGTAACGTCAGCTGTTCCCCTGCTGTGTTCACGGCAATTTCTCCTGCTCTGTCCATATTCACTGTGCTACTTATTTAAAACTTGCTCCAATTACACCTCTGGCTCCTCCGTTTTTAGTATTTACCCTGGGCTCCAATACCGCTAGTTGCTGCTCAGAAGTGCCGTCTGCACAGTCAACGCTTGCTCCAGTGTTATTGGGATTCAGTAACGTCAGCTGATCCCCAGCTGTGTGTCCGGCAAATTCTCCTGCTTTGTCCACATCCACTGTAGTACGGATTTAAAACCTCCTCCAAATACACCTCTGGCTCTTCTGTTTTTAGTATTTACCCTGGGCTCCAGCACCGCCAGCTGGTTCTCGGCAGTTCCATTGGCTCTTGTACCTTCTGCTACCCATCCGGGTTCCAGTACCGTCAGCTGGTTCTCGGCAGTGTCTTTGGCACGGGTACTCCCTCCTGCCCAGCCTGGTTCCAGCACGCCAGCTGTTTCCGGGTAGTGTCAACGTCACTTTGCCTCCAATGCGTTGTCCTGTCGTGTTGCGGTCGGGTTAGCCGACTCTATGGTGCCTGCAGTTTAGGTGACTCCTATGTGGGCTGCGGGATCTGGCAATGAAGGCTGGTTCCATAGTGCCAATAGGACAAGCACCCTCTGTAGGACTGTGGGTTTTGGTAACTGCGGCCGGCTCGCGGCCTTGAACTTTTTTTTTACATGGGTACCTTCTGCTACCCATCCGGGTTCCAGTACCGTCAGCTGGTTCTCGGCAGTGCCTTTGGATTAGGTGCCTCCTTCTCGGTATCCAAGTTCCACCAACGTCTGCTGGTCCTTGGTAGTGCTTTCTGGCACAGGTACCTCCTGCTTAGTAACCGAGTTCCAGTAACATCAGCTGGTCCTCGGTAGTTCCATTGGCTCTTGTACCTTCTGCTACCCATCCGGGTTCCAGTACCATCAGCTGGTCCTCGGTAGTTCCATTTGCTCTTGTATCTTCTGCTACCCATCCGGGTTCCAGTACCGTCAGCTGGTCCTCGGTAGTTCCATTTGCTCTTGTATCTTCTGCTACCCATCCGGGTTCCAGTACCGTCAGCTGGTTCTCGGCAGTGCCTTTGGATTAGGTGCCTCCTTCTCGGTATCCAAGTTCCACCAACGTCTGCTGGTCCTTGGTAGTGCTTTCTGGCACAGGTACCTCCTGCTTAGTAACCGAGTTCCAGTAACATCAGCTGGTCCTCGGTAGTTCCATTGGCTCTTGTACCTTCTGCTACCCATCCGGGTTCCAGTACCATCAGCTGGTCCTCGGTAGTTCCATTTGCTCTTGTATCTTCTGCTACCCATCCGGGTTCCAGTACCGTCAGCTGGTTCTCGGCAGTGTCTTTGGCACGGGTACTCCCTCCTGCCCAGCCTGGTTCCAGCACGCCAGCTGTTTCCGGGTAGTGTCAACGTCACTTTGCCTCCAATGCGTTGTCCTGTCGTGTTGCGGTCGGGTTAGCCGACTCTATGGTGCCTGCAGTTTAGGTGACTCCTATGTGGGCTGCGGGATCTGGCAATGAAGGCTGGTTCCATAGTGCCAATAGGACAAGCACCCTCTGTAGGACTGTGGGTTTTGGTAACTGCGGCCGGCTCGCGGCCTTGAACTTTTTTTTTACATGGGTACCTTCTGCTACCCATCCGGGTTCCAGTACCGTCAGCTGGTTCTCGGCAGTGCCTTTGGATTAGGTGCCTCCTTCTCGGTATCCAAGTTCCACCAACGTCTGCTGGTCCTTGGTAGTGCTTTCTGGCACAGGTACCTCCTGCTTAGTAACCGAGTTCCAGTAACATCAGCTGGTCCTCGGTAGTTCCATTGGCTCTTGTACCTTCTGCTACCCATCCGGGTTCCAGTACCGTCAGCTGGTCCTCGGTAGTTCCATTTGCTCTTGTATCTTCTGCTACCCATCCGGGTTCCAGTACCGTCAGCTGGTTCTCGGCAGTGTCTTTGGCACGGGTACTCCCTCCTGCCCAGCCTGGTTCCAGCACGCCAGCTGTTTCCGGGTAGTGTCAACGTCACTTTGCCTCCAATGCGTTGTCCTGTCGTGTTGCGGTCGGGTTAGCCGACTCTATGGTGCCTGCAGTTTAGGTGACTCCTATGTGGGCTGCGGGATCTGGCAATGAAGGCTGGTTCCATAGTGCCAATAGGACAAGCACCCTCTGTAGGACTGTGGGTTTTGGTAACTGCGGCCGGCTCGCGGCCTTGAACTTTTTTTTTACATGGGTACCTTCTGCTACCCATCCGGGTTCCAGTACCGTCAGCTGGTTCTCGGCAGTGCCTTTGGATTAGGTGCCTCCTTCTCGGTATCCAAGTTCCACCAACGTCTGCTGGTCCTTGGTAGTGCTTTCTGGCACAGGTACCTCCTGCTTAGTAACCGAGTTCCAGTAACATCAGCTGGTCCTCGGTAGTTCCATTGGCTCTTGTACCTTCTGCTACCCATCCGGGTTCCAGTACCGTCAGCTGGTCCTCGGTAGTTCCATTTGCTCTTGTATCTTCTGCTACCCATCCGGGTTCCAGTACCGTCAGCTGGTTCTCGGCAGTGTCTTTGGCACGGGTACTCCCTCCTGCCCAGCCTGGTTCCAGCACGCCAGCTGTTTCCGGGTAGTGTCAACGTCACTTTGCCTCCAATGCGTTGTCCTGTCGTGTTGCGGTCGGGTTAGCCGACTCTATGGTGCCTGCAGTTTAGGTGACTCCTATGTGGGCTGCGGGATCTGGCAATGAAGGCTGGTTCCATAGTGCCAATAGGACAAGCACCCTCTGTAGGACTGTGGGTTTTGGTAACTGCGGCCGGCTCGCGGCCTTGAACTTTTTTTTTACATGGGTACCTTCTGCTACCCATCCGGGTTCCAGTACCGTCAGCTGGTTCTCGGCAGTGCCTTTGGATTAGGTGCCTCCTTCTCGGTATCCAAGTTCCACCAACGTCTGCTGGTCCTTGGTAGTGCTTTCTGGCACAGGTACCTCCTGCTTAGTAACCGAGTTCCAGTAACATCAGCTGGTCCTCGGTAGTTCCATTGGCTCTTGTACCTTCTGCTACCCATCCGGGTTCCAGTAACATCAGCTGGTCCTCGGTAGTTCCATTTGCTCTTGTACCTTCTGCTACCCATCCGGGTTCCAGTACCGTCAGCTGGTTCTCGGCAGTGCCTTTGGATTAGGTGCCTCCTTCTCGGTATCCAAGTTCCACCAACGTCTGCTGGTCCTTGGTAGTGCTTTCTGGCACAGGTACCTCCTGCTTAGTAACCGAGTTCCAGTAACATCAGCTGGTCCTCGGTAGTTCCATTGGCTCTTGTACCTTCTGCTATCCATCCGGGTTCCAGTACCGTCAGCTGGTCCTCGGTAGTTCCTCAGCTTTCTTGTACCTTCTGCTACATTTCCAAGTTCAAGCTTTTTGAAATGGTTCTTGGTAATCACTCTGGATCTCCCTGACGAGGACCCTGAAGACGAGGACCCTGAAGACCAACCCTAAGAAGACGAGGACCCCGAAGACAATGACCCTGAAGACGAGGACCCTGAAGACCACCCCGAAGAAGACGAGGACCCTGAAGACCACCCCGAAGAAGACGAGGACCCTGAAGACCACCCCGAAGAAGACGAGGACCCCGAAGACGAGGACCCAGAAGACCAACCCGAAGAAGACGAGGACCCCGAAGACGAGGACCCCCGAAGACGACGACCCTGAAGACCACCCCGAAGAAGACCAAGAAGATGACCCTGAAGAAGTTGACCAAGAAGACAAAGAAGAGAAGACAAGCACCAAGATACAGAAAAACAAGAGACAGAAAACCAAGAAGCAGAAATACAAGAAGCTGCAGAACAAAAAGCGGAAGAACATTAAGCATAAGACTAAAAATCAGAGCAAAAGATAATATCTAAATTATAAGCAGAAGATGACTAAGCAGTGTATGGGGGTGAGTCCGTTCCTCCTCGTGGTGCCCCTGGAAAAGACCTGCTGCTGCAGGCCAAACTGAACGCGGACAAATCCTGTTGTAAATCTTTTGTGACGGGCAGAACGAAAGGTGTAATGTCCAACCTTTTATAGATAACAACTACAGGAATGCCTGTCACAAATAAGAATATGATGAAGAAGAAGAATATGAAGAAGATGAAGAAGTAGAATATGAAGAATGTAAAAAAAAGAATAATACGAAGAAGGTGAAGAAGAAGAAGGTGAAGAAGAAGTGGATGAAAAAGATGCTGAGGATGATGAAGGAGAAAGTGTGGGAGAAGTAAAAAAGAAGGTGAAGAGCATGGAAGTAGTGAAACATAAATATCTGACAAAATATAAAAATACTTAACATAGTTAATATTTCCGTAACTCAGAACATAATAAAAAAATATTAATTCCTGCTATTCCATTTGACTGGGCTAAACCTCTATGCCTTTATTGTCTCCCCCACCTCCCCCAATACATTCTACATTATTCTTAGTTGTTTTCCTTCATGTAGAAATAACCTACAAGGAAAGAAAGGGTTTATTTTAATTCCGATATTTATGTCCCATTGACTTGCATTGGTTTCCGGTATCGGAATCGGCGATATCCGATACTTTTTCGGTATCGGTCCGATCCAATCCGATCCGATATTTCCCGATATCGGAAGGTATCGCTCAACACTACTTCCCACACACATTTGGAACTCTCCTGGGGTAACCTCACACATATTATTCCCTAATTTAGTGGATATTCTCACAAAAAAGTGAAATTTTCAAAAATTCAGAAAATTGGCTTGAAAATAACTAAATATCAATGACTCATTGGGCGAATCGCTCTGCAACTGAAATCGTAACGCTCACTGACATTTACCCTATCTGAAAGACTGATAAACTACGGAAAAATGACTAAGTCAAAAAAAAAAATTTTTTCAACTTTTTTCAATTTTACCCGCGTGGGATATATATTCTTCCCACACACATTTGGAACTCTCCTGGGGTACCCTCACACATATTATTCCCTCATTTAGTGGATATTTTTACAAAAAAGTGAAATTTTCAAAAATCCAAAATATTGGCTGAAAACGACCAAATATCAAGGACTCATTGGGCGAATCACTCTGGAACTGAAATCGGAACGCTCACTGACACTTGCCCTATCTGAAAGTCTGATAAACGCCGGAAAAATTATAAATCCAAGAAAATTTTTTTTTCAATTTTACCCCCGTAGGATATATATTCTACCCACACACATTTGGAACTCTCCTGGGGTAGCCTCACTCATATTATTCCCTCATTTAGTGGATATTTTCACAAAAAAGTGAAATTTTCAAAAATCGAAAATATTGGCTGAAAACGACTAAATATCAAGGACTCATTGGGCGAATCGCTCTGGAACTGAAATCGGAATGCTCACTGACATTTCCCCTCTCTGAAATTTCTGATAAACGCCGGAAAAATGACTAAGTCCAAAAAAAAAAATGTTTCAACTTTTTTCAATTTTACCCCCGTGGGATATATATTCTACCCACTCACATTTGGAACTCTCCTGGCGTACCCTCACAGATATTATTCCCTCATTTAGTGGATATTTTCACAAAAAAGTGAAATTTTCAAAAATCCAGAAAATTGACTGAAAACGATTAAATATCAAGGACTCATTGGGCGAATCACTCTGGAACTGAAATCGGAACGCTCACTGACATTTCCCCTATCTGAAAGTCTGATAAACGCCGGAAAAATGACTAAGTCCAAAAAAAAATAATTTTGAACTTTTTTCAATTTTACCCCCATGGGATATATATTCTACCCACACACATTTGGAACTCTCCTGGGGTAGCCTCACACATATTATTCCCTCATTTAGTGGATATTTTCACAAAAAAGTGAAATTTTCAAAAATGCAGAAAATTGGCTGAAAACGACTAAATATCAAGGACTCATTGGATGAATCGCTCTGGAACTGAAATTGGAACGCTCACTGACATTTCCCCTATCTGAAAGTCTGATAAACGCCGGAAAAATGATAAGTCCAAAAAAAAATTTTTTTCAATTTTACCCCCGTGGGATATATATTCTACCCACACACATTTGGAACTCTCCTGGGGTAACCTCACACATATTATTCCCTAATTTAGTGGATATTCTCACAAAAAAGTGAAATTTTCAAAAATTCAGAAAATTGGCTTGAAAATAACTAAATATCAATGACTCATTGGGCGAATCGCTCTGGAACTGAAATCGTAACGCTCACTGACATTTACCCTATCTGAAAGACTGATAAACTACGGAAAAATGACTAAGTCAAAAAAAAGAATTTTTTCAACTTTTTTCAATTTTACCCGCGTGGGATATATATTCTTCCCACACACATTTGGAACTCTCCTGGGGTACCTTCACACATATTATTCCCTCATTTAGTGGATATTTTTACAAAAAAGTGAAATTTTCAAAAATCCAAAATATTGGCTGAAAACGACTAAATATCAAGGACTCATTTGGCGAATCGCTCTGGAACTGAAATCGGAACGCTCACTGACATTTCCCCTATCTGAAAGTCATATAAATGCAGGAAAAATGACTAAGTCCAAAAAAAAAAATTTTTCAACTTTTTTCAATTTTACCCCCGTTTGATATATATTCTACCCACACACATTTGGAACTCTCCTGAAGAACCCTCACACATATTATTCCCTCACTTAGTGGATATTTTCACAAAAAAGTGAAATTTTCAAAGATGCAGAAAATTGGCTGAAAACGACTAAATATCAAGGACCCATTGGGCGAATCGCTCTGGAACTGAAATTGGAACGCTCACTGACATTTCCCCTATCTGAAAGTCTGATAAACTCCGGAAAAATGACTAAGTCCAAAAAAAAAAATTTTTCAACTTTTTTCAATTTTACCCCCGTGGGATATATATTCTTCCCACACACATTTGGATCTCTCCTGGGGTACTCTCACACATATTATTCCCTCATTTAGTGGATATTTTCACAAAAAAGTGAAATTTTTAAAAATCCAAAATATTTGCTGAAAACGAATAAATATCAAGGACTCATTCGGCGAATCGCTCTGGAACTGAAATCGGAACACTCAATGACATTTTTCCTATCTGAAAGTCTGATAAAATGACTAAGTCCCAAAAAAAATGTTATCAACTTTTTTCAATTTTACCCCCGTGGGATATATATTCTACCCACACACATTTGGAACTCTCCTGGGGTACCCTCACACATATTATTCCCTCATTTAGTGGATATTTTCACAAAAAAGTGAAATTTTCAAAAATCCAGAAAATTGGCTGAAAACGACTAAATATCAAGGACTCATTGGGCGAAAAACTCTGGAACTGAAATCGGAAAGCTCACTGACATTTCCCATATCTGAAAATCAGATAAACTCCGGAAAAATGACTAAGTCAAAAAAAAAAATGTTTTCAACTTTTTTCAATTTTACCCGCGTGGGATATATATTCTTCCCACACACATTTGGAACTCTCCTGGGGTACCTTCACACATATTATTCCCTCATTTAGTGGATATTTTTACAAAAAAGTGAAATTTTCAAAAATCCAAAATATTGGCTGAAAACGACTAAATATCAAGGACTCATTGGGCGAATCGCTCTGGAACTGAAATCGGAACGCTCACTGACATTTCCCCTATCTGAAAGTCAGATAAATGCAGGAAAAATGACTAAGTCCAAAAAAAAAAATGTTTCAACTTTTTTCAATTTTACCCACATGGGATATATATTCTACCCACACCCATTTGGAACTCTCCTGGGGTACCCTTACACATATTATACCCTCATTTACTGGATATTTTCACAAAAAAGTGAAATTTTCAAAAATTCAGAAAATTGCCTGAAAACGACGAAATATCAAGGACTCATTGGATGAATCGCTCTGGAACTGAACTCGGAACGCTCACTGACATTTCACCTATCTGAAATTTCTGATAAATGCCGGAAAAATGACTAAGTCCAAAAAAAAAAATGTTTCAACTTTTTTCAATTTTACCCCCGTGGGATATATATTCTACCCACACACATTTGGAACTCTCCTGGGGTACCCTCACAGATATTATTCCCTCATTTAGTGGATATATTCACAAAAAAGTGAAATTTTCAAAAATCCAGAAGATTGGCTGAAAACGACTAAATATCAAGTACTCATTGGGCGAATCGCTCTGGAACTGAAATCGGAACACTCAATGACATTTGTCCTATCTGAAAGTCTGATAAAATGACGGAAAAATGACTAAGTCCAAAAAAAAAAATTTTTCAACTTTTTTCAATTTTACCCCCGTGGGATATATATTCTACCCACACACATTTGGAACTGTCCTGAAGCACCCTCACGCATATTATTCCCTCAGTTAGTGGATATTTTCACAAAAAAGTGAAATTTTCAAAGATGCAGAAAATTGGCTGAAAACGAATAAATATCAAGGACTCATTGGGCGAATCGCTCTGGAACTGAAATTGGAACGCTCACTGACATTTCCCCTATCTGAAAGTCTGATAAACGCCGGAAAAATGACTAAGTCCAAAAAAAAATTTTTTCAACTTTTTTTAATTTTACCCCCATGGGACATATATTCTACCCACACACATTTTGAACTATCCTGGGGTACCCTCACACATATTATTCCCTCATTTAGTGGATATATTCACAAAAAAGTGAAATTTTCAAAAATCCAGAAAATTGGCTGAAAACGACTAAATATCAAGTACTCATTGGGCGAATCGCTCTGGAACTGAAATCGGAACACTCAATGACATTTGTCCTATCTGAAAGTCTGATAAACGCCGGAAAAATGACACACATTTGGAACTCTCCTGAAGTACCCTCACACATATTATTCCCTCACTTAGTGGATATTTTCACAAAAAAGTGAAATTTTCAAAAATGCAGAAAATTGGCTGAAAACGACTAAATATCAAGGTGTCAGTATTCTGGGTTTTCTAGGTAACCTTGTGAATGATTTTGCCCTTTGTTAAGATGGAGTTTGCTGTTTTTGTATGCCCTACTTCCTGTTCGTTTGTTTAAAACCCGGCTCTGGTGCTGGCTTCCTTGCTGGAGTATTCTGCTTCCGTTTCCCTTCAGTCAAGCTGCCTTGTCCTACTATTATCTCCCAGATCTCTTGTGTATTTACCAGGTTAATCTTCACGTGTTTCTCAGCAGCAGACCATGACTGGACATTCGCTGCCTATGTAAGCTACACTCACTGTGTTATCATTAACCTGTTGACTTTGGAATTTAACCCTTGCCTCACTCCACCCAGTAAGAACTGTGTTTCTGAACTGTGCTGTTGTTTAACCCTTCATTCACTCCCTCCGGTGAGGGCTGCTGGAACTATTTACTGGAATATTACTTAAATGTGAACTTGTTTCTGGACTTCCCTGAATCTACGCTACATCTGGGATTAACTTGTTAACTTGTTCTTGGACTACCCTGTGGCTACTGCATACCTGGTTCTGACTATTACTACACCCGCAGTGTTTGAATCAAGCCACGTCACCAGTGCGTCAGACTTTCCTTTTGATTACATTTGTGTGAGGACTCCGTCGTAAGAACATTGCCGACTTTGCTATATAGGTTTCAAAGACTTAATATTGCTGGACTTATTTCATTGTATGTCACTACGGGTTATCTGTATATTGTTTTTGGGTGTTATTGCTGTTGCACAAATACACTATTTGCACTAAAGAAACCCGTCTCTGCTTGTTCATTGCCCCACGCTATCAGAATCCTCGAGTTCCTACAATAGTATTACAGGATACTCCAGCCAAAAGAGGATTCTGCTGGGGCAATGACGGAGACACGGGCAGACAAACTGTTCACCATAATTAACTCTTTGCAGCAGGAGATAGAGTCTATACACATTAAGATTAGAGACATGGAATCCCGGGTTGACCACAACGCACAGGTGTTTGGTCAGGCTCTCCAAGATCTACGTACTAAATTAGAAGTCCGGGAGGCCTTACCTACTGAGCCTACATCATTCACTAGTATGCCCAAAATGCCTCCATTCCGGTTTAATGGTGACCGAAGTCAATTCCGTGGGTTTGTTAACCAATGTATATTATTCTTTGATGTACATGCCTCCTATTACCGGTCTGATAGATCTAAGGTACTATGTATTATTATGTTGTTGACATCACGGGCACTGGCTTGGGCAAATCCTAAGGTTGAAAGTCACGATACCCATCTAAATAATTTGGATGATTTTCTGACAGCCATGGCACAAATGTTCGACGATCCCAATCGCCGTGCTACCGCTGAATCTGCCTTGCTTTCCTTACGCCAGGGGAAACGTTCAGTCATAGAATATGTTACTGAATTTAAAAGGTTAGTGGTGGACACCAACTGGGATAACAATGCTTTATTGCCAATCTTTAGAAAGGGTTTGTCCAGTGCAATCAAGGATGAGCTAGCTCGTTCAGAGTCTCCACAGGAGTTTGAGTTGTTTTTACAACACTGTGTACGTATTGATATCCGTCTAACTGAACGCAGACAAGAAAAATGGACAGCTGTAAATCGCATCACTAATTTCTCCCTTCCGTCTAGGGAAACCACAGGCAAAAACTCACGGGAGGCCGAGGAGGTGCCTATGCAGGTGGACTCGCTACTAAAACGTGAGAGTAATGAACGCCACGAATAGCGCTTATGTTTCTATTGTGGTCAATCAGACCATTTCCTTATCAATTGTCCTAAATGTCCCACGCGACCCAACAAGGTGTTGGCGGTAGTAGGGGATTATGACAACACTGACGCTGAGTCTGAAGTTTCGGAGACCAGTCTACATCTAGATGCTGTTTTTACCCCTATATTGATGCCGACTTCCCCTAAAGACCAAGGGGAGAAATATTCACATTGTTCTCTTCCTATTCAGATTCAGTGGGAGGGACAGTGGATACCAAGTTCTGCCATGATAGACTCTGGAGCAGGTAGGAATTTCATGGATTCTTCTTTTGCCAGGGAACATGGTATAAAGACGCAACTAAGAGCTTCACCAGTCACTATGGAAACGGTGGATGGTTCCCCATTAGTTTCTGGACCAGTAGATCGGGAGACAGTGCTTCTGGAGTGTAAGATGGAACCGGACCATCAAGAAACAGTTTCATTCATGTTAATTTCTCCTCCTCATTTTCCTGTAATTTTAGGAATTCCCTGGTTACGGTCACAAAATCCAAACATCAATTGGGAAACCAAGGAGATATCCTTCCTTCCGAAGTGTAGTCCTACCATCAGTCCAACGGTAGCGGTTCCAGTCACCCAGAACTTGGAAGAGGCAATACAGGTCCCACTCTCCCTCTGGTTTACCAGGAATTCTCGGACGTTTGTGACAAGAGGAAGGCAGATCAACTTCCCCCACATAGACCGTATGATTGCCCCATAGAATTGCTTCCTGGGGCAGCGATTCCTTTCGGCCATGTTTACCCGCTGGCGGCTCCGGAATTAAAATCATTACGAGAATATATAGATGAGAATTTAGCCAAGGGGTTTATCCGACCATCTTCTTCACCAGCGGGAGCCCCTATATTCTTTGTAAAGAAGAAGGATGGGACTCTAAGACCCTGCATTGACTACTGGGAGTTAAATAAGGTAACCATTCATAACAGGTACCCGTTGCTGCTAATTCCGGAATTGTTGGAAAGAGTTCGCCAGGCCAAGGTATTTACCAAATTAGATCTTCGCGGGGCATATAATTTACTCCGTATACGTCCCAGAGACGAATGGAAAACAGCTTTTAGATGCCGGTATGGACATTATGAATATTTGGTGATGCCATTCGGACTCTGTAACGCTCCTGCTGCTTTTCAACAGTTAGCCAACGATATTTTCAGGGATTTATTGGACCAATATGTGGTAATTTACCTGGATGACATTTTGATCTTCTCTGATTCCTTACAGGAACATCGGGAACATGTTAAGACCGTGCTTAGACGTTTGAGAGATAATCATTTGTACATCAAACTCGAAAAGTGTGAATTTCATTGCTCCGAAATCCAATTTTTAGGCTATATTATTTCTCCTCAGGGATTGAATATGGAGTCCAGCAAGATCCAGGCAATCTTAGACTGGCCAGTACCAGGAAACATTAAAGAGGTACAACGATTCATTGGTTTCGCTAACTTTTATAGACGTTTCATCCGAAATTTTTCAGAAGTTGTCCGTCCCATCACTCTTCTCACCAAGAAGGGGAAGAAGTTTGTATGGTCTTCGCAAGCTCAGGAAGCCTTTGATCGCCTCAAGGTTTGTTTTACCACGGCTCCGATATTGATGCATCCGGATCCTGCACTGCCTTTCATCGTGGAGGTGGACGCTTCTGACTGTGCATTGGGAGCTATCCTCTCACAACGTACCGGAGACAAAGGTTTGCTGCACCCGTGTGCCTTCTTTTCTCATAGGTTATCTTCTGCTGAACTGAACTATGATATTGCAGATAAGGAACTTTTGGCAATTATTTCCGCCTTTAAGGAATGGAGACACCATTTACATGGAGCAACTCAACAGGTAGTGGTACTCACGGATCATCGTAATTTGGAATTCCTTAAGTCTGCCAGGTGTCTTTCTCCTCGACAAGCTAGGTGGAGTTTGATCTTGAACCAGTTTAATTTTATTATTTCGTACCGCCCAGGTTCACGCAATGGGAAAGCTGACGCATTATCCCGAATCCATACGGTGGACTCCGTGCCTGGGACCCCTTTTAAGACCATCTTGTCTGATGCCAATTTCGTAGGAGTGCTCCTGGACCGGGACTTGTGGCAGGAGATCAAGCTGGCCTATGACGGTGACGTATTTCTTGCTGCTCCACCTGACAACGTGAATCTTGTCCTTCGGAATGATGTGTGGCTTAGAGATCGATGTATTTATGTCCCAGAGGCTGTGAGACTTCGAATTCTCAAGTTGGTCCACGACTCTGTATTGGCTGGTCATAGGGGGGTACAGAAGACGCAGGAATTTTTAAGTCGTTTTTTTTGGTGGCCTACCTGTTTGAAAGATGTGAATGACTATGTCCGCTCTTGTGAGGCTTGTGCCCGGTACAAAGTTCCTCGCGTTTCACCTACTGGTCTTCTTAAACCGCTACCTGTACCGTCTCGCCCTTGGGGGTCTATTTCGATGGACTTTATTGTGGAGTTACCATCTCTGGCGGTAAAAATACTATTTTGGTGGTAGTAGATCGTTTAACGAAGGCTGCTCATTTCATTCCATGTACCGGTCTTCCCTCTGCTACAGAGACAGTGGATCTGGTTATCCAGAACGTTTTCCGGCTGCATGGAGTACCAGATGAGATCATTTCTGACCGGGGAATACAATTTACCTCTAGATTTTGGAAAGGATTTTGTTCTGCACTCCACATTAATGTTTGCCTGTCTTCTGCATACCATCCTCAGACCAGCGGGCAGACCGAACGGACAAATCAAACCTTGGAGCAATATCTACGCTGTTACGTCAGTCATTTGCAGGACGATTGGCTGAACCTACTTCCTTTAGCGGAATTTTCGTACAACAACTCTCAGAGCAGTTCTACGAAGGTAACGCCTTTTTTTGCCAATCTGGGATATCATCCAAATATTTTGCCTAGGTCTCCGGTTGCTATTTCGGTACCGGCGGTTGAAGATAGAGTGGCGGTGTTGCAACGTAATCTGGAACTTTTAAAGGACACCCTGACCGTAGCACAGGAGCGTTACAAGAAGTCGGCCGATAGGTTCCGGAAACCGGCACCTATGTATAAGGTAGGAGACGCGGTTTGGTTGTCTACCGAGAATCTAAGATTGGGTGTTCCTTCGCAGAAACTGGGGCAGAAATTCATCGGTCCATTCAAGATCACTGGGATTGTGAGCTCTGTTGCCTGTCGGCTGAAGCTACCATGGACTTTAAAGGTACACCCAGTATTTCATGTTTCTTTATTAAAACCGGTCTCTCCTAACACGTTTCAGGGACGTATCATATCTCCCCCTCCACCAGTGTTGGTTGATGGTGAAGAGCAATTTGTGGTACAGGATATTGTTGATTCGAGACTTCATAGGAACCGGCTTCAGTATCTAGTTAGATGGCAAGGTTACTCTCCCGAAGACAATTCTTGGGAACCAGTAAGTAACATCAATGCTCCCCTGAAGGTCGCTCAGTTTCATCAGAGATACCCGGACAAGCCTGGTCCTGGACCGTCCGGAGGCCGTCTTTAGGGGGGGAGTAATGTCAGTATTCCGGGTTTTCTAGGTAACCTTGTGAATGATTTTGCCCTTTGTTAAGATGGAGTTTGCAGTTTTTGTATGCCCTACTTCCTGTTCGTTTGTTTAAAACCCGGCTCTGGTGCTGGCTTCCTTGCTGGAGTATTCTGCTTCCGTTTCCCTTCAGTCAAGCTGCCTTGTCCTACTATTATCTCCCAGATCTCTTGTGTATTTACCAGGTTAATCTTCACGTGTTTCTCAGCAGCAGCCCATGACTCTGGACATTCTCTGCCTATGTAAGCTACACTCACTGTGTTATCATTAACCTGTTGACTTTGGAATTTAACCCTTGCCTCACTCCACCCGGTAAGAACTGTGTTTCTGAACTGTGCTGTTGTTTAACCCTTCATTCACTCCCTCCGGTGAGGGCTGCTGGAACTATTTACTGGAATATTACTTAAATGTGAACTTGTTTCTGGACTTCCCTGAATCTACGCTACATCTAGGATTAACTTGTGAACTTGTTCTTGGACTTCCCTGTGGCTACTGCATACCTGGTTCTGACTATTACTACACCCGCAGTGTTTGAATCAAGCCACGTCACCAGTGTGTTAGACTTTCCTTTTGATAACATTTGTGTGAGGACTCCGTCGTAAGAACATTGCCGACTTTGCTATATAGGTTTCAAAGACTTACAATGAAATAAGTCCAGCAATATTATGTCACTACGGGTTATCTGTATATTGTTTTTGGGTGTTATTGCTGTTGCACAAATACACTATTTGCACAAAAGAAACCCATCTCTGCTTGTTCATTACCCCACGCTATCAGAATCCTCGAGTTCCTACAATAGTATTACACCCCCGTTGTATATATATTCTACCCACACACATTTGGAACTCTCCTGGGGTACCCTCACACATATTATTCCCTCATTTAGTGGATATTTTCACAAAAAAGTGAAATATTGAAAAATCCAAACTATTTGCTGAAAACGACTTAATATCAAGGACTCATTGGGCGAATCGCTCTCGAACTGAAATTGGAACGCTCACTGACATTTCCCCTATCTGAAAGTCTGATAAACGCCGGAAAAATGACTAAGTCCAAAAAAAAATGTTTTTCAAATTTTTTCAATTTTACCCCCGTGGGATATATATTCTACCCAAACACATTTGGAACTCTCCTGGGGTACCCTCACGCATACTATTCCCTCATTTAGTGGATATTTTCACAAAAAAAGTGAAATTTTCAAAAATCCAAAATATTGGCTGAAAACGATTTATTATCAAGGACTCATTGGGCGAATCGCTCTGGAAGTGAAATCGGAACGTTCACTCACATTTCCCCTATCTGAAAGTCTGATAAACGCCGAACAAATGACTAAGTCCAACAAAAAAATTTTTTCAACTTTTTTCAATTTTACCCCCGTGGGATATATATTTTACCCACACACATTTGGAAATCTCCTGGTGTATCCTCACACATATTATTCCCTCATTTAGTGGATATTTTCACAAAAAAGTGAAATTTTGAAAAATCCAGAAAATTGGCTGAAAACGACTAAATATCAAGGACTCATTGTGCAAATCGCTCTGGAACTGAAATCTGAATGCTCACTCACATTTCCCCTATCTGAAAGTCTGATAAACGCCGAACAAATGACGAAGTCAAAAAATTTTTTTTTTCAATTTTACCCCTGTGGGATATATATTCTACCCACACACATTTGGAACTCTCCTGGGGTACCCTCACACATATTATTCCCTCATTTAGTGGATATTTTCACAAAAAAAGTGAAATTTTCAAAAATCCAAAATATTGGCTGAAAACGATTTATTATCAAGGACTCATTGGGCGAATCGCTCTGGAAGTGAAATCGGAACGCTCACTGACATTTGCCCTATCTGAAAGTCTGATAATTGCTGGAAAAATGACTAAGTCCCAAACAAATTTTTTTTAAACTTTTTTCAATTTTACCCCCGTTGGATATATATTCTACCCACACACATTTGGAACTCTCCTGGGGTACCCTCACACATATTATTCCCTCATTTAGTGGATATTTTCCCCAAAAAGTGAAATTTTGAAAAATCCAGAAAATTGGCTGAAAACGATTAAATATCAAGCACTCATTGGGCAAATCGCTCTGGAACTGAAATCGGAACGTTCACTCACATTTCCCCTATCTGAAAGTCTGATAAACGCCGAACAAATGACTAAGTCAAAAAATTTTTTTTTTCAATTTTACCCCTGTGGGATATATATTCTACCCACACACATTTGGAACTCTCCTGGGGTACCCTCACACATATTATTCCCTCATTTAGTGGATATTTTCACAAAAAAGTGAAATTTTCAAAAATCCTGAAAATTGGCTGAAGACGACTAAATATCAAGTATTCACTGGGCGAATCGCTCTGGAACTGAAATCGGAATGCTCACTCACATTTCCCCTATCTGAAAGTCTGATAAACGCCGAACAAATGACTAAGTCCAACAAAAAAATTTTTTCAACTTTTTTCAATTTTACCCCCGTGGGATATATATTTTACCCACACACATTTGGAAATCTCCTGGTGTATCCTCACACATATTATTCCCTCATTTAGTGGATATTTTCACAAAAAAGTGAAATTTTCAAAAATATAGAAAATTGGCTGAAAACGACTTAATATCAAGGACTCATTGGGCGAATCGCTCTGGAACTGAAATCGGAACTCTCACTGACATTTCCCCTATATGAAAGTCTGATAAACGCCGGAAAAATGACTAAGTCGAAAAAAAAAATTTTTTCAACTTTTTTCAATTTTACCCCCGTGGGATATATATTCTACCCACACACATTTGGAACTCTCCTGGTGTATCCTCACACATATTATTCCCTCATTTAGTGGATATTTTCACAAAAAATTGAAATTTTCAAAAATCCAAACTATTGGCTGAAAACGACTAAATATCAAGGACTCATTGGGCGAATCGCTCTGGAACTGAAATCGGAATGCTCACTGACATTTCCCCTATCTGAAAGTCTGATGAACGCCGGAAAAATTACTAAGTCCAAAAAAAATTTTTTTTAAACTTTTTTCAATTTTATCCCCGTGGGATAAATATTCTACCCACACACATTTGGAACTCTCCTGGGGTACCCTCACACATATTATTCCCTCATTTAGTGGATATTTTCACAAAAAAGTGACATTTTCAAAAATCCAGAAAATTGGCTGAAAACGACTAACTATCAAGGAATCATTGGGTGAATCGCTCTGGAACTGAAATCTGAATCCTCACTGATATTTCCCCTATCTGAAAGTCTGATAAACGCCGAACAAATGACTAAGTCCAACAAAAAATTTTTTTCAATTTTTTTCAATTTTGCCCCCGTGGGATATATATTCTACCCACACACATTTGGAACTCTCCTGGGGTACCCTCACACATATTATTCCCTCATTTAGTGGATATTTTCACAAAAAAGTGAAATTTTCAAAAATCCATAAAATTGGCTGAAAACGACTAAATATCAAGGACTCATTGGGCGAATCGCTCTGGAACTGAAATTGGAACGCTCACTGACATTTCCCGTATCTGAAAGTCTGATAAACGCCGGAAAAATGACTAAGTCAAAGAAATTTTTTTTTTTTACTTTTTTCAATTTTACCCCGTGGGATATATATTCTACCCACACACATTTGGAACTCTCCTGGGGTACACTCACACATATTATTCTCTCATTTAGTGGATATTTTCACAAAAAAGTGAAATTTTCAAACATCCACAAAATTGGCTGAAAACGACTAAATATCAAGGACTCATTGGGAGAATCGCTCTGGAACTGAAATCGGAACGCTCACTGACATTTCCCCTATCTGAAAGTCTGATAAATGCAGGAAAAATGACTAAGTCCCAAAAAAATTTTTTTTCAACTTTTTTCAATTTTTCCCCCGTGGGATATATATTCTACCCACACACATTTGGAACTCTCCTGGGGTACCCTCACACATATTATTCTCTCATTTAGTGGATATTTTCACAAAAAAGTGAAATTTTCAAAAATCTAGAAAATTGGCTGAAAACGACTAAATATCAAGGACTCATTGGGCGAATCGCTCTGGAACTGAAATCGAAACGCTCACTGACATTTCCCCTATGTGAAAGTCTGATAAACGCCAGAAAAATGACTAAGTTCAAAAAAAATTTTTTTTTAACTTTTTTCAATTTTACCCCCGTGGGATATATATTCTACCCTCACACATATTATTCCCTCATTTAGTGGATATTTTCACAAAAAAGTGAAATTTTCAAAAATCCAGAAAATTGGCTGAAAACGACTAAATATCAAGGACTCATTGGGCGAATCGCTCTGGAACTGAAATCGGAACGCTCACTGACATTTCCCCTATGTGAAAGTCTGATAAACGCAGGAAAAATGACTAAGTCCAAAAAAAAAAAATTATCAACTTTTTTCAATTTTATCCCCGTGGGATATATATTCTACCCACACACATTTGGAACTCTCCTGGGGTACCCTCACACATATTATTCCCTCATTTAGTGGATATTTTCACAAAAAAGTGAAATTTTCAAAAATCCAGAAAATTGGCTGAAAACGACTAAATATCAAGGACTCATTGGGCGAATCGCTCTGGAACTGAAATCAGAACGCTCACTGACATTTCCCCTATCTGAAAGTCTGATAAACGCCGGAAAAATTACTAAGTCCAAAGAAAAATTTTTTTTAACTTTTTTCAATTTTACCCCCGTGGGATATATATTCTACCCACACACATTTGGAACTCTCCTGGGGTACCCTCACACATATTATTCCCTCATTTAGTGGATACTTTCACAAAAAAGTGAAATTTTCAAAAATCCAGAAAATTGGCTGAAGACGACTAAATATCAAGGACTCACTGGGCGAATCGCTCTGGAACTGAAATCGGAACGCTCACTCACATTTCCCCTATCTGAAAGTCTGATAAACGCCGGAAAAATGACTAAGTCCAAAAAAAAAAATTTTTTTACTTTTTTCAATTTTACCCCCGTGGGATATATATTCTACCCACACACATTTGGAACTCTCCTGGGGTACCCTCACACATATTATTCCCTCATTTAGTGGATATTTTCACAAAAAAGTGAAATTTTCAAAAATCCAGAAAATTGGCTGAAAACGACGAAATATCAAGGACTCATTGGGCGAATCGCTCTGGAACTGAAATCGAAACGCTCACTGACATTTCCCCTATGTGAAATTCTGATAAACGCCGGAAAAATGACTAAGTTCCAAAAAAAAATTTTTTTAACTTTTTTCAATTTTACCCCCGTGGGATATATATTCTACCCACACACATTTGGAACTCTCCTGGGGTACCCTCACACATATTATTCCCTCATTTAGTGGATATTTTCACAAAAAAGTGAAATTTTCAAAAATCCAGAAAATTGGCTGAAAACGACTAAATATCAAGGACTCATTGGGCGAATCGCTCTGGAACTGAAATCGAAACGCTCACTGACATTTCCCCTATGTGAAAGTCTGATAAACGCAGGAAAAATGACTAAGTCCAAAAAAAAAATATTTATCAACTTTTTTCAATTTTATCCCCGTGGGATATATATTCTACCCACACACATTTGGAATTCTCCTGGGGTACCCTCACACATATTATTCCCTCATTTAGTGGATATTTTCACAAAAAAGTGAAATTTTCAAAAATCCAGAAAATTGGCTGAAAACGACTAAATATCAAGGACTCATTGAGAAAATCGCTCTGGAACTGAAATCTGAATGCTCACTCACATTTCCCCTATCTGAAAGTCTGATAAACGCCGAACAAATGACGAAGTCAAAAAATTTTTTTTTTCAATTTTACCCCTGTGGGATATATATTCTACCCACACACATTTGGAACTCTCCTGGGGTACCCTCACACATATTATTCCCTCATTTAGTGGATATTTTCACAAAAAAAGTGAAATTTTCAAAAATCCAAAATATTGGCTGAAAACGATTTATTATCAAGGACTCATTGGGCGAATCGCTCTGGAAGTGAAATCGTAACGCTCACTGACATTTGCCCTATCTGAAAGTCTGATAATTGCTGGAAAAATGACTAAGTCCCAAACAAATTTTTTTTAAACTTTTTTCAATTTTACCCCCGTTGGATATATATTCTACCCACACACATTTGGAACTCTCCTGGGGTACCCTCACACATATTATTCCCTCATTTAGTGGATATTTTCCCCAAAAAGTGAAATTTTGAAAAATCCAGAAAATTGGCTGAAAACGATTAAATATCAAGCACTCATTGGGCAAATCGCTCTGGAACTGAAATCGGAACGTTCACTCACATTTCCCCTATCTGAAAGTCTGATAAACGCCGAACAAATGACTAAGTCAAAAAATTTTTTTTTTCAATTTTACCCCTGTGGGATATATATTCTACCCACACACATTTGGAACTCTCCTGGGGTACCCTCACACATATTATTCCCTCATTTAGTGGATATTTTCACAAAAAAGTGAAATTTTCAAAAATCCTGAAAATTGGCTGAAGACGACTAAATATCAAGTATTCACTGGGCGAATCGCTCTGGAACTGAAATCGGAATGCTCACTCACATTTCCCCTATCTGAAAGTCTGATAAACGCCGAACAAATGACTAAGTCCAACAAAAAAATTTTTTCAACTTTTTTCAATTTTACCCCCATGGGATATATATTTTACCCACACACATTTGGAAATCTCCTGGTGTATCCTCACACATATTATTCCCTCATTTAGTGGATATTTTCACAAAAAAGTGAAATTTTCAAAAATATAGAAAATTGGCTGAAAACGACTTAATATCAAGGACTCATTGGGCGAATCGCTCTGGAACTGAAATCGGAACTCTCACTGACATTTCCCCTATATGAAAGTCTGATAAACGCCGGAAAAATGACTAAGTCGAAAAAAAAAATTTTTTCAACTTTTTTCAATTTTACCCCCGTGGGATATATATTCTACCCACACACATTTGGAACTCTCCTGGTGTATCCTCACACATGTTATTCCCTCATTTAGTGGATATTTTCACAAAAAATTGAAATTTTCAAAAATCCAAACTATTGGCTGAAAACGACTAAATATCAAGGACTCATTGGGCGAATCGCTCTGGAACTGAAATCGGAATGCTCACTGACATTTCCCCTATCTGAAAGTCTGATGAACGCCGGAAAAATTACTAAGTCCAAAAAAAATTTTTTTTAAACTTTTTTCAATTTTATCCCCGTGGGATAAATATTCTACCCACACACATTTGGAACTCTCCTGGGGTACCCTCACACATATTATTCCCTCATTTAGTGGATATTTTCACAAAAAAGTGACATTTTCAAAAATCCAGAAAATTGGCTGAAAACGACTAACTATCAAGGAATCATTGGGTGAATCGCTCTGGAACTGAAATCTGAATCCTCACTGATATTTCCCCTATCTGAAAGTCTGATAAACGCCGAACAAATGACTAAGTCCAACAAAAAATTTTTTTCAATTTTTTTCAATTTTACCCCCGTGGGATATATATTCTACCCACACACATTTGGAACTCTCCTGGGGTACCCTCACACATATTATTCCCTCATTTAGTGGATATTTTCACAAAAAAGTGAAATTTTCAAAAATCCATAAAATTGGCTGAAAACGACTAAATATCAAGGACTCATTGGGCGAATCGCTCTGGAACTGAAATCGGAACGCTCACTGTCATTTCTCCTATCTGAAAGTCTGATAAACGCAGGAAAAATGACTAAGTCCAAAAAAAAAATTTTTCAACTTTTTTCAATTTTATCCCCGTGGGATATATATTCTACCCACACACATTTGGAACTCTCCTGGGGTACCCTCACACATATTATTCCCTTATTTAGTGGATATTTTCACAAAAAAGTGAAATTTTCAAAAATCCAGAAAATTGGCTGAAAACGACTAAATATCAAGGACTCATTGGGCAAATCGCTCTGGAACTGAAATTTGAAAGCTCACTCACATTTCCCCTATCTGAAAGTCTGATAAATGCCGGAAAAATTACTAAGTCCCAAAAAAATTTTTTTTCAACTTTTTTCAATTTTACCCCCGTGGGATATATATTCTACCCACACACATTTGGAACTCTCCTGGGGTACCCTCACACATATTATTCCCTCATTTAGTGGATATTTTCACAAAAAAGTGAAATTTTCAAAAATCCAGAAAATTGGCTGAAAACGACTAAATATCAAGGACTCATTGGGCAAATCGCTCTGGAACTGAAATCTGAATGCACACTCACATTTCCCCTATCTGAAAGTCTGATAAATGCCGGAAAAATTACTAAGTCCCAAAAAAAATTTTTTTCAACTTTTTTCAATTTTACCCCCGTGGGATATATATTCTACCCACACACATTTGGAACTCTCCTGGGGTACCCTCACACATATTATTCCCTCATTTAGTGGATATTTTCACAAAAAAGTGAAATTTTCAAAAATCCAGAAAATTGGCTGAAAACGACTAAATATCAAGGACTCATTGTGCAAATCGCTCTGGAACTGAAATCTGAATGCTCACTCACATTTCCCCTATCTGAAAGTCTGATAAATGCCGGAAAAATTACTAAGTCCCAAAAATATTTTTTTTCAACTTTTTTCAATTTTACCCCCGTGGGATATATATTCTACCCACACACATTTGGAACTCTCCTGGGGTACCCTCACACATATTATTCCCTCATTTAGTGGATACTTTCACAAAAAAGTGAAATTTTCAAAAATCCAGAAAATTGGCTGAAGACGACTAAATATCAAGGACTCACTGGGCGAATCGCTCTGGAACTGAAATCGGAACGCTCACTCACATTTCCCCTATCTGAAAGTCTGATAAACGCCGGAAAAATGACTAAGTCCAACAAAAAAATTTTTTCAACTTTTTTCAATTTTACCCCCGTGGGATATATATTCTACCCACACACATTTGGAACTCTCCTGGGGTACCCTCACACATATTATTCCCTCATTTAGTGGATATTTTCACAAAAAAGTGAAATTTTCAAAAATCCAGAAAATTGGCTGAAAACGACTAAATATCATGGACTCATTGGGCGAATCGCTCTGGAACTGAAATCGAAACGGTCACTGACATTTCCCCTATGTGAAACTCTGATAAATGCCGGAAAAATTACTAAGTCCCAAAAAAAAATTTTTTCAACTTTTTTCAATTTTATCCCCGTGGGATATATATTCTACCCACACACATTTGGAACTCTCCTGGGGTACCCTCACACATATTATTCTCTCATTTAGTGGATATTTTCACAAAAAAGTGAAATTTTCAAAAATCCAAAAAATTGGCTGAAAACGACTAAATATCAAGGACTCATTGGGTGAATCGCTCTGGAACTGAAATCGAAACGCTCACTGACATTTCCCCTATGTGAAAATCTGATAAACGCCGGAAAAATGACTAAGTTCAAAAAAAAATTTCTTTTAACTTTTTTCAATTTTACCCCCGTGGGATATATATTCTACCAACACACATTTGGAACTCTCCTGGGGTACCCTCACACATGTTATTCCCTCATTTAGTGGTTATTTTCAACAAAAAGTGAAATTTTCAAAAGGTCAGACAATTGGCTGAAAACGACTAAATATCAAGGACTCATCGGGCGAATCGCTCTGGATCTGAAATCGGAACGCTCAATGACATTTTCCTCTCTCTGAAAGTCTGAAAAACGCCGGCAAAATTACTAAGTACAAAAAAAAAGTTTCCAATTTTTTCAATTTTACCCCCTTCATATGTATATTCTACCCACACACATTTGGAACTCTCCTGGGGTACCCTCACACATATTATTCTCTCATTTAATGGATATTTTCAACAAAAAGTGAAATTTTCAAAAAGTCCATAAATTGGCTGAAAGCGACTAAATATCAAGGACTCATCGGGCAAATCGCTCTGGAACTGAAATTGGAACGCTCACTGACATTTTTCCCTCTCTAAAAGTCTGAAAAATGCTGGAAAAATGACTAAGTCCCCAAAAATTTTTTTTCAACTTTTTTCAATTTTACCCCCGTTATATATATATTCTACTCACACACATTTCAAACTCTCCTGGGGTACCCTCACACATATTTTTCCCTCATTTAGTGGATATTTTCCCCAAAAAGTGAAATTTTCAAAAAGTCAGAAAATTGGCTAAAAACAACTAAATATCAAGAACTCATCATGTGAATTGCTCTGGAACTGAAATAGGAATGCTCACTGACATTTTCCCCTCTCTGAAATTCTGATAAACGCCGGAAAAATGACTAAGTCCAAAAAAATTTTTTTTAAACTTTTTTAAGTTTACCCCTGTGGGATATAAATTCTACCCACACAACTTTCGAACTCTCCTGGGGTACCCTCACAGATATTTTTCCCTCATTTAGTGGATATTTTCCCAAAAAAGTAAAATTTTCAAAAAGTCAGAAAATTGGATAAAAATGAATTAATATCAAGAACTCATCAGGCAAATTGCTCTGGAACTGAAATCGGAATGCTCACTGACATTTTCCCCTCTCTGAAATTCTGAAAAACTCTGGAAAAATGACTAAGTCCAAAAAATCTTTTTCCATTTTTTTCAATTTTACCTCTGTGGGATATATATTCTACCCAAACACATTTCGAACTCACCTGGGGTACCCTCACACATATTTTTCCCTCATTTAGTGGATATTTTCCCAAAAAAGCGAAATTTTCAAAAAGTCAGAAAATTGGCTAAAAACGACTAAATATTACAAACTCATCAGTCGAATTGCTCTGGAACTGAAATCGGAATGCTCACTGACAATTTCCCCTCTCTGAAAGTCTGAAAAACGCCAGAAAAATGACTAAGTCCAAAAAAAAATTTTTCAACTTTTTTCAATTTTACCTCCGTTATATATATATTCTACCCACACACATTTGGAACACTCCTGGGTTACCCTCACACATATTATTCCCTCATTTAATGGATATTTTCACCAATAAGTGAAATTTTCAAAAGTCAGAAAATTGGCTAAAAACGACTAAATATTACAAACTCATCAGTCGAATTGCTCTGGAACTAAAATCGGAATGCTCACTGACAATTTCCCCTCTCTGAAAGTCTGAAAAACGCCAGAAAAATGACTAAGTCCAAAAAAATTTTTTTTCAACTTTTCTCAATTTTACCCCCGTGGGATATATATTCTATTCACACACATTTCGAACTCTCCTGGGGTACCCTCACACATATTATTCCCTCATTTAATGGATATTTTCACCATTAAGTGAAATTTTCAAAAGTCAGAAAATTGGCTAAAAATGACTAAATATCAAGAACTGATCAGGCGAATTGCTCTGGAACTGAAATCGGAATGCTCACTGACATTTTCCCCTCTCTGAAAGTCTGAAAAACACTGGAAAAATTATTAAGTCTAAAAAAATTTTTTCAACTTTTTTCAATTTTACCTCCGTTATATATATATTCGACCCACACACATTTGGAACTCTCCTGGGGTACCCTCAGACATATTATTCCCTCATTCAATGGATATTTTCACCAATAAGTGAAATTTTCAAAAGTCAGAAAATTGGATGAAAACGACTAAATATCAAGGACTCATCAGGCGAATTGCTCTGGAACTAAAATCAGAACGCTCACTGACATTTTCCCCTCTCTGAAAGTCTGAAAAATTCCAGAAAAAAGACTAAGTCCCAAAAATTTTTTTTAAACTTTTTTCAATTTTACCCCCGTGGGATATATATTCTATCCACACACATTTCGAACTCTCCTGGGGTACCCTCACACATATTTTTCCCTCATTTAGTGGATATTTTCCCAAAACAGTGAAATTTTCAAAAAGTCAGAAAATTGGCTACAAACAACTAAATATCAAGAACTCATCAGGCGAATTGCTCTGGAACTGATAGCGGAATGCTCACTGACATTTTCCCCTCTCTGAAAGTCTGAAAAATGCCGGAAAAATGACTATGTCCAAAAAAATTATTTCAACTTTTTTCAATTTTACCCCCGTTACATATATATTCTACCCACACACATTTGGAACTCTCCTGGGGTACCCTCACACATGTTATTCCCTCATTTAGTGGTTATTTTCAACAAAAAGTGAAATTTTCAAAAGGTCAGACAATTGGCTGAAAACGTCTAAATATCAAGGACTCATCGGGCGAATCGCTCTGGATCTGAAATCGGAACGCTCAATGACATTTTCCTCTCTCTGAAAGTCTGAAAAACGCCGGCAAAATTACTAAGTACAAAAAAAAAGTTTCCAATTTTTTCAATTTTACCCCCTTCATATGTATATTCTACCCACACACATTTGGAACTCTCCTGGGGTACCCTCACACATATTATTCTCTCATTTAATGGATATTTTCAACAAAAAGTGAAATTTTCAAAAAGTCCATAAATTGGCTGAAAGCGACTAAATATCAAGGACTCATCGGGCAAATCGCTCTGGAACTGAAATTGGAACGCTCACTGACATTTTTCCCTCTCTAAAAGTCTGAAAAATGCTGGAAAAATGACTAAGTCCCCAAAAATTTTTTTTCAACTTTTTTCAATTTTACCCCCGTTATATATATATTCTACTCACACACATTTCAAACTCTCCTGGGGTACCCTCACACATATTTTTCCCTCATTTAGTGGATATTTTCCCCAAAAAGTGAAATTTTCAAAAAGTCAGAAAATTGGCTAAAAACAACTAAATATCAAGAACTCATCATGTGAATTGCTCTGGAACTGAAATAGGAATGCTCACTGACATTTTCCCCTCTCTGAAAGTCTGATAAACGCCGGAAAAATGACTAAGTCCAAAAAAATTTTTTTTAAACTTTTTTAAGTTTACCCCTGTGGGATATAAATTCTACCCACACAACTTTCGAACTCTCCTGGGGTACCCTCACAGATATTTTTCCCTCATTTAGTGGATATTTTCCCAAAAAAGTAAAATTTTCAAAAAGTCAGAAAATTGGATAAAAATGAATTAATATCAAGAACTCATCAGGCAAATTGCTCTGGAACTGAAATCGGAATGCTCACTGACATTTTCCCCTCTCTGAAATTCTGAAAAACTCTGGAAAAATGACTAAGTCCAAAAAATCTTTTTCCATTTTTTTCAATTTTACCTCTGTGGGATATATATTCTACCCAAACACATTTCGAACTCACCTGGGGTACCCTCACACATATTTTTCCCTCATTTAGTGGATATTTTCCCAAAAAAGTAAAATTTTCAAAAAGTCAGAAAATTGGCTAATAAACGACTAAATATCAAGAACTGATCAGGCGAATTGCTCTGGAACTGAAATCGGAATGCTCCCTGACATTTTCCCCTCTGTGAAAGTCTGAAAAACGCCGGAAAAATGACTAAGTCCCAAAAAAAAATTTTAAACTCTTTTCAATTTTACCCCTGTTATATATGCATTCTAGCCACACACATTTGGAGCTCTCCTGGGATAACCTCACACATATTATTCCCTCATTTAATGGATATTTTCACCAAAAAGTGAAATTTTCCAAAAGTTCAAAAATTGGCTGAAAACGACTAAATATCAAGGACTCATCTGGCAAATCGCTCTGGAACTGAAATCAGAAAGCTCACTGACATTTTACCCTCTCTGAAAGTTTGAAAAACGCCGGAAAAATGACTAAGTCCCTAAAAAAATTTTTTCAGCATTTTTCAATTTTACCCCCGTGGGAAATATATTCTTCCCACACACATTTGGAACTCTCCTGGGATACCCTCACACATATTATTCCCTCATTTAATGGATATTTTCACCAAAAAGTGAAATTTTCAAAAGACCGAAAATTGGCTGAAAACGACTAATTATCAAGAACTCATCATGCCAATCGCTCTGGAACTGAAATCGGAACTCTCACTGACATTTTACCCTCTCTGAAAGTCTGAAAAACGCCGGAAAAATGACTAAGTCCCCAAAAAAATTTTTTAAACTTTTTTCAATTTTACCTCGTGGGAAATATATTCTTCCCAAACACATTTGGAACACTCCTGGGATACCGTCACACATATTATTCCCTCATTTAAGGGATATTTTCACCAAAAAGTGAAATTTTCAAAAGACCGAAAATTGGCTGAAAACGACTAATTATCAAAACTCATCATGCCAATCGCTCTGGAACTGAAATCGGAACGCTCAATGACATTTTCCCCTCTCTGAAAGTCTGAAAATGCCAGAAAAATGACTACGTCTAAAAAAATTTTTTTAAAACTTTTTTCAATTTTACCACCGTGGGATATATATTCTACCCACACACATTTGGACCTCTCCCGGGGTACCCTCACACATATTTTTCCCTCATTTAGTGGATATTTTCCCAAAAAAGTGAAATTTTCAAAAAGTGAGAAAATTTGCAAAAATCTAATAAATATCAAGGACTCACCTCGTGAATCGCTCTGGAACTGAAACTGAAACGCTCACTGACATTTTCCCCTCTCTGAAAGTCTGAAAAATGCCAGAAAAATGACTAAGTCCTAAAAATTTTTTTTTAAACATTTTACAATTTTACCACCGTGGGATATATATTCTACCCACACACATTTGGACCTCTCCCGTGGTACCCTCACACATATTATTCCCTCATTTAATGGATATTTTCACCAAAAAATGAAATTTTCAAAAAGTCAGAAAATTGGCTGAAAACGACCAAATATCAAGGACTTATCGGGCAAATCGGTCTGGAACTGAAATCGTAGCGCTCAATGACATTTTCCCCTCTCTGAAAGTCTGAAAAACGCCGGAAAAATGACTAAGTCCAAAAAAATTTTTTTTCAACTTTTTTCAATTTTACCCCCGTTATATATATATTCTACCCACACAAATTTCGAACTCTCCTGGGGTACCCTCACACATGTTATTCCCTCATTTAGTGGATATTTTCCCAAAAAAGTGAAATTTTGAAAAAGTTGGCTAAAAACGACTAAATATCAAGAACTCTTTAGGCAAATTGGTCTGAAATTGAAATTGGAACGCTCACTGACATTTTCCCCTCTCTCTAAGTCTGACAAACGCCGGAAAAATGACTAAGTCCAAAAAAAATTTTTTTTAACTTTTTTCAATTTTACCCCCGCAGGATATATATTCTACCCACACACATTTGGAACTCTCCTGGGGTACCCTCACACATATTATTCCATCATTTAATGGATATTTTCACCAAAAAGTGAAATTTTCGAAAAGACCGAAAATTGGCTGAAAACAACTAAATATCAAGGACTCAACGGGTGAATCGCTCTGGAACTGAAATCGTAACGCTCACTGACATTTTCCCCTCTCTGTAAGTCTGACAAACGCCGGAAAAATGACTAAGTCCAAAAAAAAAATGTTTCAACTTTTTTCAATTTTACCCCCTTTATAAATATATATATTCTACCCACACATATTTGGAATTCTCCTGGGGTACCCTCACACATATTTTTCCTTCATTTAGTGGATATTTTCCCCAAAAAGGGAAATTTTCAAAAAGTCAGAAAATTGGCTAAAAACGACTAAATATCAAGAACTCATCAGGCGAATTGCTCTTCAACTGAAAACGGAACGCTCACTGACATTTTCCCCTCTCTGAAAGTCTGAAAAATGCTGGAAAAATGACTAAGTCCCCCAAAAAAATTTTCCAACTTTTTTTCAATTTTACCCCCGTGGGATATATATTCTACGCACACACATTTGGAACTCTCCTGGGGTACCCTCACACATATTATTCCCTCATTTAATGGATATTTTCACCAAAAAGTGAAATTTTTAAAAAGTCAGAAAATTGGCTGAAAAAGACTTAATATGAAGGACTTATTGGGCTAATCGCTCTGGAACTGAAATCGGAAAGGTCACTGACATTTTCCTCTCTCTGAAAGTCTGAAAAATGCCGGAAAAATTACTATGTCCAAAAAAATTTTTTTCAACTTTTTTAAATTTTACCCCCATGGGTAAAATTCTACCCACACACATTTGGAACTCTCCTGGGCTACCCTCACACATATTGTTCCCTCATTTAACAGATATTTTCATCAAAAAGTGAAATATTCAAAAAGTCAGAAAATTGGCTGAAAACAACTTAATATCAAGAACTCATTGGGCGAATTGCTCTGGAACTGAAATCAGAACCCTCACTGACATTTTCCCCTCTCTGAAAGTCTCAAAAATGCCGGAAAAATGGCTAAGTTCAAAAGAAAAAATGTTCAACTTTTTTCAATTTTACTCCCGCTTTATATATATATATATTCTACCCACACAAATTTGGAACTCTCCTGGTGTACCCACACACATATTTTACCCTCATTTAGTGGATATTTTCCAAAAAAGTGAAATTTTCAAAAAGTCAGAAAATTGGCTAAAAACGACTAAATATCAAGAACTCATCAGGCGAACTGCTCTGGAACTGAAATAGGAATGCTCACTGACATTTTCCCTTCCCTGAAAGTCTGAAAAACGCCTGAAAAATGACTAAGTCCAAATAAATTTTTTTGAAATTTTTTTCAATTTTACCCTTGTTATATATATATTCTACCCACACACATTTGGAACTCTCCTGGGGTACCCTCACACATATTATTCCCTCATTTAATGGATATTTTCACCAAAAAGTTAAATTTTCAAAAAGTCAGAAAATTGGCTGAAAACGAATAAATAAAGGACTTTCTCGGTCTAATCGCTCTGGAACTGAAATCGGAATGCTCACTGACATTTTCCCCTCTCTGAAAGTCTGACAAATGCTGGAAAAATGACTAAGTCCAAAAAAAATTCTTTTCAACTTTTTTCAATTTTACCTCCGTTATATATATATTCTACCCACACACATTTGGAACTCTCCTGAGGTACACTCACACATATTTTTCCATCATTTAGTGGATATTTTCCCCAAAAAGTGAAATTTTCAAAATGTCAGAAAATTGGCTAAAAATGACTAAATATCAAGAACTCATCAGGCAAATTGCTCTGGAACTGAAATCGGAACGCTCACTGACATTTTCCACTCTCTGAACGTCTGACAAACGCCGGAAAAATGACTAAGTCCCAAAAAAAAATTTTTAAAACTTTTTCAATTTTACCCCCCCATGGGATATATATTCTACCCACACACATTTGGAACTTTCCTGGGGCACCCTCACACATATTTTTCCCTCATTTAGTGGAAACTTTCACAAAAAAAGTGAAATTTTCAAAAAGTCAGAAAATTGGCTGAAAATGACTAAATATCAGGGATACATGTGGCGAATAGCTCTGGAACTGAAATCGGAACGCTCACTGACATTTTCCCGTATCTGAAAGTTTGAAAAATGCCGGAAAAATGACTAAGTCGAAAAAAAAAATTTTCAACTTTTTTCAATTTTACCCCCGTGGGATATATATCCTACCCACACACATTTGGAAATCTCCTGGGGTACGCTCACAAATATTATTCCCTCATTTAATGGATATTTTCACCAAAAAGTGAAATTTTCAAAAAGTTAGAAAATGGGCTGAAAACGACTAAATATCAAGAACACATCAGTCGAATCACTCTGGAACTGAAATTGGAATGCTCACTGACATTTTCCCCTCTCTGAAAGTCTGACAAATGCTGGAAAATTGGCTAAGTCCAATAAAATTTCTTTTCAACTATTTTCAATTTTACCCCCGTGGGATATATATTCTACCCACACACATTTGGAACTCTGCTGGGGTACACTCACACATATTATTCCCTCATTTAATGGATATTTTCACCAAAAAGTGAAATTTTCAAAAAGTCAGAAAATTCGCTGAAAACGACTAAATATCAAGAACTCATCAGGCGAATTGCTCTCGAACTGAAATCGGAATGCTCAATGACATTTTGCCTTCTCTGAAAGTCTGACAAACGCGGGAAAAATGACTAAGTCGAAAAAAAAAAAATTTTTCAACTATTTTCAATTTAACCCCCGTTATATATAAACCCTACCCACACACATTATGAACTCTCCTGGGGTACCCTCACACATACTTTTCCCTCATTTAGTGGATATTTTCCCAAAAAAGTGAAATTTTCAAAAAGTCAGAAAATTGGCTGAAAATGACTAAATATCAGGGATACATCTGGCGAATAGCTCTGGAATTGAAATCGGAATGCTCACTGACAATTTCCCCTCTCTGAAAGTCTGACAAATGCTGGAAAAATGACTAAGTCCCAAAAAAATTCTTTTCAACTTTTTTCAATTTTACCCCCGTTATATATATATTCTACCCACACAAATTTGGAAATCTCCTGGGGTACCCTCACACATATTTTTCCCTCATTTAGTGAATATTTTCCCAAAAAAGTGAAATTTTCAAAAAGTCAGAAAATTGGCAGAAAACGACTAAATATCAAGGACTCATCGGGCTAATTGCTCTGGAACTGAAATCGGAATGCTCACTGACATTTTCCCCTCTCTGAAAGTCTGAAAAATGCCAGAAAAATGACTAAGTCCAAAAATTGTTTTTTTCAACTTTTTTCAATTTTAACCCCGTGGGATATATATTCTACCCACACATATTTGGAAATCTCCTTGGGTGCCCTCACACATATTATTCCCTCATTTAATGGATATTTTCACCAAAAAGTTAAATTTTCAAAAAGTCAGAAAATTGGCTGAAAACGAATAAATAAAAGGACTTTCTCGGGTGAATTGCTCTGGAACTGAAATCGGAATGCTCACTGACATTTTCCCCTCTCTGAAAGTCTGACAAATGCTGGAAAAATGACTAAGTCCCAAAAAAAAATTTTTAAACTTTTTTCAATTTTACCCCCCCATGGGATATATATTCTACCCACTGTCAGTATTCCGGGTTTTCTAGGTAACCTTGTGAATGATTTTGCCCTTTGTTAAGATGGAGTTTGCTGTTTTTGTATGCCCTACTTCCTGTTCGTTTGTTTAAAACCCGGCACAGGTGCTGACTTCCTTGCTGGAGTATTCTGCTTCCGTTTCCCTTCAGTCAAGCTGCCTTGTCCTACTATTATCTCCCAGATCTCTTGTGTATTTACCAGGTTAATCTTCACGTGTTTCTCAGCAGCAGCCCCTGGCTCTGGACATTCTCTGCCTATGTAAGCTACACTCACTGTGTTATCATTAACCTGTTGACTTTGGAATTTAACCCTTGCCTCACTCCACCTGGTAAGAACTGTGTTTCTGAACTGTGTTGTTGTTTAACCCTTCGTTCACTCCCTCCGGTGAGGGCTGCTGGAACTATTTACTGGAATATTACTTAAATGTGAACTTGTTTCTGGACTTCCCTGAATCTACGCTACATCTAGGATTAACTTGTGAACTTGTTCTTGGACTTCCCTGTGGCTACTGCATACCTGGTTCTGACTTTTACTACACCCGCAGTGTTTGAATCAAGCCACGTCACCAGACTTTCCTATTGATCACATTTGTGTGAGGACTCCGTCGTAAGAACATTGCCGACTTTACTATATAGGTTTCAAAGACTTAATATTGCTGGACTTATTTCATTGTATGTCACTACGGGTTTTCTGTATATTGTTTTTGGGTGTTATTGCTGTTGCACAAATACACTATTTGCACTAAAGAAACCCGTCTCTGCTTGTTCATTGCCCCACGCTATCAGAATCCTCGAGTTCCTACAAAAGTATTACACCCACACACATTTGGAACTTTCCTGGGGTACCCTCACACATATTTTTCCCTCATTTAGTGGAAACTTTCACAAAAAAAGTGAAATTTTCAAAAAGTCCGAAAATTGGCTGAAAACGACTAAATATCAAGGACTCATCAGACGAATTGCTCTGGAACTGAAATCAGAATGCTCACTGATATTTCCCCCTCTCTGAAAGTGTGACAAATGCCAGAAAAATGACTAAGTCCCAAAAAAAAAATTTTTTTCAACTATTTTCAATTTTACCCACGTGGGATATATATTCTACCCACACACATTTGGAAATCTCCTGGGGTACCCTCATATATATTTTTCCATCATTTAGTGGATATTTTCTCCAAAAAGTGAAATTTTCAAAAAGTCAGAAAATTGGCTAAAAACAACTAAATAGCAAGAACTCATCAGGAGAATTGCTCTGGAACTGAAATCGGAACGCTCATTGACATTTCCCCCTCTCTGAAAGTCTGACAAACGCCGGAAAAATGACTAAGTCGAGAAAAAAAAATGTTTCAACTTTTTTCAATTTTACCCCTGTTATATATATATATATTCTACCCACACACATTTGGAACTCTCCTGGGGTACCCTCACACATATTATTCCCTCATTTAATGGTTATTTTCACCAAAAAATGAAATTTTAAAAAAGTCAGAAAATTTACTTAAAACGACAAAATATCGAGAACTCATCAGGCGAAACGCTCTGGAACTGAAAGCGGAATGCTCACTGACATTTTCTCCTCTCTGAAAGTCTGAAAAACGCCGGAAAAATGACTACGTCCAAAAAAAAAAAATATTTTCAACTTTTATCAATTTTACCCCCGTTATATATATATATTGTACCCAAGCACATTTGGAACTCTCCTGGGGTACCCTCACACATATTTTTCCCTCATTTAGTGGATATTTTTCCAAAAGAGTGAAATTTTCAAAAAGTCAGAAAATTGGCTAAAAACGCCTAAATATCAAGAAGTGATCAGGCGAATTGCTCTGAAACTGAAATCTGAACGCTCACTCACATTTTCCCTCTCTGAAAGTCTGACAAATGCCGGAAAAATGACTACGTCCAAAAAAATTTTTTTCAACTTTTTTCAATTTTACCCCCGTTATATATTTATTCTCCCCACACACATTTGGAACTCTCCTGAGGAGCCCCCACACATGTTATTCCCTCATTTAATGGACATATTCACCAAAAAGTGAAATTTTCAAAAAGTTAGAAAATTGGCTGAAAACGACTAAATATCAAGAACTCGTCAGGCTAATTACTCTGGAACTGAAATCGGAATGCACACTGACATTTTCCCCTCTGAAAGTCTGAAAAACCCCTTAAAAATGACTACGTCCCTAAAAAAATTTTTTCAACTTTTTTCAATTTTACCCCTGTTATATATATATTCTACCCACACACATTTGGAACTCTCCTGGGGTACCCTCACACATTTTTTTCCCTCATTTAGTGGATATTTTTCCAAAAAAATGAAATTTTCAAAAGTCAGAAAATTGACTGAAAATGACTAAATATCAAGGACTCATCGGGCGAATTGCTCTGGAACTGAAATCGGAACACTCACTGACATTTTCACCTCTCTGAAAGTCTGACAAACGCCGGAAAAATGGCTAAATCCCCCCAAAAATGTTTTCAATTTTTTCAATTTTACCCTCGTTATTTATGTCTTCTACCCACACACATTTGGAACTCTCCTGGGGTACCCTCACACATATTCTTCCCTCATTTAGTGGATATTTTCCCAAAAAAGTGAAATTTTCAAAAAGTCAGAAAATTGGCTGAAAACGACTAAATATCAAGGACTCATCAGGCGAATTGCTCTGGAACTGAAATCGGAACGCACAATGACATTTTCCCCTCTCTTAAAATCTGAAAAATGCTGGAAAAATGTCTGCGTCCCAAAAAAATTTTTTTCAACTTTTTTCAATTTTACCCCCGTTATAGATATATTCTACCCACACACATTTGGAACTCTCCTGGGGTACCCTCACACATATTTTTCCCTCATTTAGTGGATATTTTCCCAAAAAATTGAAATTTTCAAAAAGTCAGAAAAGTGGCTAAAAACAATTAAATATCAAGAAATCATCAGGCGAATTGCAATGGAACTGAAATCGGAATGCTCACTGACATTTTCCCCTCTCTGAAAGTCTGACAATTGCTGAAAAAATGACTTAGTCCAAAAAAATTTTTTTTCAACTTTTTTCAATGTTACCCCTCGTGGGATATATATTCTACCAACACACATTTGAAACTCTCCTGGGGTACCCTCACACATATTATTCTCTCATTTAATGGATGTTTTCACCAAAAAGTCAAATTTTCAAAAAGTCAGAAATTTGGCTGAAAATGACAAAATATAAAGGACTCATCGGGCGAATCACTCTGGAACAGAAATCGGAATGCTCACTGACATTTTCCCCTCTCTGAAAGTGTGAAAAACGCCAGAAAAATTACTAAGTCCCCCAAAAAAATTTTTTAAACTTTTTTCAATTTTACCCCCTTGGGAAATATATTCTAACCACACACATTTGGAACTCTCCTGGGGTACCCTCACACATATTATTCCCTCATTTAATGGATACTTTCACCAAAAAGTGAAATTTTCAAAAAGTCAGAAAATTGGCTGAAAACTAGTAAATATAAAGGACTCATCGGGCGAATTGCTCTGGAACTGAAATCTGAATGTTCACTAACATTTTCCCCTCTCTGAAAGTCTGGCTAACGCCGGAAAAGTGACTAAGTCCAAACAAAATTTTTTTCAAGTTTTTTCAATTTTACCCCCGTTATATATATATTCTACCCACACACATTTGGAACTCTCCTGGGGTACCCTCACACATATTTTTCCCTCATTTAGTGGATATTTTCCCAAAAAGGTGAAATTTTGAAAAAGTCAGAAAATGGGCTACAAACGACTAAATATCAAGAACACATCAGGCGAATTGCTCTGGAACTGAAATTGGAACGCTCACTGATATTTTCTCCTCTCTGAAAGTCTGACAAACGCCGGAAAAATGACTAAGTCGAAAAAAGAAAAATTCAACTTTTTTCAATTTTACCCCCGTGGGATTTATATTCTTCCCACACACATTTGGAACGTTCCTGGGGTACCCTCACACATATTATTCCCTCATTTAATGGATATTTCACCAAAAAGTGACATTTTCAAAAAGTCAGAAAATTGGCTGAAAATGACAAAATATCTAGAACTCATCATGCGAATTGCTCTGGAACTGAAATCGGAATACTCACTTACGTTTTCCCCTCTCTGAAAGTCTGACAAATGCCGGAAAAATGACTAAGTCCCCAAAAAATTTTTTTTAAACTTTTTTCAATTTTACCCCCATGGGAAATATATTGTACCCACACACATTTGGAACTCTCCTGGGGTACCCTCGCACATATTATTCCCTCATTTAATGGATATTTTCACCAAAAAGTGAAATTTTCAAAAAGTCAGAAAATTGGCAGAAAATGACTAAATATCAAGGACTCATCAGGCGAATTGCTCTGGAACTGAAATCGGAATGCTCACTGACATTTTCCCCTCTATGAAAGTCTGACAAACACCGGAAAAATGAGTAAGTCCCAAAAAAAAATTTTTTTTCAACTTTTTTCAATTTTACCCCCGTAATATATGAATTCTACCCACACACATTTGGAAATCTCCTGGGGTACCCTCACACATATTTTTCCCTCATTTGGTGGATATTTTCCCAAAAAAGTGTTATTTTCAAAAAGTCAGAAAATGGTCTAAAAAGGACTAAATATCAAGAACTGGTCAGGAGAATTGCTCTGGAACTGAAATCGGAACGCTCACTGACATTTTCCCCTCTATGAAAGTCTGAAAAACGCTGGAAAAATGACTAAGTCAAAAAATTTTTTTTTCAATTTTACCCCCGTGGGATATGCATTCTACCCACACACATTTGGAACTCTCCTGGGGTACCCTCACACATATTATTCCCTCATTTAATGGATATTTTCACCAAAAAGTGAAATTTTCAAAAAGTCAGAAAATTGGCTGAAAACGACAAAATATAAAGGACTCATCGGGCGAATCGCTCTAGAACTGAAATCGGAATGCTCACTGACATTTTCCCCTCTCTGAAAGTCTGAAAAACGCTGAAAAAATTACTAAGTCCAAAAAATATTTTTAAAACTTTTTTCAATTTTACCCCCGTTATATATGTATTCTACCCACAAACATTTGGAACTCTCCTGGGGTACCCTCACACATATTATTCGCTCATTTGATGGATATTTTCAGCAAACAGTGAAATTTGCAAAAAGTCAGAAATTTGGCTGAAAATGACTAAATATCAAGGACTCATTGGGCGAATTGTTCTGGAAATGAAATCGGAACGCTCACTGACATTTTCCATTCTCTGAAAGTCTGATAAACCCCGGAAAAATGACTAAGTCGAAAAAAAAAAAATTTCAACTTTTTTCAATTTTACCCCCCATGGGATATATATTCTACCGACACACATTTGGAACTCTCCTGGGGTACCCTCACACATATTATTCCCTCATTTAATGGATACTTTCACCAAAAAGTGAAATTTTCAAAAAGTCAGAAAATTGGCTGAAAACTAGTAAATATAAAGGACTCATCGGGCGAATTGCTCTGGAACTGAAATCGGAATGTTCACTAACATTTTCCCCTCTCTGAAAGTCTGACTAACGCCGGAAAAATGACTAAGTCCAAAAAAAATGTTTTTCAACTTTTTTCAATTTTACCCCCGTTATTTTTATATTCTACCCACACATTTTGAACTCTCCTGGGGTACCTCACACATATTATTCCCTCATTTAATGGATATTTTCACCAAAAAGTGAAATTTTCAAAAAGTCAGAAATTTGGCTGAAAATGACTAAATATCAAGAACTCATCATGCGAATTGCTCTGGAACTGAAATCGGAACGCTCACTGACGTTTTCCCCTCTCTGAAAGTCTGACAAATGCCGGAAAAATGACTAAGTCCCCAAAAAAAAATTTTTAAACTTTTTACAATTTTACCCCCATGGGATATATATTCTACCAACACACATTTGGAACTCTCCTGGGGTACCCTCACACATATTATTCCCTCATTTAATGGATATTTTCAACAAAAAGTGAAATTTTCAAAAAGTCAGAAAATTGGCTGAAAACAACTAAATATAAAGGACTCATCGACGGAATCGCCCTGGAACTGAAATGGGAACGCTCACTGACATTTTCCCCTCTCTGAAAGTCTGACAAACGCCAGAAAAATGACTAAGTCCCATAAAAAAAAATTTTTTCAACTTTTTTCAATTTTACCCCCATACGATATGTATTCTACCCACACACATTTGGAACTCTCCTAGGGTACCCTCACACATATTATTCCCTCATTTAATGGATATTTTCACTAGTGTTGAGCGAGCACTAAAATGCTCGGATGCTCGAAGCTCGGGCCGAGCTCACTGTGATACTCGGGTGCTTGATCCGAGCAACGAGCCCAATGTTAGTCTATGGGAGACCCGAACATTTTTGCGGCGGCTCCCCCGGCAGTCTGTAGAAAGCCTAAAAAGTGCCCAAAACGATGGTGACAGTGCTCAAATGACATGGGGACAGCATGCGGATCGCCCCTGGAAGCATTTCTGACCCCCAGGTCACTGCTGTCAACAACATGGTCAGAGGTATTAAGCCACTTTTACAGGCTCACAATAAAACGTTCAAAAACGAAAGTGAAAGTGCTTTCCTGTGAAATATGTTAACCACTTAACGACCATGGGTCTTTCTGTTTTTGTCTTTTCCTTTTTTGCTCCCCTTCTTCCCAGAGCAAGAACTTTTTTATTTTCGTTCAATATGGCCATGTGAGGGCTTATTTTTTGCGGGACGAGTTGTACTTTTAAACACTATCACTGGTTTTACCATATCGTGTGCTGGAAAATGGGAAAAATATTCCAAGTGCAGTGAAACTACAAAAAAAATGCAATTCCACAGTTGTTTTTTGGGTCCTTTTTTTACCACGTTCACAGATTGCTAAAACTGACCTGCTCTCATTATTTTCCAGGTCGTTACGAGTTCATAGACACAAAACTTGTATAGGTTCTTTTTTATTTAAGTGGTGAAAAAAAATCCAAAACTTGCTAAAAAAAACAAAAAAAATGACGCCATTTTCCGAGACTCTTAGCTTCTCCATTTTTTGGGATCTGGGGCCAGGTATGGGCTTATTTTTTCCGTGCCGGGCTGACGTTTTTATTGATACCATTTTGGGGTAGATCCGATGTTTTGGTCGCCCGTTATTGCATTTTATTGCAAAGTTGTAGCGACCAAAAAAACTTAATTCTGGCGTTTAAAATTTTTTTCTCGTTACGCCGTTTACTGATTGTATTAATTCTTCTTTTATATTGATAGATCGGGCGATTCTGAATGCGGCGATACCAAACATGTGTATGTGTTTTTTTTCTTATATATATATATATTTTATTTTGAATGGGGCGAAAGGGGGGTGACTTAAACTTTTATATATTTTTTATTTTTTTTATTCTTTTAAAAATTTTTTTTTTTACACTTTCTGCTTGCTTCTATAGTCTCCAGAGGAGACTATAGAAGCAGCAGTTGTCTGATTGCTTCTACTGCATACAAGCGATGAGCAGATCGCTTGTATGCAGGAGAAATGCTCACTTGCTATGAGCGCTGACCACTAGGTGGCGCTCATAGCAATTGAGACATGACAACCACAGGCATCTGCTGCAGACCTTGAGTTGTCATGCCCACCCATTGGTGACCCGCGATCACGTGACGGGGTCACTGATGGGCGGGGCTTAGGACTCCCGGAAGCGCGAGTTAAATGCCACTATCAGAGATTTAACATGTTAACAGCCGCGGGTGGATTGCGATTCCAATAATCAGCTGACATGTGCTCGCTTCAGTGCGGGCTCACCGCCGGAGCCCCCGCTGTACCGGCCTTCCCGACCTGGTGCGTACTATTACTGACCAGGTCGGAAAGGGGTTAAGGAACATCCTTTCCAGGGTAAAGACTTGTGTATAAGGTAAAATAAATAACCAAAAACAAGAATACTCCTCCACACCTTGGGCTATGTTCACAAGTAGCATTTTTTATGCGTTTTTGTACGTTTGTATTGCTTTCAACCGTGACAAATGCATTCACCGGGAAATGTCATTTTAACATTTTACAACCTTATCTGGCCATGTGCTGTGTGACACATGCATACAGTGCTAAAAAGACATGGGAACAGCATGGGGAAGACCCCTAGAAGCATCTCTGACACCCAGGTCACTGCCTAAAAGTGTGCCCATCAGAAGTGATCCTTGCCCCATCAGAAGATGCAGACTTGCAACTATCCCCGTGCAAGTCCTTGTCCCAGGGCAGTGTTCAATTGTACCTCCCCCATAACTTGCAATACAAGCGCAAGTATGCAGCCTGCCACCCACCCACCCCCAGGCTGCAATACCATACTGCTAGCTTGCTTGCACTTGAAATTGGGCCTTTTAGGCATGTGGAGGTGGAATCTGGCCACCACGTCATGGCTGCGTCGGTAGCCTGGTATTCATACTCAGTCCCCAGCTGCCCGGCAGCCGGGTGTCCACGCTTGGTCCCCAGCCACCAGGGGGCGGCCGGGTGTCCATACTCAGTCCCCAGCCGCCCCCGGCCGGGTGCCCACACACAGTCCCCAGCTGCGTGGGGGTGGCCGGGTGTCCATAAACGGTCCCCAGCCGCCCCTATTTGTCCTGGTGCGCCTTATACACAAGCGCGCATACCAAAACATTACCTGTGCCCTCCCCAGTGCATTTAGTGGGAAGGACAGCCTAACCACAAACACGTGGACAAGTGAATGTGGCCAGGAATGGTCCAACTCACTGACGCCTTCACACTGGGTTAATATTGTGGAAGCCGGTACACAGTTGGACACTGGGATGCAACACGTCCTCCAGACATAGAGGATTGCGGGTCCTGGGTCAATCAGGCTTCAACATAAAGTTCAGAAGGTAGACAGCAGCAGTGGTCGGCCTCCTACACAACGAGTAAATTATTCATGATCATGAGGCCATCCACCTCCTTAGCTTTCTGTTCCTTGGAATGCAAGCGCATGTGTAACGGGTCTGGGAGGCGGAACCTCTGAGCTACTATACAAGGGGGCGGCCCTTGTAAGGGAGCGGGTGGTGACCAGGGAAGACGGGCAGGCAGTCACAGCAGGTGACCGGGACAGTCTCTGAGTGAACGGGCTGGAGGTCACGGCAAGTGACCGGGGCAGTCTCTGGATGAACGGGCAGGAGGTCACGGCAAGTGACCGGGGCAGTCTCTGGGTGAACAGGCTGGAGGTCACGGCAAGTGACCGGGGCAGTCTCTGGGTGAACGGGCAGGAGGTCACGGCAAGTGACCGGGGCAGTCTCTGGGTAACGGGTAGGTACGACCTGTGATGGCAGAGCCTCCAGGTAGGCTAGCAGGCAGATGGTTGATGTATGCTCCCAGGTGAGCAAGCGAGAGTCTCTGGAATGGCAGGTGGTCACAGCTCGTGACGGCGGAGCCTCCAGGTAGGCTAGCAGGCAGGTAACAGGTGTGCGCTCCCAGGTGAGCGGGCAGGAGTCTCTGGAATGGCAGGTGGTCACAGTACGTGACGGCGGAGCCTCCAGGTAGGCTAGCAGGCAGGTAACAGGTGTGCGCTCCCAGGTGAGCGGGCAAGCTGGTCCATAGACAGACTGACTGGAGTTGGAGGGCAGACCGTCGGACCTCAGGCTAGCAGGCAGGTAGAAGAATATCAGGCAGGAATAAGACAGCAAGCTGGCAGGAATCTGGCAGGTATCTGGCAGGTAACTGGCAACGGGACCTGAGGGCTGAAGCAGAGCAGTGAACAGTGCTACAACATTGCTCGGGCACCTCCATTTTGGAGGAGGTGCCTTTTATATGGGAGGTCCTCCGGCAATTGGCCGGGGACTCCTTAGGACGGCGCGCGCGGTCCCTTTAAGAGAGGGGAAGCGCGCGCGCCCTAAGCACACTGCCGGGGAAGGAGCGCGCGCCGGAAGCAGCGGGGAGAGCAGCGCTGGAGGACGCCGCGCCAGGAGCGGGGAGGTGAGAGGGGCGGCGTCTCTGCCTAGAACGGGGCAGAGACGCCGATGCTACAGCATGTATGTAGTAGCAGCTAGGCCTGAGGTGGTCAGCGTTTTGGCGCATATTCTACCTCCTTCGAGGATTGCTGGATGTTTTCCTGCTACTATCCAAGTTCCATGACTCCCGTTAAAACAAAGCTTCAGGTGATGAATGATGGATGAGGTGGTGGTAAAGGAGAAAGAGCAGGAGGAACAGGGACCATTCACATCAATATCAGGCCAGCCAACCAGACATGTCTTGTAGGATATGTTTCTGTACCAAAAGGAGTGATTCAGCTACACAGTTATAAGGCATACAGTGAATGCAATGCCTACCAAAAATTTTGAGGCACTCCAATGCCCCTTGGAAGTGACATGGAGGTCAGAGGGCCTTAACTAAACCATTTTTTCCATTTATAGCAACTCGGTCTCCTGTACACTGTTGGCCTAAGCAGGGAATGGAAGGCTTTCCAAAAATTATTAGGCACTGCAATGCCCCTTGAAACAGACGTGGATTACAGCATATTAAAAACCTTCTACCCATTATTGGGGAGTGGGTCTCCCTTAATGTTCGCCTATGCATTGAAAAGCAAAAGCTGACTAAAATTAGGAGGAAATGCAATGCCCGTTGCAAGTGTCGTGGAGGTTAGAAGTCATTAAAAACATGTCAATGCCCCTTGGAAGAGCTGTGGAGTTCAGAGTGGTTTAACAAGACAGTTTTAATGCCCCTTGAAAGAGTGGTGGAGGTTACAGTGGAATAAAAACACAATATCAATGCCCCGTGGAAGAGACGTGGAGGTCACAGTAGCTTAACAAGACGGTTTTAATGCCCATTGGAAGAGTGGTAGAGGTCGCAGTGGAATAAAAAGACAATATCAATGTCCCTTGGAAGAGTGGTGGAGGTTACAGTGGAATAAAAAGACAATATCAACGCCCTGTGGAAGAGACGTGGAGGTCACAGTAGCTTAACAAGACGCTTTTAATGCCCCTTGGAGGAGTGGTGGAGGTCGCAGTGGAATAAAAAGACAATATTAACGACCCTTGGAAGAGACGTGGAGGTCACAGTAGCTTAACAAGACGATTTTAATGCCCCTTACAAGAGCCATGCAGTACAGCATATTAAAAACATTATTCCCATTATTGGGGAGTGGGTCTCCCATAGTCTTTGCCTATGCCTTCCAAGCAAAAGCTGCCAAAAATTAGGAAGGGGGAACTTGCAATGTCCCTTACAAGAGCCATGCAGTACAGCATATTAAAAACATTATTCCCATTATTGGGGAGTGGGTCTCCCATAGTCTTTGCCTATGCCTTCCAAGCAAAAGCTGCCAAAAATTAGGACAGAGGAACTTGCAATGCTGGCAACATGGACCACGGTCACCCTGGTGGTATAGTGGTCGTGGAGGCTGAGGATTAGGAGAAGAGCAAAAAACAGCCAAAATGAGGAAGCGTATACCCATGTGTGGGTGTGAAGCGATGCATGGGAATACACTTCCCGAAATAACACAGTGGATTTGACTTTATGTTACTCTGCTGTCATTTGGTGGTGATGAGAAGTCTGGCCTAATCCAGCCCTTGTTCATTTTGATAAGGGTCAGCTTGTCAGCATTGTCAGTTGACAGGCAAGTGCGCTTATCAGTTATAATTCCCCCAGCGGCACTAAAAACACGCTCCGATAACACGCTAGCGGCAGGGCAGGCCAGGACCTCCAAGGCATACAGAGTGAGTTCATTCCAAGTGTCCAGCTTGGATACCCAATAATTAAAAGGCACAGAGGAATCACGGAGGACGCTGGTACTCCCTCACCATCTTTTGAAACTTTCCACTCCTTGTGAGAGTACCCTGCGCCTCAGGGCCTGTAAGCTGGGCAAGTCTCAGAAAACTGTCCTAGAACATTGACAGTGTTCCCCTGCCTCTGCTGGAATGGAGTTGCGTCTCTCTCACCTATATGCCTTAGTTGGGCAGCGAACTGTGACCTCTGCCGCTACCGTGTTCAGATGGGAATTTTTTTAATAGTTCTGCAGCAAGGGCCTTCTGGTACTGCCCCATTTTTGTAGACCTCTCCAACTCAGAAATAAGAGAGTGAAAGTTCTCCTTGTAGAGGGGGTCTGAAAGTGTCATCAACCAGTAATGACTGTCACCCAACATTTTGACAATGCGAGGGTCACGGTTAAGGCAGCGTAACATAAAGTCAGCCATGGGTGCCAGACTGGTAACGGGCAAGACTTCCGTGTCCTCACCAAGATGACGACTGATAGTGTTGAGCGATCACTAAAATGTTCGGGTGCTCGAAGCTCGGGCTTACCGTGATACTCGGGTGCTCGACCCGAGCAACGAGCCCAATGTTAGTCTATGAGAGACCCGAGCATTTTTGCGGCCACACCCCCGGCAGTCTGTAGAAAGCCTAAAAAGTGCCCAAAACGATAGTGACAGTGCTCAAAAGACATGGGGGCAGCATGGGGATTGCCCCTGGAAGCATTTCTGACCCCCAGGTCACTGCTGTCAACAACATGGTCAGAGGTATTAAGCCACTTTTACGGGCTCACAATAAAACGTTCAAAAACGAAACTGAAACGGTTTTCCTGTAAAATATGTTAAGGAATTTCCTTTCCAGGGTAAAAACTTGTGTGTTAGAACCTTGCTCTTAGGTTTTTTCCTTTGCTGGTCACATGACCTTGTTGGCCTATTTAATCCTGCTCCGCCCTTCTGGCTTTGCTGGACTTCATTGTATAACTACTTTCTAGCTAGCCTGTGCTCTGTATCTAACTCTGTTAGTTTGCTTGGTCTACGGACCTCTATGTTCTATATATTTTGTTTGTTCGTCTGTCTGCTACTATTTCTGTTAGGAGGTGTCCCATTTTCCTCCCAGTCCTTAGTACTTGTAGGGATTCCTTCCCCACATCTATAGGTCTCCGTACAGACTAGCTTAGGACTTTAGCAGGTCTGATCGCAGGATCAGGTCCCCTGTTACATCGTAGGGATTAAGCTGAGTTCTATCGTAGGGACAGATCTCCTCTCTTTCCTTAGCTCTGGTAGCAGAACATAACAGTAAGTCCAGCCTGCAAATTCTCTAAGGAAAGATTTTTCTGTTCCATCATGGTGTCGGTGCAGGATTTGGCTCATCGCCTGCAGGGACTCTCTCTGGAGGTGGCCGAGCTCCGTCAGCACGTGAGTAACTGTCCTGGAGCACATTTCTTGGAGCCTAACGTATGTTTGCCGGATTTATTTTTTGGTGAACACCGAGAATTTTTTTCATTTAAAAATGCTTGCTTATTGTATTTTCATTTGAGACCCAAGTCCTCTGGGGATGAATCCCAGCGCATAGGGTTCATAATGTCACTTTTGCGCAAAGAGCCTCAGGAGTGGGCCTTTTCTTTGCAACCTAGTGATACATGCTTCAGATCAGTGGATAGTTTTTTTTCTGCTTTGGGACTATTATATGATTATCCTGACCGTGTCTCATCAGCTGAGACTGAGTTGAGGCGCTTGAGACAGGGATCAGGTAATGTGGAAAAATATTGTACTCATTTCCGTCGTTGGTCTACTCAAACAGGGTGGAACGATTCTGCTCTGAAAAGTCTATTTCTTGCTGGGCTCAATGAAAGGGTTAAAGACCTGCTAATTGCTTATCCTACACCTGAAGATTTGCAACAGGCTATGCAATTTGCTATACGGGTGGATAGGAGACTGCGTGCAAGGGTTAATGAGAGCAAATCCTCTGCTATGTCATTTTATGGTTATGAGAATGTGTGTACTAACAGTGGTGAACCGATGGAGATTGGATCGGTGGCACCTCGCTCTCAGGAAAAAGACCGTAGATTTTCTGAAGGCTTGTGTTTCTGTTGCGGAAAATCTGGTCATTTGATTAAAGGCTGTGAACTTCGTATGAAGAAAGAAAAAAAAATGGTCAGTCATGCCCGTATTGCCTGTTTAAATTCCAAGGGTGTATTTTTAGCTGCTTCCACGATTGTTCAGAAAAAATTAATAGAATTTCGGGTGTTTGTTGATTGTGGGTCTACTCTGAATGTAATTGATGGGGGATTCTTGGAAAGACTCAATTTAAAACCCGAACCTTTATCATCCCCCATTGCTGTGGTTTCTGTGGATGGTTCCCCTTTGAAGAATATTACTCTCAAGGTCTGTGAATTTCCTCTCACTATTAATGGTGTTCACCATGAGAAATTGGATTTGGTAGTTTTGAATAACTTGCCTTCTCCAGTAATATTGAGATTGCCCTGGTTAAAATTTCACAATCCTGTACTGGATTGGTCTACCAGTGAAATTAAATCCTGGAGCCATAAATGTTATGACAAGTGTTGTAACGGGCGTATTGCAGCTTTGGATAGGGGAGAATTGCCTGTTCCTATTCAGGATTTTTGGAGAGTTTTTTCTGAGAAGGAATCGCAGGTTTTGCCTCCCCATAGAGACTATGATTGTTCTATTGAATTTGTCCCTGGAGCGACTCTTCCTAAAAGTCGTTTATTTAACCTTACTATTCCTGAGAGGAAGGCTTTGGAGGAATACATACAGACAAGTTTGGCCGCCGGTCACATTAGGCCCTCTAAGTCTCCTGTGGCGGTTTGATTTTTTTTTGTAAAAAAAAAGGACGGCGGTTTACGTCCTTGTCTGGATTTTCGTGAGATTAACAAAATTACTGTACGCAATCCTTACCCACTGCCATTGATTCCTGATCTGTTTAACCAGTTAATGGGGGCCAAGTGGTTCTCTAAAATTGACCTTAAGGGGGCATACAATCTGTTGCGCATGAAGGAGGGTGACGAATGGAAGACTGCTTTTAACACTCCTGTGGGTCATTTTGAGAATCTGGTTATGCCCTTTGGTCTTACTAATGCTCCTGCATTTTTTCAGAATCTTATTAATGACATCCTTAGACCTTTGATCGGCAAAAATGTGGTTGTGTATTTGGATGACATTTTGATTTATTCGCCGGATCTGGAGTCTCATTGGCGGAGCGTACGTGAGGTATTACAGTTATTAATGGACAATTCGCTTTTTGCTAAGCTGGAGAAATGTGAGTTCGCTGTACAGAGAATTAGTTTTTTGGGCTACATTATCTCCAGCGAAGGTTTTGAGATGGACCCGGTTAAAGTTCAAGCTGTACAGGAATGGCCTAGGCCTATTGGTTTGAAATCGATACAGAGGTTTTTAGGTTTCGCCAATTATTACAGAAAATTCATAAAAAATTTTTCTAGTATTGTCAAACCTCTGACCGATCTCAGCAGGAAAGGTGCTGATGCGGTTCAGTGGTCTTCTGAGGCCATTGAAGCTTTTGTGTATCTCAAGGAGAGGTTCACCTCTGCTCCCATCCTTATGCAGCCTGATGTGACTAAGCCGTTTTTGGTTGAGGTTGATGCTTCCTCTGTGTGGGTTGGCGCAGTATTATCTCAGGATAACGGGGATGGATTACATCCCTTTGCCTTTTTTTCAAAAAATTTTTCGGAGACTGAACTGAATTACGATATTGGTAATCGGGAATTATTGGCTATTAAACTCGCATTTGAACACTGGCGCCACTTCTTGGAAGGTGCGGAATTTCCCGTTCAGGTTCTTACGGATCATAAAAATCTGATATATCTTGATGCTGCCAAGCGCCTGAATGCCCTCAGGCTAGGTGGGCACTGTTTTTTTCGCAGTTTAATTTCTCCGTTACTTACATCCCTGGTACTAAGAATGTTAAGGCGGATGCCTTGTCTCGCAGTTTTTCTCCCATAGTCGGTGTTGAGAAAGAGGAGAACATTTTACAAGAAGGTGTTGTGATAGCTGCTTTGGACTCTGTTTTGGAAGATGAGATTCTTAAAGCACAGGAGAATGCCCCATCTAACACTCCTCATGGGAGGTTGTTTGTGCCTGGGACCTTTAGGAGCGATTTGTTTGTTGAGTGTCACGAATCTCGGTTGGCAGGTCATCCCGGAATCTCTGAGACCAAGAGACTGGTGGGTCGCAGTTCTTGGTGGCCTGGATGGCAGAAGGAAGTCATTAAGTGGGTGCGTCAATGTACTATATGTGCTAGATCTAAGTCCTCACATACTCCTGCTGCGGGGTTGCTTTGTCCTTTGGAGGTTCCCAGTGCTCCTTGGACACATTTGGCTATGGACTTTATAACTGACCTTCCCCCCTCTGAGGGTTTTACTGTCATCTGGGTGGTCGTGGACCATTTTAGCAAGATGTGTCACTTGGTTCCCTTCGTCAAACTGCCCTGCGCTAAAACTCTCGCTAAGGCCTTTGTCAAGGAAATTGTCAGACTTCATGGCGTTCCTACTGACATTGTTTCTGATAGGGGACCTCAGTTCGTGGCTCGTTTTTGGCACGCCTTTTGTGACAGGTTGGGAGTTCATTTGTCGTTCTCATCCGGATATCATCCTGAATCTAATGGCCAGACAGAAAGGAAAAACCAGGATGTTGAGCAGTTCTTGCGTTGTTTTGTGGCAGACAATCAAGAGGGGTGGTCTGAGTTTCTGCCACTTGCTGAATTTGCTCTGAACAATCATACATCTTCTTCTGCTGGTTGTTCGCCTTTTTTTTGTTGTTCTGGGAGACATCTGTCGTTTGGGTCGTTCTCCAAGTTGGGATCTGCCGTGCCTGAGGAGGAGAATTTTTCCGGTGATTTGGAGAGAGTTTGGACGGATGTGCGTGGTAATCTTCAGGAGGCCAACAGAAAATCTAAAGACTACTTTGATAGGAAACGACAGGAGGTTTTGTTCGCTGTTGGAGACATGGTTTGGTTGTCCTCTAGGAATCTGCGGTTGAGGATTCCTTCTAAGAAATTGGGTCCCAAGTTTGTAGGGCCATTTAAGGTGCTTCAGGAAGTCAACCAATCTGCTGTTAGGTTGGAGGTTCCTACCTCCTGGAGAATTAATCCGGTATTTCATGTCTCTCTGTTGAAAAAAGCTGTTGTATCGGATTGTGACGCCTCTGCCTCTGCTCCTCCGGTGGTGGAGGACGTGGAATATGAAATTTCTCGCATCCTTAACTCTAGATGGTATAGAGGTAGTTTGCAGTATCTTGTGGCCTGGAAAGGTTTCGGGCCCGAGGATAACTCTTGGGTGAGGTCGGATGATGTTTCCGCGTCCAGACTTATCAGAGCGTTTCACAGGAGATTTCCTGATAAGCCTGGTCCTAGGGGATCCGGAGGATCCTCTTAGAAGGGGTGGTACTGTTAGAACCTTGCTGTTAGGTTTTTTCCTTTGCTGGTCACATGACCTTGTTGGCCTATTTATTCCTGCTCCGCCCTTCTGGCTTTGCTGGACTTCATTGTATAACTACTTTCTAGCTAGCCTGTGCTCTGTATCTAACTCTGTTAGTTTGCTTGGTCTACGGACCTTTATGTTCTATATATTTTGTTTGTTCGTCTGTCTGCTACTATTTCTGTTAGGAGGTGTCCCATTTTCCTCCCAGTCCTTAGTACTTGTAGGGATTCCTTCCCCACATCTATAGGTCTCCGTACAGACTAGCTTAGGACTTTAGCAGGTCTGATCGCAGGATCAGGTCCCCTGTTACATCGTAGGGATTAAGCTGAGTTCTATCGTAGGGACAGATCTCCTCTCTTTCCTTAGCTCTGGTAGCAGAACATAACATTGTGTATAAGGTAAAATAAATAACCAAAAACAAAAATACACATCCACACCTTGGGCTATGTTCACAAGTAGCATTTTTCATGCGTTTTTGCACTTTTGTATTGCTTTCAATCGTGACAAATGCGTTCACCGGGAAATGTCATTTTAACATTTTACAACCTTATCTGGCCATGTGCTGTGTGACACATGCATACAGTGCTGAAAAGACAAGGGATCAGCATGGGGAAGACCCCTGGAAGCATCTCTGACCCCCAGGTCACTGTCTAAAAGTGTGCCCATCAGAAGTGATCCTTGCCGCATCAGAAGATGCAGACTTGCAACTATCCCCGTGCAAGTCCTTGTCCCAGGGCAGTGTTCAATTGTACCTCCCCAATTCATTGCAATGCAAGCGAAAATATGCAGCCAACCACCCACCCACCCGCAGGCTGCAATACCATACTGCTAGCTTTCACTTGAAATGGGGCCTTTTAGTTTGGAGGAGGCCGAAGCTGGCCACTACCTCATGGCCACTTCGGCAGCGAGTTATCCATACTCTGTCCCCAGCCGCCCGGCGGCCGGGTGTCCACGCTCGGTCCCCAGACGCCAGGTGGTGGCCAGGTGTCCATACTCGGTCCCCAGCCACCCTGATTTCTCCTGTCACCTTCCCCCACACTTTTCTTAGCCAGGCCTGCTTTAGGGCAGCATTGGACGAGCCCACCAGAGAACCAGACTCCTCCGGTGGGCCGTGGCTTCTCCATCAGGGGAGTTGAGAGTGCCTAGGTGAGGAGCATGATGATGATGATAGAAGTTAGTATCTGCTTTGTTTTCTTGGAATGCAAGCGCATGTATGTAGTAGCGGCTAGGCCTGAGGTGGTCCGCGTTTTGGCGCATATCCTACCTCCTCCGAGGATTGCTGGATGTTTTCCTGCTACTATCCCAGTTCTATGACTCCCGTTAAAAACAAAGCTTCAGGTGATAAATGATGGATGAGGTTGTGGCAAAGGAGAAAGAGCAGAAGGAACAGCGACCATTCACATCAATATCAGGCCAGCCAACCAGATATGTCTTGTAGGATATGTTTCTGTAACAAAAGGAGCGGTTCGGCTACACAGTTATAGGGCATACAGTGAGTGCAATGCCTACCAATAATTTCGAGCCACTCCAATGCCGCTTGGAAATGACATGGAGGTCAGAGGGCGTTAACTAAACCTTTTTTTCGATTTATAGCAACTGGGTCTCCCGTGCACTGTTGGCCTAAGCAGTGAATTTCCAAAAATTATGAGGAACTGCAATGCCCCTTACAAGAGCCATGTGTGGCACCCTAGGGGTCTGGTCACCACAGTAATAGAGATATTATGTCGGAGAGCAAGTGGGAGGTTTCCTGGTCAGGATCACTTAAACATGCATCATCCTCCTGCCCCAGTCCTGGGAGGGGAGAATTCTGCCCTTATAAACTGAATCTGGGGAGGGGTTGAGTGAGTCAGAGAACAGTCAGAGTCAGAGTGAGAGCAAGGGAAAGTAACAGCAAGGAGCTCTGTAGGAGCTAGGAGCTAAAGACCAGTGGCTGGAAGCTGAGCAGAGCTCGTCCTGGCAGAAGACAATAGGAACCGGACACAGGAGTCCGGACTTATATATCCAGCAGCAGAAACCAGCCGGCAGTGGATTTCAGGTCCTATGGCCATAGAAGCCCGGAGGCTCAGTCACAAGCAAGGGACCAGCACTGCCGTCATGGAGCGGAGGCTAACAGAAGGCCCCAAGTCACCAGCCATACGGGTGAGCACTACACGGTACACTCAGGGACGTGGGCTACTTCTACCCGCTTACAACAAGGTAGCCAGGAAGAGTACAGACAGATGGGGAGGCCTACAACTCCAACTGGCCAGGGGAACTCCTGTTTGCTCACAGACTGACCAGGCCTCTTATGCTAGCCAGTAGTCCCGGGAAGGTCTACCTTATAATCATCAGTAAAGACCCTGAACTGCACTGCAAAGACTCTGAGTCGTTCCTGCTGCACTCGTGCACCATCACCCCCATCATCCACACTCACTGCCCTGAGGCTATACTCCTCCCGAGGGGAGTTATCCCATTCTATGCTGCGCACACACCAGCCTCAGCGGTCTGTCTAGCAGCGTTGGTAATCCCTGACCGCAATCCACGGGTGGCGCAGTCGGACAATTAACCTTAAAACCTAAGAAAGACTGCCACTGGTTTGACCAGCCTGAGCCACGGGACCGGGTCACCGCCACGGAGACTACAGACCCCAGAGACCCAGCACCGGGTATCCCACACACGTGTACACACGGCCCAGGGGGTGCGTCACATGCAGTACAGCATATTACAAACATAAGTCCCATTATTGGGGAGTGGGTCTCCCATAGTATTTGCTTATGCTTTCCCAGCAAAAGCTGCCAAAAATTAGGACGGAGCAACTTGCAATGCCCCTTACAAGAGCCATGCAGTACAGCATATTACAAACATAAGTCCCATTATTGGGGAGTGGGTGTCCCATAGTATTTTCTTATGCGTTGCAAGCAAAAGCTGCCAAAAATTAGGATGGAGCAACTTGCAATGCCCCTTACAAGAGCCATGCAGTACAGCATATTACAAACATAAGTCCCATTATTGGGGAGTGGGTGTCCCATGGTATTTGCTTATGCTTTCCCAGCAAAAGCTGCCAAAAATTAGGACGGAGGAACTTGCAATGCTGGCACCCTGGTGGTATAGTGGTGGTGGAGGCTGAGGATAAGGAGAAGAAGTTAAACAGCCGAATCGAGGAAGCGTATACCCATGTGTGGGTGTGAAGCGGTGCATGTGAATACACCTCCCGAAATAACACAGTGGATTTGACTTTATGTTACTCTGCTGTCATTTGGTGGTGATGAGAAGTCTGGCCCAATCCAACCCTTGTTCATTTTGATAAGGGTCAGCTTGTCAGCATTGTCAGTTGACAGGCGAGTGCGCTTATCAGTTATAATTCCCCCAGCGGCACTAAAAGCACGCTCCGATAACACGCTAGCGGCAGGGAAGGCCAGGACCTCCAAGGCGTACAGAGGGAGTTCATTCCAAGTGTCCAGCTTGGATACCCAATAATTAAAAGGCACAGAGGAATCACGGAGGACGCTGGTACAATCGGCAAGGTACTCCCTCACCATCTTTTGAAACTTTCCACTCCTTGTGAGAGTAATAATAATATAATAATAGTTTATTTTTATAGCGCCAACATATTCCGCAGCACTTTACAAATTTTAGGGGGGACTTATACAGACAATACAGAATAAGCATATCTCATATCGAACGGAGTGAGGGCCCTGCTCTCGAGCTTACAGTCTATGAGGAAGTGGGGGAGACACAAAAGGTAAAAAGTACATATATTGTATAATGCAGCCTTGATATACTGAATAGGATAAATAATAATACATGGACTGGTCGCCAGCCAGTATGTGTGCAGTCCTGACAGAGGCTTTTATGTGCATGGTTGGTTTGAACCCGAAGTTGAAGAAGATTTTAATATGGGGGAAAGCTGGGATGGACAGAGTGTGTTTAGGTGATACGCCAGTCTAAAGAAATGTGTTTTTAGGGTTCGCTTGAAACTGTGGGTATTGGGAATTAATCGAATTGTCCTGGGTAGTGCATTCCAGAGAATTGGCGCAGCACGCGAGAAATCTTGGAGACGGGAGTGGGAAGTTCGGATTATGGAGGATTTTAGTTTCAAGTCATTTGCAGAACGGAGGGCACGTGTAGGGTGGTAGACTGAGACAAGGGAGGAGATGTAGGGGGGTACTGAAGCATGGAGCGCTTTGTGGGTAAGCGTGATAAGTTTAAAACGAACTCTATATTGGATGGGCAACCAATGCAATGACTGGCACAGGGAAGAGGCATCTGAGTAGCGGTTGGCGAGGAATATGATCCTGGCTGCTGCGTTCAGGACGGATTGGAGAGGGGAGAGTTTAGTAAGAGGGAGACCGATTAGTAGAGCGTTGCAATAGTCAAGACGAGAATGAATAAGAGCGACAGTAAGAGTTTTTGCCGAGTCAAAGGTGAGAAAAGTCCTGATTCTTGAGATGTTTTTGAGGTGTAGATGACATGAACGAGCGAGTGATTTGATGTGAGGAGTGAAAGAAAGATCTGAATCAAAAATGACCCCAAGACAGCGGGCTTGTAGCTGGGGAGTAATGGTTGAGCCACAAACGGAGATGGCAATATCGGGCACAGGTAGATTAATGGAGGGAGGAAAGACGAGTAGTTCAGTTTTTGACAGATTCAGTTTTAGGTAGAGGGAGGACATAATGTTAGACACAGCAGAAAGACAATCACTGGTCTTTTGTAGTAATGCAGGGGTGATGTCCGGAGCAGAGGTGTATAATTGGGTGTCATCAGCATAGAGATGGTACTGAAAACCGAATCTACTGATTGTTTGTCCAATAGGAGCGGTGTATAAGGAGAAAAGAAGGGGGCCTAGGACTGATCCTTGAGGAACCCCGACAGTAAGAGGAAGTAGGGAGGAGAAGGAGCCGGCAAAAGACACAGAGAAGGAGCGGTCAGAGAGATAAGAGGAGAACCAGGAGAGAACCGTGTCCTTGAGGCCAATAGTGCGGAGCATAGTGAGGAGGAGCTGATGATCCACAGTGTCGAATGCTGCAGAGAGATCCAGGAGAATCAGCAGGGAGTAGTGACCATTAGATTTAGCTGTTAGTAGATCATTAGAGACTTTAGTGAGGGCAGTTTCAGTAGAATGTAAAGAGCGGAAACCAGATTGTAAAGGGTCAAGAAGAGAGTTGTCTGAGAGATAGCGGATTAGACGGGAGTGGACCAGGCGTTCCAGGAGTTTAGAGATAAAGGGAAGATTGGAAACAGGTCTGTAGTTGGCCGTGCAGTTCTGGTCGAGGGATGGTTTTTTAAGTAATGGTTGTATGCTGGCGTGTTTAAAAGAAGAGGTAAAGATACCAGATGAGAGGGAAAGGTTGAAAATTTTAGTTAGGTGAGAGGTGACAGCTGGAGCAAGGGACTGAAGGAGATGTGAGGGAATAGGGTCGCTGGTGCAGGTGGTAGGGCGAGAAGATGCAAGGAGCCTGATCACTTCATCTTCCGTGACTGGTTCGAAGTCAGAAAATGAGCAAGATACAATGTGGCGGGGGGGAGCATGCATAACATTTGGGGATTGGGAGAAAATTTCCTGTCGGATATGGTCAATTTTTTTTTTGAAATAGTTAGCCAGATCGTCAGCGCTGAGGTCGGTGGTCGGGGCCTGTGCTGTTTGATTGAGGAGAGAATGAAACGTGTCAAAGAGTCGTTTAGGATTATTGGAAAGTGAGATGATGAGGTTGTTAAAGTAGGTTTGTTTGGAGAGGTGAAGGGCAGAGTTATATGTTTTCAGCATAAATTTATAGTGGAGGAAATCTTCGGGCAGATTTGATTTTCTCCACAGCCGTTCAGCGCACCTGGAGTACCTCTGGAGAAGACGTGTTTGAGGCGTGTGCCAGGGTTGTCGCCGTCTATGCCGAATTGTTCTTTGTGTAGGAGGTGCGGCTTCATCCAGGGCGCATAGCATTATTTTGTTATAATGCTTCAATGCAGATTCGGGACATGAGAGGGAGGAGATTGGGGCCAATGATGATTGCAACCTTTTTATAAATTTCTGGGTGTTAATGGCGCGTAAATTTCTATAAGTGTGGACGGTGGGAGTGTCTTGAGTAGAGTCGCAGTTCTTGACAGAGAATGAAAGAAGATTATGGTCAGAGAGTGGAAGGGGAGAGTTAGTAAAGTCATGTACTGAGCAAAGCCGGGAGAAGATCAGGTCCAATGTGTTCCCGTCCTCATGTGTAGGAGAATTAGCAAGCTGTGAAAGGCCGAAGGAGGAGGTTAATGATAAAAGATGCGTGGCAGATGGGGAAAGAGGATCGCCAATTGGGATGTTAAAGTCTCCCATGATTATCGTGGGGATGTCGCAGGATAGAAAATTTGTAAGCCAGGCAGCAAAGTGATCCAGGAATTGACGGAGGGGACCTGGGGGGCGATAGACAACCGCCACTCGCAAGGAGAAGGGCCGGTAGAGTCTGACTGTGTGGGCCTCAAAGGACGGGAAGATAAGGGAGGGTACAGGGGGGATAACCTGAAAAGTACATTTTGTTGAAAGAAGCAGACCAACACCTCCACCTGATCTGTTGTCAGGTCGCGGGGTATGAGAGAAATGTAGGCCACCATAGGAGAGAGCTGCAGCGGCGGTGGTGTCCGACTGCTGGATCCAGGTTTCAGTGTACCCCACGCCTCAGGGCCTGTAAGCTGGGCGGGTGTCTTAAAACTGTCCCAGAACGTTGACAGTGTTCCCCTGCCTCTGCTGGATTGGAGTTGCATCTCTCTCGCCTGTATGCCTTGGTTGGGCAACGAACTGTGACCTCTGCCGCTAGCGTGTTCAGATGGGAATTTTTTTAAGAGTTCTGCACCAAGGGCCTTCTGGTATTGCCCCATTTTTGTAGACCTCTCCACCTCAGGAATAAGAGAGTGAAAGTTCTCCTTGTAGCGGGGGTCTATAAGTGTCACCAACCAGTAATGACTGTCACCCAACATTTTGACAACGCGAGGGTCACGGTTAAGGCAGCGTAACATAAAGTCAGCCATGTGTGCCAGACTGTTATCGGGCAAGATTTCTGTGTCCTCACCAAGATGACGACTGACCATGCTCTCCTCCTCCTCCTCCTCCTCTTCCTCCTCCCCCCTGTCCTCAGGCCACCCACACTGAACCGACGGTATGACACTTGTACAGGTACTACCATCTACAACGCATGATAGCAGCTCCTGTTCTTCCTCCTCCTCCTCCTCCTCTCCCTCATTGTCCCCCAATGCACGTTGGGATGAGATGAGGCTGGGCTGTGTGTAATCGCCCGCTACGGCTTCTTGATCCATCTCATCATACTCTGGCTGCAATGGCTCCTCTTTAATTCTCTGCAGAGAGCGTTGCAAAAGGCAGACAAGTGGGATGCTGACACTAATGATGGCGTCATTGCCACTCACCATCTTGGTGGCCTACTCAAAGTTTGTCAGGATGGTAGATATGTCAGACATCCAGGTCCACTCCTGGGGTCTTATGTGTGGAGTCTGACATGAATATCGACGGCCTTGTTGCAGCTGGTACTCCACAACTGCTCTCTTCTGCTCACAAATCCTTTGCAACATGTGAAGGGTAGAGTTCCAACGTGTGGGGACATCACACACCAGTCGGTGTGCCGGAAGCTGCAAATGCTGCTGCAACACAGCAAGGGCGGCGGAAGCTGTAGCCGACTTGCGAAAATGAGCTGACAGGCGGCGTTCTTTCACGAGCAGATCTGGCAACTCGGGGTACGATTTAAGAAACCGCTGAACCACGAGGTTAAGCACATGAGCCAGGCATGGTACGTGTGTGATCTCACCTCGCCTCAGAGCCGCCACCAGGTTACGGCCATTGTCACACACGACCATGCCGGAATGTAGGTTCAGCGGTCTCAGCCACAGATCTGCCTGCTGTTTCACAGCTGTCCACAACTCACAAGCAGTGTGAGGTTTATCACCTAAGCTTATGAGTTTCAGCACAGCCTGTTGCCGCTTGGCGGAGGCAGTACTGCAATGCTTCCAGCTTGTAACTGATGTGGTGATATCTGAGATGGAGGCTGAACATAAGGAGGAGGAGGAGGATGCGCAGGAGCTGTACACTGTGGGGGCAACTCTGACTGACAAAGGGCCCGCAATCCTCGGTGTGGGGAGGATGTGTTCCGTCCCAAGGTCCGACTGGGTCCCGGCTTCCACTATGTTTACCCAGTGTGCCGTCAGAGAGATGTACCATCCCTGGCCACAAGCACTTGTCCACGTGTCCGTTGTCAGGTGGACTCTCCCAGTAACTGCGTTGTTGAGGGCACGGCAGATGCTTTGGGACACGTGCTTGTGTAGTGCGGGGATGGCACACCGGGTAAAATAGTATCGGCTGGGGACCGAGTTCCGAGGGACGGCCACCGCCATAAGATTGCGGAAGGATTCCGTCTCCACCAGCCTAAAAGGCAGCATTTCCAATGCAAGCAGTCGTGAAATGTGCGAATTTAGGACTGTGGCCTGTGGGGCGTTAGCTGCGAATTTCCGCTTTCGTTCAAAGGTCTGGGATATGGACAATTGAACGCTGCGGTGGGACATGGACGTTGATGCTGTTTCTTGAGAAACTTCCATAACAAGTGAAGACTGAGAGGAGGGGGCATCTTTAGATGCAGTATGGACAGTGGATTGCCTTGCACACACAACAGGGGGTTCTATTGCACGCACAACAGTGGAAGAAGCAGTGGTGACACCCGCTGACACTGGTCGTGGACCCTGGGTTTCGCCCCACAAAGTCGAGTGCTTTGCTGCCATGTGCCTGATCATGCTGGTGGTGGTCAGGCTGGTAGTTTTGTCACCCCTGCTGATGCTGGCATGGCAGGTGGAACATATGGCCTTTTTGGGGTTATCAGCAAAGTCTTTAAAAAAATTCCAGACTCTGGAAGAACTACCGCTTGTACTGGCAACGTCCCTCGTGTTGGTGTTACGGGGAACGGTTGCCTGCCTTCTGTCTGCGGCCACCACACTGCTTCTTCCTGCCTGTTGGGGTACTCTGCCTCCCTCCACCTGTGTGCTGCTGGCCTCACTCTGCATGTCCTCCTTCCACGTTGGGTCAGTTACTAGATCATCCACCACCTCCTCCTCTTCCACTTGCACACCACGATCCTCCTCCTCACTTCCTGGCAATTGTGTCTCGTCATCGTCCACCTCTTGTGACAGATTGCCAACGTCAACTTCCTGTGGCCGTGGCTGTTCAAATATTTGGGCATCGCAACATGGGATCTCCTCTTCCACCACTTCAAGCGTATCAGGCGAGGGGCCCAAATATGGAAATGGACAAGTGAACAGCTCTTCAGAGTGTCCAAGTGTGGGATCACTTGCTGTCTGACGACACTCGGCATGGTGGGAGGAAGGAGCATCAGGGTGAGGAGGAGTATGCGGTCGAGACTCACGGCTATTAAGAGTTGTGTGGAAGACAGACCGGAGGTGGTGGTGCCCAGGTAACTGGAAGTATTGTCTGCTATCCAATTAATAACCTATTCACACTGATCAGTTCTCAATATTGGTGTTGTTGTGTGCTTCCCTAGTAATTCGGTCAAGAAGTGGGAGCGAGAAGATGTGGCTGTTGGTTGTGGCACATTTTCACCTTGGCCACGGCTCCGTGCTCTGCACGAACCATCACCAGAACGTTCACTTCCACGTCCCTTGCCACGCGCCTTGCCCATTGTAAATGAAGTAAAATAGCTTACACTTGCACTATCAATGGAAAAAGGGTAATAAAGAGTAGATTAGAACTGTGGAAGAGGAAAACCATAGTTATTGTTTGCTGGGGTATACCACACTTTTTTAAATAGAGATATTTGCGGCTGAACAGCGAGCGACACACTCAAACTGCTTTTTTTTAGATACCAAAGGCCCAAAACTGGATAGTACAGCGATTTGACCCGTGGAACTGCGAAACCACACTGGGATGTCGGGCCTACACAAGACTATTTTCAACAGATATATTTTGTGTCACAACAGTCAGGAGACACTACTGTTTTTCTTTACGGAAAAAACTACCAAAATCTGAATAATAGAGATTTTTTACCGTGGGATGGCAAAACCACAGTTATTGTTTACTGGGGTATACCACACTTTTTTAAATAGAGATATTTGCGGCTGAACAGTGAGCGACACACTCAAACTGTTTTTTTTAGATACAAATGGCCCAAAAGTGGATAATACAGAGGTTTGTACCGTGGAACTGCAAAACCACACTTGTATTTCTCGGGCCTACACCAGACTATTTTCAACAGATATATTTGTGTCTGAAATATCAGGGAGACACTATTATTTTTTTTTTACAGCAAAAAATGCAAAAAGCAGAATAATAGAGATTTTTTACCGTGGAACTGCAAAAGCACACTTCTGTCTCCCTGGCCTACACCAGACTATTTTCAACAGATATATTTGTGTCTGAACAATCAGGAGACACTATTTATTTTTTACAGCAAAAAATGCCAAAAGCAGGATAATAGAGATTTTTTACTGTGGAACAGCAAAACCACAGTTATAATTTACTGGTGTATACCAGACTTTTTTGAATATATATATATATTTGCGGCTGAACAGTGAGCGACACACTCAAACTGTTTTATTTAGATACAAATGGCCCAAAAGTGGATAATACAGAGGTTTGAACCGTGGAACTTCTAAACCACATTTGTATTTCTCGGGCCTACACCAGACTATTTTCAACAGATATATTTGTGTCTGAACAATCAGGAGATACTATTTATTTTTTACGGCAAAAAGTGCCAAAAGCAGGATAATAGAGATTTTTTACCGTGGAACAGCAAAACCACAGTTATAATTTACTGGTGTATACCAGGCTTTTTAAAATATATATATATTTGCGGCTGAACAGTGAGCGACACACTCAAACTGTTTTTTTTAGATGCAAATGGCCCAAAAGTGGATAATACAAAGGTTTGTACCGTGGAACTGCAAAACTACACTTGTATTTCTCGGGCCTACACCAGACTATTTTCAACAGATATATTTGTGTCTGAACAATCAGGAGACACTATTTATTTTTTACGGCAAAAAATGCCAAAAGCAGGATAATAGAGATGTTTTACCGTGGAACAGCAAAACCACAGTTATAATTTACTGGTGTATACCAGACTTTTTTGAATATATATATATTTGCGGCAGAACAGTGAGCGACACACTCAAACTGTTTTTTTTAGATACAAATGGCCCAAAAGTGGATAATACAGAGGTTTGAACCGTGGAACTGCAAAACCACACTTGTATTTCTCGGGCCTACACCAGACTATTTTCAACAGATATATTTGTGTCTGAACAATCAGGAGACACTATTTATTTTTTACGGCAAAAAATACCAAAAGCAGGATAATAGAGATGTTTTACCGTGGAACAGCAAAGCCACATTTATAATTTAGTGGTGTATACCAGACTTTTTTGAATATATATATATTTGCGGCTGAACAGTGAGCGACACACTCAAACTGTTTTTTTAGATACAAATGGCCCAAAAGTGGATAATACAGAGGTTTGAACCGTGGAACTGCAAAACCACACTTGTATTTCTCGGGCCTACACCAGACTATTTTCAACAGATATATTTGTGTCTGAACAATCAGGAGACACTATTTATTTTTTACGGCCAAAAATGCCAAAAGCAGGATAATAGAGATGTTTTACCGTGGAACAGCAAAACCACAGTTATAATTTACTGGTGTACACCAGACTTGTTTGAATATATATATATTTGCGGCTGAACAGTGAGCGACATACTCAAACTTTTTTTTTAGATACAAATGGCCCAAAAGTGGATAATACAGAGGTTTGAACCGTGGAACTGCAAAACCACACTTGTATTTCTCGGGCCTACACCAGACTATTTTCAACAGATATATTTGTGTCTGAACAATCAGGAGACACTATTATTATTTTTATACAGCAAAAAATGCCAAAAACGGGATAATAGAGATGTTTTACCGTGGAACATCAAAACCACAGTAATAATTTACTGGTGTATACCAGACTTTTTTAAATATATATATTTGCGGCTGAACAGTGAGCGACACACTCAAACTGTTTTTTTTTAGACACAAATGGCCCATAGAACTGCAAAACCACACTTCAATTTCTCTGGCCTACACCAGACTATTTTCAACAGATATATTTGTGTCTGAAAAATCAGAGGCACACCTTTTTTTTTGGGGGGGGACACCAAAAGATTAATAAGATGGGTATTTGTACATTGTGAAGGAGGAAAAAAAAAAGAGGATTTAGATTAAAAAAAAGGATTTTTCCTGGCCCCCGGGACCTGGAGCTAAGTCCAGCAATTTCAGCAACTGGAGCAGGACACAGGACTGTAATGCAGCGTTTGCTGGTATAACCACTGCGTCTCCTATACAGCGTGCCTGCCTGCCTGATATACCTGGAATGGATATTAGTCCTGAGAAGGACTGTTTGTTTGATCTGGCAGCCTTTACAGAGCCTACACTAACTATTTTGCAGGATATATCTCTCCCTAAATCAGCAGCGCTGTCCCTACACTGTCTCATCCGGAGCGATTGTGTCCAAGATGGCGGCGCCCGGTTTTAAATACTCGAGGTGACGCAGTGCGGCCAGCCAATCACTGTAATGCCCACAAACAACATGGCTGCGGCATTACAGTGACTGGCTGGCAATCCCTGCATGTTCATTGGCTCTGTAAAGAGCGCCAAACATGCAGGGCGGAGACCCGAGATCCCGCCCGAGTAACCCGGAAATGCTCGGTGCTCGCCGAACATCCCGAGTAGCGTGATGCTCGGGCGAGTACCGAGCAGTGTCGAGCATGTTCGCTCAACACTAATTTTCACCAAAAAGTGAAATTTTCAAAAAGTCAGAAAATTGGCTGAAAATGACAAAATATAAAGGACTCATCGGGCGAATCGCTCTGGAACTGAAATCGGAACAATCTCTGACATTTTCCCCTCTTTGAAAGTCTGACAAATGCCGGAAAAATGACTAAGTCCAAAAAAAATTTCTTTCAACTTTTTTCAATTTTACCCCCCGTGGGATATATATTCTACCCACACACATTTGGAACTCTCCTGGGGTACCCTCACACATATTATTCTCTCATTTAATGGATATTTTCACCAAAAAGAGAAATTTTCAAAAAGTCAGAAATTTGGCGGAAAATGACTAAATATCAAGGACTCATCGGGCGAATTGCTCTGGAACTGAAATCGGAATGCTCACTGACATTTTCCCCTCTCTGAAAGTATGAAAAACGGCGGAAAAATTACTAAGTCCCAAAAAAAAATTTTCAACTTTTTTCAATATTACCCCAGTTATATATGTATTCTACCCACACACATTTGGAACTCTCCTGGGCTACCCTCACACATATTATTCCCTCATTTAATGGATATTTTCACCATAAAGTGAAATTTTCAAAAAGTTAGAAAATTGGCTGAAAACGACTAAATATCAAGGACTCATCGGGCGAATTGCTCTGGAACTGAAATCGGAACGCTCACAGACATTTTCCGCTCTTTGAAAGTCTGACAAACGACAGAAAAATGACTAAGTCGAAAAAAAAATTTTTTCAACTTTTTTCAATTTTATCACCCGTGGGATATATATTCTACCCACACATTTGGAACTCAGCTGGGGTACCCTCACACATATTATTCCATCATTTAATGGATATTTTCACCAAAAAGTGAAATTTTCAAAAAGTCAGAAATTTGGCTGAAAACAACTAAATATAAATGACTCATCGCGAGAATCGCCCTGGAACTGAAATCGGAACGCTCACTGACAATTTCCCCTCTTTGAAAGTCTGACAAACGCCGGAAAAATGACTAAGTCCCATAAAAAAAAATTTTTTCAACTTTTTTCAATTTTACCCCCGTAGGATATATATTCTACCCACACACATTTGGATTTCTCCTGGTATACCCTCACACATATTATTCTCTCATTTAATGGATATTTTCACCAAAAAGTGAAATTTTCAAAAAGTCAGAAAATTGGCTAAAAATTACTAAATATAAATTACTCATCGGGCGAATCGCTCTGGAACTGAAATCGGAATGCTCACTGACATTTTCCTCTCTCTGAAAGTCTGACTAACACCGGAAAAATGACTAATTAAAAAAAAAATGTTTTTAAACTTTTTTCAATTTTACCCCCGTGGGATATGTATTCTACCCATACACATTTGGAACTCTCCTGGGGTACCCTCACACATATTATTCCCTCATTTAATGGATATTTTCACCAAAAAGTGAAATTTTCAAAAAGTCAGAAAATTATCTGAAAACGACTAAATATAAACAACTCATCGGGCGAATCAATCTGGAACTGAAATCGGAATGCTCTCTGATATTTTCCCCTCTCTGAAAGTCTGAAAAACACATGAAAAATGGCTAAGTCCAAAAAAAATGTTTTTCAACTTTTTTCAATTTTACCCCCGTTATATATATATTCTACCCACACATTTGGAACTCTCCTGCGGTACCCTCACACATATTATTCCCTCATTTAATAGATATTTTCACCAAAAAGTGAAATTTTCAAAAAGTCAGAAAATTGTCTGAAAATGACTAAATATAAAGGACTCATCGGGTGAATCGCTCTGGAACTGAAATCGGAATGCTCACTGACGTTTTCCCCTCTCTGAAAGACTGACTAACACATGAAAAATGACTAAGTCCAAAAAAATTTTTTTCAACTTTTTTCAATTTTACACCCGTTGTATATATATTCTAACCACACACATTTGGAACTCTCCTGGGGTACACTCACACATATTATTACCTCATTTAATGGATATTTTCACCAAAAAGTGAAATTTTCAAAAAGTCAGAAAATTGGCTGAAAACGACTAAATATAAAGGACTCATTGGGCGAATCACTCTGGAACTGAAATTGGAACGCTCATTGACATTTTCCCATCTCGGAAAGTCTGACAAATGCCGGAAAAATGACTAAGTTCCAAAAAAAATTTTTTTCAACTTTTTTCAATTTTATCCCCGTGGGATATGTATTCTACCCACACACATTTGGAACTCTCCTGGGGTACCCTCACACATATTATTCCCTCATTTAATGGATATTTTCACCAAAAAGTGAAATTTTCAAAAAGTCAGAAAATTGGCTGAAAACGACTAAATATAAACGACTCATCGGTCGTATCGCTCTGGAACTGCAATCAGAATGCTCACTGACATTTTCCCCTCTCTGAAAGTCTCACTAACAGATGGAAAATGACTAAGTCCAAAAAAAATGTTTTTCAACTTTTTTCAATTTTACCCCCGAAGGATATATATTCTACCCACACACATTTGGAACTCTCCTGGGGTACCATCACACATATTATTCTCTCATTTAATGGATATTTTCACCAAAAAGTGAAATTTTCAAAAAGTCAGAAAATTGGCTGAAAATTAATAAATATAAAGGACTCATCAGGCGAATCGCTCTGGAACTGAAATCGGAATGCTCACTGACATTTTCCCCTCTCTGAAAGTCTGACTAACATCAGAAAACTGACTAATTAAAAAAAATGTTTTTAAACTTTTTTCAATTTTACCCCCGTGGGATAGGTATTCTACCCATACACATTTGGAACTCTCCTGGGGTACCCTCACACATATTATTCCCTCATTAAATGGATATTTTCACCAAAAAGTGAAATTTTTGAAAAGTCAGAAAATTGGCTGAAAATTACTAAATATATAGGACTCATCCGGCGAATCGCTCTGGAACTGAAATCAGAATGCTCACTGACATTTTCCCCTCTCTGAAAGTCTGACAAATGCCGGAAAAATGACGAAGTCCAAAAAAAAATTTTTTTTTACCTTTTTTCACTTTTACACCCCGTGGGATATATATTCTACCCACACACATTTGAAACTCTCCTGGGGTACCCTCACACATATTATTCTCTCATTTAATGGATATTTTCACCAAAAAGTGAAATTTTCAAAAAGTCAGAAATTTGGCTGAAAACGACTAAATATAAAGGACTCATCGGGCGAATCGCTCTGGAACTGAAATCAGAATGCTCACTGACATTTTCCCCTCTCTGAAAGTCTCACTAACAGATGAAAAATGACTAAGTCCAAAAAAAATATTTTTCAACTTTTTTCAATTTTACACCCGTTATATATATATATATTCTATCCACACATTTGTAACTCTCCTGGGGTACCCTCACACATATTATTCCCTCATTTAATGGATATTTTCACCAAAAAGGGACATTTTCAAAAAGTCAGAAAATTGGCTGAAAACGACGAAATATAAAGGACTCATCGAGTGAATCGCTCTGGAACTGAAATCAGAAAGCTTACTGACTTTTTCCCCTCTCAGAAAGTCAGACAAATGCCGGAAAAATGACTAAGTCCCCCAAAAAAATTTTTCCAACTTTTTTCAATTATACCCCCGTGGGATATATATTTTAACCACACACATTTGGAACTCTCTTGGGGTACCCTCACACATATTATTCTCTCATTTAATGGAAATTTTCACCAAAAAGATAAATTTTCAAATAGTCAGAAATTTGGCTGAAAACGACTAAACATAAAGGACTCATAGGGCGAATCACTCTGGAACTGAAATCGGAATGTTCACTGACTTTTTCGGCTCTCTGAAAGTGTGAAAAACGACGGAAAAATTAGTAAGTCCCAAAAAAAAATTTTTCAATTTTTTTTCAATTTTACCCCCGTGGGATATATATTCTACCCACACACATTTTAAACTCTCCTGGGGTACCCTCACACATATTATTCTCTTATTTAATGGAAATTTTCACCAAAAAGTGAAATTTTCAAAAAGTCAGAAATTTGGCTGAAAACAACTAAATATAAAGAACTCATCGGGCGAATCACTCTGGAACTGAAATCGGAAAGCTCAATGACATTTTCTCCACTCTGAAAGTCTGACAAACGCCGGAAAAATGACTAAGTCGGAAAAAAAAAATTTCAACTTTTTTCAATTTTACCCCCCGTGGGATTTATATGCTACCCACACATTTGGAACTCTCCTGGGGTACCCTCACACATATTATTCCCTCATTTAATGGATATTTTCACCAAAAAGTGAAATTTTCAAAAAGTCAGCAAAATTGTCTGAAAATGACTAAATATAAAGGACTCATCGGGCGAATCGCTCTGGAACTGAAATCGGAATGCTCACTGACGTTTTCCCCTCTCTGAAAGACTGACTAACACATGAAAAATGATTAAGTCCAAAAAAAATGTTTTTCAACTTTTTTCAATTTTACACCCGTTGTATATATATTCTAACCACACACATTTGGAACTCTCCTGGGGTACCCTCACACATATTATTACCTCATTTAATGGATATTTTCACCAAAAAGTGAAATTTTCAAAAAGTCAGAAAATTGGCTGAAAACGACTAAATATAAAGGACTCATTGGGCGAATCACTCTGGAACTGAAATTGGAACGCTCATTGACATTTTCCCATCTCTGAAAGTCTGACAAATGCCGTAAAAATGACTAAGTCCCAAAAAAAATTTTTTTTCAACTTTTTTCAATTTTATCCCCGTGGGATATGTATTCTACCCACACACATTTGGAACTCTCCTGGGGTGCCCTCACACATATTATTCCCTCATTTAATGGATATTTTCACCAAAAAGTGAAATTTTCAAAAAGTCAGAAAATTGGCTGAAAACGACTAAATATAAACGACTCATCGGTCGTATCGCTCTGGAACTGCAATCAGAATGCTCACTGACATTTTCCCCTCTCTGAAAGTCTCACTAACAGATGGAAAATGACTAAGTCCAAAAAAAATGTTTTTCAACTTTTTTCAATTTTACCCCCGAAGGATATATATTCTACCCACACACATTTGGAACTCTCCTGGGGTACCCTCACACATATTATTCTCTCATTTAATGGATATTTTCACCAAAAAGTGAAATTTTCAAAAAGTCAGAAAATTGGCTGAAAAAGACTAAATATAAAGGACTCATTGGGCGAATCGCTCTGGTACTGAAATCTGAATGCTCACTGCCATTTTCCCCTCTCTGAAAGTCTAACTAACACATGAAAAATGACTAAGTCCAAAAAAAATGTTTTTCAACTTTTTTCAATTTTACCCCCGTTATATTTATATATTCTACCCACACATTTGGAACTCTCCTGGGGTACCCTCACACATATTATTCCCTCATTTAATGGATATTTTCACCAAAAAGTGAAATTTTCAAAAAGTCAGAAATTTGGCTGAAAACGACTAAGTATAAAGGACTCATTGGGCGAATCGCTCTGGTACTGAAATCGGAATGCTCACTGACATTTTCCCCTCTCTGAAAGTCTGACAAACGGCAGAAAAATTACTAAGTACAACAAAAAAATTTTTCAACTTTTTTCAATTTTACAAGTTATATATGTATTCTACCAACACACATTTGGAACTCTCCTGGGGTACCCTCACACATATTATTCCCTCATTTAATGGATATTTTCACCAAAAGTGAAGTTTTCAAAAAGTCAGAAAATTGGCTGAAAACGACTAAATATTAAAGGACGCATCGGGCGAATTGCTCTGGAACTGAAATCGGAAAGCTCACTGACATTTTCCCCTCTCTGAACGTCTGACAAATGCCGGAAAAATGACTAAGTCGAAAAAAAAATTTTTTCAACTTTTTTCAATTTTACCCCAGTTATATATGTATTCTACCTACACATATTTGGAACTTTCCTGGGGTAACCTCACACATATTATTCCCTCATTTAATGGATATTTTCACCAAAAAGTGAAATTTTCAAAAAGTCCGAAAATTGGCTGAAAACGACTAAATATAAAGGACTCATCGCGCGAATTGCCCTGGAACTGAAATCAGAATACTCACTGACATTTTCCCCTCTCTGTAAGTCTGACAAACGCCGGAAAAATGACTAAGTCCAAAAAAAAAATTTTTTTTCAACTTTTTTCAATTTTACCCCGCGGGATAAATATTCTACCCACACACCTTTGGAACTCTCCTGGGGTACCCTCAGACCTATTAATCCCTCATTCAATGGATATTTTCACCAAAAAGTGAAATTTTCAAAAAGTCAGAAAATTGGCTGAAAACGACTAAATATAAAGGACTCATCGCGCGAATCGCCGTGGAACTGAAATCGGAATGCTCACTGACATTTTCCCCTGTCTGAAAGTCTGAAAAACGCCGGAAAAATGACTAAGTGGAAAAAAAAAAAATTTTCAACTTTTTTCAATTTTACCCCCCGTGGGATATATATTCTACCCACACACATTTGGAACTCTCCTGGGGTACCCTCACACATATTATTCTCTCATTTAATGGATATTTTCACCAAAAAGTGAAATTTTCAAAAAGTCAGAAATTTGGCTAAAAACGACTAAATATAAAGGACTCATTGGGCGAATCACCCTGGAACTGAAATCGGAATGCTCACTCACATTTTCCCCTGTCTGAAAGTCTGAAAAATGCCGGAAAAATGACTAAGTCGAAAAAAAAATTTTTTCAACTTTTTTCAATTTTACCCCCCCGTGGGATATATATTCTACCCACACACATTTGGAACTCTCCTGGGGTACCCTCACACATATTATTCCCTCATTTAATAGATATTTTCACCAAAAAGTGAAATTTTTAAAAAGTCAGAAAATTGGCTGAAAACGACTAAATATATAGGACTCATCGCGCGAATCGCCCTGGAACTGAAATCGGAACACTCACTGACATTTTCCCCTCTCTGAAAGTCTGACAAACGCCGGAAAAATGACTAAGTCCCAAAAAAAAATGCTTTTCAACTTTTTTCAATTTTACCCCCCGTGGGATATATATTCTACCCACACACATTTGAAACTCCCCTTGGGTACCCTCACACTCATTATTCTCTCATTTAATGGAAATTTTCACCAAAAAGTGAAATTTTCAAATAGTCAGAAATTTGGCTGAAAAAGACTAAATATAAAGGACTCATCGGGCGAATCACTCTGGAACTGAAATCGGAATGCTCACTGACATTTTCCCCTCTCTGAAAGTGTGAAAAACGACGGAAACATTACTAAGTCCCAAAAAATTTTTTTTCAACTTTTTTCAATTTTACCCCAGTTATATATGTATTCTACTCACACACGTTTGGAACTCTCCTGGGGTACCCTCACACATATTATTCCCTCATTTAATGGATATTTTCACCAAAAAGTGAAATTTTCAAAATGTCTGAAAATTGGCTGAAAACGACTAAATATAAAGGACTCATCGGGCGAATTGCTCTGGAGATGAAATCGGAATGCTCACTGACATTTTCCCCTCTCTGAAAGTCTGACAAACGCTGTAAAAATGACAAAGTCGAAAAAAAAAAATGTTCAACTTTTTTCAATTTTACCCCCCGTGGGATATATATTCTATCCACACACATTTGGATCTCTCCTGGGGAACGCTCACACATATTATTCCCTCATTTAATGGATATTTTCACCAAAAAGTGAAATTTTCAAAAAGTCAGAAAATTGGCTGAAAATGACTAAATATAAAGGACTCATCGGGCGAATTGCTCTGGAACTGAAATCAGAATGCTCACTGACATTTTCCCCTCTCTGAAAGTCTGACAAATGCCGGAAAAATGACTAAGTCGAAAAAAAAAAAATTTTTCAACTTTTTTCAATTTTACCCCGCGTGGGATATATATTCTACCCACACACATTTGGAACTCTCCTGGGGGTACCCTCACACATATTATTACCTCATTTAACCCCTTAATAACATCTGACGTACTAATACCCGTCTGTGCCCTGGGACTTAAGAGCCAGATCCGTATTAGTACGTCATAGCGATCGCGCGCGCACACAGGCTGTGCGGTCGCGATCGCCGCCGGGTACTATGTGCAGGGAGCGGTCCTGCACCGCTCCGAACACATTAACCCCCGCGATGCTGCGATCGAAGTCGATCGAAGTCGATCGCGGCATTGCGGGGGCAAGGGGAGGTGATCGGCGATACTCACCTCCTCTTCCGGCTTCCAGCGCAGTCTGCAAAGGCTTCCCGGGTGTTGCCATGACGACACAATGTCGTCATGACAACATCCAGGTCACCAGAGAGCAGGAAGATTGCTTGGACATGCGCAGTGCATCTCCAAGCAATCTTCACACTGTGCACTTCTGACAGCCTTCATGGTATAGGGATGGTGCTCCATTCCTGTGCCATGCAGGCGATCAGAAAAAAAAAAGTGAAAGTCCCAGAGTGGGACAAAGTAATAAAGTGTATAAACTGTGTGAAAGTGGAAAAAAAAAAAAATGTGCAAAAATATTATAAAAAAATAAAAAAAATAATACACCAAAAATAAAAATATAATGTACCCATCAATAAATATTATTATAAAAAAAATAAAAAAAAACCAATAAAAGTACACATATTTGGTATCGCCGCATCCGGAACAACCTGACCTATAAAATTGTCCCACTAGTTAACCCCTTCAGTGAACACGGTGAAAAAAAAAAAAAAAACAAAGCAAAAAACAATGGTTTATCACCATACCGCCAAACAAAAAGTGGAATAACACGCGATCAAAAAGGCGCATATAAATAAAAATGATACCGCTGAAAATGTCATCTCGTCCCGCAAAAAACAAGCCATGATACAGCTCCATAAGCCGAAAAATAAAAAAGTTATAGCTCTCAGAATAAAGCGATGCTAAAAAATATTTTTTTCTAAAAAATAGCTTTTATTGTGTATAAGCGCCAAAACATAGAAAATGATACAAATGTGGTACCGCTGTAAATGTACTGACCCGAAGAATAAAGCTACCTCATCAATTTTACCACACGCAGAACAGAATAAAAAAAAAAAAAAAAGCAATTCCTGAATTGTTGGTTTTTGTTTTTTCTGCCTCCCAAAAATCGGAATAGAAAGCGATCAAAAAATGTCACGTGCCTGAAAATGGCACCAATAACAACGTCAAGTCATCCCGCAAAAAATGAGCCGTCACATGACTGTCTGCCAAAATCTGGAAAAATTATAGCTCTCAAAATATGGCGATGCAAAAACTAGATTTTACAAAAAATGCGTCTTTTAGTGTGTGACAGCTGTCAGTCATAAAAACCCCATATGATTCTGGCATTGCTGTAATCACACCGACCCAAAGAATAAAGTCGTCGAATCACTTATACCGCACAAGGAACGGCGTCAAAAATAAACTCTTGGGTTAGGATTGGGCTAGGGTTAGGGCTGGGTTTGGGGCTAGGGTTGTGCTGGGGCTAGGGTTGTGCTGGGGCTAGGGTTGTGCTGGGGCTAGCGTTGTGCTAGGGCTAGGGTTGTGCTAGGGTTAGGGCTGGGGTTGGGATTTTTTTCAAAAGTAAGAAAAAAAGATGACGATATGGCGACTAGTGTTGAGAGCAAGTGCTCGCTACTTGAGTTTGCATCGGGTGCTCTGGTATGCATTGAGTATCGTGGGTATTTGAGTGACATGCTCGAGTCTCTGCCCCATATGCTTCGCGGCCAAAAAACATTACGGGGATTGCCTGCCATGCACGAGCGATCCCCGCATGTTTTTTTTTGGGTGTCTAATAACCGTGAAACATGCGGAGCAGGGACTCGAGCATGTCACTCGAGCACATGCTGTACATGGTGCATACCTGAGTACCCGATGCAAACTCAAGTAGCGAGCACTTGCGCTCAAGAATAATGACAACTTATTCAATATGATGACCTAATGTAAACAAATTCTGTGCCGTGCCTCTGGGTTCAAAATGTTCACTATACACCTTAATAAAATCCTTGAGGGGTATAGTTTCCAAAATGGGGACACTTGTGGGGGAGCTCCACTGTTTAGGCACATCACGGGCTCTCCAAACGCGACATGGTGTCCGCTAACAAATTGAATGGAAAATCGGCTCAAATTGTTAGCGGACGCCATATTGCGTTTGGAGAGCCCCTCTGTGCCCAAACTTTGGAGCTCCCCCACAAGTGACCCCATTTTGGAATCTAGACCCCCCAAGGCACCTTTCTAGATGCATAGTGAGCACTTGGAACCCCCAGGTGCTTCACAAATTGATTCGTAATAATGAAAAAGTGAAAGAAAAAACACTTTTTCATTTTTATGAATCAATTTGTGAAGCACCTGGGGTTCCAAGTGCTCACTATGAATCTAGATAGGTGCCTTGGGGGTCTAGTTTCCAAAATGGGGTCACTTGTGGGGGAGCTCCAAAGTTTGGGCACAGAGGGGCTCCCCAAACGCAATGTGGTGTCCGCTAACAATTTGAGACCATTTTCCATTCAATTTGTTAGCGGATACCATGTTGCATTTAGAGAGTCCCTGTGTGCCCAAACATTGGAGCTCCCCCATAAGTGACCCCATTTTGGAAACTAGACCCCCCAAGGCACCTATCTAGATTCATAGTGAGCACTTGGAACCCCAGGTGCTTCACATATTGATTCATAAAAATGAAAAAGTGTTTTTTTTTTCACTTTTTCATTTTTACGAATCAATTTGTGAAGCACCTGGGGGTTCCAAGTGCTCACTATGCATCTAGAAAGGTGCCTTGGGGGGTCAAGTTTCCAAAATGGGGTCACTTGTGGGGGAGCTTCAATGTTTGGGCACACAGGGACTCTCTAAATGCAACATGGTATTAGCTAACAAATTGAAAGGAAAATCGGCTCAAATTGTTAGCGGACACCACATTGCGTTTGGAGAGCCCCTCTGTGCCCAAACTTTGGAGCTCCCCCACAAGTAACCCCATTTTGGAAACTAGACCCCCCAAGGCACCTTTCTAGATGCATAGTGAGCACTTGGAACCCCCAGGTGCTTCACAAATTGATTCGTAATAATGAAAAAGTGAAAAAAAAACACTTTTTCATTTTTATGAATCAATTTGTGAAGCACCTGGGGTTCCAAGTGCTCACTATGAATCTAGATAGGTGCCTTGGGGGGTCTAGTTTCCAAAATGGAGTCACTTGTGGGGGAGCTCCAATGTTTGGGCACACAGGGACTCTCCAAATGCAACATGATATCCGCTAACAAATTGTCGGCTTAAATTGTTAGCGGATATCATGTTGCATTTGGAGAGTCCCTGTGTGCCCAAACATTGGAGCTCCCCCACAAGTGACCCCATTTTGGAAACTAGACCCCCCAAGGCACGTATCTAGATGCATAGTGAGCACTTGGAACCCCAGGTGCTTCACAAATTGATTCATAAAAATGAAAAAGTGTTTTTTTTTTCACTTTTTCATTATTACGAATCAATTTGTGAAGCACCTGGGGGTTCCAACTGCTCACTATGCATCTAGAAAGGTGCCTTGGGGGGTCTAGTTTCCAAAATGGGGTCACTTGTGGGGGAGCTCCAAAGTTTGGGCACAAAGGGGCTCTCCAAACGCAATGTGGTGTCCGCTAACAATTTGAGCCGATTTTCCATTCAATTTGTTAGCGGATACCATGTTGCATTTAGAGAGTCCCTGTGTGCCCAAACATTGGAGCTCCCCCACAATTGACCCCATTATGGAAACTAGACCCCCCAAGGCACCTATCTAGATGCATAGTGAGCACTTGGATCCCCTAGGTGCTTCACAAATTGATTCATAAAAATGAAAAAGTGTTTTTTTTTTCACTTTTTCATTATTACGAATCAATTTGTGAAACACCTGGGGGTTCCAAGTGCTCACTATGCATCTAGAAAGGTGCCTTGGGGGGTCTAGTTTCCAAAATGGGGTCACTTGTGGGGGAGCTCTAAAGTTTGGGCACAGAGGGGCTCTCCAAACGCAATGTGGTGTCCGCTAACAATTTGAGCCGATTTTCCATTCAATTTGTTAGCGGATACCATGTTGCATTTGGAGAGTCCCTGTGTGCCCAAACATTGGAGCTCCCCCACAAGTGACCCCATTTTGGAAACTAGACCTCCCAAGGCACCTATCTAGATGCATAGTGAGCACTTGGAACCCCAGGTGCTTCACAAATTGATTCATAAAAATGAAAAAGTGTTTTTTTTTTCACTTTTTCATGATTACGAATCAATTTGTGAAGCAACTGGGGGTTCCAAGTGCTCACTATGCATCTAGAAAGGTGCCTTGGGGGGTCTAGTTTCCAAAATGGGGACACTTGTGGGGGAGCTCCAAAGTTTGGGCACAGAGGGGCTCTCCAAACGCAATGTGGTGTCCGCTAACAATTTGAGCCGATTTTCCATTCAATTTGTTAGCGGATACCATGTTGCATTTGGAGAGTCCCTGTGTGCCCAAACATTGGAGCTCCCCCACAAGTGACCCCATTTTGGAAACTAGACCCCCCCAAGGCACCTATCTAGATGCATAGTGAGCACTTGGAACCCCTAGGTGCTTCACAAATGGATTCATAAAAATGAAAAAGTGTTTTTTTTTTCACTTTTTCATGATTACGAATCAATTTGTGAAGCACCTGGGGGTTCCAAGTGCTCACTATGCATCTAGAAAGGTGCCTTGGGGGGTCTAGTTTCAAAAATGGGGTCACTTGTGGGGGAGCTCCAAAGTTTGGGCACAGAGGGGCTCTCCAAACGCAATGTGGTGTCCGCTAACAATTTGAGCCGATTTTCCATTCAATTTGTTAGCGGATACCATGTTGCATTTAGAGAGTCCCTGTGTGCCCAAACATTGGAGCTCCCCCACAAGTGACCCCATTTTGGAAACTAGACCCCCCAAGGCACCTATCTCGATGCATAGTGAGCACTTGGAACCCCTAGGTGCTTCACAAATTGATTCGTAAAAATGAAAAAGTTTTTTTTTTTTCACTTTTTCATTTTTATGAATCAATTTGTGAAGCACCTTGGGGTCCCAAGTGCTCACTATGCATCTAGAAAGGTGCTTTGGGGGGTCTAGTTTCCAAAATGGGGTCACTTGTGGGGGAGCTCCAAAGTTTGGGCACAAAGGGGCTCTCCAAACGCAATGTGGTGTCCGCTAACAATTTGAGCCGATTTTCCATTCAATTTGTTAGCGGATACCATGTTGCATTTAGAGAGTCCCTGTGTGCCCAAACATTGGAGCTCCCCCACAATTGACCCCATTATGGAAACTAGACCCCCCAAGGCACCTATCTAGATGCATAGTGAGCACTTGGATCCCCTAGGTGCTTCACAAATTGATTCATAAAAATGAAAAAGTGTTTTTTTTTTCACTTTTTCATTATTACGAATCAATTTGTGAAACACCTGGGGGTTCCAAGTGCTCACTATGCATCTAGAAAGGTGCCTTGGGGGGTCTAGTTTCCAAAATGGGGTCACTTGTGGGGGAGCTCTAAAGTTTGGGCACAGAGGGGCTCTCCAAACGCAATGTGGTGTCCGCTAACAATTTGAGCCGATTTTCCATTCAATTTGTTAGCGGATACCATGTTGCATTTGGAGAGTCCCTGTGTGCCCAAACATTGGAGCTCCCCCACAAGTGACCCCATTTTGGAAACTAGACCTCCCAAGGCACCTATCTAGATGCATAGTGAGCACTTGGAACCCCAGGTGCTTCACAAATTGATTCATAAAAATGAAAAAGTGTTTTTTTTTTCACTTTTTCATGATTACGAATCAATTTGTGAAGCAACTGGGGGTTCCAAGTGCTCACTATGCATCTAGAAAGGTGCCTTGGGGGGTCTAGTTTCCAAAATGGGGACACTTGTGGGGGAGCTCCAAAGTTTGGGCACAGAGGGGCTCTCCAAACGCAATGTGGTGTCCGCTAACAATTTGAGCCGATTTTCCATTCAATTTGTTAGCGGATACCATGTTGCATTTAGAGAGTCCCTGTGTGCCCAAACATTGGAGCTCCCCCACAAGTGACCCCATTTTGGAAACTAGACCCCCCAAGGCACCTATCTCGATGCATAGTGATTACTTGGAACCCCTAGGTGCTTCACAAATTGATTCGTAAAAATGAAAAAGTTTTTTTTTTTTCACTTTTTCATTTTTATGAATCAATTTGTGAAGCACCTTGGGGTCCCAAGTGCTCACTATGCATCTAGAAAGTTGCCTTGGGGGGTCTCGTTTCCAAAATGGGGTCACTTGTGGGGGAACTCCAAAGTTTGGGCATAGAGGGGCTCTCCAAACGCAATGTGATGTCCGCTAACAATTTGAGCCGATTTTCCATTCAATTTGTTAGCGGATACCATGTTGTATTTAGAGAGTCCCTGTGTGCCCAAACATTGGAGCTCCCCCACAAGTGACCCCATTTTGGAAACTAGACCCCCCAAGGCACCTATCTAGATGCATAGTGTGCACTTGGATCCCTAGATGCTTCACAAATTGAGTCGTAAATATGAAAAATTGTTTTTTTTTTTCACTTTTTCATTTTTACGAATCAATTTGTGAAGCACCTGGGGGTTCCAAGTGCTCACTATGCATCTATAAAGGTGCCTTGGGGGGTCTAGTTTCCAAAATGGGGTCACTTGTGGGGGAGCTCCAAAGTTTGGGCACACAGGGGCTCTCCAAACACAACATGGCGTCCGCTAATTATTCAAGCAAATTTTACAATCAAAAAGTCAAATGGCGCTTCTTCCCTTCCGAGCCCTGCCGTGCGCCCAAACAGTGTTTCTTCCCAAATTTTGGGTATCTGCGTGCCCAGGGGAAATTGCACAACAAATTTTTTGGTCCATTTTTTCTTGTTACCCCTGTGAAAATAAAAAAAGTAACATTTTTGTAAAAAAAGTTAAATGTTCATTTTTTTCTTCCACATTCAAAAAATTCCTGTGAAGCACCTGAAGGGTTAATAAAGTTCTTGAATGTGGTTTTGAGCACCTTGAGGGGTGCAGTTTTTATAATGGTGTAACTTTTGGGTATTTTCTGTCATAAAGACCTCTCCAAGTGACTTCAAATGTGATGTGGTCCCTAAAAAAATGGTTTAATAAATTTTGTTGGAAAAATGAGAAATCGCTGGTCAACTTTTAACCCTTATAGCTCCCTAACAAAAAAAAATTTGGTTCCAAAATTTTAGTGATGTAAAGTAGACATGTGGGAAATGTTATTTATTAACTCTTTTGTGTGACATATCGTTCTGATTTCAGGGCTTAAAAATTCAAATTTTGAAAATTGCAAAATTTTCACCAAATTTCTGTTTTTTTCACAAATAAACGCAAGTGATATCGAAGAAATTTTTCCACAATCATGAAGTACAATATGTCACGAAAAAACAATCTCAGAATCAGGGGGATCCGTTGAAGCGTTCCAGAGTAATTACCTCATAAAGTGACAGTGGTCAGAATTGTAAAAATTGGCCCGGTTATTAACGTGCAAACCACCCGCGGAGCTTAAGGGGTTAATGGATATTTTCACCAAAAAGTGAAATTTTCAAAAAGTCTGAAAATTGGCTGAAAACGACTAAATATAAAGGACTCATCAGGCGAATCACTCTGGAATTGAAATCAGAACGCTCACTGACATTTTCCCCTCTCTGAAAGTCTGACAAATGCCTTAAAAATGACTAAGTCCCCCAAAAAAAATTTTCAACTTTTTTCAATTTTACCCCGCGTGGGATATATATTCTACCCACACATATTTGGAACTCTCCTGGGGGTACCCTCACACATATTATTCCCTCATTTAATGGATATTTTCACCAAAAAGTGAAATTTTCAAAAATTCAGGAAACTGGCTGAAAATGACTAAATATAAAGGACTAATTGAGCGAATTGCTCTGGAACTGAAATCGGAATGCTCATTGACATTTTCCCCTCTCTGAAAGTCTGACAAACGCCGGAAAAATGACAAAGTCGAAAAAACAATTTTTTTCAACTTTTTTCAATTTTACCCCCCGTGGGATATATATTCGACCCACAAACATTTGGATCTCTCCTGGGGTACCCTCACACTTATTATTCTCTCATTTAATGGATATTTTCACCAAAAAGTGAAATTTTCAAAAATCCAGAAAATTGTCTGAAAACGACTAAATATCAAGGACTCATTGGGCGAACCGCTCTGGAACTGAAATCGGAATGCTCACTGACATTTGCCCTATCTGAAAGTCTGATAAACGCCAGAAAAATGACTAAGTCCAAAAAAAATTTTTCAAATTTTTTCAATTTTACCCCCGTGGGATATATATTCTACCTGCACACATTTGAAATTCTCCAGAGGTACCCTCACACATATTATTCTCTCATTTAATGGATATTTTCACCAAAAAGTGAAATTTTCAAAAAGTCAGAAATTTGGCTGAAAACAACTAAATATAAAGGACTCATCGCGCGAATCGCCCTGGAACTGAAATTGGAACGCTCACTGACTTTTTCCCCTCTCTGAAAGTCTGACAAACGCCGGAAAAATGACTAAGTCCCAAAAAAAAAAATTTTTTCAACTTTTTTCAATTTTACCCCAGTCATATATGTATTCTACCCACACACATTTGGAACTCCCCTGGGGTACCCTCACACATATTATTCCCTCATGTAATGGATATTTTCACCAAAAAGTGAAATTTTCAAAAAGTCAGAAAACTGACTGAAAATGGCTAAATATAAAGGACTCATCGGGCGAATTGCTCTGGAACTGAAATCGGAATGCTCACTGACATTTTCCCCTGTCTGAAAGTCTGATAAACGCCGGAAAAATGACTAAGTTGAAAAAAAAAAAAAATTTCAACTTTTTTCAATTTTACCCCCCGTGGGATATATTGTACCCACACACATTTGGAACTCTCCTGGGGTACCCTCACACATATTTTTCTCTCATTTAATGGATATTTTCACCAAAAAGTGAAATTTTCAAAAATCCAGAAAATTGTCTGAAAACGACTAAATATCAAGGACTCATTGGGCGAACCGCTCTGGAACTGAAATCGCAATGCTCACTGACATTTGCCCTATCTGAAAGTCTGATAAACGCCAGAAAAATGACTAAGTCCAAAAAAAATTTTTCAAATTTTTTCAATTTTACCCCACGTGGGATATATATTCTACCTACACACATTTGAAATTCTCCAGAGGTACCCTCACACATATTATTCTCTCATTTAATGGATATTTTCACCAAAAAGTGAAATTTTCAAAAAGTCAGAAATTTGGCTGAAAACGACTAAATATAAAGGACTCATCGCGCGAATCGCCCTGGAACTGAAATCGGAATGCTCACTGACATTTTCCCCTCTCTAAAAGTCTGACAAATACCGGAAAAATGACTAAGTCCCAAAAAAAAAAATTTTTCAACTTTTTTCCCTTTTACCCCCGTGGGATATATATTCTACCCACACACATTTGGAACTGTCCTGGGTACCCTCACACAAATTATTCCCTCATTTAATGGATATTTTCACCAAAAAGTGAAATTTTCAAAAATCCAGAAAATTGTCTGAAAACGACTAAATATCAAGGACTCATTGGGCGAATCGCTCTGGAACTGAAATCGGAATGCTCACTGACATTTGCCCTATCTGAAAGTCTGATAAACGCCAGAAAAATGACTAAGTCCAAAAAAAATTTTTTCTAATTTTTTCAATTTTACCCCCCGTGGGATATATATTCTACCTACACACATTTGAAATTCTCAAGAGGTACCCTCACACATATTATTTTCTCATTTAATGGATATTTTCACCAAAAAGTGAAATTTTCAAAAAGTCAGAAATTTGTCTGAAAACGACTAAATATAAAGGACTCATTGGGCGAATCACTCTGGAACTGAAATCGGAATGCTCATTGACATTTTCCCCTCTCTGATAGTCTGACAAATGCCGGAAAAATTAATAAGTCCAAAAAAAAAATTTTTCAACTTTTTTCAATTTTACCCCAGTCATATATGTATTCTACCCACACACAATTGGAACTCTCCTGGGGTACCCTCACACATATTATTCCCTCATGTAATGGATATTTTCACCAAAAAGTGAAATTTTCAAAAAGTCAGAAAACTGGCTGAAAATGGCTAAATATAAAGGACTCATCGGGCAAATTGCTCTGGAACTGAAATCGGAATGCTTACTGACATTTTCCCCTCTCTGAAAGTCTGACAAACGCCGGAAAAATGACTAAGTTGAAAAAAAAAAAATGTTCAACTTTTTTCAATTTTACCCCCGGTGGGATATATATTTTACCCACACATTTGGAACTCTCCTGGGGTACCATCAGACATATTATTCCCTCATTTAATGGATATTTTCACCAAAAAGTGAAATTTTCAAAAACTCAGAAAATTGGCTGAAAACAACTAAATATATAGGACTCATCGAGCGAATCGCCCTGGAACTGAAATCAGAACGCTCACTGACATTTTCCCCTCTCTGAAAGTCTGACAAATGCCGGAAAAATGACTAAGTCCAAAAAAAAAATTTTCTAATTTTTTCAATTTTACCCCCCGTGGGATATATATTCTACCTACACACATTTGAAATTCTCAAGAGGTACCCTCACACATATTATTTTCTCATTTAATGGATATTTTCACCAAAAAGTGAAATTTTCAAAAATTCAGAAATTTGGCTGAAAACGACTAAATATATAAGACTCATTGGGTGAATCACTCTGGAACTGAAATCGGAATGCTCACTGACATTTTCCCCTCTCTGAAAGTCTGACAAATGCCGGAAAAATGACTAAGTTGAAAAAAAAAAAATTTTCAACTTTTTTCAATTGTACCCCCCGTGGGATATATATTCTACCCAAACATTTGGTACTCTCCTGGGGTACCCTCACACATATTATTCCTTCATTTAATGGATATTTTCACAAAAAAGTGAAATTTTGACAAAAGTCAGAAAATTGGCTGAAAACGACTAAATATAAAGGACTCATCGGGCGAATTGATCTGGAACTGAAATCGGAACGCTCACTGACATTTTCCCCTCTCTGAAAGTCTGACAAACGCCAGGAAAAATGACTAAGTCCAAAAAAAATTTTTTTTTAACTTTTTTCAATTTTACCCCCTGTGGGATATATATTCTACCCACACACATTTGGAACTCTCCTGGGGTACCCTCACACATATTATTCCCTCATTTAATGGATATTTTCACCAAAAAGTGAAATTTTCAAAAAATCTGAAAATTGGCTGAAAACGACTAAATATAAAGGACTCATCGCGTGAATCGCCCTGGAACTGAAATCGGAATGCTCACTGACATTTTCCCCTCTCTGAAAGTCTGGCAAACGCCAGAAAAATGACTAAGTCTAAAAAAATTATTTTTTCAACTTTTTTCAATTTTACCCCCGTGGGATATATATTCTACCCACACACATTTGGAACTGTCCTGGGTACCCTCACACAAATTATTCCCTCATTTAATGGATATTTTCACCAAAAAGTGAAATTTTCAAAAATCCAGAAAATTGTCTGAAAACTACTAAATATCAAGGACTCATTGGGCGAATCGCTCTGGAACTGAAATCGGAATGCTCACTGACATTTGCCCTATCTGAAAGTCTGATAAACGCCAGAAAAATGACTAAGTCCAAAAAAAATTTTTTCTAATTTTTTCAATTTTACCCCCCGTGGGATATATATTCTACCTACACACATTTGAAATTCTCAAGAGGTACCCTCACACATATTATTTTCTCATTTAATGGATATTTTCACCAAAAAGTGAAATTTTCAAAAAGTCAGAAATTTGTCTGAAAACGACTAAATATAAAGGACTCATTGGGCGAATCACTCTGGAACTGAAATCGGAATGCTCATTGACATTTTCCCCTCTCTGATAGTCTGACAAATGCCGGAAAAATTAATAAGTCCAAAAAAAAAATTTTTCAACTTTTTTCAATTTTACCCCAGTCATATATGTATTCTACCCACACACAATTGGAACTCTCCTGGGGTACCCTCACACATATTATTCCCTCATGTAATGGATATTTTCACCAAAAAGTGAAATTTTCAAAAAGTCAGAAAACTGGCTGAAAATGGCTAAATATAAAGGACTCATCGGGCAAATTGCTCTGGAACTGAAATCGGAATGCTTACTGACATTTTCCCCTCTCTGAAAGTCTGACAAACGCCGGAAAAATGACTAAGTTGAAAAAAAAAAAATGTTCAACTTTTTTCAATTTTACCCCCGGTGGGATATATATTTTACCCACACATTTGGAACTCTCCTGGGGTACCATCAGACATATTATTCCCTCATTTAATGGATATTTTCACCAAAAAGTGAAATTTTCAAAAACTCAGAAAATTGGCTGAAAACAACTAAATATATAGGACTCATCGAGCGAATCGCCCTGGAACTGAAATCAGAACGCTCACTGACATTTTCCCCTCTCTGAAAGTCTGACAAATGCCGGAAAAATGACTAAGTCCAAAAAAAAAATTTTCTAATTTTTTCAATTTTACCCCCCGTGGGATATATATTCTACCTACACACATTTGAAATTCTCAAGAGGTACCCTCACACATATTATTTTCTCATTTAATGGATATTTTCACCAAAAAGTGAAATTTTCAAAAATTCAGAAATTTGGCTGAAAACGACTAAATATATAAGACTCATTGGGTGAATCACTCTGGAACTGAAATCGGAATGCTCACTGACATTTTCCCCTCTCTGAAAGTCTGACAAATGCCGGAAAAATGACTAAGTTGAAAAAAAAAAAATTTTCAACTTTTTTCAATTGTACCCCCCGTGGGATATATATTCTACCCAAACATTTGGTACTCTCCTGGGGTACCCTCACACATATTATTCCTTCATTTAATGGATATTTTCACAAAAAAGTGAAATTTTGACAAAAGTCAGAAAATTGGCTGAAAACGACTAAATATAAAGGACTCATCGGGCGAATTGATCTGGAACTGAAATCGGAACGCTCACTGACATTTTCCCCTCTCTGAAAGTCTGACAAACGCCAGGAAAAATGACTAAGTCCAAAAAAAATTTTTTTTTAACTTTTTTCAATTTTACCCCCTGTGGGATATATATTCTACCCACACACATTTGGAACTCTCCTGGGGTACCCTCACACATATTATTCCCTCATTTAATGGATATTTTCACCAAAAAGTGAAAATTTCAAAAAATCTGAAAATTGGCTGAAAACGACTAAATATAAAGGACTCATCGCGTGAATCGCCCTGGAACTGAAATCGGAATGCTCACTGACATTTTCCCCTCTCTGAAAGTCTGGCAAACGCCAGAAAAATGACTAAGTCTAAAAAAATTATTTTTTCAACTTTTTTCAATTTTACCCCCCGTGGGATATATATTCTACCCACACACATTTGAAACTCTCCTGGGGTACCCTCACACATATTATTCTCTCATTTAATGGATATTTTCACCAAAAAGTGAAATTTTCAAAAAGTCAGAAAACTGGCTGAAAATGGCTAAATATAAAGGACTCATTGGGCTAATTGCTCTGGAACTGAAATCGGAATGCTCACTGACATTTTCCCCTCTCTGAAAGTCTAACAAACGCCAGAAAAATGACTAAGTTGAAAAAAAAATTTTCAACTTTTTTCAATTTTACCCCCCGTGGGATATATATTCTACCCACACACATTTGGTACTCTCCTGGGGTACCATCACACATATTATTCCCTCATTTAATGGATATTTTCACCAAAAAGTGAAATTTTCAAAAAGTCAGAAAATTGGCTGAAAACAACTAACTATATAGGACTCATCGAGCGAATCGCCCTGGAACTGAAATCGGAAAGCTCACTGACATTTTCCCGTGTCTGAAAGTCTGACAAAAGCCGGAAAAATGACTAAGTCGAAAAAAAAAAAAAATTTCAACTTTTTTCCATTTTACCCCCCGTGGGATATATATTCTACCCACACACATTTGGATCTCTCCTGGGGAACGCTCACACATATTATTCCCTAATTTAATGGATATTTTCACCAAAAAGTGAAATTTTCAAAAATCCAGAAAATTGTCTGAAACCGACTAAATATCAAGGACTCATTGGGCGAATCGCTCTGGAACTGAAATCGGAATGCTCACTGACATTTGCCCTATCTGAAAGTCTGATAAACGCCAGAAAAATGACTAAGTCCAAAAAAAAATTTTTTTCAAATTTTTTCAATTTTACCCCTTGTGGGATATATATTCTACCTAAACACATTTGAAATTCTCCAGAGGTACCCTCACACATATTATGCTCTCATTTAATGGATATTTTCACCAAAAAGTGAAATTTTCAAAAAGTCCGAAAACTGGCTGAAAATGGCTAAATATATAGGGCTCATCGAGCGAATCGCCCTGGAACTGAAATCAAAATGCTCACTGACATTTTTCCCTCTCTGAAAGTCTGACAAACGCCGGAAAAATGACTAAGTCGAAAAAAAAAAAAAATTCAACTTTTTTCAATTTTACCCCCGTGGGATATATATTCTACCCACACATATTTGGAACTCTCCTGGGGTACCCTCACACAAATTATTCCCTCATTTAATGGATATTTTCACCAAAAAGTGAAATTTTCAAAAATCCAGAAAATTGTCTGAAAACGACTAAATATCAAGGACTCATTGGGCGAATCGCTCTGGAACTGAAATCGGAAAGCTCACTGACATTTGCCCTATCTGAAAGTCTGATAAACGCCAGAAAAATGACTAAGTCCAAAAAAAATTTTTTCTAATTTTTTCAATTTTACCCCCCGTGGGATATATATTCTACCTACACACATTTTAAATTCTCAAGAGGTACCCTCACACATATTATTTTCTCATTTAATGGATATTTTCACCAAAAAGTGAAATTTTCAAAAAGTCAGAAATTTGTCTGAAAACGACTAAATATAAAGGACTCATTGGGCGAATCACTCTGGAACTGAAATCGGAATGCTCATTGACATTTTCCCCTCTCTGATAGTCTGACAAATGCCGGAAAAATTAATAAGTCCAAAAAAAAAATTTTTCAACTTTTTTCAATTTTACCCCAGTCATATATGTATTCTACCCACACACAATTGGAACTCTCCTGGGGTACCCTCACACATATTATTCCCTCATGTAATGGATATTTTCACCAAAAAGTGAAATTTTCAAAAAGTCAGAAAACTGGCTGAAAATGGCTAAATATAAAGGACTCATCGGGCAAATTGCTCTGGAACTGAAATCGGAATGCTTACTGACATTTTCCCCTCTCTGAAAGTCTGACAAACGCCGGAAAAATGACTAAGTTGAAAAAAAAAAAATGTTCAACTTTTTTCAATTTTACCCCCGGTGGGATATATATTTTACCCACACGTTTGGAACTCTCCTGGGGTACCATCAGACATATTATTCCCTCATTTAATGGATATTTTCACCAAAAAGTGAAATTTTCAAAAACTCAGAAAATTGGCTGAAAACAACTAAATATATAGGACTCATCGAGCGAATCGCCCTGGAACTGAAATCAGAACGCTCACTGACATTTTCCCCTCTCTGAAAGTCTGACAAATGCCGGAAAAATGACTAAGTCCAAAAAAAATTTTTTCAAATTTTTTCAATTTTACCCCCCATGGGATATATATTCTACCTACACACATTTGAAATTCTCAAGAGGTACCCTCACACATATTATTTTCTCATTTAATGAATATTTTCACCAAAAAGTGAAATTTTCAAAAAGTCAGAAATTTGGCTGAAAACGACTAAATATAAAGGACTCATCGCGCGAATCGCCCTGGAACTGAAATCGGAATGCTCACTGACATTTTCCCCTCTCTGAAAGTCTGACAAACGCCGGAAAAATGACTAAGTCCCAAAAAAAAAAATTTTCAACTTTTTTCCATTTTACCCCCGTGGGATATATTCTACCCACACACATTTGGAACTCTCCTGGGGTACCCTCACACATATTATTCCCTCATTTAATGGATATTTTCACCAAAAAGTGAAATTTTCAAAAAATCTGAAAATTGGCTGAAAACGACTAAATATAAAGGACTCATCGCGTGAATCGCCCTGGAACTGAAATCGGAATGCTCACTGACATTTTCCCCTCTCTGAAAGTCTGGCAAACGCCAGAAAAATGACTAAGTCTAAAAAAATTATTTTTTCAACTTTTTTCAATTTTACCCCCCGTGGGATATATATTCTACCCACACACATTTGAAACTCTCCTGGGGTACCCTCACACATATTATTCTCTCATTTAATGGATATTTTCACCAAAAAGTGAAATTTTCAAAAAGTCAGAAAACTGGCTGAAAATGGCTAAATATAAAGGACTCATTGGGCTAATTGCTCTGGAACTGAAATCGGAATGCTCACTGACATTTTCCCCTCTCTGAAAGTCTAACAAACGCCAGAAAAATGACTAAGTTGAAAAAAAAATTTTCAACTTTTTTCAATTTTACCCCCCGTGGGATATATATTCTACCCACACACATTTGGTACTCTCCTGGGGTACCATCACACATATTATTCCCTCATTTAATGGATATTTTCACCAAAAAGTGAAATTTTCAAAAAGTCAGAAAATTGGCTGAAAACAACTAACTATATAGGACTCATCGAGCGAATCGCCCTGGAACTGAAATCGGAAAGCTCACTGACATTTTCCCCTCTCTGAAAGTCTGACAAATGCCGGAAAAATGACTAAGTCCAAAAAAAATTTTTTCAAATTTTTTCAATTTTACCCCCCATGGGATATATATTCTACCTACACACATTTGAAATTCTCAAGAGGTACCCTCACACATATTATTTTCTCATTTAATGAATATTTTCACCAAAAAGTGAAATTTTCAAAAAGTCAGAAATTTGGCTGAAAACGACTAAATATAAAGGACTCATCGCGCGAATCGCCCTGGAACTGAAATCGGAATGCTCACTGACATTTTCCCCTCTCTGAAAGTCTGACAAACGCCGGAAAAATGACTAAGTCCCAAAAAAAAAAATTTTCAACTTTTTTCCATTTTACCCCCGTGGGATATATTCTACCCACACACATTTGGAACTCTCCTGGGGTACCCTCACACATATTATTCTCTCATTTAATGGATATTTTCACCAAAAAGTGAAATTTTCAAAAATCCAGAAAATTGTCTGAAAACGACTAAATATCAAGGACTCATTGGGCGAATCGCTCTGGAACTGAAATCGGAATGCTCACTGACATTTTCCCCTCTCTGAAAGTCTGACAAACGCCGGAAAAATTACTAAGTCCAAAAAAAAAATTTTCTAATTTTTTCAATTTTACCCCCCGTGGGATATATATTCTACCTACACACATTTGAAATTCTCAAGAGGTACCCTCACACATTATTTTCTCATTTAATGGATATTTTCACCAAAAAGTGAAATTTTCAAAAATTCAGAAATTTGGCTGAAAACGACTAAATATAAAAGACTCATTGGGCGAATCACTCTGGAACTGAAATCGGAATGCTCACTGACATTTTCCCCTCTCTGAAAGTCTGACAAATGCCGGAAAAATGACTAAGTTGAAAAAAAAAAAATTTTCAACTTTTTTCAATTGTACCCCCCGTGGGATATATATTCTACCCAAACATTTGGTACTCTCCTGGGGTACCCTCACACATATTATTCCTTCATTTAATGGATATTTTCACAAAAAAGTGAAATTTTGACAAAAGTCAGAAAATTGGCTGAAAACGACTAAATATAAAGGACTCATCGGGCGAATTGATCTGGAACTGAAATCGGAACGCTCACTGACATTTTCCCCTCTCTGAAAGTCTGACAAACGCCAGGAAAAATGACTAAGTCCAAAAAAAATTTTTTTTTAACTTTTTTCAATTTTACCCCCTGTGGGATATATATTCTACCCACACACATTTGGAACTCTCCTGGGGTACCCTCACACATATTATTCCCTCATTTAATGGATATTTTCACCAAAAAGTGAAATTTTCAAAAAATCTGAAAATTGGCTGAAAACGACTAAATATAAAGGACTCATCGCGTGAATCGCCCTGGAACTGAAATCGGAATGCTCACTGACATTTTCCCCTCTCTGAAAGTCTGGCAAACGCCAGAAAAATGACTAAGTCTAAAAAAATTATTTTTTCAACTTTTTTCAATTTTACCCCCCGTGGGATATATATTCTACCCACACACATTTGAAACTCTCCTGGGGTACCCTCACACATATTATTCTCTCATTTAATGGATATTTTCACCAAAAAGTGAAATTTTCAAAAAGTCAGAAAACTGGCTGAAAATGGCTAAATATAAAGGACTCATTGGGCTAATTGCTCTGGAACTGAAATCGGAATGCTCACTGACATTTTCCCCTCTCTGAAAGTCTAACAAACGCCAGAAAAATGACTAAGTTGAAAAAAAAATTTTCAACTTTTTTCAATTTTACCCCCCGTGGGATATATATTCTACCCACACACATTTGGTACTCTCCTGGGGTACCATCACACATATTATTCCCTCATTTAATGGATATTTTCACCAAAAAGTGAAATTTTCAAAAAGTCAGAAAATTGGCTGAAAACAACTAACTATATAGGACTCATCGAGCGAATCGCCCTGGAACTGAAATCGGAAAGCTCACTGACATTTTCCCGTGTCTGAAAGTCTGACAAAAGCCGGAAAAATGACTAAGTCGAAAAAAAAAAAAAATTTCAACTTTTTTCCATTTTACCCCCCGTGGGATATATATTCTACCCACACACATTTGGATCTCTCCTGGGGAACGCTCACACATATTATTCCCTAATTTAATGGATATTTTCACCAAAAAGTGAAATTTTCAAAAATCCAGAAAATTGTCTGAAACCGACTAAATATCAAGGACTCATTGGGCGAATCGCTCTGGAACTGAAATCGGAATGCTCACTGACATTTGCCCTATCTGAAAGTCTGATAAACGCCAGAAAAATGACTAAGTCCAAAAAAAAATTTTTTTCAAATTTTTTCAATTTTACCCCCTGTGGGATATATATTCTACCTAAACACATTTGAAATTCTCCAGAGGTACCCTCACACATATTATGCTCTCATTTAATGGATATTTTCACCAAAAAGTGAAATTTTCAAAAAGTCCGAAAACTGGCTGAAAATGGCTAAATATATAGGGCTCATCGAGCGAATCGCCCTGGAACTGAAATCAAAATGCTCACTGACATTTTTCCCTCTCTGAAAGTCTGACAAACGCCGGAAAAATGACTAAGTCGAAAAAAAAAAAAAATTCAACTTTTTTCAATTTTACCCCCGTGGGATATATATTCTACCCACACATATTTGGAACTCTCCTGGGGTACCCTCACACATATTATTCCCTCATTTAATGGATATTTTCACCAAAAAGTGAAATTTTCAAAAAATCAGAAAATTGGCTGAAAACGACTAAATATAAAGGACTCATCGCGCGAATCGCCCTGGAACTGAAATCGGGACACTCACTGACATTTTCCCCTCTCTGAAAGTCTGACAAACGCCGGAAAAATGACTAAGTCTAAAAAAATTTTTTTTTTTACTTTTTTCAATTTTACCCCCTGTGGGATATATATTCTACCCACACACATTTGGAACTCTCCTGGGGTACCCTCACACATATTATTCCCTCATTTAATGGATATTTTCACCAAAAAGTGACATTTTCAAAAAGTCAGAAAATTGGCTAAAAAGGACTAAATATAAAAGAATCATCGGGCGAATCGCTCTGGAACTGAAATCGGAATGCTCACTGACATTTTCCCCTCTCTGAAAGTCTGAGAAACGCCAGAAAAATGACTAAGTCCCCAAAAAAAAAATGTTTTCAACTTTTTTCAATTTTACCCCAGCTATATATGTATACCCACACACATTTGGAACTCTCCTGGGGTACCCTCACACATATTATTCCCTCACTTAATGGATATTTTCACCAAAAAGTGAAATTTTCAAAAAGTCAGAAAACTGGCTCAAAATACCTAAATATAAAGGACTCATCGGGCGAATTGCTCTGGAGATGAAATCGGAATGCTCACTGACATTTTCCCCTCTCTGAAAGTCTGACAAACGCCGGAAAATGACTAAGTCGAAAAAAAATAAATTTTCAACTTTTTTCCATTAAACCCCCCGTGGGATATATATTCTACCCACACACATTTGGATCTCTCCTGTGGAACGCTCACACATATTATTCCCTCATTTAATGGATATTTTCACAAAAAAGTGAAATTTTCAAAAAATCTGAAAATTGGCTGAAAACGACTAAATATAAAGGACTCATCGCGCGAATCGCCCTGGAACTGAAATCGGGACACTCACTGACATTTTCCCCTCTCTGAAAGTCTGACAAACGCCGGAAAAATGACTAAGTCTAAAAAAATTTTTTTTTTTACTTTTTTCAATTTTACCCCCTGTGGGATATATATTCTACCCACACACATTTGGAACTCTCCTGGGGTACCCTCACACATATTATTCCCTCATTTAATGGATATTTTCACCAAAAAGTGACATTTTCAAAAAGTCAGAAAATTGGCTAAAAAGGACTAAATATAAAAGAATCATCGGGCGAATCGCTCTGGAACTGAAATCGGAATGCTCACTGACATTTTCCCCTCTCTGAAAGTCTGAGAAACGCCAGAAAAATGACTAAGTCCCCAAAAAAAAAATGTTTTCAACTTTTTTCAATTTTACCCCAGCTATATATGTATACCCACACACATTTGGAACTCTCCTGGGGTACCCTCACACATATTATTCCCTCACTTAATGGATATTTTCACCAAAAAGTGAAATTTTCAAAAAGTCAGAAAACTGGCTCAAAATACCTAAATATAAAGGACTCATCGGGCGAATTGCTCTGGAGATGAAATCGGAATGCTCACTGACATTTTCCCCTCTCTGAAAGTCTGACAAACGCCGGAAAAATGACTAAGTCGAAAAAAAAAAAATTTTCAACTTTTTTCCATTAAACCCCCCGTGGGATATATATTCTACCCACACACATTTTGAACTCTCCTGGGGTACCCTCACACATATTATTTCTCATTTAATGGATATTTTCACCAAAAAGTGAAATTTTCAAAAAGTCAGAAATTTGGCTGAAAACGACTAAATATAAAGGACTCATTGGGCGAATCACTCTGGAACTGAAATCGGAATGCTCACTGACATTTTCCCCTCTCTGATAGTCTAACAAATGCCGGAAAAATTAATAAGTCCAAAAAAAAAATTTTTCAACTTTTTTCAATTTTACCCCCCGTGGGATATATATTCTACCTACACACATTTGAAATTCTCAAGAGGTACCCTCACACATATTATTTTCTCATTTAATGGATATTTTCACCAAAAAGTGAAATTTTCAAAAAGTCAGAAAACTGGCTGAAAACGACTAAATATAAAGGACTCATCGGGCGAATTGATCTGGAACTGAAATCGGAACGCTCACTGACATTTTCCCCTCTCAGAAAGTCTGACAAACGGCAGGAAAAATGACTAAGTCTAAAAAAATTTTTTTTTTAACTTTTTTCAATTTTACCCCCTGTGGGATATATATTCTACCCACATACATTTGGAACTCTCCAGAGGTACCCTCACACATATTATTCTCTCATTTAAGGGATATTTTCACCAAAAAGTGAAATTTTCAAAAAGTCAGAAATTTGGCTGAAAACGACTAAATATAAAGGACTCATTGGGCGAATCACTCTGGAACTGAAATCGGAATGCTCACTGACATTTTCCCCTCTCTGATAGTCTGACAAATGGCGGAAAAATTACTAAGTCCAAAAAAAAAATTTTTTAACTTTTTTCAATTTTACCCCAGTCATATATGTATTCTACCCACACACATTTCGAACTCTCCTGGGGTACCCTCACACATATTATTCCCTCATGTAATGGATATTTTCACCAAAAGTGAAATTTTCAAAAAGTCAGAAAACTGGCTGAAAATGGCTAAATATAAAGGACTCATCGGGCGAATTGCTCTGGAACTGAAATCGAAATGCTCACTGACATTTTCCCCTCTCTGAAAGTCTGACAAACGCCGGAAAAATGACTAAGTTAAAAAAAAAAATGTTTCAAGTTTTTTCAATTTTACCCCCCGTGGGATATATATTCTACCCACACACATTTGGAACTCTCCTGGGGTACCCTCACACATATTATTCCCTCATTTAATGGATATTTTCACCAAAAAGTGAAATTTTGAAAAAGTCAGAAAATTGGCTGAAAATGACTAAATATAAAAGACTCATCGGTAGTGTTGAGCATTCCGATACTGAAATATCGGGTATCGGCCGATATTCGCAGTATCGGAATTCCGATACTTAATTCCGATACTTTTGCAATATCGTATACCGGAATCGGAAGTTCCCATAATGCAATGAACCATTTTCATTTTATTCAGCCAATGAGGATCCTAAGAAGTGTCGGCACATCCTGTTAGGCATGTAGGCATCTTAACTAATGGCATGGCTGTGATTGGCTGCTGAAATGATGTCATGATGCACTATAAAAGCCGCCGCCGCCATTTTGAGCTCACTCTGCTGTGAATTCAGTTAGGGATAGGACGCTGTTGTTCTGAGGGACAGTTTTAGCTACCTATTTGGTCTATTCTGCTTTACCCAAGCTACTTTATAAATCGCTGTGCCTTGCAGTGCTAGTGCACAGTTCTCTTTGCTGTTCACCGCTTTCTGCAAGGTCTCTGTGTGTGAGTGCAGTTCACCCTGTAGTGTGTGCTTCAACCTCGTCTGGTTGTAGTGCACTCAGTGTGTGTCACTGCCTCATACATTGTCCTTTTTTGCCAATTCATAATTTTTCCTGATATCTCCTATTAGTGTGGTGGTTCCATCCGTATTCAGCTAAATTGGTTCCAAACACACTATATAGGAGTAGATAGAGAAATTTTTTGGGTCTTGTAGCGCTAGTGCACAGTGCTCTGCATCTGTACTGTTCACCGCTGTCTGCAAGGTCTGGTGTGTGAGTGCAGCTCACCCTGTAGTGTGTGCTTCAACCACGTCTGGTTGTAGTGCACTCAGTGTGTGTCACTGCCTCATACATTGTCCTTTTTTGCCAATTCATAATTTTTCCTGATATCTCCTATTAGTGTGGTGGTTCCATCCTTATTCAGCTAAATTGGTTCCAAACACACTATATAGGAGTTGATAGAGAAATTTTTTTGGTCTTGCAGCGCTAGTGCACAGTGCTCTGCATCTGTACTGTTCACCGCTGTCTGCAAGGTCTGGTGTGTGAGTGCAGCTCACCCTGTAGTGTGTGCTTCAACCTCGTCTGGTTGTAGTGCACTCAGTGTGTGTCACTGCCTCATACATTGTCCTTTTTTGCCAATTCATAATTTTTCCTGATATCTCCTATTAGTGTGGTGGTTCCATCCGTATTCAGCTAAATTGGTTCCAAACACACTATATAGGAGTAGATAGAGACATTTTTTTGGTCTTGCAGCGCTAGTGCACAGTGCTCTGCATCTGTACTGTTCACTGCTGTCTTCAAGGTCTGGTGTGTGAGTGCAGCTCACCCTGTAGTGTGTGCTTCAACCACGTCTGGTTGTAGTGCACTCAGTTTGTGTCACTGCCTCATACATTGTCCTTTTTTGCCAATTCATAATTTTTCCTGATTTCTCCTATTAGTGTGGTGGTTCCATCCGTATTCAGCTAAATTGGTTCCAAACACACTATATAGGAGTAGATAGAGAAATTTTTTTGGTCTTGCAGCGCTAGTGCACAGTGCTCTGCATCTGTACTGTTCACCGCTGTCTGCAAGGTCTGGTGTGTGAGTGCAGCTCACCCTGTAGTGTGTGCTTCAACCACGTCTGGTTGTAGTGCACTCAGTTTGTGTCACTGCCTCATACATTGTCCTTTTTTGCCAATTCATAATTTTTCCTGATTTCTCCTATTAGTGTGGTGGTTCCATCCGTATTCAGCTAAATTGGTTCCAAACACACTATATAGGAGTAGTTAGAGGAGCCTTTCTGCAGCATTGGGCCCTGCAGCCCCAGCCAGATTAGTATTAGCCTATTTTTTGCAGCCTCATCTATTGCATTGTAGGTTACCTTCCTACATTGTAATAGCTACAAAAAGTTTGTGATACTATCGTAATTACATCTTTAGGCACATCCAGTGTCTTTTTGTGACAAAAAAAACCTAAATAAAGTTCAACAAACACTCCACTTTACAGTTGTGTAGGCCACATTAGCTCATATTAAAGTCTAGTCCACACTTTATAAAATTAGTGTTTCTTATACCTGTTAGCAGCTGTTCAGGAATAAGCACACTAAGCCCTTAGTACTTCTCTGCCTATCTTTATCAGTCTACCAAGATGAAGAAGGCAGGGTGTAAGGCTTGTGGGCGTGGGCGTGGGCGTGGAGTTTCTGCAGGGAGAGGACGTGAGGATTCGGTGCCTGCAGGGAGAGGACGTGGGGATTCTGTGCCTGCTGCTGGCACCAGTGACTCAGCATCCCCCAGTTTTACCAGGGAACAGTCCTTTATGCGCAGCTTTGTAGGAGCTAGCCGTACCCCACTGCTGCGCGAGGACCAAATTGAAGCTGTTGTCGGATGGATGGCAGCTAACGCATCGACTTCAATTAGTTCCAGATCCTCTCAGGTCCTGAGCACTGAAGAGCACCCATCTGTCTCTTCACCACCTGCCAAATTGCCCAGGCAGTCAGAGAGCCCTGGACAGGAGCCATCTCTACTTCTGTTCTCTGAATCTCTTGGCTTGGAAAGAGGGGGCCAGCCAAGCAGAATTCGAGAATTTGAAGAAGAGGTAGTATGCAGTGATGCGCAACCGTTTTGTCTCTCTGAATCTGAAGAGGCGGGTGGGCCAGTGCCTATGGTCAGCAGCACACCTCAGTACGCATCTGATGATGAGACTCAGGTGCCACTTTCTGGTGCGTACTGTGCTGTCGAGACTACCCAGGAGAAGCAGTTGTTTGAAGAGGGTGGTGTAGATGATGAGGTCCTTGACCCATCATGGCGTGAGGGACAGGAAGGTGGTGGGAGCAGCTCTGAGGAAGAGATTCCCCGAACGGCCCAAAAAGGAGGGAGAGGGAGGGGGCAGACTTGGTTGCCTGTAGCCTCCACTTCGGCACCCATTAGGAGCATGGCTTTTCCAAAATCCAAAGCGGGCGCTCCCAAGACTTGCAGTGCCTGGTCCTTTTTTGACACAGTTGCAGATGACATTTGCTTTGTCAAATGCAAGCTGTGTAATCAGAAGGTGAAAAGAGGGAAAAGTGTCAGCAACCTCAATACCACAAATATGTGGAAACATGTGCGGACCAAGCACGTGGTGGAGTTACAAAAACACACTGAAGACCTAGGCCAACCTACAGCGCCACCTACCACCTCTTCAGCTCGTGTTGTAGCCTCTTCCTCTAGCTCACACACAGCTGGTTCGGCTTCCTCACAGGATCGCCATGGAAGAATCTCTGGCACTGTTGTACAGAGACACAGTGTAATTCCACCCACAGCACCACTTTCCCAGTCATCCTCACACTCCCAGGCCAGTCTACAGCCATCGTTAGCACAGGCATGGGAGAAAAGGCGCCCATACTCGGCAAACCACCCCCGAGCACAGGCTCTGAATGCTGGCATTGCTCAACTACTGGCCCTTGAAATGCTATCATTCAGGCTGGTGGAGACTGACACATTCCGTAACTTTATGGCATTTGCAGTCCCACAATACAACGTGCCCAGTCGCTTTTATTTCAGCAGGCAAGCCGTCCCTGCCCTGCAACATCATGTGGAGGGAAAAATTAAACATGCGCTACAAAATGCCGTCAGTAGCAAGGTCCACCTGACCACCGATGCGTGGACCAGTAAGCATGGACAGGGACGATACCTTTCCCTCACTGCCCATTGGGTAAATGTTGTGGAGCCGGGTACAAATCTTGAGAGTGGCGCTGTACGTGTTCTGCCAACTCCAAGGATTGCAGGAATCCAGTCTGTACACATTGACTCCTCCTCATACTCCAGTTCCTCTGAATCAGCGCTGCAGGAGCGTCACGGTCTACCTCCACATCGGCCCGTGAAAGGTTACCTGTTATGATGACCGATATGAGCACAGCCGTGGCCAAACGTCAACAGGCCGTATTAAAATTAATTTCTTTGGGGAATCGAAGCCACACAGCGCAGGAGCTCTGGAATGCCATCAAGCAGCAGAGCGACGTGTGGTTTGTGCCAGCGAATCTCCAGCCAGGCATGGTAGTGTGTGACAATGGCCGAAATCTGGTGGCAGCTCTGGGCCTAGGCAACCTCACTCACATCCCATGTCTGGCACATGTGCTCAACTTGGTCGTGCAGAGTTTTTTGAGGGACTATCCGGATCTTGATGCACTGCTTCACAAGGTCCGCATAGAGTGCGCTCACTTGCGGCGTTCCAGCAATGCAAGATCACGCATTGCAGCTCTGCAGCGCCGATTACGTCTTCCGGAACATCGCATCATATGGGACCTACCCACCAGGTGGAATTCAACGTTACATATGTTGGAGAGGTTGTGTGAGCAGCAGGCAGCAGTAATGGAGTACCAGCTGCAGCAGGCGCAAACAAGTCGCAGTGCGCCCCGTTCACACTTCACCACCACTGAGTGGGCCTCTATGAAGGACATTTGCCACGTTTTGCGTGCCTTCGATTATTCCACGCGGATGGCGAGTGCAGATGATACACTAGTCAGCATGACTATCCCCCTTATCTGCCTGCTTCAAAAAACACTGCAAGCACTAAGGGACGGGGCTTTGGAAGAGGTGGAGGATGAGGAGTCACAAATGCCATCTGCTTCTCTACAGTCTGCGCAACGTGGTTCCTCACAAAGGCCTAGGCAGGGGACACTTTGTGAGGAGGATGAGGAGGAGTCAATGGATGAGGAAGACATCTGTCCAGAGGAGGGAGGTACACAATGCTCTAGTTGTCAGTATCTAGAGCGAGGGTGGGGTGATGCAGAGCAGGCAGAGATCACGCCTCAAGCAGGGGACAGCGTTTCTTGGCCAATTGGCAGTCTGCAGCACATGGTTGATTTCATGCTGCAGTGCCTGAGAAACGACCGCCGCATCGCCCACATTCTCAACACGGCTGATTATTGGGTGTCCACCCTCCTAGATCCTCGCTACCGGGACAACTTACAAAGCCTCATAACACGGTTGAACCGGGAGCGTAAAATGCGGGAGTACCAAGACGCACTGGTGCATTCCATCATGTTCTCCATTCCAACCGAGAGCAGTGCTGCTAGTGCTTTACAAAGCAGCTCAGTGCGTCGCGGCAGTGGAGGAAGCTCTGCACAAAGAGGGAGCAGAAGCAGCGCCTCAGCACAAAGCAAGACCAGTATGGCCGAAATGTGGCAAAGTTTTGTGTCCCCGCCGCCACAAATGTCTACACCATCACAGACGGCTCCAGTCAGCAGGAGGCAATGTTTCCGTCAGATGGTGACAGACTACATGTCTTGCCCTCTTAGTGTACTCCCAGACGGCTCTTCTCCCTTCAAGTTTTGGGTCTGTAAGCTGGATACATGGCCAGAGCTTAGTCAGTATGCATTGGAGGTGCTAGCTTGCCCTGCTGCTAGTGTATTATCGGAACGCGTCTTTAGTGCCGCAGGTGGTGTACTAAGAGACCGTCGCATGCGACTATCCTCCAATAACGTTGACCGGCTTACTTTTCTCAAAATGAACAAGGCCTGGATCTCTCATGAATTTGCCAGTCCTCTTCCAGAATAAATAATTGGCTGGCAACAGTATCCAGGTCTCCTGTTTTGTTCATGTTTCTACCACCTGAACTGTAATCCCTGAGCTCCAACACCACCAGTTGGCATTCGGAAGTGCCGTCTGCACAGTCAACACTTGCTGCCGTGTTATTGGGGTTCAGTAACGTCAGCTGTTCCCTTGCTGTGCGGACGGCAATTTCTCCTGCTCTGTCCACATTCTCACTACTACAGATTTTAAAGTTGCTCCAATTACACCTATGGCTCCTCTGTTTTCAGTATTATCCCTGAGCTCCAACACCGCCAGTTGGCGCAAGGAAGTGCCGTCTGCACAGTCAACACTTGCTCCAGTGTTATTGGGGTTCAGTAACGTCAGCTGTTCCCCTGCTGTGCGGACGGCAATTTCTCCTGCTCTGTCCACATTCTCACTACTACAGATTTTAAAGTTGCTCCAATTACACCTCTGGCTCCTCTGTTTTCAGTATTATCCCTGAGCTCCAACACCGCCAGTTGGCGCTCTGAAGTGCCGTCTGCACAGTCAACACTTGCTCCAGTGTTATTGGGGTTCAGTAACGTCAGCTGTTCCCCTGCTGTGCGGACGGCAATTTCTCCTGCTCTGTCCACATTCTCACTACTACAGATTTTAAAGTTGCTCCAATTACACCTCTGGCTCCTCTGTTTTCAGTATTATCCCTGAGCTCCAACACCGCCAGTTGGCGCTCGGAAGTGCCGTCTGCACAGTCAACACTTGCTGCCGTGTTATTGGGGTTCAGTAACGTCAGCTGTTCCCCTGCTGTGCGGACGGCAATTTCTCCTGCTCTGTCCACATTCTTACTACTACAGATTTTAAAGTTGCTCCAATTACACCTCTGGCTCCTCTGTTTTCAGTATTATCCCTGAGCTCCAACACCGCCAGTTGGCGCTCGGAAGTGCCATCTGCACAGTCAACACTTGCTGCCGTGTTATTGGGGTTCAGTAACGTCAGCTGATCCCCAGCTGTGTGTCCGGCAAATTCTCCAGCTTTGTCCACATCCACTGTACTACTGATTTTAAACCTCCTCCAAATACACCTCTGGCTCCTCCGTTTTTAGTATTTAGCCTGGGCTCCAATACCGCTAGTTGCTGCTCAGAAGTGCCGTCTGCACAGTCAACGCTTGCTCCAGTGTTATTGGGGTTCCGTAACGTCAGCTGATCCCCAGCTGTGTGTCCGGCAAATTCTCCAGCTTTGTCCACATCCACTGTACTACTGATTTTAAACCTCCTCCAAATACACCTCTGGCTCCTCCGTTTTTAGTATTTAGCCTGGGCTCCAATACCGCTAGTTGCTGCTCAGAAGTGCCGTCTGCACAGTCAACGCTTGCTCCAGTGTTATTGGGGTTCCGTAACGTCAGCTGATCCCCAGCTGTGTGTCCGGCAAATTCTCCTGCTTTGTCCACATCCACTGTACTACGGATTTAAAACCTCCTCCAAATACACCTCTGGCTCCTCCGTTTTTAGTATTTAGCCTGGGCTCCAATACCGCTAGTTGCTGCTCAGAAGTGCCATCTGCACAGTCAACGCTTGCTCCAGTGTTATTGGGGTTCAGTAACGTCAGCTGATCCCCAGCTGTGTGTCCGGCAAATTCTCCTGCTTTGTCCACATCCACTGTACTACGGATTTAAAACCTCCTCCAAATACACCTCTGGCTCCTCCGTTTTTAGTATTTAGCCTGGGCTCCAATACCGCTAGTTGCTGCTCAGAAGTGCGGTCTGCACAGTCAACGCTTGCTCCAGTGTTATTGGGGTTCAGTAACGTCAGCTGATCCCCAGCTGTGTGTCCGGCAAATTCTCCTGCTTTGTCCACATCCACTGTACTACGGATTTAAAACCTCCTCCAAATACACCTCTGGCTCTTCCGTTTTTAGTATTTAGCCTGGGCTCCAATACCGCTAGTTGCTGCTCAGAAGTGCCGTCTGCACAGTCAACGCTTGCTCCAGTGTTATTGGGGTTCAGTAACATCAGCTGATCCCCAGATGTGTGTCCGGCAAATTCTCCTGCTTTGTCCACATCCACTGTACTACGGATTTAAAACTTGCTCCAATTACACCTCTGGCTCCACTCTGTTTTTAGTATTTACCCTGGGTTCCAGCACCGCCAGCTGGTTCTCGGTAGTTCCATTTGCTCTTGTACCTTCTACTACCCATCCAGGTTCCAGTACCGTCAGCTGGTCCTCGGCAGTGACTTTGGCACGGGTACTCCCTCCTGCCCAGCCTGGTTCCAGCACGCCAGCTGTTTCCGGGTAGTGTCAACGTCACTTTGCCTCCAATGCGTTGTCCTGTCGTGTTGCGGTTCGGTTAGCCGACTCTATGGTGCCTGCAGTTTAGGTGACTCCTATGTGGGCTGCGGGATCTGGCAATGAAGGCTGGTTCCATAGTGCCAATAGGACAAGCACCCCCTGTAGGACTGTGGGTTTTGGTAACTGCGGCCGGCTCGCGGCCTTGAACTTTTTTTTTACATGGGTACCTACTGCTACCCATCCGGGTTCCAGTACCGTCACCTGGTTCTCGGCAGTGCCTTTGGATTAGGTGCCTCCTTCTCGGTATCCAAGTTCCACCAACGTCTGCTGGTCCTTGGTAGTGCTTTCTGGCACAGGTACCTCCTGCTTAGTAACCGAGTTCCAGTACCGTCAGCTGGTCTTCGGCAGTTCCATTGGCTCTTGTACCTTCTGCTACCCATCCGGGTTCCAGTACCGTCAGCTGGTCCTCGGTAGTTCCATTTGCTCTTGTACCTTCTACTACCTATCCGGGTTCTAGTACCGTCAGCTGGTTCTCGGCAGTGACTTTGGCACGAGTACTCCCTCCTGCCCAGCCTGGTTCCAGCACACCAGCTGTTTCCGGGTAGTGTCAACGTCACTTTGCCTCCAATGCGTTGTCCTGTCGTGTTGCGGTCGGGTTAGCCGACTCTATGGTGCCTGCATGACTATATGTACTTGTCACTTTTCCATGTGTTAGTTATGTCTTCTTATCAGTTTGTCAGCTTTTGGACACCTTTGAAGGTGTTTTCTATGTGTTTCTATGTGTTTTTATTTGCCTGCCATTGGTTTTAACGGTGTTCGACGAACAGTTCGACGAACAGTTCGACGAACACACGAGTGTTCGACAAACCGAACCGAACTCGAACACTACGGGGGTGGCTCAACACTAGTCCTAGCGCTAACCCTAGTAGTCCTAGCTCTAACCCTAGTCATCCTAGCGCTAACCCTAGTCGTCTTAGCGCTAACCTTTGTCATCCTAAGACAAACCCTAGTCGTCCTAACGTTAACTCTAGCCGTCCTAAGGCTCACCCTAGTTGTCCTAACGCTAACCCTAGTCGTCCTAAGGCTAACCCTAGCCGTCCCAACGCTAACCTTAGTCATCCTGGTGCTAACCCTAGTCACCCTAGTGCAAACCCTAGTCGTCCTAGCGCTAACCCTAGTCATCCTAGCGCTAACCCTAGTCGTACTAAGGCTAATCCTAGTCGTCCTAATGCTAACCCTAGTCATCCTAATGCTAACTCTAGTCGTCCTAACGCTTATCCTAGTCGTCCTAGAGTTTACCCTAGTCGTCCTACCGCTAACACTAGTCGTCCTAAGGCTAACACTAGTCGTCCTAACGCTAACCCTAGTCGTTCTAAGGCTAACCCTAGTCGTCCTAATGCTAAACCTAGTCGTTCTAAGGCAAGCCCTAGTTGTCCTAGCGCTTACCCTAGTCGTCCTAACGTTAACCCTAGTCGTGCTAACTCTAACCCTTGTCGTCCTACCGCTAACCCTAGTCGTACTAGCGCTAGCCGTAGTCGTCCTAACGCTAACCTTAGTCGTCCTGGCGCTAACCCTAGTCGTCCTGAGGCTAATCCTAGTCGTCCTAATGCTAACCCTAGTCGCTCTAACGCTAACCCTAGTCATCCTATCGCTTATCCTAGTAGTCCTAGCGCTAACCTTAGTCATCCTACTGCTAACACTAGTCGTCCAAAGGCTAACCCTAGTCGTCCTAACGCTAACCCTAGTCATTCTAAGGCTAACCCTAGTCGTCCTAATGCTAACCCTAGTCGTCCTAAGGCAAACCCTAGTTGTCCTAGCGCTTACCCTAGTCGTCCTAGCGTTAACCCTAGTCGTGCTAACTCTAACACTTGTCGTCCTACCGCTAACCCTAGTCGTACTAGCGCTAGCCGTAGTCGTCCTAACGCTAACCCTAGTCGTCCTATCGCTAACCCTAGTCGTCCTAGCTCTAACCCTAGTCATCCTAATGCTAACCCTAATCGTCCTAAGGCTAACCGTAGTAATCCTACAGCTAACCCTAGTTGTCCTAGCCCTAACCCTAGTCGTCCTAGTGCTAACCCTAGTCGTCCTAATGCTAACCCTAGTCGTGCTAGCGCTCATACTAGGAGTTCTATCTCTAACCCTAGTCGTCCTAACGCTAACCCTAGTCGTCGTAAGGCTAAACCTAGTTGTCCTAACGCTATCCCTAGTTGTCCTAGCGCTAACCCTAGTCATCCTATCGATAACCCTAGTCGTCCTATCGCTAACTCTAGTCGTCCTAGCGCTAACCCTAGTCATCCTTCAGCTAACCCTAGTCGTCCTATCGCTAACCCTAGTCGTCTAAATGCTAACCCTAGTCGTCTCAATGATAACCCTAGTCATCCTAGCGCTAACCGTTGTTGTCCTGCCGCTAACCATTGTCGTCCTAACGCTAACCCTAGTCGTCCTAGTGCTAACCCTTGTCGTCCTAGTGCTAACCCTTGTCGTCCTAACGCCAATCCTAGGAGTTCTAATTCTAGCCCTAGTTGTACTAACGCTAACCCTAGTCATCCTAGCACTAACCCTAGTCGTCCTAGCGTTAACACTAGTCATCCTAGCGCTAACCCTAGTCGTCCTAACCCTAACCCTAGTCATCCTAAGGCTAACCCTAGTCGTCCTAACGCTAAACTTAGAAGTCCTAAGGCTAACCCTAGTCATCCTAACGCTAACCCTAGTCGTCCTACCGCTAACCCTATTCGTCCTAACGCTAATACTAGTCATCCTAACGCTAACCCTAGTATTCCTAGAGCTAACCCTAGGTGTTCTAACTCTAACCCTAGTCATCCTAGTACTAACCCTAGTCGTCCTAGCGCTAACCCCAGCCATCCTAGCGCTAACCCTAGTCATCCTAGCGCTAACCCTAGTAGTCCTAATGCTAACTCTAGTCGTCCTAGGGCTAACCGTAGTTGTCCTAAAGCTAACCCTAGTCATCCTAGCGCTAACCTTAGTAGTCCTACTGCTAACCCTAGTCGTCCTAAGGCTAACCCTAGTCGTCCTAAGGCTAACCCTAGCCGTCCTAACGCTAACCCTTGTCGTCCTAAGGCTAACCCTTGTCGTCCCAACGCTAACCCTAGTCGTCCTGGCGCTAGCCCTAGTCATCCTAGTGCAAACCTAGTCGTCCTAGAGCTAACCCTAGTCGTCCTAGCGCTAACCCTAGTCGTCCTAAGGCTAACCCTAGTCGTATTAATGCTAACCGTAGTCGTCCTAGCTCTTATCCTAGTAGTTTTAGCGCTAACCCTAGTCGTCCTAGTGCTCACCCTAGTTGTCCTAGCGCTAACCCTAGCCATCCTAACGCTAACCCTAGTCATCCTAAGGCTAACCCTAGCCGTCCTAAAGCTAACCCTAGTCGTCCTAACGCTAACTCTAGTCATCCTAACGATAACACTAGTTGTCCTAGTGCTAAAGCTAGTCGTCCTAACACTAACCCTAGTCGTCCTAACGCTAACCCTAGTTGTCCTAACGCTAACCCTAGTCGTCCTAAGGCTAACCCTAGTTGTCCCAGCGCTAACCCTTGTCATCCTAACGCTAATTCTAGTTTTTCTAGTGCTAACCCTAGTCATCCGAGCGCTATCCCTAGTCGTCCTAACGCTAACACTCGCCGTTCTAGCGCTAACCCTATTCGTCGTAAGGCTAACCCTAGTCGTCCTAACGCTAACCCTAGGTGTCCTAGCGCTAACCCTAGTTGTCCTAGCGCTTACTCTAGTCATCCTAGCGCTAACCCTAGTCGTGCTAACTCTAACCCTAGTCGTCCTAACGCTAACCCTACAGTCATGGCCAAAAGTATTGAGAATGAGACAAATAGTAATTTTTCCAAAGTTTACTGCATCATTTTTTGTAATGGCAATTTGCATATACTCCTGATTTTCAAAGAGTGATCAGCTTAACTGCAATTACTGTACTTGCAAAGTCAATATTTGCCCAGAAAATGAACTTTAACCCCCAAAACACATTTCAACATCATTGCAGTCCTGCCTTAAAAGGAGTAGCTAACATCGTTTTAGTAATTGATCCATTAACACAGGTGTGGGTGTTGATGAGGACAGGGCTGGCGATCAATCAGTCATGATTAAGTAAGAATGACATCACTGGACACTTTAAAAGTAGGCTGGTTCTTGGTATCATTGTTTCTCTTCAGTTAACCATGGTTATCTCTAAAGAAACACATGCAGCCATCATTGCACTGCACAAAAATGGCCTAACAGGGAAGAGTATCGCAGCTACAAAGATTGCACCTCAGTCAACAATCTATCGCATCATCAAGAACTTCAAGGAGAGAGCTTCCATTGTTGTCAAAAAGGCTCCAGGGCGCCCAAGAAAGACCAGCAAGCGCCAGGACCGTATCTTAAAACTGTTTCAGCTGCGGGATCGGACTACCAGCAGTGTCGAGCTTGCTCAGGAATGGCAGCAGGCTGGTGTGAGTGCTTCTGCACGCACTGTGAGGCGGAGACTCTTTGAGCAAGGGCTGGTTTCAAGGAGGGCAGCAAAGAAGCCACTTCTCTCCAGAAAAAACATCAGGGACCGACTGATATTCTGCAAAAGGTACAGTGAGTGGACTGCTGAGGACTGGGGCAAAGTAATTTTCTCTGATGAATCCCCTTTTCGATTGTTTGGGACATCTGGAAAACAGCTTTTTCGGAGAAGAAGAGGTGAGTGATGCCACAAGTCTTGTCTCATGCCAACTGTAAAGCATCCCGAAACCATTCATGTGTGGGGTTGCTTCTCAGCCAAGGGAATCGGCTCACTCACAGTCTTGCCTAAAAACACAGCCATGAATAAAGAATGGTACCAGAATGTCCTCCAAGAGCAACTTCTCCCAACCGTCCAAGAGCAGTTTGGCGCCCAGCATTGCCTTTTCCAGCATGATGGAGCACCTTGCCATAAAGCAAAGGTGATAACTAAATGGCTCATGGAACAAAACATAGAGATTTTGGGTCCATGGCCTGGAAACTCCCCAGATCTTAATCCCATTGAGAACTTGTGGTCAATCATCAAGAGACGGGTGGACAAACAAAAACCAACAAATTCTGGCAAAATGCAAGCATTGATTACGCAAGAATGTACTGCGATCAGTCAGGATTTGGTCCAAAAGTTGATTGAGAGCATGCCAGGGAGAATTACAGAGGTCTTGAAGAAGAAGGAGCAACAATGCAAATATTGACTTGCTGCATTAACTCATTCTAACTGTCAATATAACCTATTGGTACTCATAATATGATTGCAATTATATTTCTGTATGTGATATAAACATCAGACAAACACTAATAAGAACCAGAGGCCAGCAGATCATGTGAAAATATAATTTTGGTGTCATTCTCAAAACTTTTGGCCATGACTGTAGTCGTCCTATCGCTGACCCTAGTCATCCAAGCGCTAACCCTATTCGTCCAAGCGCTAACCCTAGTCATCCTAACTCTAACCCTAGTCGTACTGGCGCTAACCCTAGTCGTCCTGACGCTAACCCTATTCATCCTATCGCTAACCCTAGTCGCCCTAGCGCTAACCCTAGTTGTCCTAACGCTAACCCTAGTTGTCCTAGCGCTAACCCTAGTCGTCCTAGCGCAAACCCTAGTCGTCCTAACTCTAACCCTAGTCGTTGTAGAGCTAATCCAAGGAGATCTAGCTCTAACCCTAGTTGTCCTAACGCTAACCCTAGTCGTAGTAAGGCTAACCCTAGTTATCCTAACGCTAACCCTAGTTGTCCTAACGCTAACCCTAGTCATTCTAGCGCTAACTCTAGGAGTCCCAGCTCTAAACCTAGTCATCCTAGCGCTAACCCTATTCGCCCTAGCGCTAACCCTAGTAGTCCTACGGCTAACCCTAGTTGTCCAACACTAATCCTAGCTGCCCTAGCGCTAACCCTAGTCATCCTAGCGCTGACCCTAGTCATCCTAGCGCTTTCCCTAGTCGCCCTAACGCTGACCCTATTGTCCTAACGCTAACCCTAGTCGTCCTAACGCTAACCCTAGTTGTCATAGCGCTTATTCTAGTCATCCTAGCGCTAACCCTAGTCGTCTTAACTCTAACCCTATTTGTGATAGCGCTAACCCTAGTCGTTCTAGCGCTAACCCTAGTCGTACTAGCGCTAACCCTAGTCGTTCTAACTATAACCCTAGCCGTCCTACCGCTAACCCTAGTCGTACTAGCGCTAACCCTAGTCGTCCAAATGCTAACCTTAGTCGTCCTATCGCTAACCCTAGTTGTCCTAATGCTAACCCTAAGCGTTCTAAGGCTAACCCTAGTCATCCTAGAGCTAATTCTAGTCGCCCTAACACTGACCCTATTGTCCTAAAGTTAACCCTAGTCGTCCTAGCGCTTACCCTAGTCATCCTAGCGCTAACCCTAGTCATCCTAGCTATAACCCTAATCGTCCTAACGCTAACCCTAGTCGTTCTAGAGCTAATCCTAGGAGAACTAACTCTAACCCTAGTCGTCCTAATTCTAACCCTAGTCGTCGTAAGGCTAACCCTTGTCGTCCTAACGCTAACCCTAGTTGTCCTAACGCTAACCCTCGTCGTCCTAATGCTAACCCTAGTCGTTCTAGAGCTAATCCTAGAAGTTCTAGCTCTAACCCTAGTTGTCCTAACGCTAACCCTAGTCGTCATAAGGCTAACCCTATTCGTCCTAACGCTAACCCTAGTTGTCCTAGCGCTAACCCTTGTCGTCCTAGCGCTAACCCTAGTTGTTCTAGCGCTAACCCTAGTCATCCTAGCGCCAACCCTAGTCGCCCTAACGCTGACCCTATTGTCTTTACATTAACCCAAGTCGCCCTAACGCTAACCCTAGTCATCTTAACGCTAACCCTAGTTGTCCAAGCGCTTATTCTAGTCGCCCTAGCGCTAACCCTAGTCGTCTTAATGCTAATCCTAGTCGTACTAGCGCTAACCTTAGTCGTCCTAGCGCTTACCTAGTCGTTCTAGCGCTAACCCTAGTCGTACTAGCGGTAGGATGACTAGGGTTAGCCTTAGGACGATTAGAGTTAGCATTAGGACGACTAGGGTTAGCCCTAGGGCGACTAGGTTTAGCGATAGGATCACTAGGGCTAACCCTAGTCGCCCTAGGGCTAACCCTAGTCGTCCTAATGCTAACTCTAATCGTCCTAAGGCTAACCCTAGTCATCCTACCGCTAACCCTAGTTGTCCTAGCGCTAACCCTAGTCATCCTACCGCTAAACCTCGTCGTCCTAACGCTAACCCTAGTCGTTCTAGAGCTAATCCTAGGAGATCTAACTCTAACCCCAGTCGTCCTAACGCTAACCCTAGTCGTCGTAAGGCTAACCGTAGTCATCCTAACGCTAACCCTAGTCGTCCTAGCGATAACCCTATTCGTCGTAACGGTAACCCTAGTCGTCCTAGCGCTAATCCTAGTATTCCTATCGCTAACCCTAGGCGTTCTAACTCTAACCCTAGTCGTCCTAGCGCTAACCCTAGTCGTCCTAACGTTAACCCTAGTCGTCCTAGCGCTTATCCTAGTCGTCCTAGCGCTAACCCTAGTCGTCCTACCACTAACACTAGTCGTCCTAAGGCTAACCCTAGTCGTTCTAAGGCTAACCCTAGTCGTCCTAATGCTAACCCTAGTCGTCCTAAGGCTAACCCTATCCGTCCAAAGGCTAGCCCTAGTCGTCCTAAGGCTAACCCTAGTCGTCCTAATGCTAACCCTAGGTGTCCTAGCGCTAACCCTAGTTGTATTAGCGCTTACCCTCGTCGTCCTAGCGCTAACCCTAGTCGTGCTAACTCTAACCCTAGTCGTCCTACCGCTAACCCTAGTAGTATTAGCGCTAGCCCTAGTCGTCCTAACGCTAACCCTAGTCATCCTGGCACTAACCCTAGTCGTCCTAGTGCAAACCTAGTCGTCCTAGAGCTAACCCTAGTCCTAGCGCTAAACCTAGTCGTCCAAAGGCAAACCCTAGTCGTATTAACGCCAACGGTAGTCGTCCTAGCGCTTATCCTAGTCATTCTAGCGCTAACCCTAGTCGTTCTAGCGCTAACCCTAGCCGTCCTACCGCTAACCCTCGTCATCCTAAGGCTAACCCTAGTCGTCCTAACGCTAACTCTAGTCGTCCTAACGCTAACATTAGTCGTCCTAGTGCTAACCCTAGTCGCCCTAACGCTAACCCTAGTCGTCCTAAGGCTAACCCTAGTCGTCCTAAGGCTAACCCTAGTCGTCGTAAGGCTAACCCTAGTCGTCCTAACGCTAATCCTAGTCGTCCTAAGGCTACCCCTAGTTGTCCCAGCGCTAACGCTAGTCATCCTAACGCTAATTCTAGTCATTCTAGTGCTAACCCTAGTCATCTGAGCGCTATCCCTAGTCATCTTAACGCTAACACTCGCCGTTCTAGCGCTAACCCTAGTCGTCCTAGTGCTAAACCTTGTTGTCCTAGCGCTAACCCTAGTCGTCCTAGCGCTAACCCTAGTCATCCTAACGCTAATCCTAGGAGTTCTAACTCTAACCCTAGTCGTCCTAACGCTAACCCTAGTCATCCTAGTGCTAACCCTAATCGTCCTAGCGCTAACCCTAGTCGTCCTAGTGTTAACCCTAGTCGTTCTAGCGCTAACCCTAGTCGTCCTAAGTCTAACCCTATTCGTCCTAACGCTAAACCTAGTTGTCCTAAGGCTAACCCTAGTCATCCTAACGCTAACCCTAGTCGTCCTAGCGATAACCCTATTCATCGTAAGGCTAACCCTAGTCGTCCTAACGCTAATCCTAGAATTCCTATCGCTAACCCTAGGCATTCTAACTCTAACCCTAGTCGTCCTAGCGCTTACCCTAGTCATCGTTGCTGTAAATCTAGTCATCCTAGCGCTAACCCTAGTTGTCTTAGCGCTAAAATTTGTCATCCTAAGACAAACCCTAGTCATCCTAATGTTAGCTCTAGTCGTCCTAATGCTAACCCTAGTTGTCTTAACGCTAACTCTAGTCGTCCTAAGGCTAACCCTAGCCGTCCTAACGCTAACCCTAGTCATCCTACCGCTAACCCTCGTCGTCCTAACGCTAACCCTAGTCGTTCTAGAGCTAATCCTAGGAGATCTAACTCTAACCCTAGTCGTCCTAACGCTAACCCTAGTCGTCGTAAGGCTAACCCTAGTCATCCTAACGCTAACCCTAGTCGTCCTAGCGATAACCCTATTCGTCGTAATGGTAACCCTAGTCGTCCTAGCGCTAATCCTAGTATTCCTATCGCTAACCCTAGGCGTTCTAACTCTAACCCTAGTCGCCCTAGGGCTAACCCTAGTCGTCCTAATGCTAACTCTAATCGTCCTAAGGCTAACCCTAGTCATCCTACCGCTAACCCTAGTTGTCCTAGCGCTAACCCTAGTCATCCTACCGCTAACCCTCGGCGTCCTAACGCTAACCCTAGTCGTTCTAGAGCTAATCCTAGGAGATCTAACTCTAACCCTAGTCGTCCTAACGCTAACCCTAGTCGTCGTAAGGCTAACCGTAGTCATCCTAACGCTAACCCTAGTCGTCCTAGCGATAACCCTATTCGTCGTAACGGTAACCCTAGTCGTCCTAGCGCTAATCCTAGTATTCCTATCGCTAACCCTAGGCGTTCTAACTCTAACCCTAGTCGTCCTAGCGCTAACCCTAGTCGTCCTAACGTTAACCCTAGTCGTCCTAGCGCTTATCCTAGTCGTCCTAGCGCTAACCCTAGTCGTCCTACCGCTAACACTAGTCGTCCTAAGGCTAACCCTAGTCGTCCTAATGCTAACCCTAGTCGTCCTAAGGCTAACCCTATCCGTCCAAAGGCTAGCCCTAGTCGTCCTAAGGCTAACCCTAGTCGTCCTAATGCTAACCCTAGGTGTCCTAGCGCTAACCCTAGTTGTATTAGCGCTTACCCTCGTCGTCCTAGCGCTAACCCTAGTCGTGCTAACTCTAACCCTAGTCGTCCTACCGCTAACCCTAGTAGTATTAGCGCTAGCCCTAGTCGTCCTAACGCTAACCCTAGTCATCCTGGCACTAACCCTAGTCGTCCTAGTGCAAACCTAGTCGTCCTAGAGCTAACCCTAGTCCTAGCGCTAAACCTGGTCGTCCAAAGGCAAACCCTAGTCGTATTAACGCCAACGGTAGTCGTCCTAGCGCTTATCCTAGTCATTCTAGCGCTAACCCTAGTCGTCCTAGCGCTAACCCTAGCCGTCCTACCGCTAACCCTCGTCATCCTAAGGCTAACCCTAGTCGTCCTAACGCTAACATTAGTCGTCCTAGTGCTAACCCTAGTCGCCCTAACGCTAACCCTAGTCGTCCTAAGGCTAACCCTAGTCGTCCTAAGGCTAACCCTAGTCGTCGTAAGGCTAACCCTAGTCGTCCTAACGCTAATCCTAGTCGTCCTAAGGCTACCCCTAGTTGTCCCAGCGCTAACGCTAGTCATCCTAACGCTAATTCTAGTCATTCTAGTGCTAACCCTAGTCATCTGAGCGCTATCCCTAGTCATCTTAACGCTAACACTCGCCGTTCTAGCGCTAACCCTAGTCGTCCTAGTGCTAAACCTTGTTGTCCTAGCGCTAACCCTAGTCGTCCTAGCGCTAACCCTAGTCATCCTAACGCTAATCCTAGGAGTTCTAACTCTAACCCTAGTCGTCCTAACGCTAACCCTAGTCATCCTAGTGCTAACCCTAATCGTCCTAGCGCTAACCCTAGTCGTCCTAGCGTTAACCCTAGTCGTTCTAGAGCTAACCCTAGTCGTCCTAAGTCTAACCCTATTCGTCCTAACGCTAAACCTAGTTGTCCTAAGGCTAACCCTAGTCATCCTAACGCTAACCCTAGTCGTCCTAGCGATAACCCTATTCATCGTAAGGCTAACCCTAGTCGTCCTAACGCTAATCCTAGAATTCCTATCGCTAACCCTAGGCATTCTAACTCTAACCCTAGTCGTCCTAGAGCTTACCCTAGTCATCGTTGCTGTAAATCTAGTCATCCTAGCGCTAACCCTAGTTGTCTTAGCGCTAAAATTTGTCATCCTAAGACAAACCCTAGTCATCCTAATGTTAGCTCTAGTCGTCCTAATGCTAACCCTAGTTGTCTTAACGCTAACTCTAGTCGTCCTAAGGCTAACCCTAGCCGTCCCAACGGTAACCCTAGTCGACCTAAGGCTAACCCTAGTCGTCCTAACGCTAACCCTAGGTGTCCTAGCGCTAACCCTAGTTGTCCTAGCGCTTACCCTTGTCGTCCTAGCGATAACCCTAGTCGTGCTATCTCTAACCCTAGTCGTCCTACCGCTAACCCTAGTCGTACTAGTGCTAGCCCTAGTTGTCCTAACACTAACCATAGTCGTCCTATCGCTAACCCTAGTGGTCCTAGCGCTAACCCTAGTCGTCCTAATTCTAATCTTAGTCGTCCTAGCGCTATCCCTAGTCATCCTACCACTAACCCTAGATGTCCTAGCGCTAACCCTAGTCGTCCTAGAGCTTTCCCTAGTCGTCCTAACGCTAACCCTAGTCGTTTCAGCGCTAATCCTAGGAGATCTAACTCTAACCCTAGTCATCCTAACCCTAACCCTAGACGTTTTAAGGATAACCCTAGTCGTCCTAAAGCTAACCCTAGTTGTCCTAGCGCTAACCCTAGTCATCCTAGCGCTATCTCTAGGAGTTCCAGCTCTAAACCTAGTCGTTCTAGCGCTAGCCCTAGTAATCCTAGCGCTAACCCTATTCGTCCTAGCGCTAACCCTAGTCGTCCTAACTCTAACCCTAGTTGTCCTAGCGCTTATTCTAGTCGCCCTAGCGCTAACGCTAGTCGTCTTAACTCTAACCCTAGTCGTATTGGTGCTAACACTAGTCGTCCTAACGCTAACCCTAGTCATCCTATCGCTAACCCTAGTCGATGTAGCGCTAACCCTAGTTGTCTTAATGCTAACTCCAATCGTCCTAAGGCTAACCCTAGTCATCCGACAGCTAACCCTCGTCATCCTAGCGCTAACCCTAGTCGTCCTAGCGCTAACCCTCGTCATCCTAACGCTAACCCTAGTCGTTGTAGAGCTAATCCAAGGAGATCTAACTCTAACCCTAGTCGTCCTAATGCTAACCCTAGTCGTCGCAAGGCTAACCCTAGTCGTCCTAACGCTAACCCTAGTTGTCCTAACTCTAACCCTAGTCATCCTAGCGCTAACTCTAGGAGTTCCAGCTCTAAACCTAGTCGTCCTAGCGCTAACCCTAGTCGTCCTAACTCTAACCCTAGTCATCCTACCGCTAACATTAGTTGTCCAACACTAACCCTAGTTGTCCTAGCGCTAACCCTAGTCATCCTAGCGCTAACCCTAGTTGTTCTAGCGCTAACCCTAGTCGTCCTAGCGCTTTCCCTAGTCGCCCTAACGCTGACCCTATTGTCCTAACGCTAACCCTAGTCATCCTAACGCTAACCCTAGTCGTCCTAAGTCTAACCCTAGCCGTCCTAACGCTAACCCTAGTCGTCCTAAGACTAACCCTAGTCGTCCTAAGGCTAACCCTAGGTGTCCTAGCGCTAACCCTAGTTGTCATAGCGCTTATTCTAGTCGTCCTAGCGCTAACCCTAGTCGTCTTAACTCTAACCCTAGTTGTGCTAGCGCTAACCCTAGTCGTTCTAGCGCTTACCCTAGTCGTCCCAGCGCTAACCCTAGTCGTGATAACTATAACCCTAGTCGTCCTATCGCTAACCCTAGTCGTACTAGCGCTAACCCTAGTCGTCCTAGCGCTAACCCTAGTCGTCCTAATGCTAACCCTAATCTTCCTACAGCTAAACCTAGTCATCCTAGCGCTAACCCTATTCGTCCTAACTCTAACCCTAGTCGTCCTAATGCTAACCCTAGTCGTGGTAAGGCTAACCCTAGTCGTCCTAATGCTAAACCTAGTTGTCCTAGCTCTAACCCTAGTCGTCCTAGCGCTAACCCTAGTCGTTCTAGCGCTAACCCTAGTCGTCCTAGCGCTAAAACTAGTCGCCCTAACACTGACCCTATTGTCCTAACGTTAACCCTAGTCGTCCTAACGCTCACCCTAGTCATCTTAACGCTAACCCAAGTTGTCCTAGCGCTTCTTAACGTCGCTCTAGCGCTAACCCTAGTCGTCTTAACGCTAACCCTAGTCATACTAGCGCTAATCCTAGTCGTCCTAGCGCTAACACTAGTTGTCCTAGTGCTAACCCTAGTCGTCCTAGCTATAGCCCTAGTCATCCTACTGCTAATCCTAGTCGCACTAGCGCTAAGCCTAGTCATCCTATCGCTAACCCTAGTTGTCCTAATGCTAGCTCTAATCGTCCTAAGGCTAACCCTAGTCATCCTGCCGCTAACCCTAGTTGTCCTAGCGCTAACCCTCGTCGTCCTAACGCTAACCCTAGTCGTTCTAGAGCTAATCCTAGGAGATCTAACTATAACCCTAGTTGTCCTAACGCTATCCCTAGTTATCCTAATGCTAACCCTAGTCATCCTAGCGCTAACTCTAGGAGTACCAGCTCTAAACCTAGTCGTCATAGCGCTAACCCTAGTCGTTCTAGTGCTAACCCTATTCGTCCTAATGCTAACCCTAATCGTCCTAACTCTAACGCTAGTCATCCTACCGCTAACCCTAGTTGTCCAACACTAACTCTAGTTGTCCTAGCGCTAACCCTAGTCATCCTACAGCTAACTCTAGTCGTTCTAGCGCTAACCGTAGTCGTCCTAGCGCTAACCCTAGTCGTCCTAATGCTAACCCTACTCATCCTAAGGCTAACCCTAGTCATCCTACAGCTAACCCTAGTTGTCCTAGCGCTAACCCTAGTCGTCCTAGCGCTAGCCCTAGTCGTCCTAACGCTAACCCTAGTCGTTCTAGCGCTAATCCTAGAAGTTCTAACTCTGACCCTAGTCGTCCTAACGCTAACTCTAGTCATCGTAAGGCTAACCCTAGTCGTCCTAACGCTAACCCTAGTTGTCCTAGCGCTAACCCTAGTCATCCTAGCGCTAAACCTAGTCGTTCTAGTGCTAACCCTAGTCGTCCTAGCGCTAACCCTAGTCGCCCTAACGCTCACCCTATTATCCTAACGTTAACCCTAGTCGTCCTAACGCTAACCCTAGTCATCTTAGTGCTAACCCTAGTTGTCCTAGCGCTTATTCTAGTCACCCTAGCGCTAACCCTAGTCATCTTATTGCTAACCCTAGTAGTACTAGCGCTATCCTTAGTCGTCCTAGCGCTTACCCTAGTCGTCCTAGCGCTAACCCTAGTCATACTAGCGCTAACCCTAGTCGACCTAACGCTAACCCTAGTGATCCTATCGCTAACCCTAGTCACCCTAGGGCTAACCCTAGTCGTCCTAATGCTAACTCTAATCATCCTAAGGCTAACCCTAGTCATCCTACCGCTAACCCTAGTTGTCCTAGCGCTAACCCTAGTCGTCCTAGCGCTAACCCTCGTCGTCCTAACTCTAACCCTAGTTGTCCTAGCGCTTATTCTAGTCGCCCTAGCGCTAACCCTAGTGGTCTTAACTCTAACCCTAGTCGTATTGGTGCTAACACTAGTCGTCCTAACGCTAACCCTAGTCATCCTATCGCTAACCCTAGTCGCCGTAGCGCTAACCCTAGTCGTCTTAATGCTAACTATAATCGTCCTAAGGCTAACCCTAGTCATCCTACAGCTAACCCTAGTTGTCCTAGCGCTAACCCTAGTCGTTCTAGCGCTAACCCTAGTCGTTCTAGAGCTATTCCTAGGAGATCTAAATCTAACCCTAGTCGTCCTAACGCTAACCCTAGTCGTCGTAAGGCTAACCCTGGTCGTCCTAACGCTAACCCTAGTTGTCCGAACGCTAACCCTAGTCATCCTAGCGCTAACTCTAGGAGTTCCAGCTCTAAACCTAGTCGTCCTAGCGCTAACCCTAGTCGTCCTAGCGCTAACCCTATTCGTACTAGCGCTAACCCTAGTCGTCCTAACTCTAACCCTAGTCATCCTACCGCTAACCCTAGTTGTCCAACACTAACTCTAGTTGTCCTAGCGCTAACCCTAGTCGTCCTGGAGCTAACCCTAGTCGTTCTAGCACTAACTGTAGTCGTCCTAGCGCTAACCCTAGTCACCGTAACGCTGACCCTATTGTCCTAACGCTGACCCTATTGTCCTAACGCTGACCCTATTGTCCTAACGCTAACCCTAGTCGTCCTAACGCTAACCCTAGTCTTCCTAGCGCTTATTCTAGTCGTCCTAGCGCTAACCCTAGTCGTTTTAACTCTAACCCTAGTCGTGCTAGCTCTAACCCTAGTCGTTCTAGCGCTTACCCTAGTCGTCCTAGCGCTAACCCTAGTCCTGCTAACTATAACCCTAGTCGTCCTACCGCTAACCCTAGTCGTGCTAGCGCTAACCCTAGTCGTCCTAATGCTAACCCTAATCGTCCTAAAGCTAACCCTAGTCATCCTACAGCTAACCCTAGTTGTCCTAGCGCTAACCCTAGTCGTTCTAGCACTAATCTTAGAAGTTCTAACTCTAACCCTAGTCGTCCTAACGCTAAACCTATTCGTCGTAAGGCTAACCCTATTAGTCCTAACGCTAACCCTAGTTGTCCTAGCGCTAACCCTAGTCGTCCTAGCGCTAACCCTAGTCGTTCTAGCGCTAACCCTAGTCGTCCTAGCGCCAACCCTAGTCGCCCTAACGCTGACACTATTGTCCTCACGTTAACCCTAGTCGTGCTAACGCTAACACTAGTCATCTTAAAGCTAACCTTAGTTGTCCTAGCGCTTATTCTAGTCGCCCTAGCGCTAACCCTAGTTGTCTTAATGCTAACCCCAGTCGTACTAGCGCTAACCTTAGTCGTCCTAGCGCTTACCCTAGTCGTCCTAGCGCTAACCCTAGTCGTACTATCGCTAAGCCCAGTCGACCCAACGCTAACCGTAGTCATCCTATCGCTAACCCTAATCGCCCTAGGGCTAACCCTAGTCGTCCTAATGCTAACTCTAATCGTCCTAAGGCTAACCCTAGTCATCCTACCGCTAACCCTAGTTGTCCTAGTTCTAACCCTAGTCATCCCAGCGCTAACCCTCGTCGTCCTAACGCTAACCCTAGTCGTTGTAGAGCTAATCCAAGGAGATCTAACTCTAACCCTAGTTGTCCTAACGCTAACCCTAGTTGTCCTAACGCTAACTCTAGTCATCCTAGCGCTAACTCTAGGAATTCCAGCTCTAAACCTAGTTGTCCTAGCGCTAACCCTAGTCATCCTAGCTCTAACCCTATTCGTCCTAGCGCTAATTCAAGTCATCTTAACTCTAACCCTAGTCGTCCTACCGCTAACCCTACTTGTCCAACACTAACCCTAGTTGTCTTAGCGCTAAACCTAGTTGTCCTAGCGCTAACCCTAGTTGTTCTAGCGCTAACCCTAGTCATCCTAGCGCTTTCCCTAGTCGCCCTAATGCTGACCCTATTGTCCTAACGCTTACCCTAGTCGTTCTAACGCTAACTCTAGTCGTCCTAATGCTAACCCTAGTTGTCATAGCGCTTATTCTAGTCGTCCTAGCGCTAACCCTAGTCGTGCTAGCGCTAACCCTAGTCGTTCTAGCGCTTACCCAAGTCGTCCTAGCACTAACCCTATTTGTCCTAACGCTAACCCTAGTCATCCCATCGCTAACCCTAGTCGTCATAGAGCTAACCCTAGTCGTCCTAATGCTAACCCTAATCGTCCTAAGGCTAACCCTAGTAATCCCACAGCTAACCCTAGTTGTCCTAGCGCTAACCCTAGTCGTCCTATCGCTAACCCTAGTCGTCCTAAGGCTAACCCTAGTCGTGGTAAGGCTAACCCTAGTCGTCCTAAAGCTAACCATAGTAGTCCTAGCGCTAACCCTAGTCGTCCTAGCACTAACCCTAGTCATTCTAGCGCTAACCCTAGTCGTCCTAGCGCTAACCCTAGTCGCCCTAACGCTGACCCTATTGCCCTAACGTTAACCCTAGTCGTCCTAACTCTAACCCTAGTCATCATAACGCTAACCCTAGTTGTCGTAGCACTTAATCTAGTCGCCCTAGCGCTAACCCTAGTCGTCTTAACGCTAACCCTAGACGTACTAGCGCTAACGATAGTCGTCCAAGCGCTTACCCTAGTCGTCCTAGTGCTTACCCTATTCGTCCTAGCGCTAACCCTAGTTGTCCTAGCTATAACCCTAGTCGTCCTACCGCTAATCCTAGTCGTACTAGCGCTAACCCTAGTCGACCTAACGCTAACCCTAGTCATCCTATCGCTAACCCTAATCGCCCTAGGGTTAACCCTAGTCGTCCTAATACTAACCCTAATCGTCCTAAGGCTAACCCTAGTCATCCTACCACTAACCAAAGTTGTCGTAGCGCTAACCCTAGTCGTCCTAGCGCTAACCCTCGTCGTCCTAACGCTAAACCTAGTCGTTGTAGTGCTAATCCAAGGAGATCTAACTCTAACCCTAGCCCTAACTCTAACGCTAGTCGTCGAAAGGCTAACCCTAGTCGTCCTAACGCTAACCCTAGTGGTTCTAATGCTAACCCTAGTCATCCTAGCGCTAACTCTAGGAGTTCCATCTCTAAACCTAGTCGTCCTAGCGCTAACCCTAGTCGTCCTAGCGCTAACCCTATTCATCCTGGGGCTAATCCTAGTCATCCTAGCACTTTCCCTAGTCGCCCTAATGCTGACCCTATTGTCCTAACGTTAACGCTAGTCGTCCTGACGCTAACCCTAGTCATCTTAACGCTAACCCTAGTTGTCCTAGCGGTTATTCTAGTCACCCTAACGCTAACCCTAGTCGACTTAATGCTAACTCTAGTCGTACTAGCGCTTACCTTAGTCATCCTAGCGCTTACCCCAGTCGACCTAACGCTAACCCTAGTCAACCTATCGCTAACTATAGTCGTCCTAGGGCTAATCCTAGTCGTCCTATTGCTAACTCTAATCGTTCTAAGGCTAACCCTAGTCATCCTACCGCTAACCCTAGTTGTCCTAGCGCTAACCATAGTCGTCCTAGCGCTAACCCTAGTTGTTCTAGCGCTAACCCTAGTCATCCTAGCGCTTTCCCTAGTCGCCCTAACGCTGACTCTATTGTCCTAAGGCTAACCCTAGTCGTCCTAACGCTGACCCTAGTTGTCATAGCGCTTATTCTAGTCGTCCTAGCGCTAACCTTAATCGTCTTAACTCTAACCCTAGTCGTGCTAGAGCTAACACTAGTCGTTCTAGCGCTTACCCTAGTCGTCCTAGCGCTAACTCTATTCATCCTAACGCTAACCCTAGTCATCATATCGCTAACCCTAGTTGTCCTATCGCTAACCCTAGTCGTCCTAGCGCTAACCCTAGTCATCCTAATGCTAACCCTAATCGTCCTAAGGCTAACCCTAGTAATCCCACAGCTAACCCTAGTTGTCCTAGCGCTAACCCTAGTCATCCTAGCGCTAACCCTAGTCGTCCTAACGCTAACCCTAGTCGTGGTAAGGCTAATCCTAGTCGTCCTAACTCTAACCCAAGTTGTCCTAGCGCTAACTCTAGTCATCCTAGCACTAACCCTAGTCATTCTAGCGCTAACCCTAGTCATATAAACGCTAACCCTAGTTGTCCTAGCGCTTATTCTAGTCGCCCTAGCGCTAACCCTAGTCGTCTTAACGCTAACCCTAGTCGTACTAGCGCTAACCCTAGTCATCCTAACGCTTACCCTAGTCGTCCTAGCGCTAACCCTAGTCGTCCTAGCTATAACTCTAGTCGTCCTACCGCTAATCCTAGTCGTACTAACGCTAACCCTAGTCGACCTAACGCTAACCCTAGTCGTCCTATCGCTAACCCTAGTCGTCCTAACGCTAACCCTAGTTGTCATAGCGCTTATTCTAGTCGTCCTAGTGCTAACCCTAGTCGAGCTAGCGCTAACCCTAGTCGTTCTAGCGCTTACCCAAGTCGTCCTAGCACTAACCCTATTTGTCCTAACGCTAACCCTAGTCGTCCCATCGCTAACCCTAGTCGTCATAGCGCTAACCCTAGTCGTCCTAATGCTAACCCTAATCGTCCTAAGGCTAACTCTAGTAATCCCACAGCTAACCCTAGTTGTCCTAGCGCTAACCCTAGTCGTCCTATCGCTAACCCTAGTCGTCCTAAGGCTAACCCTAGTCGTGGTAAGGCTAACCCTAGTCGTCCTAACGCTAACCATAGTAGTCCTAGCGCTAACCCTAGTCATCCTAGCACTAACCCTAGTCATTCTAGCGCTAACCCTAGTCGTCCTAGCGCTAACCCTAGTCGCCCTAACGCTGACCCTATTGCCCTAACGTTAACCCTAGTCGTCCTAACTCTAACCCTAGTCATCATAACGCTAACCCTAGTTGTCATAGCGCTTAATCTAGTCGCCCTAGCGCTAACCCTAGTCGTCTTAACGCTAACCCTAGACGTACTAGCGCTAACGATAGTCGTCCAAGCGCTTACCCTAGTCGTCCTAGTGCTTACCCTATTCGTCCTAGCGCTAACCCTAGTTGTCCTAGCTATAACCCTAGTCGTCCTACCGCTAATCCTAGTCGTACTAGCGCTAACCCTAGTCGACCTAACGCTAACCCTAGTCATCCTATCGCTAACCCTAATCGCCCTAGGGCTAACCCTAGTCGTCCTAATACTAACCCTAATCGTCCTAAGGCTAACCCTAGTCATCCTACCACTAACCAAAGTTGTCCTAGCGCTAACCCTAGTCGTCCTAGCGCTAACCCTCGTCGTCCTAACGCTAAACCTAGTCGTTGTAGTGCTAATCCAAGGAGGTCTAACTCTAACCCTAGTCCTAACTCTAACCCTAGTCGTCGAAAGGCTAACCCTAGTCGTCCTAACGCTAACCCTAGTGGTCCTAATGCTAACCCTAGTCATCCTAGCGCTAACTCTAGGAGTTCCATCTCTAAACCTAGTCGTCCTAGCGCTAACTCTAGTCGTCCTAGCGCTAACCCTATTCATCCTGGGGCTAATCCTAGTCATCCTAGCACTTTCCCTAGTCGCCCTAATGCTGACCCTATTGTCCTAACGTTAACCCTAGTCGTCCTAACGCTAACCCTAGTCATCTTAACGCTAACCCTAGTTGTCCTAGCGGTTATTCTAGTCACCCTAACGCTAACCCTAGTCGACTTAATGCTAACTCTAGTCGTACTAGCGCTTACCTTAGTCATCCTAGCGCTTACCCCAGTCGACCTAACGCTAACCCTAGTCAACCTATCGCTAACCCTAGTCGCCCTAGGGCTAATCCTAGTCGTCCTATTGCTAACTCTAATCGTTCTAAGGCTAACCCTAGTCATCCTACCGCTAACCCTAGTTGTCCTAGCGCTAACCATAGTCGTCCTAGCGCTAACCCTAGTTGTTCTAGCGCTAACCCTAGTCATCCTAGCGCTTTCCCTAGTCGCCCTAACGCTGACTCTATTGTCCTAAGGCTAACCCTAGTCGTCCTAACGCTAACCCTAGTCGTCCTAACGCTGACCCTAGTTGTCATAGCGCTTATTCTAGTCGTCCTAGCGCTAACCTTAATCGTCTTAACTCTAACCCTAGTCGTGTTAGAGCTAACATTAGTCGTTCTAGCGCTTACCCTAGTCGTCCTAGCGCTAACTCTATTCATCCTAACGCTAACCCTAGTCATCCTATCGCTAACCCTAGTTGTCCTATCGCTAACCCTAGTCGTCCTAGCGCTAACCCTAGTCATCCTAATGCTAACCCTAATCGTCCTAAGGCTAACCCTAGTAATCCCACAGCTAACCCTAGTTGTCCTAGCGCTAACCCTAGTCATCCTAGCGCTAACCCTAGTCGTCCTAACGCTAACCCTAGTCGTGGTAAGGCTAATCCTAGTCGTCCTAACTCTAACCCAAGTTGTCCTAGCGCTAACTCTAGTCATCCTAGCACTAACCCTAGTCATTCTAGCGCTAACCCTAGTCATATTAACGCTAACCCTAGTTGTCCTAGCGCTTATTCTAGTCGCCCTAGCGCTAACCCTAGTCGTCTTAACGCTAACCCTAGTCGTACTAGCGCTAACCCTAGTCATCCTAACGCTTACCCTAGTCGTCCTAGCGCTAACCCTAGTCATCCTAGCTATAACTCTAGTCGTCCTACCGCTAATCCTAGTCGTACTAGCGCTAACCCTAGTCGACCTAACGCTAACGCTAGTCGTCCTATCGCTAACCCTAGTCGTCCTATCGCTAACCCTAGTCATCCTATCGCTAACCCTAGTCATCTTAATGCTAACCCTAATCGTCCTAAGGCTAACCCTAGTAATCCTACAGCTAACCCTAGTTGTCCTAGCGCTAACCCTAGTCATCCTAGTGCTAACCCTAGTTGTCCTAGCGCTAATCCTAGTTGACCTAACGCTAACCCTAGTCATCCTATCGCTAACCCTAGTCGCCCTAGGGCTAACCCTAGTCGTCTTAATGCTAACCCTAGTCGTTGTAGAGCTAATCCAAGGAGATCTAACTCTAACCCTAGTCATCCTAATGCTAACCCTAGTCGTCGTAAGGCTAACCCTAGTCGTCCTAACGCTAGCCCTAGTTGTCCTAATGCTGACCCTAGTCATCCTAGCGCTAACTCTAGGAGATCCAGCTCTAAACCTAGTCGTCCTAGCGCTAACCCTATTCATCCTAGCGCTAATCCTAGTCGTCCTAACTCTAACCCTAGTCATCCTACCGCTAACCCTAGTTGTCCAACACTATCCCTAGTTGTCCTAGCGCTAACCCTAGTCGTCCTAGCACTTTCCCTAGTCGCCCTAACGCTGACCCTATTGTCCTAACGCTAATCCTAGTCGTCCTAACGCTAACCCTAGTCATCCTAACGCTAACCCTAGCTGTCATAGCGCTTATTCTAGTCATCCTAGCGCTAACACTTGTCGTCCTAGCGCTAACCCTAGTCGTCTTAACGCTAACCCTATCGTCCTAACAATAACCTTAGTCGACCTAACACTAACCCTAGTCGTCCTAGAGCTAACTAGTGTTGAGCCACCCCCGTAGTGCTCGAGTTCGGTTCGGTTCATCGAACACCCGTATGTTCGCCGAACTGTTCGTCGAACTGTTCGTCGAACACCTTCGAACACCGTTAAAACCAATGACAGGCAAACAAAAACACATAGAAACACATAGAAAACACCTTCAAAGGTGTCCAAAAGTTGACAAACTGCTCAGAAGACACAACTAACACATGGAAAAGTGACAAATACATGCGAAAAGAAAAGAGGTGGAGGAGTAAAAGGAGGGGGAGACACAGATATAGGCATGTCATGCCCTTCTAAAACCAAAAAAGTGCGAAGCCGACACGGCCAGTCTGTTCCTGCCCGTGCGACCTCCGTGTCGCCGGGTTTGTGCCAGAGCTGCGGTGGACCCTGACGGCCAGCCCCCCTCTCCCAATACTGGTGCCTGTCCCCTAGTGGGTCGAGTGAGCCCCCCTGCGGTGGAGGCAGTTCTAATCTTTTTAATTTAAATTGTCTCTCTAATTTGAATGAGTACACTTTAAATCCTTTTACAAAGATCTATTGGAGGGCAAGTCTCATGCCAGCAGCCGCGGTAATTCAAGCTCTAGTAGCGTCCACTAAAGCTGCTGCAGTTAAAAAGCTTTTATAAGGATCGAACTTGGCGGTCCACCGCAAGGCGTCCTACCGCCAGTCCCAGCCCCTGTGCCTTGGAGTGCCTCCCCAATGCTCTTCACTGAGTGTCCCGGGGGCCCGAACCATTTCCTTTGAAAAAATTAAGTGTCCATAATACAGGTGGTGGAGCTTACTTAACAGCTGGGATAATCCGCTGACTAGCAGACACTGCTACTAGGCACAAAGTATTTCCTGGGCTAGATGCAGTTAAAAATTTGTAATTAGATACTCTCGTTGGATGCTGAGAAAGCATTCTATAGAGTCTCCTGGCACGCCATATATTATTCTCTTAAAAATCTTGGGGTAGGGGTCTAGGGGACCCTTTTATAGGCAAAATCATGGCCCTGTATCGCAATACGTCACCTAGGCTGAAGATAAATGGAACATTTTCATCACCTTTCATAATCACCAATGGGACAAGGCAGGGATGTCCTCTTTCCCCTTTCTTATACATCCAAGTGATGGAGCACCTGCTCTCATCAATTCGCCATAACCCCAATATTAGGTGGATTGAGGTGGGTGGCACCGAGTACAAGTGCTCTGCATTTGCTGATGATGTCCTAGTATATATCACTCAATCACATATATCCATCCCTGCTGTTATGGCTGAAATAGATCACTTTGTTACATGGTCAAATTTTAAAATCAATGCAGCGAAGTCTGAGGCCCTCGATGTCTCCCTCCCCAAATCCATACAGGATTCCATCCAGTCCAACTTTCCCTTTGCCTGGCCCTCGCAGGGTATCAAATACTTAGGAATTTGCATTCATAGAGACCTGTCCCGTCTATGTTATCTTAATTTTGTGCCCTTTATTGAACAATCCCATACAGACCACGGTTGGCAAGTTAGAACTGTAAGATTCACTACGTGAACCACTGGTGTTTTGTGGAAAAGCACATGTACACTGTGTTCCAAATTATTATGCAAAAAGTGTTTAGGAGAGATAAGGTAAGAATTTTTTTGTTTGTCAGTTAAACTCATTGATGGTGATGTGTGTCAGGGCTCTTTATATCACTGTGAGCAATTGCAGACACCTGTGCTAATTAGTTTGGCAGGTGTGTCCAATGAAAGTCAAGACTACTTAAGAAGGCTGTCCCACATTATTAAGCAGCCTACATTTTCTGCCAAAATGGGAAAGAAAAAGGATGTGTCGGCTGCTGAGAAGAATAAATTGTGGAGTGTTTAGGTCAAGGCATGACTGCAATCAACATTGCCAAGACACTTCATCCTGATCATCGCACAATCAAGAAGTATGTAGCTGATTCACAGTACACACGTGTGCGTGCTGATAAGGGAAAATTGAGGACTCTTTCCTACAGGCAATTACGTCAGGTTAAAAGAGCAGCGGCAAAAGAGCCTTGTCATAGCAGCAGACAAGTTTTTGAAGCTGCTGGTGCCTCCAACGTCCCCCGAACAACAAGATGCAGGGTCCTTCAGAGGTTTGCAGCTGTGCGTAAGCCATCCTGTCGACCTCCTCTATCCACTGTACACAAGCAGAAACGGCTCCAGTGGGCCAAACAATACATGAAGACTGACTTCAAAACTGTTTTGTTCACCGATGAGTGCTGTGCAACGCTCGATGGTCCAGATGGATGGAGTGGAGGATGGCTGGTTGATGGACACCCCATGCAAACACGGCTATGGCGCCAACAAGGAGGAGGTGGAGTAATGTTTTGGGCTGGAATCATGGGGAGAGAGATTGTCGGCCCCTTTAGGATCCCTGAAAGGGTAAAGATGAACTCCATAATGTATGTGGAGTTTCTCAAACAGCACTTCCTGCCATGGTTCAAGAAGAAGAACCGTGTATTCCGCAGCAAGATCATTTTCATGCATGATAATGCACCGTCTCATGCTGCACATAACACATCTGCATCTCTGGCTGATATGGGCATAAAAGGGGACAAACTTATGGTGTGACCCCCATGCTCCCCTGACCTCAACCCCATTGAGAACCTCTGGAGCATCATCAAAAGGAGTGTCTATGATGGCGGGAGGCAGTTCACATCTAAGCAACAGCTCTGGGAGGGTATTCTGTCCTCATGCAAAACAATTGAAGCAGAAACCATCCAAAACCTGACAAATTCAATGGACGAGAGAGTTCAGAAGCTCCTTTCCAACAAGGGGTCCTATGTGCAAATGTAACATCACCTAGAATAAAGTTTTGAGTTGAAAACTGTTTGATTTCAGTTTCTAACAACCTGCTAATGCTTATAATTTCAAAAATGACCATTTTTTTGTTCTTTATTAAAATGAAAAGGTAGATCGAAGAGTGTGGGGGATCTAAGAGTGTGGCAACCCAGTAGTCAGGATTATTTCGAATTCTGACAATCTGAGGGTCATGTTGCAGGTAGTGCAGCAAGAAGGCACTCATGTGTCTTGCGCATCTAGGAGCCCCAAAATTATTTTCCGGGCTAGATGCAGCTAAAAATTATTATTAATTTGAAAGCTGGTGGAGCTTAGCATAGATGGCCTAATAGAATCAGTACTGCAAACTGCTACAAGACCCAAATTATTTTCCAGCCAAGATACAGATAAACATGATTAGTAATTTTAAATCTGGTGGAGTTTAGTATAGAGGGACTAATTGAATCAGTACTGCACACTGCTACAAGGCCCAAATTATTTTCCAGCCAATATACAGATAAACATGATTAGCAATTTTAAATCTGGTGGAGTTTAGTATAGATGGCCTAATAGAATCAGTACTGCACACTGCTGCAAGGCCCAAATTGTTTTCCAGCCAAGATACAGATAAACATGATTAGTAGTTTGAAAGCTTAAAATGGTTGGTGAGGTGATTTTAACAAATCATCAAGCTTTTACTCTCCCCAGGATGACACAAGGGTAGAAAAGTCATTTCGGATCAATGATTTGTTCATCTTTATGAACGTGAGTCTGTCTACATTATCAGTGGAGAGCTGCGTGCGCTTATCTGTCAGCACACCACCAGCAGTGCTGAACACACGTTCAGACAGAACGCTGGCTGCGGGGCATGACAAGATCTCCAAGGCGTAAGTGCGAGCTCAGGCCATTTATCCAGATTGGAAGCCCAAAAAGAGCAAGGGTGCAGTGACACAGTCATGGCTTCAATGTTTACTTGGAGATACTCCTGCACCATCGTCTCTAGGCGTTGACTATGTGTCAGACTTCTTGTCTCCTGTGGCCTTGCAAAGGATGGGCTAAAAAAGTGGTGAAATGATTCCGCAAAATTGATGTTACCAGCAGATACTGTGTTTCTGTTACGTTTTGAGTGCTGAACAATCGACGGTCCCACAGTTGGCAAGTTGGAACTGTGAGATTCACTACGTGCACCACTAGTGTTTTGTGGAAAGCACATGTAAGATTCTGCAACAGTCTCTGCTGATACTCCTGCATGCGTGCATCTCTTTCTATGGCAGGAATAATTTCTGCAAATTTAATTTTGTACCGGGGATCTAAGAGTGTGGTAACCCAGTAGTCAGGACTATATCTAATTCTCACAATTCGAGGGTCATGTTGCAGGTAGTGCAGCAAGAAGTCACTCATGTGTCTTGCGCATCCAGGAGCACCAAGTCCCTGTTGTGTTGGTGGTGAGGTAACAATCATGCTTCCTTTCCCTGCCCTCTCCCCCCAACCTCGCACAACAGAAATGTGATCAAGGTCTCCCTCATCTGATGAGTCTTCCATCAGTTCGTCCTCCACTTCTTCCTCGGCTCCTGCACCTTCGTCACTAGTTTGGCTGCTACCATGCGCCCTGGTAAAACCATCTCCCCCACCCTCACATGCCTGCCGCCTTGGTGCTGCCGACCGTCTGGACCTTGCAGATGTTAGCCCTTCCGCATACAACTCCTCCTCCTCTACTTCCTCCACCTCCTCTTGTGCCACCACGTGACTCCGAATTCTGTTTCACATGTGCTCCAGCATGTAAATCACCGGAATAGTCATGCTGATAATGGCATCGTCAGCACTAAACATCTTCGTCGCCATTTCAAAACTGTGCAGAAGGGTGCATAGGTCCCTGATCTGAGACCACTCCTCCAGCGTGATTTGCCCCACCTCTGGATCTCATTGGCCCAGTCTATACGTCAGAACGTATTGCACCAGGGCTTGTCGGTGCTGCCACAGTCGCTGCAACATGTGCAGAGTTGAATTCCACTGGGTAGGCAAATTGCATTTTAGCCGGTGAAGTGGCAGGCCCAACGACTTCTGTAGAGATGTAAGTCGCTGAGCTGCGTGATGCAAACGGCGGAAGTGAGCACACAGCGACCGTGCCCTCTGCAGAAGGCCATCTAGTCCGGGATAGTGGGCTAAAAATTGCTGGACAACCAGGTTCAACATGTGAGCCATACAAGGCACGTGTGTGACATTGCCCCGGTGAAGAGCCGCACCCAGGTTTGCAGCATTGTCGCACACGGCCTTCCCTGGTTTCAGGTCCAGTTGAGACAACCATTCATGAAACTGGTTCTCCAGAGCTGACCACAACTCCTCAGCTGTGTGACTCACATTTCCCTGACATTTCAAAGTAAAAACCGCCTGATGACATTGAGCCCTGCTGCCAGCATAGTAAGGAGGTGTGCAGGATCCCTTCTGCACAGTTAGAAAGCTTGTGGCATGACCAGACAGGCTTTGGGTGCAGGTCTAGGACCGAGAGGAGGTTGAGGAGGCAGAAGCAGTGGAGGAACTTTGAGATAAAGAGGATTGGCGCACAACTCGTGGGGACGGCAAGACTTGGACAGCAGCCCCTTGCCCTGCTGTCACCATAGATACCCAGTGCCCAGTCAGCGACATGTAACGTCCCTATCCATGCCTACTCGTCCAAGTGTCTGTGGTGAAATGCACCCTGTCACACACAGAGTTTCTCAAAGAAGCGGTGATGTTGTGTGCGACATGCTGGTGGAGCGCAGGCACACCTTTCTTTGAGAAGTAGTGCCGACTGGGCATCTGGTACTGGGGCACTGCGACGGACATAAGGTCTCGAAAATCCTCTGTGTCCACCAGGCGGAAAGGCAGCATTTCTGTAGCCAAGAGTTTGCAGATGGTGAAATTCAACCTCTTAGCTTTCTCATGGCTAGGAGGAAATGGACTTTTACTTGTCCACATCTGAGGGACCGAGGGCTGCCTGTTGTTCTCAGACGGGGTTGAGAAGGGTGTCCCCGGCAAACTGCCGGTCTGTGAGGAAGATGCAGGCAGACATGTTAGGTTGCCTTGATCCAAAGTTGGTGCTATCGATGTCAGACAGCGCTGAACACCAGCTGGTGTTTCCACCTCCAAAGAAAATAATGACCTGCCAATCACGCCGGCTGTTGCGAGTAAAGAGGTGGCAGGTCTGCGTCCCAAAACAGGTGTGACTGCTGTCCCCCCAGTCACAGAGGATGAAGAGGCCGCGGATGCACAAGATGTGGCAGACGGTGGCTGGCCCGGCCGGCTTGGCCGCACTGTAGCACAGTGAGCTTCTCACTGCAACTTATGCTTCATATCCATGTGCCGGTTCATGCATGAAGTACTCAAACTATGTATTTTTTGGCCTCTACTTAGCTTTTGCTGACAAATGTTACAGATAACACGAGTTGGGTCATCCTTATCGATCTGAAAAAATGCCCAGGCTATGCAAGGCTTAGCACCCATGCGACCTGAAGAGCCACCACGACTTGTGGTCAGAGGCAGAGTTGTGTTTGAGGATGCAGTTGTTGACGTGCTTCCAGTACTACGTCTCTGTCCAGGAAGGTGCAACCTGACCTCTTCGTCACTAGCATTCTCCTCCACCTCCTCTGCTGACCTCATCGACTGGCTGACTGTGGGTTGACAGGAAGTGGGATCTCCAACCTCGTCATCATCACCCTGTGTGTTATCACACCCGTTGTCCTCAGAGCCAACCTCTTCCTGCCCTGACAAAAAACTAAAGTTGTCGCTCCAATCAGGTATTTGAGTCTCATCATCGTCTTCCTCATTGTCTAAACCAACAGGAGTTACAGTTTGGGAACGAGGGTCTACATTATGGTCAGAACCTTCTGCGTCTGGTCCTGGATCCGACTCATAAAGATTCTGGGCATCAGTGCAGATCATTTCCGCGTCTGGATTCACAGAAGCTCTGGAGCCGACCTCTGATTCCTAGGCTATAGTATGAGCAAACAGCTCTGCAGACTCAACCATCTGTTCTACCCCATACTCAAACGGGCAGCTGGAGACTTGGGAGCTGTGAGGAAGCAAGTGCGATTGGGGTGACACCTCTGAGGACTGGAGTATTTGTGATGTTGAAGTTGAGGTGGAGGAGAGCCCACTTAAAGGAGCACTTGATATCCGTTGAAGCACCTGCTGTTTTTGTGCCTCATCTGGAATTTGTAGCGATTGGCGTAGCCGTAAGAAAGGGATTTTATCACATTGTCCGCTAAAAGAAGTAGACATCTTAGTTTGGCTGGAAGATGGTCTTTCTTCTGCAGATGTTACTGTTGCTTTAACACCTACCCCACGGACACAACCTTTTTTTCCTTTCCCAACACGCCTATTCCCCTTTCCACCAGCAGCAGGCCTTTTTCCACTCATTTTGGTGGTTAACTAATTGACATCTCTGGAGCTGTTTGCACAAAAAACAATGGATGGGAACCGAGCAGAGCTGAGTGGCCAAACTGTGGTATTAGCCCAAAAGTATTGGCTGGGCTAGAGGTAGATAAAAATTATTTTGAATTTGCAACCTGGTGGAGGTTAGTATAGATGGACTAATTGAAAAAGTCCCACACACTGCTACAAGCCGAAGCCTAAATATTTTTTCAGAGCTAGATGCAGATAAAAATTATTTTGAATTTTCAACCTGGTGGAGGTTAGTATAGATGGACTAATAGAACAAGTCCCACACACTGCTACAAGCCGAAGCCCAAATATTTTTTCAGAGCTAGATGCAGATAAAAATTATTTTGAATTTGCAACCTGGTGGAGGTTAGTATAGATGGATTAATAGAATGATGCTATGCCCAAAAGGTTTTACTTCACTGGGTGCAGTAAAAAATTTGTATTCTATACACAGGTGGTGTAGCTTGCAACACAGATAGGCTACTCCACTGACTAACACACACTGCAAGAGGCCAAAAAGGATTTGCTTTGCTAGATTTAGCCAAATGCTGTGAAAAAAATTTGCACAGCACTGGCACAGACCTGCCTGACAAAAAGTGATAGGAACTGATGTAACCTAGCCCTCAAAAGGACTGCAATTACAATTAGTCTTTACTCCCAACCTATGTATTTAAGAGCACAGACCTGCCTGATAAAAGTGATAGGAACTGATGTAACCTAGCCCTCAAAAGGACTGCAATTACAATTAGTCTTTACTCCCAACCTATCTATTTAAGAGCACAGACCTGCCTGATAAAAGTCGTAGGAAATGATGTAACCTAGTCCTCAAAAGGACTGCAATCACAACTATTCCCTACTCCCAAGCTATCTGTAGATTTGTGTGAAAATTGTCTTGAAATTAACACTGAAAGTATAGCGCACACAGCAACAGCGGTGCCGTCTAACACGCAGCTGCAGCAGTGAGAAAATGTTGGCGACGGGGAAAATGGCTGGGTCTTATAGGGCAAGGACATGTGACATACACTGCCAATGACACATGCCCTTGTGTGAAAAAAAGCAGTTCGCTCCGTGTGTGCGCTGCTGATAGGCTGACAGATTGCACCTCCCCACTGTAAATGCGGGAAAGAGAAAAAAAAATGGAGATCTTCATTATTTATGCAGAGATCCATCCTCTGCCCCTCCCCCCGCCCCGCTGTAAACTCAAACTGCGTATTAACATTCATTTTCAGCATTACTGAGAAAAAATCCAGTTATGATTTTGGTGCACGAAAAGTTATCGAACATAACCTCGAACAGCCGAATTTTTTTCGAACACCGCCCAAAACAGCTCGAATTTGAGATTGGCGAACAGTTCGAGTCGAACACCGCCCATCTCTAGAGCTAACCCCAGTCGTCCTAGCGCTAACCCTATTCGTCATAGTGCAAACCCTAGTTGTCCTAGCGCTAACTCTAGTCATCCTAGCGCTAACCCTAGTCATTCTAACTCTAATCCTAGTCGTCATAACTCTAACCCTAGTCATCCTAACGCTAACCCTAGTTGTCCTAACGCTAACCCTAGTCATCCTAGCACTAACCCTAGTCGATGTAGCGCTAACCCTAGTATTCCTAGCGCTAACCCTAGGCATTTTAACTCTGACCCTAGTCATCCTAACACTAACCCTAGTCATCCTAGCTCTTACCCTATTCGTATTAAGGCTAACCCTAGTCATCCTAGCGGTAACTCTAGTATTCCTAGCTCTAAACCTAGCCGTTCTAACTCTAACACTAGTCGTCCTAGCGCTAACCCTAGTCGTCCTAGCGCTAACCCTTGTCGTCCTTAGACTAACCCTAGTCGTTCTATCACTAACCCTAGTCGTCCTTAGGCTAACCCTAGTCGTCCTAATGCTAACGCTAGTCGTCCTAGCGCTAACCCCTGTCATCCTACGGCTAACCATACTTATCCTAACGCTAACCCTAGTCGTAATAAGTCTAACCCTAGCCGTCCTATCGCTAACCCTAGTTGTCCTATGGCTAAACCTTGGCGTCCTAACGCTAACCCTAATCATCCTGGCCCTAACCATAGTTGTCCTAGAGCAAACCCTAGTCGTCTTAGCGCTATCCCTAGTCGTCCTAGGGCTAATCCTAGTTGTCCTAACTCTAACCCTAGTCGTCCTAACTCTAACCGTAGTCGTCCGAATGCTAACCCTAATCGTCCTAGCGCTAACCCTTGTTGTCCTAGAGCTAACCATAGTCGTCGTAGCGCTAACGCTAGTCGTCCTAACGCTAACCTAGTCGCCCTAGCGCTAACCCTTTCCGACCTAGTGCTAACCCTATCGTCCTAACGCTAACCCTATCGTCCTAACGCTAACCCTAATCGTCCTAGCGCTAACCCTTGTCGCCCTAGCGCTAACCATAGTCGTCCTAATGCCAACATTAGTCGTCCTAATGCTGACCCTAGTTTTCCTAGCGCTATCCCTAGTCGTCCTAGCGCTTACCCTAGTCATCCGAGCGCTAAACCCAGTCATCCTAGCGCTAACACTAGTCATCCTAATGCTAACCCTAGTCTTCCCAGCACCAACCCTAATCGTCCTACTGCTAACCCTGGTCATCCTAGAGCTAACCCTAGTCGTCCGAGCGCTAACCCTAGTCGTTCTAAGGCTATCCCTAGTCGTTCTAGCGCTAACCCTAGTCATCCTAAATCTTTCACAATCGTCCCAACGCTAAAACCAGTTGTCCTACGGCTAACTCTAGCCATCCTAACGCTAACCCTAGTCATCCTAAGGCTAACCGTAGCCGTCCTGACCATCACCCTAGTCGTCCTAGCGCTAATCCTTGTCGTCTTAATGCTAACCCTAGTCGCCCTAGTGCTAACCCTAGTCGTCCTAGTGAAAACCCTAGTCGTCCTAGCGCTAAACCTAGTCGTCCTAGCGCTAAACCTTGTTGTCCTAGCGCTAACCTTAGTCGTCCTAGCGCTAACCCTAGTCGTCCTAGCGCTTATCCTAGTCGTACTAGCGCTAACAAAGTCATCCTAGCGCCAACACTAATCGTCCTAACGCTAACGCTAGTCATCCTAATGCTAACATTAGTCGTCTTAGCGCTAACCCTAGTCCTCCTAACACTAACCCTAGTCGTCCTAAGGCTTACCCTAGTCGTCCTAGCGCTAACCCTAGTCGTCGTAATGCTAAAGCATGTCTTCCTAGCGCTAACTGTAGTCGTCCTAACTCTAACCCTAGTCGTCCCAGCGCTAACCCTAGTCATTCTAACGCTAACCCTAGTCGTCCTAATGCTATCCCTAGTCGCCCTAAGGCTAACCCTAGTCCTCCTGGCTCTTACCCTAGTCATCGTAGCGCTAACCCTAGTCGTCTTAATGCTAAACCATGTCGTCCTAGCGCTTACCCTACTCGTATTAGCCCCAACCCTAGTCGTGCTAGCGCTAACCCTAGTCGTCCTAACGCTAACCCTAGTCGTCCTAAGGCAAACACTAGTCGTCCTAGCGCTAACCATAGTCATCCTAACGCTAACCTTAGTCGTCCTAACGCTAACCCTAGTTGTCCTAGCACTATCCCTAGTGGTCCTAGCGCTAACCCTAGTAGTCCTAACGCTAACACTAGTCATCCAAACGCTAACCCTTGTCTTCCTAGCGCTAACCCTAGTCGTCCTAGCGCTAACCCTAGTCGTGCTAATGCTAACTCTTGTCGTCCTATCTCTAACCCTAGTCTTCCTAACGTTAACCCTAGTCATCCTAGCGCTAACCCTAGTCATCCTAGCGCTAACCCTAGTCGTTCTAGAGCTAACCCCAGATGTCCTAGCGCTAACCCTAGTCATAATAGCGCTAACCCTAGTCGTTCTAACGCTAACCTTAGTAGTCCTAACGCTAACCCTAGTCGTCCTAATGCTAACCCTAGAGCTTATTCTAGTCGTCCTAGCGCTAAGCCTAGTCGACCTAGTGCTAACCCTAGTCGTCATAACGCTAACCCTAGTCGTCCTAAGGCTAACCCTAGTCATCCTAATGCTAACCCTAGTAGTCCTGAGGCTAACCCTAGTCGTCTTAACTCTAACCCTAGTCGTCCCAGCGCTAACCCTAGTCGACCTAGTGCTAACCCTAGTCGTCTTAATGCTAACTCTAGTCGTCCTAAGGCTAACCCTAGTCGTCCTAATGCTAACCCTAGTAGTCCTGAGGCTAACCCTAGTCGTCCTAACTCTAACCCTAGTCGTCCCAGCGCTAACCCTAGTCGTCCTAGCGCTATCCCTAGTCGTCCTCCGTTTAACCCTAGTCGTCCTAACGCTAACCTTAGTCGTCTTAAGGCTAACCCTTGCAGTCCTAACGCTAACCCTAGTCGTCCTAAGGCTAACCCTTGTCGCCCTAATGCTAACCCTAGTCATTCTAACGCTAACCCTAATCCTCCTAATGCAAACCCTAGTCGTCCTAGCACTAACCTTAGTCATCCTAGCGCTAACCCTAGTTGTCCTAGCTCTAACCCTAGTCGTCCTAGTGCTAACCCTAGTCGTCCTAGCGCTGACCCTAGTCGTCCTAACTCTAACCCTAGTCGTCCAAACGCTAACCCTAGTTGTCCTAATGCTAACTCTAGTCGTCCTAGCGCTAACCCTAGTCATCCTAGCGCTTATTCTAGTCGTCCTAGCGCTAACATAGTCATCCTAGCGCTAACACTAGTCGTCCTAACTCTAACGCTAGTCATCCTAATGTTAACCCTAGTCATCCTAGCACTATCCCAAGTCATCCTAGCGCTAACCCTAGTCATCCTAGCGCTAATCCTAGTACTCCTAACACTAACCGTAGTGGTCCTAAGGCTAACCCTAGTCGTCCTAGCGCTAACCCTAGTTGTCCCAATGCTAAACCATGTCTTCCTAGCGCTAACCCTAGTCGTCCTAGCTCTAACCCTAGTCGTCCCAGCGCTAACCCTAGTCATCCTAACGCTAACCCTAGTCGTCCTAACGCTAACCCTAGTCGTCCTAAGGCTAACCCTAGTCCTCCTTGCTCTTACGCTAGTCGTTCTAGAGCTAACCCTAGTCGTATTAATGCTAAACAATGTCGTCCTAGCGCTAACCCTAGTCGTATTAGCCCCAACACTAGTCGTCCTAACGTTAACCCTAGTCGTCCTAAGGCAAACCCTAGTGGTCCTGGCGCTAACCCTAGTTGTCCTCCCTCTAGCCCTAGTCGTAATAGCGCTAAGCCTAATCGTCCTAACCCTAACCCTAGTCGTCCTAAGGCTAACTCTAGTCCTCCTTGCTCTTACGCTAGTCGTTCTATCGCTAACCCTAGTCGTATTAATGCTAAACAATGTCGTCCTAGCGCTAACCTTAGTCGTATTAGCCCCAACCCTAGTCGTCCTAGCGCTAACCCTATTCGTCCTACGGCTAACCCTAGTCATCCTAACGCTAACCCTAGTCGTCCTAACGCTAACCCTAGTCATCCTAGTGCAATCCCTAGTCTTCCCAGCGCCAACCCTAGTCGTCCTACCCCTAACCCTAGTCGTCCTAGAGCTAACCCTAGTCGTCCGAGCGCTAACCCTAGTCGTTCTAATGCTATCCCTAGTCGTTATAGCGCAAACCCTAGTCATCCTAAAGCTAACACAATCATCCCAACGCTAACCCTAGTCGTCCTACGGCTAACCCTAGCCATCCTAACGTTAACCCTAGTCACCCTAAGGCTAACCGTAGCCATCCTAACGCTCACCTTAGTCGTCCTTGTGCTAACCCTAGTTGTCTTAGAGCAAACCCTAGTCGTCCTAGGGCTAATCCTAGCTGTCCTAACTATAACCCTAGTCGTCCTAACGCCAACCCTAGTCATCCTAACGCTAACCCTACTCGTCCTAACGCTAACCTTAATCGTCCTAGCGCTAACCCTTGTCGTCCTAGCGCTAGCCCAAGTTGTCCTAGCGCTAACCCTAGTTGCCCTAGCGCTAACCCTAGTTGTCCTAACTCTAACCCTAGTTGTCATAACTCTAACCATAGTCTTCCTAACGCTAACCCTAGTTGTCCTAACGCTAACCCTAGTCATCCTAGCACTAACCCTAGTCGTCCTAGCGCTGACCCTAGTCGTCCTAACTCTAACCCTAGTCATGCAAACGCTAACACTAGTCGTCCTAATGCTGACCCTAGTTGTCCTAGCGCTATCTCTAGTCATCCTAGCGCTCATCCTAGTCGTCCTAGCGCTAACCCCAGTCATCCTAGCACTAACACTAGTTGTCCTAACACTAGTCGTCCTAATGCTAACCTTAGCCATCCTAGCGCTAACCCTAGTCTTCCAAACGCTAACCCTAGTCGTCCTAGCGCTAACTCTAGTCGTCATAGTGCAAACCCTAGTCATCCTAATTCTAGCACAATCGTCCCAACGCTAACCCTAGTTGTCCTATGGCTAACCCTAGCCATCCTAACGCTAACCCTAGTCATCCTAAGGCTAACCGTAGCCGTCCTGATGCTCACCCTAGTCGTCCTAGTGCTAACCCTTTAACCCTTGTCGTCTTAATGCTAACGCTAGTCATCCTAACGCTAACCCTTTTCGTCTTAATGCTAACCCTATTCGTCCTAGCGCTAACCCTAGTCGTCCTAGTGAAAACCCTAGTCATCCTAGCGCTAACCTTTGTCGTCCTAGCGCTAACCCTAGTCGTCCTAGCGCTTATCCTAGTCGTCCTAACGCTAACCTTAGTCATCCTAGCGCTGACCCTAGTCGTCCTAACGCTAACCCTAGTCATCCTAGCGCTAACCCTTGTCGTCATAGCGCTAACACTAGTCGTCCTAATGCTAACTCTGTCGTCCTAACGATAACCATAGTCGACCTAACACTAACCCTAGTCGTCCTAGAGCTAACCCCAGTCGTCCTAGCACTAACCCTAGTCGTCATAGTGCAAACCCTAGTCGTCCTAGCACTTATCCTAGTCGTCTTAGTGCTTATCCTAGTCGTCGTAGCGCTAACCCCAGTCATCCTAGCGCAAACACTAGTCGTCTGAACGCTAACACTGGTCATCCTAATGCTATGCTAACCCCAGTCTTCCCAGCGCCAACCCTAGTCGTCCTATCGCTAACCCTAGTTATCCTAGAGCTAACCTTAGTCGTCCTAGCGCTAACCCTAGTCGTTCTAACTCTATCCATAGTCATTGTAACGCTAACCCTAGTCATCCTAGCACTAACCCTAGTCGTCCTAAGGCTAACCCTAGTCATCCTAATGCTAACCCTAGTAGTCCTGAGGCTAACCCTAGTCGTCTTAACTCTAACCCTAGTCGTCCCAGCGCTAACCCTAGTCGACCTAGTGCTAACCCTAGTCGTTTTAATGCTAACCCTAGTCGTCCTAAGGCTAACCCTAGTCGTCCTAATGCTAACCCTAGTAGTCCTGAGGCTAACCCTAGTCGTCCTAACTCTAACCCTAGTCGTCCCAGCGCTAACCCTAGTCGTCCTAGCGCTATCCCTAGTCGTCCTCCGTTTAACCCTAGTCGTCCTAACGCTAACCTTAGTCGTCTTAAGGCTAACCCTTGCAGTCCTAACGCTAACCCTAGTCGTCCTAAGGCTAACCCTTGTCGCCCTAATGCTAACCCTAGTCATTCTAACGCTAACCCTAATCCTCCTAATGCAAACCCTAGTCATCCTAGCACTAACCTTAGTCATCCTAGCGCTAACCCTAGTTGTCCTAGCTCTAACCCTAGTCGTCCTAGTGCTAACCCTAGTCGTCCTAGCGCTGACCCTAGTCGTCCTAACTCTAACCCTAGTCGTCCAAACGCTAACCCTAGTTGTCCTAATGCTAACTCTAGTCGTCCTAGCGCTAACCCTAGTCATCCTAGCGCTTATTCTAGTCGTCCTAGCGCTAACATAGTCATCCTAGCGCTAACACTAGTCGTCCTAACTCTAACGCTAGTCATCCTAATGTTAACCCTAGTCGTCCTAGCACTATCCCAAGTCATCCTAGCGCTAACCCTAGTCATCCTAGCGCTAATCCTAGTACTCCTAACACTAACCGTAGTGGTCCTAAGGCTAACCCTAGTCGTCCTAGCGCTAACCCTAGTTGTCCCAATGCTAAACCATGTCTTCCTAGCGCTAACCCTAGTCGTCCTAGCTCTAACCCTAGTCGTCCCAGCGCTAACCCTAGTCATCCTAACGCTAACCCTAGTCGTCCTAACGCTAACCCTAGTTGTCCTAAGGCTAACCCTAGTCCTCCTTGCTCTTACGCTAGTCGTTCTAGAGCTAACCCTAGTCGTACTAATGCTAAACAATGTCGTCCTAGCGCTAACCCTAGTCGTATTAGCCCCAACACTAGTCGTCCTAACGTTAACCCTAGTCGTCCTAAGGCAAACCCTAGTGGTCCTGGCGCTAACCCTAGTTGTCCTCCCGCTAGCCCTAGTCGTAATAGCGCTAAGCCTAATCGTCCTAACCCTAACCCTAGTCGTCCTAAGGCTAACTCTAGTCCTCCTTGCTCTTACGCTAGTCGTTCTATCGCTAACCCTAGTCGTATTAATGCTAAACAATGTCGTCCTAGCGCTAACCCTAGTTGTATTAGCCCCAACCCTAGTCGTCCTAGCGCTAACCCTATTCGTCCTACGGCTAACCCTAGTCATCCTAACGCTAACCCTAGTCGTCCTAACGCTAACCCTAGTCATCCTAGTGCAATCCCTAGTCTTCCCAGCGCCAACCCTAGTCGTCCTACCCCTAACCCTAGTCGTCCTAGAGCTAACCCTAGTCGTCCGAGCGCTAACCCTAGTCGTTCTAATGCTATCCCTAGTCGTTATAGCGCAAACCCTAGTCATCCTAAAGCTAACACAATCATCCCAACGCTAACCCTAGTCGTCCTACGGCTAACCCTAGCCATCCTAACGTTAACCCTAGTCACCCTAAGGCTAACCGTAGCCATCCTAACGCTCACCTTAGTCGTCCTTGTGCTAACCCTAGTTGTCTTAGAGCAAACCCTAGTCGTCCTAGGGCTAATCCTAGCTGTCCTAACTATAACCCTAGTCGTCCTAACGCCAACCCTAGTCATCCTAACGCTAACCCTACTCGTCCTAACGCTAACCTTAATCGTCCTAGCGCTAACCCTTGTCGTCCTAGCGCTAGCCCAAGTCGTCCTAGCGCTAACCCTAGTTGCCCTAGCGCTAACCCTAGTTGTCCTAACTCTAACCCTAGTTGTCATAACTCTAACCATAGTCTTCCTAACGCTAACCCTAGTTGTCCTAACGCTAACCCTAGTCATCCTAGCACTAACCCTAGTCGTCCTAGCGCTGACCCTAGTCGTCCTAACTCTAACCCTAGTCATGCAAACGCTAACACTAGTCGTCCTAATGCTGACCCTAGTTGTCCTAGCGCTATCTCTAGTCATCCTAGCGCTCATCCTAGTCGTCCTAGCGCTAACCCCAGTCATCCTAGCACTAACACTAGTTGTCCTAACACTAGTCGTCCTAATGCTAACCTTAGCCATCCTAGCGCTAACCCTAGTCTTCCAAACGCTAACCCTAGTCGTCCTAGCGCTAACTCTAGTCGTCATAGTGCAAACCCTAGTCATCCTAATTCTAGCACAATCGTCCCAACGCTAACCCTAGTTGTCCTATGGCTAACCCTAGCCATCCTAACGCTAACCCTAGTCATCCTAAGGCTAACCGTAGCCGTCCTGATGCTCACCCTAGTCGTCCTAGTGCTAACCCTTTAACCCTTGTCGTCTTAATGCTAACGCTAGTCATCCTAACGCTAACCCTTTTCGTCTTAATGCTAACCCTATTCGTCCTAGCGCTAACCCTAGTCGTCCTAGTGAAAACCCTAGTCATCCTAGCGCTAACCTTTGTCGTCCTAGCGCTAACCCTAGTCGTCCTAGCGCTTATCCTAGTCGTCCTAACGCTAACCTTAGTCATCCTAGCGCTGACCCTAGTCGTCCTAACGCTAACCCTAGTCATCCTAGCGCTAACCCTTGTCGTCATAGCGCTAACACTAGTCGTCCTAATGCTAACTCTGTCGTCCTAACGATAACCATAGTCGACCTAACACTAACCCTAGTCGTCCTAGAGCTAACCCCAGTCGTCCTAGCACTAACCCTAGTCGTCATAGTGCAAACCCTAGTCGTCCTAGCACTTATCCTAGTCGTCTTAGTGCTTATCCTAGTCGTCGTAGCGCTAACCCCAGTCATCCTAGCGCAAACACTAGTCGTCTGAACGCTAACACTGGTCATCCTAATGCTATGCTAACCCCAGTCTTCCCAGCGCCAACCCTAGTCGTCCTATCGCTAACCCTAGTTATCCTAGAGCTAACCTTAGTCGTCCTAGCGCTAACCCTAGTCGTTCTAACTCTATCCATAGTCATTGTAACGCTAACCCTAGTCATCCTAGCACTAACCCTAGTCGTCCTAAGGCTAACCCTAGTCATCCTAATGCTAACCCTAGTAGTCCTGAGGCTAACCCTAGTCGTCTTAACTCTAACCCTAGTCGTCCCAGCGCTAACCCTAGTCGACCTAGTGCTAACCCCAGTCGTTTTAATGCTAACCCTAGTCGTCCTAAGGCTAACCCTAGTCGTCCTAATGCTAACCCTAGTAGTCCTGAGGCTAACCCTAGTCGTCCTAACTCTAACCCTAGTCGTCCCAGCGCTAACCCTAGTCGTCCTAGCGCTATCCCTAGTCGTCCTCCGTTTAACCCTAGTCGTCCTAACGCTAACCTTAGTCGTCTTAAGGCTAACCCTTGCAGTCCTAACGCTAACCCTAGTCGTCCTAAGGCTAACCCTTGTCGCCCTAATGCTAACCCTAGTCATTCTAACGCTAACCCTAATCCTCCTAATGCAAACCCTAGTCATCCTAGCACTAACCTTAGTCATCCTAGCGCTAACCCTAGTTGTCCTAGCTCTAACCCTAGTCGTCCTAGTGCTAACCCTAGTCGTCCTAGCGCTGACCCTAGTCGTCCTAACTCTAACCCTAGTCGTCCAAACGCTAACCCTAGTTGTCCTAATGCTAACTCTAGTCGTCCTAGCGCTAACCCTAGTCATCCTAGCGCTTATTCTAGTCGTCCTAGCGCTAACATAGTCATCCTAGCGCTAACACTAGTCGTCCTAACTCTAACGCTAGTCATCCTAATGTTAACCCTAGTCGTCCTAGCACTATCCCAAGTCATCCTAGCGCTAACCCTAGTCATCCTAGCGCTAATCCTAGTACTCCTAACACTAACCGTAGTGGTCCTAAGGCTAACCCTAGTCGTCCTAGCGCTAACCCTAGTTGTCCCAATGCTAAACCATGTCTTCCTAGCGCTAACCCTAGTCGTCCTAGCTCTAACCCTAGTCGTCCCAGCGCTAACCCTAGTCATCCTAACGCTAACCCTAGTCGTCCTAACGCTAACCCTAGTTGTCCTAAGGCTAACCCTAGTCCTCCTTGCTCTTACGCTAGTCGTTCTAGAGCTAACCCTAGTCGTACTAATGCTAAACAATGTCGTCCTAGCGCTAACCCTAGTCGTATTAGCCCCAACACTAGTCGTCCTAACGTTAACCCTAGTCGTCCTAAGGCAAACCCTAGTGGTCCTGGCGCTAACCCTAGTTGTCCTCCCGCTAACCCTAGTCGTAATAGCGCTAAGCCTAATCGTCCTAACCCTAACCCTAGTCGTCCTAAGGCTAACTCTAGTCCTCCTTGCTCTTACGCTAGTCGTTCTATCGCTAACCCTAGTCGTATTAATGCTAAACAATGTTGTCCTAGCGCTAACCCTAGTCGTATTAGCCCCAACCCTAGTCGTCCTAGCGCTAACCCTATTCGTCCTACGGCTAACCCTAGTCATCCTAACGCTAACCCTAGTCGTCCTAACGCTAACCCTAGTCATCCTAGTGCAATCCCTAGTCTTCCCAGCGCCAACCATAGTCGTCCTACCCCTAACCCTAGTCGTCCTAGAGCTAACCCTAGTCGTCCGATCGCTAACCCTAGTCGTTCTAATGCTATCCCTAGTCGTTATAGCGCAAACCCTAGTCATCCTAAAGCTAACACAATCATCCCAACGCTAACCCTAGTCGTCCTACGGCTAACCCTAGCCATCCTAACGTTAACCCTAGTCACCCTAAGGCTAACCGTAGCCATCCTAACACTCACCTTAGTCGTCCTTGTGCTAACCCTAGTTGTCTTAGAGCAAACCCTAGTCGTCCTAGGGCTAATCCTAGCTGTCCTAACTATAACCCTAGTCGTCCTAACGCCAACCCTAGTCGTCCTAACGCTAACCCTACTCGTCCTAACGCTAACCTTAATCGTCCTAGCGCTAACCCTTGTCGTCCTAGCGCTAGCTCTAGTCGTCCTAGCGCTAACCCTAGTTGCCCTAGCGCTAACCCTAGTTGTCCTAACTCTAACCCTAGTTGTCATAACTCTAACCCTAGTCTTCCTAACGCTAACCCTAGTTGTCCTAACGCTAACCCTAGTCATCCTAGCACTAACCCTAGTCGTCCTAGCGCTAACCCTAGTCGTCCTAGCGCTGACCCTAGTCGTCCTAACTCTAACCCTAGTCATGCAAACGCTAACACTAGTCATCCTAATGCTGACCCTAGTTGTCCTAGCGCTAACCCCAGTCATCCTAGCACTAACACTAGTTGTCCTAACACTAGTCGTCCTAATGCTAACCTTAGCCATCCTAGCGCTAACCCTAGTCTTCCAAACGCTAACCCTAGTCGTCCTAGCGCTAACTCTAGTCGTCATAGTGCAAACCCTAGTCATCCTAATTCTAGCACAATCGTCCCAACGCTAACCGTAGTTGTCCTATGGCTAACCCTAGCCATCCTAACACTAACCCTAGTCATCCTAAGGCTAACCGTAGCCGTCCTGATGCTCACCCTAGTCGTCCTAGTGCTAACCCTTTAACCCTTGTCGTCTTAATGCTAACGCTAGTCATCCTAACGCTAACCCTTTTCGTCTTAATGCTAACCCTATTCGTCCTAGCGCTAACCCTAGTCGTCCTAGTGAAAACCCTAGTCATCCTAGCGCTAACCTTAGTCGTCCTAGCGCTAACCCTAGTCGTCCTAGCGCTTATCCTAGTCGTCCTAAAGCTAACCTTAGTCATCCTAGCGCTGACCCTAGTCGTCCTAACGCTAACCCTAGTCATCCTAGCGCTAACCCTTGTCGTCATAGCGCTAACACTAGTCGTCCTAATGCTAACTCTATCGTCCTAACGATAACCATAGTCGACCTAACACTAACCCTAGTCGTCCTAGAGCTAACCCCAGTCGTCCTAGCACTAACCCTAGTCGTCATAGTGCAAACCCTAATCGTCCTAGCACTTATCCTAGTCGTCCTAGTGCTTATCCTAGTCGTCCTAGCGCTAACCCCAGTCATCCTAGCGCTAACACTAGTCGTCTGAACGCTAACACTGGTCATCCTAATGCTATGCTAACCCCAGTCTTCCCAGCGCCAACCCTAGTCATCCTACCGCTAACCCTAGTTATCCTAGAGCTAACCTTAGTCGTCCTAGCGCTAACCCTAGTCGTTCTAACTCTATCCATAGTCATTCTAACGCTAACCCTAGTCATCCTAGCACTAACCCTAGTCGTCCTAACGCTAACACTAGTCTTCCTATCGATAACCCTAGGCGGTGTAACTCTAACCCTAGTCATCGTAACGCTAACCCTAGTCATCCTAGCGGTAACCCTATTCTTTCTAAAGCTAACCCTAGTATTCCTAGCTATTCTAGTATTCCTAGCTCTAAACCTAGCCGTTCTAACTCTAACCCTAGTCGTCCTAGCGCTAACCCTAGTCGTCCTAAGGCTAACCCTAGTTGTCCTAACGCTAACCCTAGTCGTCCTAGCGCTAACCGTTGTCATTCTACGGCTAACAATAGTCGTCCTAACGCTAACCTTAGTCGTCCTAAGTCTAACCCTAGCCGTCCTATCGCTAACCCTAGTTGTCCTACGGCTAAATGTTGTCGTCCTAACGCTAACTCTAATCATCCTGGCGCTAACCCTAGTTGTCATAGTGCAAACCCTAGTCGTCCTAGAGCTAAACTAGACATCACAACGCTAACCCTAGTCGTACTAAGGCTTACCCTAGTCGTCCCAACGCTAACCCTAGTCGTCCTATGGCTAACCCTAGTCATCCTAACGCTAACCCTAGTCATCTTAAGGCTAACCCTAGCCGTCCTAACGCTAACACTAGTCGTCCTAAGGCTAACCCTTGTCGTCTTAATGCTAACTCTAGTCATTCTAACGCTAACCCTAGTCCTCCTAGTGCAAACCCTAGTCGTCCTAGCACTAACCTTAGTAATCCAACGCTAACCCTAGTCATCCTAGCGCTAACCCTAGTCATCCTAGCGCTCATCCTAGTCATCCTAGCGCTGACCCTAGTCATCCTAACTCTAACCCTAGTTGCCCAAACGCTTACCCTAGTCGTCCTAATGCTAAACCTAGTCGTCCTAGCGCTAACCCTAGTCGTCCTAGCGCTTATCCTACTCATCCTAGAGATAACCCCAGTCATCCTAGTGCTAACATTGGTCGTCCTAACGCTAACGCTAGTCGTCCTAATGCTAACTCTAGTCGTCCTAGCGCTAACCCTAGTCTTCCTAATGCTAACCCTAGTGGTCCTAGCGCTAACCCTAGAGGTATTAACACTAACCCTAGTCAACCTAAGGCTAACCCTAGTGCTCCTAGCGCTTACCCTAGTTGTCCTAACACTAATCCTAGTCGTCTTAAGGCTAACCCTAGCCGTCCTAACGCTAAAACTAGTCGTCCTAAGGCTAACCCTTGTAGTCTTAATGCTAACCCTAGTCGTTCTAGCGCTAACCCTAGTCCTCCTAATGCAAACCCTAGTCGTCCTAGCACTAACCTTAGTCATCCTAGCGCTAGCCCTAGTGGTCCTAGCGCTAACCTTCGTCATCCTAACGCTAACCCTAGTCGTCCTAGCGCTGACCCTAGTCGTCCTAACGCTAACCCTAGTGGTCCAAACACTAACCCTAGTCGTCCTAATGCTAACCCTAGTCGTCCTAGCGCTAACCCTAGTCGTCCTAGCGCTAAGCCTAGTCGTCCTAGCGCTAACCTCAGTCATCCTAGCGCTAACACTTGTCATGCTAGCGCTAATGCTAGTCATCCTAATGCTAACTCTAGTCGTCCTAGCGCTAACGCTAGTCGTCCTAACGCTAACCGTAGTCGTCCTAGCGCTAACCCTACTCATCGTAAGGCTTACTCTAGTCCTCCTAATGCTAACTCTAGTCGTCCTAGCTCTAACCCTAGTTGTCCCAGCGCTAACACTAGTCGTCCTAACGCTAACCCTAGTCATCGTAACGCTAACACTAGTCGTCCTAAGGCTAAGCCTAGTCCTCCTAGCTCTTACCCTAGTCGTCCTATCGCTCACCCTAGTCGCCCAAGCGCTAACTCTAGTCGTCCTAACGCTAACCCTAGTCGTCCTAGTGCTAACCCTTGTCATCTTTACGCTAAGCCTAGTCATCCTAACGCAAACCCTAGTAGTCCTAGCACTAACCCTTGTGGTTCTAGCGCTAACCCTAGTCGTCCAAGCGCTAACTCTAGTCGTCCTAACGCTAACCCTAGTCTTCCTAGCGCTAATTGTAGTCGTCCTAGCGCTAACCCTAGTCGTCCTAATGCTAACCCTTGTCGTCCTATCGCTAACCCTAGTCGTCCTAACGCTAACCCTAGTCGTCCTAGTGCTAACCCTAGTCGTCCTAGCGCTAACCCCAGTCATCACAGAGCTAACCCTAGTCGTAATAGCGCTAACCCTAGTCGTTCTAACGCTAACCCGAGTCGTCCCAACGCTAACCCTAGTCATTATAGCGCTAACCCTAGTCGTCCTAGCGCTAATAGTAGTCTCGCTAACGCTGACCCTAATGTCTTAACGCTAACCATAGTCGTCCTGATGCTAACCCTAGTCGTACTAGCACTAACCCAAGTCGTCCTAACGCTAACCCTAGTTGTCCTAGTGTTTATTCTAGTCGTCCTAGCGCTAAGCCTAGTCGTCCTAGCGCTAACCCTAGTCGTCTTAACGCTAACCATAGTCGTCCAAGCGCTAACCGTAGTTGTCCTAGCGCTAACCCTAGTCGTCCTAACGCTAACCCTAGTCGTCCTAAGGCTAACCCTAGTCATCCTGACGCTAACCCTAGTGGTCCTAGTGCTAACCCTTGTCATCCTTTGGCTAACCATAGTTGTCCTAGCGCTAACCCTAGTCGTCCTAAGGCTAACCCTAGCAGTCCTATCGCTAACCCTTGTCGTCCTAACGCTAACCCTAGTCATCCTGGCGCTAACCCTAGTTGTCCTAGTGCAAACCTTTGTCGTCCTAGCGCTAATCCTAGTTGTCCAAACTCTAACCCTAGTCGTCTTAATGCTAACCCTAGTCGTCCTAACGCTAAAACTAGTCGTCCTAGCGCTAACCCTTGTCGTCCTATTGCTAACCGTAGTCGCCCTAGCGCTAACCCTAGTTGCCCTAACGCTATCCCTAGTTGTCCTAACGCTAACCCTTGTCGTCCTAGCGCTAACCCTAGTCGTCCTGCGCTAACCCTAGTCGTCCTATTGCTAACCCTAGTCGTCCTAGGGCTAACCCTTGTAGTCCTAGCGCTAACCCTAGTCGGGCTAGCGCTAAACATAGTCGTCCTAGTGCAAACCCAAGTCATCCTAGCGCTAACCGTAGCCGTCCTAGTGCTAACCCTAGTCATCATAACGCTAACCTAGTCATCTTAGCGCTAACCCTAGTCATCCTAACGCTAACCCTATCGCCCTAATGATAACCCTAGTCGACCTAACACTAACCCTATTCGTCCTAGAGCTAACCCCAGTCGTCCTAGGGCTAACTCTAGTCATCCTAGCGCTAACCCTAGTCGTCCTAACTCTAACCCTAGTTGTCCTAACGCTAACCCTAGTTGTCCTAACGCTAACCCTATTCATCCTAGCACTAACCCTAGTCGTCCTAGCTCTAACCATAGTATTATTAGCGCTAACCCTAGGCGTTCTTACTCTAGCCCAAGTCATGTTAACGCTAACCCTAGTCATCCTAGAGCTAACCTTATTCGTCCTAAGGCTAACCCTAGTCGTTTACCGCTAACCCTAGTCGTCCTAGAGCTAACCTAGACATCACAACGCTAAACCTAGTCGTCCTAAGTCTTACCCTAATCGTCCTAACAATAACTCTAGTCGTCCTAAGGCTTACCCTAGTCGTCCTAATGCTAACCCTAGTCGTCCTAGCGCTAACCCTAGTCGCCCTATGGCTAACCCTAGTCGTCCTAACGCTAACCCTAGTCGTCTTAAGACTAACCCTAGCCGTCCTAACGCTAACCCTAGTCGTGCTAAGGCTAACCCTTGTCGTCTTAATGCTTACTCTAAGAGTTCTAACGCTAACCCTAGTCCTCCTATTGCAAACTCTAGTCGTCCAAACGCTTACCCTAGTCGTCCTAATGCTAACCCTATTCATCCTAGCGCTAAACCTAGTCGTCCTAGCGCTTATCCTCCTCGTCCTGATGCTAACCCCAGTCAACCTAGCGCTAACATTAGTCGTCCTAACGCTAACGCTAGTCGTCCTAACGATAAATCTAGTCGTCCTAGCGCTAACCCTAGTCGTCCTAGCGATAACCCTAGTCGTCCTAACACTAACCCTAGTCAACCTAAGGCTAACCCTAGTCCTCCTAGCGCTTACCCTAGTGGTCCTAACGGTAATCCAAGTCGTCTTAAGGCTAACCCTACCGTCCTAACGCTAACCCTAGTCGTCCTAAGGCTAACCCTTGTCGTCTTAATGCTTACCCTAGTCGTTCTAACGCTAACCCTAGTCTTCCTAGTGCAAACCCTAGTCGTCCTGGCACTAACTTTAGTCATCCTAGCGCTAACCCTAGTCGTCCTAGCGCTAACCCTAGTCATCCTAGCGCTAACCCTAGTCATACTAACGCTAACCTAGTCAGCCTAAGACTAACACTAGTCATCTTAACGCTAACCCTAGTCGTCCTAGCGCTAGCCCTAGTATTCCTAGCGATAACCCTTGTCGTCCTTAGACTAACCCTAGTTGTCCTAACGCTAACCCTAGTCGTCCTAAGGCTAACCCTAGTCGTCCTAACGCTAACCCTAGTAGTCCTAGCGCTAACCCTTGTCGTCCTATGGCTAACCATAGTAGTCCTAACGCTAACCCTAGTCGTCCTAAGGCTAACCCTAGCCATCCTATTGCTAACCCTAATCGCCCTATGGCTAAACCTTGTTGTCCTAACGCTAACCGTAGTCATCCTGGCGCTAAACCTAGTTGTCCTAGTGCAAACCTTAGTTGTCCTAGCGCTAATCTTAGTCATCCTAACTCTAACCCTAGTCGTCTTAATGCTAACCCAAGTCGTCCTAACGCTAAAACTAGTCGTCCTAGCTCTAACCCTTGTCGTCCTATTGCTAACCGTAGTCACCCTAGCGCTAACCCTAGTCGTCCTAACGCTAACCCTAGTTGTCCTAGCGCTAACCCTAGTCATCCTAGCGCTAACCCTAGTCATCCTAATACTAACCCTAGTCGTCCTAGCGCTAACCCTAGTCTTCCTAGTGCTAACTGTAGTCGTCCTAGCGCTAACCCTAGTCGTCCTAATGCTAACCCTTGTCGTCCTAGCGCTAACCCCAGTCATCCCAGAGCTAACCCTAGTCGTAATAGCGCTAACCCTAGTCGTTCTAACGCTAACCCGAGTCGTCCCAACGCTAACCCTAGTCATTATAGCGCTAACCCTAGTTGTCCTAGCGCTAATAGTAGTCTCCCTAACGCTGACCCTAATGTCTTAACGCTAACCATAGTCGTCCTGATGCTAACCCTAGTCGTGCTAGCACTAACCCAAGTCGTCCTAACGCTAACCCTAGTTGTCCTAGTGTTTATTCTAGTCGTCCTAGCGCTAAGCCTAGTCGTCCTAGCGCTAACGCTAGTCATCTTAACGCTAACCCTAGTCGTCCTAGCGCTAACCATAGTCGTCCAAGCGCTAACCGTAGTTGTCTTAGCGCTAACCCTAGTCGTCCTAACGCTAAACCTAGTCGTCCTAACGCTAACCCTAGTCGTCCTAGCGCTAACCCTTGTCGTCCTATGGCTAACCATAGTAGTCCTAACGCTAACCCTAGTCGTCCTAATACTAACCCTAGTCGTCCTAGCGCTAACCCTTGCTGTCCTAGCGCTAACCCTAGTCGGGTTAGCGCTAACCCTAGTCGTCCTAGTGCAAACCCAAGTCATCCTAGCGCTAACTCTAGTTGTCCTAGCGCTAACCCTAGTCGTCCTAGCGCTAACCGTAGTCGTCCTAGCGCTAACCCTAGTTGTCCTAGAGCTAACCCCAGTCGTCCTAGCGCTAACACTAGTCTTCCAAACGCTAACCCTAGTCGTCCTAGCGCTAACCCTAGTCGTCATAGTGCAAACCCTAGTCATCCTAGTGCTAACTCTAGTCATCCTAGCGCTAACCCTAGTCGTCCTAACTCTAACCCTAGTTGTCCTAACGCTAACCCTAGTTGTCCTAACGCTCACCCTATTCATCCTAGCACTAACCCTAGTCCTAGTTCTAACCATAGTATTATTAAAGCTAACCCTAGGCGTTCTTACTCTAGCCCAAGTCATGCTAACGCTAACCCTAGTCGTCCTAGAGCTAACCTTATTCATCCTAAGGCTAACCCTAGTCGTTTACCGCTAACCCTAGTCGTCCTAGAGCTAACCTAGACATCACAACGCTAAACCTAGTCGTCCTAAGGCTTACCCTAGTCGTCCTAACGATAACTCTATTTGTCCTAAGGCTTACCCTAGTCGTCCTAATGCTAACCCTAGTCGTCCTAGCGCTAACCCTGGTCGTACTATGGCTAACCCTAGTCATGCTAACGCAAACCCTAGTCATCTTAAGGCTAACCCTAGCCTTCCTAACGCTAACCCTAGTCGTCCTAAGGCTAACCCTTGTCGTCTTAATGCTAACTCTAGTCGTTCTAACGCTAACCCTAGTCCTTCTATTGCAAACTCTAGTCATCCAAATTCTTACACTAGTCGTCCTAATGATAACCCTATTCGTGCTAGCGCTAAACCTAGTCGTCCTAGCGCTTATCCTCCTCGTCCTGGTGCTAACCCCAGTCAACCTAGCTCTAACATTAGTCGTCCTAACGCTAACGCTAGTCGTCCTAACGCTAAATCTAGTCGTCCTAGCGCTATCCCTAGTCGTCCTAGCGATAACCCTAGTCATCCTAACCCTAACCCTAGTCAACCTAAGGCTAACCCTAGTCCTCCTAGCGCTTACCCTAGTGGTCCTAACGGCAACCCTAGTCGTCTTAAGGCTAACCCTAGCCATCCTAACGCTAACCCTAGTCGTCCTAAGGCTAACCCTTGTCGTCTTAATGCTTACCCTAGTCGTGCTAACGCTAACCCTAGTCTTACTAGTGCAAACCCTAGTCGTCCTAGCACTAACCTTAGTCATCCTAGCGCTAACCCTAGTCGTCCTAGCGCTAACCCTAGTCGTCCTAAAGCTAACCCTAGTCGTCCTGACGCTAACCCTAGTCGTCCTAAGGCTAACCCTTGTCGTCTTAATGCTAACTCTAGTCGTTCTAACGCTAACCCTAGTCCTCCTATTGCAAACTCTAGTCGTCCAAACGCTTACCCTAGTCGTCCTAATGCTAACCCTATTCGTCCTATCGCTAAACCTAGTCGTCCTAGCGCTTATCCTACTCGTCCTGGTGCTAACCCCAGTCAACCTAGCGCTAACATTAGTCGTCCTAACGCTAACGCTAGTCGTCCTAACGCTAAATCTAGTCGTCCTAGCGCTATCCCTAGTCGTCCTAGCGATAACCCTAGTCATCCTAACACTAACCCTAGTCAACCTAAGGCTAACCCTAGTCCTCCTAGCGCTTACCCTAGTGGTCCTAACGGCAACCCTAGTCGTCTTAAGGCTAACCCTAGCCGTCCTAACGCTAACCCTAGTCGTCCTAAGGCTAACCCTTGTCGTCTTAATGCTTACCCTAGCGTGCTAACGCTAACCCTAGTCTTCCTAGTGCAAACCCTAGTCGTCCTAGCACTAAGCTTAGTCATCCTAGCGCTAACCCTAGTCGTCCTAGCGCTAACCCTAGTCGTCCTAAAGCTAACCCTAGTCGTCCTGACGCTAACCCTAGTCGTCCTAAGGCTAACCCTTGTCGTCTTAAAGCTAACTCTAGTTGTTCTAACGCTAACCCTAGTCCTCCTATTGCAAACTCTAGTCGTCCAAATGCTTACGCTAGTCGTCCTAATGCTAACCCTATTCGTCCCAGCGCTAAACCTAGTCATCCTAACGCTTATCCTACTCGTCCTGGTGCTAACCCCAGTCAACCTAGTGCTAACATTAGTCGTCCTAGCGCTATCGCTAGTCGTCCTAGCGATAACCCTAGTCATCCTAACACTAACCCTAGTCAACCTAAGGCTAACCCTAGTCCTCCTAGCGCTTACCCTAGTGGTTCTAACGGCAACCCTAGTCGTCTTAAGGCTAACCCTAGCCGTCCTAACGCTAACCCTAGTCGTCCAAAGGCTAACCCTTGTCGTCTTAATGCTTACCCTAGTCGTGCTAACGCTAATCCTAGTCTTCCTAGTGCAAACCATAGTCGTCCTAGCACTAACCTTAGTCATCCTAGCGCTAACCCTAGTCGTCCTAGCGCTAACCCTAGTCGTCCTAAAGCTAACCCTAGTCGTCCTGACGCTAACCCTAGTCGTCCTAACGCTAACCCTAGTCGCCCTATCGCTAATCCAAGTCGTCCAAGCGCTAACCCTAGTCGTCCTAGCGCTAACCCCAGTCATCCTAAAGCTAACCCTAGTCCTAATAGCGCTAATCCTAGTCGTCCTAACGCTAACCCTAGCCATTATAGCGCTAACCCTAGTCGTCCTAGCGCTAACAGTAGTCACCCTAACGCTGACCCTATTGTTCTAACGCTAACCATAGTCGTCCTAATGCTAACCCTAGTCGTCCTAGCACTAACCCTAGTCGTCCTAACGCTAACGCTAGTCGTACTAACGCTAACCCTAGTCGTCCTAGTGCTAACCCTTGTCGTCCTATGGCTAACCATAGTAGTCCTAACGCTAACCCTAGTCGTCCTAAGGCTAACCCTAGCCATCCTATTGCTAACCCTAGTCGCCCTATGGCTAAACCTTGTCGTCCTAACGCTAACCGTAGTCATCCTGGCTCTAACCCTAGTTGTCCTAGTGCAAACCTTAGTTGTCCTAGCGCTAATCCTAGTCGTCCTAACTCTAACCCTAGTCGTCTTAATGCTAACCCTAGTCGTCCTAACGCTAAAACTAGTCGTCCTAGCTCTAACCCTTGTCGTCCTATTGCTAACCGTAGTCGCCCTAGCGCTAACCCTAGTCGTCCTAACGCTAACCCTAGTTGTCCTAGCGGTAACCCTTGTCGTCCTAGCGCTAACCCTAGTCGTGCTAGCGCTAACTCTAGTCGTCCTAGTGCAAACCCAAGTCGTCTTAGCGCTAACTCTAGTTGTCCTAGCGCTAACCCTAGTCGTCGTAGCGCTAACCCTAGCCATCCTATTGCTAACCCTAGTCGCCCTATGGCTAAACATTGTCGTCCTAACGCTAAACGTAGTCATCCTGGCGCTAACCCTAGTTGTCCTAGTGCAAACCTTAGTTGTCCTAGCGCTAATCCTAGTCATCCTAACTCTAACCCTAGTCGTCTTAATGCTAACCCTAGTCGTCCTAACGCTAAAACTAGTTGTCCTAGCTCTAACCCTTGTCGTCCTATTGCTAACCGTAGTCGCCCTAGCGCTAACCCTAGTCGTCCTAACGCTAACCTTAGTTGTCCTAGGGCTAACCCTTGTCGTCCTAGCGCTAACCCTAGTCGTCCTAGCGCTAACCCTAGTCGTCCTAATACTAACCCTAGTTGTGCTAGCGCTAACCCTAGTCGTCCTAGTTCAAACCCAAGTCGTCCTAGAGCTAACTCTAGTTGTCCTAGCGCTAACCCTAGTAGTCCTAGCGCTAACCCTAGCCATCCTATTGCTAACCCTAGTCGCCCTATGGCTAAACCTTGTCGTCCTAACGCTAACCTTAGTCATCCTGGCTCTAACCCTAGTTGTCCTAGTGCAAACCTTAGTTGTCCTAGCGCTAATCCTAGTCATCCTAACTCTAACCCTAGTCGTCTTAATGCTAACCCTAGTCGTCCTAACGCTAAAACTAGTCGTCCTAGCTCTAACCCTTGTCGTCCTAGCTCTAACCCTTGTCGTCCTATTGCTAACCGTAGTCGCCCTAGCGCTAACCCTAGTCGTCCTAACGCTAACCATAGTTGTCCTAGCGCTAACCCTTGTCGTCCTAGCGCTAACCCTAGTCGTCCTAGCGCTAACCCTAGTCGTCCTAATACTAACCCTAGTCGTCCTAGCGCTAAACCTTGCTGTCCTAGCGCTAACCCTAGTCGTGCTAGCGCTAACCCTAGTCGTCCTAGTGCAAACCCAAGTCGTCCTAGCGCTAACTCTAGTTGTCCTAGCGCTAACCCTAGTCGTCCTAGCGCTAACCCTAGCCATCCTATTGCTAACCCTAGTCGCCCTATGGCTAAACCTTGTCGTTCTAACGCTAACCGTAGTCATCCTGGCGCTAACCCTAGTTGTCCTAGTGCAAACCTTAGTTGTCCTAGCGCTAATCCTAGTCGTCCTAACTCTAACCCTAGTCGTCTTAATGCTAACGCTAGTCGTCCTAACACTAAAACTAGTCGTCCTAGCTCTAACCCTTGTCGTCCTATTGCTAACCGTAGTCACCCTAGCGCTAACCCTAGTCGTCCTAACGCTAACCTTAGTTGTCCTAGCGCTAACCCTTGTCGTCCTAGCGCTAACCCTAGTCGTCCTAATGCTAACCCTATTCGTGCTAGTGCTAAACCTAGTCGTCCTAGCGCTTATCCTCCTCGTCCTGGTGCTAACCCCAGTCAACCTAGCGCTAACATTAGTCGTCCTAACGCTAACGCTAGTCGTCCTAACGCTAAATCTAGTCGTCCTAGCGCTATCCCTAGTCGTCCTAGCGATAACCCTAGTCATCCTAACCCTAACCCTAGTCAACCTAAGGCTAACCCTAGTCCTCCTAGCGCTTACCCTAGTGGTCCTAACGGCAACCCTAGTCGCCTTAAGGCTAACCCTAGCCATCCTAACGATAACCTTAGTCGTCCTAAGGCTAACCCTTGTCGTCTTAATGCTTACCCTAGTCGTGCTAACGCTAACCCTAGTCTTCCTAGTGCAAACCCTAGTCGTCCTAGCACTAACCTTAGTCATTCTAGCGCTAACCCTAGTCATCCTAGCGCTAACCCTAGTCGTCCTAAAGCTAACCCTAGTCGTCCTGACGCTAACCCTAGTCGTCCTAAGGCTAACCCTTGTCGTCTTAATGCTAACTCTAGTCGTTCTAACGCTAACCATACTCCTCCTATTGCAAACTCTAGTCGTCCAAAAGCTTACCCTAGTCGTCCTAATGCTAACCCTATTCGTCCTATCGCTAAACCTAGTCGTCCTAGCGCTTATCCTACTCGTCCTGGTGCTAACCCCAGTCAACCTAGCGCTAACATTAGTCGTCCTAACGCTAACGCTAGTCGTCCTAACGCTAAATCTAGTCGTCCTAGCGCTATACCTAGTCGTCCTAGCGATAACCCTAGTCATCCTAACACTAATCCTAGTCAACCTAAGGGTAACCCTATTCCTCCTAGCGCTTACCCTAGTGGTCCTAATGGCAACCCTAGTCGTCTTAAGGCTAACCCTAGCCGTCCTAACGCTAACCCTAGTCATCCTAAGGCTAACCCTTGTCGTCTTAAAGCTAACTCTAGTCGTTCTAACGCTAACCCTAGTCCTCCTATTGCAAACTCTAGTCGTCCAAACGCTTACCCTAGTCGTCCTAATGCTAACCCTATTCGTCCTAGCGCTAAACCTAGTCGTCCTAACGCTTATCCTACTCGTCCTAGTGCTAACCCCAGTCAACCTAGCGCTAACATTAGTTGTCCTAACGCTAACGCTAGTCGTCCTAACGCTAAATCTAGTCGTCCTAGCGCTATCGCTAGTCGTCCTAGCGATAACCCTAGTCATCCTAACACTAACCCTAGTCAACCTAAAGCTAACCCTAGTCCACCTAGCGCTTACCCTAGTGGTCCTAACGGCAACCCTAGACGTCTTAAGGCTAACCCTAGCCGTCCTAACGCTAACCCTAGTCGTCCTAAGGCTAACCCTTGTCGTCTTAATGCTTACCCTAGTCGTGCTAACGCTAATCCTAGTCTTCCTAGTGCAAACCCTAGTCGTCCTAGCACTAACCTTAGTCATCCTAGCGCTAACCCTAGTCGTCCTAGCGCTAACCCTAGTCGTCCTAAAGCTAACCCTAGTCGTCCTAACGCTAACCCTAGTCGTCCTAACGCTAACCCTAGTCGCCCTATCGCTAATTCTAGTCGTCCAAGCGCTAACCCTAGACGTCCTAGCGCTAACCCCAGTCATCCTAGAGCTAACCCTAGTCCTAATAGCGCTAATCCTAGTCGTCCTAACGCTAACCCTAGTCAATATAGTGCTAACTCTAGTCGTCCTAGCGCTAACAGTAGTCGCCCTAACGCTGACCCTATTGTCCTAACGCTAACCATAGTCGTCCTAATGCTAACCCTATTCGTACTAGCACTAACCCTAGTCGTCCTAACGCTAACGCTAGTCGTCCTAACGCTAACCCTAGTCGTCCTAGCGCTAACCCTTGTCGTCCTATGGCTAACCATAGCAGTCCTAACGCTAACCCTAGTCGTCCTATGGCTAACCCTAGCCATCCTATTGCTAACCCTAGTCGCCCTATGGCTAAACCTTGTCGTCCTAACGCTAACCGTAGTCATCCTGGCGCTAACCCTAGTTGCCCTAGTGCAAATCTTAGTTGTCCTAGCCCTAATCCTAGTCGTCCTAACTCTAACCCTAGTCGTCCTATTGCTAACCGTAGTCGCCCTAGCGCTAACCCTAGTCGTCCTAACGCTAACCCTAGTTGTCCTAGCGGTAACCCTTGTCGTCCTAGCGCTAACACTAGTCGTCCTAGCGCTAACCCTAGTCGTCCTAATACTAACCCTAGTCGTCCTAGAGCTAACCCTTGCTGTCCTAGTGCAAACCCTAGTCGTGCTAGCGCTAACCCTAGTCGTCCTAGAGCAAACCCAAGTCGTGCTAGCGCTAACTCTAGTTGTCCTAGCGCTAACCCTAGTCGTCCTAGCGCTAACCCTAGCCATCCTATTGCTAACCCTAGTCGCCCTATGGCTAAACATTGTCGTCCTAACGCTAAACGTAGTCATCCTGGCGCTAACCCTAGTTGTCCTAGTGCAAACCTTAGTTGTCCTAGGGCTAATCCTAGTCATCCTAACTCTAACCCTAGTCGTCTTAATGCTAACCCTAGTCGTCCTAACGCTAAAACTAGTCGTCCTAGCTCTAACCCTTGTCGTCCTATTGCTAACCGTAGTCGCCCTAGCGCTAACTCTAGTCGTCCTAACGCTAACCTTAGTTGTCCTAGCGCTAACCCTTGTCGTCCTAGCGCTAACCCTAGTCGTCCTAGCGCTAACCCTAGTCGTCCTAATACTAACCCTAGTTGTGCTAGCGCTAACCCTAGTCGTCCTAGTGCAAACCCAAGTCGTCCTAGCGCTAACTCAAGTTGTCCTAGCGCTAACCCTAGTCGTCCTAGCGCTAACCCTAGCCATCCTATTGCTAACCCTAGTCACCCTATGGCTAAACCTTGTCGTCCTAACGCTAACCTTAGTCATCCTGGCGCTAACCCTAGTTGTCCTAGTGCAAACCTTAGTTGTCCTAGCGCTAATCCTAGTCATCCTAACTCTAACCCTAGTCGTCTTAATGCTAACCCTAGTCGTCCTAACGCTAAAACTAGTCGTCCTAGCTCTAACCCTTGTCGTCCTATTGCTAACCGTAGTCGCCCTAGCGCTAACCCTAGTCGTCCTAACGCTAACCTTAGTTGTCCTAGCGCTAACCCTTGTCGTCCTAGCGCTAACCCTAGTCGTCCTAGCGCTAACCCTAGTCGTCCTAATACTAACCCTAGTCGTCCTAGCGCTAACCCTTGCTGTCCTAGCGCTAACCCTAGTCGTGCTAGCGCTAACCCTAGTCGTCCTAGTGCAAACCCTAGTCGTCCTAGCGCTAACTCTAGTTGTCCTAGCGCTAACCCTTGTCGTCCTAGCGCTAACCCTAGTCGTCCTAACGCTAGCCTAGTCATCTTAGCGCTAACCCTAGTCATCCTAACGCTAACACTATCGTCCTAACGATAACCCTAGTCGACCTAACACTAACCCTAGTTGTCCTAGAGCTAACCCCAGTTATCCTAGCGCTAACACTAGTCTTCCAAACGCTAACCCTAGTCGTCTTAGCGCTAACCCTAGTCGTCATAGTGCAAACCCTAGTCATCCTAGTGCTAACTCTAGTCATCCTAGCGCTAACCCTAGTCGTCCTAACTCTAACCCTAGTATTATTAGAGCTAACCCTAGGCGTTCTTACTCTAGCCCAAGTCATGCTAACGCTAACCTTATTCGTCCTAAGGCAAACCCTAGTCGTTTACCGCTAACCCTAGTCGTCCTAGAGCTAACCTAAACATCACAACGCTAAACCTAGTCGTGGTAAGGCTTACACTAGTCGTCCTAACGATAACTCTATTTGTCCTAAGGCTTACCCTAGTCGTCCTAATGCTAACCCTAGTCGTCCTAGCGCTAACCCTAGTCGTCCTATGGCTAACCCTAGTCGTCCTAACGCTAACCCTAGTCGTCTTAAGGCTAACCCTAGCCGTCCTAACGCTAACCCTAGTCGTCCTAACGCTAACCCTAGTCGCCCTATCGCTAATCCTAGTCGTCCAAGCGCTAACCCTAGTCGTCCTAGCGCTAACCCCAGTCATCCTAGAGCTAAGCCTTGTCGTAATAGCGCTAACCCTAGTCGTCCTAACGCTAACCCTAGTCATTATAGCGCTAACCCTAGTCGTCCTAGCGCTAACAGTAGTCGCCCTAACGCTGACCCTATTGTCCTAACGCTAACCATAGTCGTCTTAATGCTAACCCTAGTCGTACTAGTACTAACCCTAGTCGTCCTAACGCTAACCCTAGTTGTCCTAATGCTTATTCTAGTCGTCCTAGCACTAACCCTTGTCGTCTTAACGCTAACCCTAGTCGTCCTAGCGCTAACCATAGTCGTCCTAGCGTTAACCCCAGTTGTCCTAGCACTAACTCTAGTCATCCTAACTCGAACCCTAGTCGTAACGCTAACCCTAGTTGTCCTAATGCTAACCCTAGTCGTCCTAGCGCTAACCCTAGTCGTCCTAGCGCTAACTTTAGTCATCCTAACGCTAACCCTAGTCGTCCTAGCGCTAACCCTAGTCATCCTAACGCTAACCCTAGTCGTCCTAAGGCTAACCCTAGTCTTCCAAACGCTAACCCTAGTCGTCCTAGCGCTAACCCTAGTTGTCATAGTGCAAACCCTAGTCATCCTAGTGCTAACTCTAGTCATCCTAGCGCTAACCCTAGTCGTCCTAACTCTAACCCTAGTTGTCCTAACGCTAACCCTAGTTGTCCTAACGCTAACCCTATTCATCCTAGCACTAAGCCTAGTCGTCCTAGTTCTAACCATAGTATTAGTAGCGCTAACCCTAGGCGTTCTTACTCTAGCCCAAGTCATGCTAACGCTAACCCTAGTCGTCCTAGAGCTAACCTTATTCGTCCTAAGGCTAACCCTAGTTGTTTACCGCTAACCCTAGTCGTCCTAGAGCTAACCTAGACATCACAACGCTAAACCTAGTCGTCTTAACGCTAACCCTAGTCGTCCTAGCGCTAACCATAGTCGTCCTAGCGTTAACCCTAGTTGTCCTTGTCGTCTTAAGGTTAACCTTAGTCATCGTAACGCTAACACTAGTCGTCCTAGCCCTAACCCTAGTCGTCCTAGCGCTTATCCTAGTCTTCCTATCGCTAACCCTAGTCATCCTAGCGCTAACCCTAGGCATTCTAACTCTAACCCTAGTCGTCCTAACGCTAACCCTAGTTGTCCTAGTGCAAACCCTAGTCATCTTAGCGCTAACTCTAATCGTCCTAGCGCTAAAACTAGTCATCCTAACTCTAGCACTAGTCGTCCTAACGCTAATCCTAGTTGTCCTAGCGCTAACCCTAGTCGTCCTAATGCTAACACTAGTCATCCTAGTGCAAACCCTAGTCGTCCTAGCGCTAACCCTACTCCTAGCGCTAACTCTAGTTGTCCTAGCACTAACCCTAGTCATCCTAACTGGAACCCTAGTCGTCGTAACTCGAACCCTAGTTGTCCTAATGCTAACCCTAGTTGTCCTATCGCTAACCCTAGTCGTCCTAGTGCTATCCCTAGTCGTCCTAATGCTAACCCTAGTGGTCCTAAGGCTAACCCTAGTCGTCCTAGCCCTAACCCTAGTCGTCCTAACGCTAACCCTAGTCGTCCTAGTGCAAACCCTAGTCATCTTAGCGCTAACTCTAATCGTCCTAGCGCTAAAACTAGTCATCCTAACTCTAACACTAGTCGTCCTAACGCTAATCCTAGTTGTCCTAGCGCTAACCCTAATCGTCCTAATGCTAACACTAGTCATCCTAGTGCAAACCCTAGTCGTCCTAGCGCTAACCCTACTCCTAGCGCTAACTCTAGTTGTCCTAGCACTAACCCTAGTCATCCTAACTGGAACCCTAGTCGTCGTAACTCGAACCCTAGGTGTCCTAATGCTAACCCTAGTTGTCCTATCGCTAACCCTAGTCGTCCTAGTGCTATCCCTAGTCGTCCTAATGCTAACCCTAGTGGTCCTAAGGCTAACCCTAGTCGTCCTAGCCCTAACCCTAGTCGTCCTAGCGCTTATCCTAGTCTTCCTATCGCTAACCCTAGTTGTCCTAGTGCAAACCCAAGTCGTCCTATCGCTAACTCTAAACTTCCTAGCGCTAAAACTAGTCGTCCTAACTCTGACAGTAGTCGTCCTAACGCTAACCCTAGTTGTCCTACCGCTAACCTTAGTCTTCTCAACGCTAACCCTAGTCGTCCTAGCGCTAACCCTAGTCGTCCTAACGCTAACACTAGTCGTCCTACTGCAAACTCTAGTCATCCTAGCGCTAATCCTAGTTGCCCCAGAGCTAACACTAGTTGTCCTAACTCTAATTCTAGTCGTAAAAGCGCTGACCCTAGTCTTTCTAATGCTAGCCCAAGTCGTCCTAGCGCTAACCATAGTCGTCCTAGTGCAAACCCTAGTCGTCCTAGTGCTAACCCTAGTCGTCCTAGCGCTAACCCTAGTTGTCCCAGCGCTAACCTTAGTCATCCTAGCGCTAACCCTAGTCATCCTAACGCTAACCCTAGTCGTCCTAAGGCTAACCCTAGTCGTCCTAATGCTAGCCCTAGTCATCCTAGCGCTAGCCCTTGTATTCCTAGCTCTAACCCTAGGCGTTCTAACTCTAAGCTTAGTCGTCCTAGCGCTAACTATTGTCGTCCTAGCGATAACCCCTGTCGTCTTTAGACTAACCCTAGTTGTCCTAATGCTAACCCTTGTCGTCCTAAGGCTAACCCTAGTCTTCCTAAGGCTAGCCCTAGTCATCCTAGCGCTAACCCTTGTTGTCCTACGTCTAACCATAGTCGTCCTAACGCTAACCCTAGTCGTCCTAAGGCTAACCCTAGCCGTCCTTTCGCTAACCCTAGTCGCCCTAAGGCTAAACCTTGTCGTCCTAACGCTAACCCTAGTCAACCTGGCGCTAACCCTAGTTGACCTAGTGCAAACCTTAGTCATCCTAGCGCTAATCCTAGTCGTCCTAACTCTAACCCTAGTAGTTTTAATGCTAAATCTAGTCGTCCTAACACTAAAACTAGTCGTCCTAGCGCTAACCCTTGTCGTCTTAGTGCTAACCGTAGTCACCCTAGTGCTAACCCTAGTCGTCCTAACGCTAACCCTAGTCGTCCAAGCGCTTACCCTAGTCGTCCTAATGCTAACCCTAGTCATCCTAGTGCTAACCCTTGTCGTCCTAGCGCTAACCCTAGTCGTGCTAGCGCTAAACCTAGTCGTACTAGTGCAAACCCAAGACGTCCTAGCGCTAACTCTAGTCGTCCTAGCACTAACCCTAGTCATTCTAACTTGAACCCTAGTCGTCCTAACGCTAACCCAAGTTGTCCTAATGCTAACCCTAGTTGTCCTATCGCTAACCCTAGTTATCCTATCGCTAAGCCTAGTCGTCCTAACTCTAACCCTAGACGTCCTAACTCTATCCCTAGTCATCCTAACGGTAACCCTAGTTGTCCTAGTGCTAACCCTAGTCTTCTCAGCGCTAACCCTAGTCGTCCTAGTGCTAATCCTCGTCCTGACGCTAACTCTAGTCATCCTAGCGCTAACCCTAGTCGTACTAGTGTAAACCCAAGACGTCCTAGCGCTAACTCTAGTCGTCCTAGCACTTACCGTAGTCATACTAACTCGAACCCTAGTCGTCGTAACGCTAACCCTAGTTGTCCTAATGGTAACCCTAGTTGTCCTATCGCTAACCCTTGTCGCCCTAGCTCTAACCCTAGTCATCCTAACGCTAACCCTAGTCATCCTAACGCTAACCCTAGTTGTCCTAAGGCTAAACCTAGTTGTCCTAACGCTAACCCTAGTCGTCGTGAGGTTAACCTTAGTTGCCGTAATGCTAACCCTAGTCGTCCTAGCCCTAACCGTAGTTGTGCTAGCGCTAACCCTAGTCGTCCGCGTGCAAACCCAAGTCGTCCTAGCACTAACTCTAGTCGTCCTAGAGCTAAATCTAGTCTTCTTAACGCTAACCCTAGTTGTCCTATCGCTAACCCTTGTCGTCCTAGCGATAACCCTAGTCGTCCTAGAGCTAACCCTAGTCGTCCTAATGCTAACCCTAGTCGTCCTAGCGCTAACCCTTGTCGTCCAAGCGCTAACCCTAGTCGTGCTAGCGCTAACCCTAGTCGTCCTTGTGCAAACCCAAGTCATCCTAGCGCTAACTCAAGTCTTCCTAGCGCTAACCCTAGTCATCCTAACTCTAACCCTAGTCGTCCTAACGCTAACCCTAGTTGTCCTAATGCTAACACTAGTCGTCCTAGCGCTAACCCTAGTCATCCTAACGCTAACCCTAGTTGCCCTAAGGCTATTCCTAGTCGCTCTAACGCTAAACCTAGTCGCCGTGAGGTTAACATGACTCGTCAAAGCGCTAACCCTAATCGTCTTAACGCTAACCCTAGTCGTCCTAGCGCTAACCATAGTCATCCTATCACTAACCCTAGTTGTCCTAGCGCTAACCCTAGTCGTCCTAACGCTAACCCTAGTCGTCCTAAGGCTAACCCTAGTCGTCCTACCGCTAACCCTAGTTGTCCTAACGCTAACCCTAGTCGTCCAAACGCTAACCCTAATCGTCCTCGCGGCAACCCTTATCATCCAACGCTAACCGTAGTCGTCCTAGCGCTAACCCTAGTCATCCTAACGCTAACCCTAGTCGTCCTATCGCTAACCTTTGTAATAGCGCTAACCCTAGTCATCCTAGCGCTAACCCTAGTCGTACTAACGCTAACCCTAGTCGTCCTATCGCTAACCTTTGTCCTAGCGCTAACCCTAGTCATCCTAGCGCTAACCCTAGTTGTACTAACGCTAAAGCTAGTCGTCCTAGCGCTAACCCTTGTCCTAGCGCTAACCCTAGTCATCCTAGCGCTAACCCTAGTCATACTAGTGCAATCCCAAGACGTCCTAGCGCTAACTCTAGTCGTCCTAGCACTAACCCTAGTCATCCTAACTCGTACCCTAGTCGTGTAGCGCTAACCCTAGTCGTCCTCGTGCAAACCCAAGTCGTCCTAGCGCTAACTCTAGTCTTCCTAGCGCTAACCCTAGTCGTCCTAACTCTAACCCTAGTCGTCCTAACGCTTACCCTAGTTGTCCTAATGCTAACACTATTCGTCCTAGCGCTAACCCTAGTCATCCTAACGCTAATTCTAGTCGCCCTAAGGCTATTCCTAGTCGCTCTAACGCTAAACCTAGTCGTCGTAAGGTTAACCTGAGTCGTCAAAGCGCTAACCCTAATCGTCTTAACGCTAACCCTAGTCGTCCTAGCGCTAACCATAGTCATCCTATCACTAACCCTAGTTGTCCTAGCGCTAACCCTAGTCAACCTGGCGCTAACCCTAGTTGTCCTAGTGCAAACCTTAGTCATCCTAGCGCTAATCCTAGTCGTCCTAACTCTAACCCTAGTAGTTTTAATGCTAAATCTAGTCGTCCTAACACTAAAACTAGTCGTCCTAGCGCTAACCCTTGTCGTCTTAGTGCTAACCGTAGTCACCCTAGTGCTAACCCTAGTCGTCCTAACGCTAACCCTAGTTGTCCTAGCGCTAACCCTAGTCATCCTAGCGCTAACCCTAGTCGTCCAAGCGCTTACCCTAGTCGTCCTAATGCTAACCCTAGTCATCCTAGTGCTAACCCTTGTCGTCCTAGCGCTAACCCTAGTCGTGCTAGCGCTAAACCTAGTCGTACTAGTGCAAACCCAAGACGTCCTAGCGCTAACTCTAGTCGTCGTAGCACTAACCCTAGTTGTCCTAATGCTAACCCTAGTTGTCCTATCGCTAACCCTAGTCGTCCGAGCGCTAACCCTAGTCGTCCTAACTCTAACCTTAGTCGTCCTAACGTTAACCCTAGTTGTCCTAATGCTAACCATAGTCGTCCTAGCGCTAAACCTAGTCATCCTAACGCTAACCCTAGTCGCACTAAGGCAATTCCTATTCGTCCTAACGCTAAACCTAGTCGTCGCAAGGTTAACCTTAGTCGTCCTAGCGCTAACCTTAGTCATCTTAAAGCTAACCCTAGTCGTCCTAGCGCTAACCATAGTTTTCCTAGCGCTAACCCTAGTCATCCTAACGCTAACCGCAGTCGTCCTAAGGCTAATCCTAGTCGTCCTAGCTCTAACCCTAATCGTCCTCGCGCCAACCCTTGTCATCCAACGCTAACCGTAGTCATCCTAGCGCTAACCCTAGTCATCCTAGCGCTAACCCTAGTCGTCCTAACGCTAACCCTCGTCGCACTAAAGCTAACCCTCGTCGCACTAACGCTAATCCTAGTCGTCCTATCGCTAACCCTAGTCGTACTAATGCTAACCCTAGTCGTCCTAGCGCTAACCCTAGTCGTCCTAACGCTAACCCTAGTCGTACTAATGCTAACCGTATTCGTCCTAGCGCTAACCCTTGTCCTAGTGCTAACCCTAGTCGTCCTAGCGCTAACTCTTGTCCTAATAGTGCAAACCCAAGACGTCCTAGCACTAACTCTAGTCGTCCTAGCACTAACCCTAGTCATCCTAAATCGAATCCTAGTCGTCGTAACGCTAACCCTAGTCGTCCTAGCCCTAACCCTAGTCGTCCTAGCGCTTATCCTAGTCTTCCTATCGCTAACCCTAGCCATCCGAGCGCTAATCCTAGGCATTCTAACTCTAACCCTAGTCGTCCTAGCGCTAACCCTAGTCGTCCTAGTGCAAACCCAAGTCGTCCTAGCGCTAAGTCTAATCGTCCTAGCGCTAAAACTAGTCGTCCTAACTCTAACCCTAGTCGTCCTAACTCTAACCCTAGTCGTCCTAACTCTAACCCTAGTTGTCCTAACTCTAACCCTAGTTGTCCTAACTCTAACCCTAGTCGTCCTAATGCTAACCCTAGTTGTCCTAGCGCTAACCCTAGTCTTCTCAGCGCTAACCCTAGTCGTCGTAGCGCTAACCCTAATCGTCCTAGCGCTTATCCTAGTTTTCCTATCGCTAACCCTAGTTATCCTAGCGCTAACCCGAGTCATCCTAGCGCTAACCCTAGGCATTCTAACTCTAACCCTAGTTGTCCCAGCGCAAACGCCAGTCGTCCTAGCGCTAACCCTAGTCGTCCTAGTGCAAACCCAAGTTGTCCTAGCGCTAACTCTAATCGTCCTTGCGCTAAAACTAGTCGTCCTAACTCTATCCCTAGTCGTCCTAACGCAAACCCTAGTTGTCCTATCGCTTACCCTAGTCTTCTCAGCGCTAACCCTAGTCATCCTAGCGCTAACCCTAGTTGTCCCAGAGCTAACCCTAGTTGTCCTAACGCTAATTCCAGTCGTTCTAGTGCTAACCCTAGTCGTCTGAGCGCTAGCCCTAGTTGTCCTAACGCTAACCCTAGTCGTTCTAGCGCTAACACTAGTCGTCCTAACGCTAACCCTAGTTGTGCTAATGCTAATCCTAGTCGTCCTAGCGCTAACCCTAGTCGTGCTAGCGCTAACCCTAGTCGCCTTCGTGCAAACCCAAGTCGTCCTAGCGCTAACTGTTGTCGTCCTATCGCTAACCCTAGTCGTCCTAACTCTAACCCTAGTCGTCCTAACGCTAACACTAGTTGTCCTAATGCTAACCTTAGTCGTCCTAGCGCTAACCCTAGCCATCCTAACGCTAACCCTAGTTGCCCTAAGGCTATTCCTAGTCGTCCTAACGCTAAACCTAGTCGTCGTAAGGTTAACCTTAGTCGTCCTAGCGCTAACCCTAGTCGTCTTAATGCTAACCCTAGTCATCCTAGCGCTAACCCTTGTCGTCCTAGCGCTAACCCTAGTCGTGCTAGCGCAAACCCTAGTCGTCCTAGTGCAAACCCAAGTCGTCCTAGCGCTAACCCTAGTCGTCCTAGTGCAAACCCAAGTCGTCCTAGCACTAACTCTAATCGTCCTAGCGCTAAAACTAGTCGTCCTAACTCTATCCCTAGTCGTCCTAACGCTAACCCTAGTTGTCCTATCGCTTACCCTAGTCTTCTCAGCGCTAACCCTAGTCATCCTAGCGCTAACCCTAGTCGTCCTAACGCTAACACTAGTCGTCCTAGTGCAAACCCTAGTCATCCTAGCGCTAACCCTAGTCGTCCCAGAGCTAACCGTAGTTGTCCTAACGCTAATTCCAGTCGTTCTAGTGCTAACCCTAGTCATCTGAACGCTAGCCCTAGTCATCCTAACGCTAACACTAGTCATTCTAGCGCTAACCCTAGTCGTCCTAACGCTAACCCTAGTCGTCCTAATGCTAATCCTAGTCGTCCTAGCGCTAACCCTAGTCTTTCTAATGCTAACCCAAGTCGTCCTAGCGCTAACCATAGTCGTTCTAGTGCTAACCCTAGTCGTCCTAGCGCTAACCCTAGTCGTTCCAGCGCTAACCTTAGTCATCCTAGCGCTAACCCTAGTCATCCTAACGCTAACCCTAGTCGTCCCAGAGCTAACCCTAGTTGTCCTAACGCTAATTCTAATCGTTCTACTGCTAACCCTAGTCGTCTGAGGGCTAGCCGTAGTCGTCCTAACGCTAACCGTAGTCGTCCTAACGCTAACCCTAGTCGTCCTAATGCTAATCCTAGTCGTCCTAGCGCTAACCCTAGTCTTTCTAATGCTAACCCAAGTCGTCCTAGTGCTAACCATAGTCGTCCTAGTGCTAACCATAGTCGTCCTAGTGCTAACCCTAGTCGTCCTAGCACTAACCCTAGTCATCCTAATGCTAACTCTAGTCGTCCTAAGGCTAACACTAGTCATCCTAATGCTAACCCTAGTCGTCCTAGCGCTAGCCCTAGTATTCCTAGGTCTAACCCTAGTTGTCCTAACGCTAACCCTAGTCGTCCTAAGGCTAACCCTAGTCGTCCTAACGCTAACCTTAGTCGTCCTAGCGATAACCCTTGTCGTCCTATGGCTAACCATAGTTGTCCTAGCGCTAACCCTAGTCGTCCTAATGCTAATCCTAGTCGTCCTAGCGCTAACCCTAGTCTTTCTAATGCTAACCCAAGTCGTCCTAGTGCTAACCATAGTCGCCCTAGTGCTAACCATAGTCGTCCTAGTGCTAACCCTAGTCGTCCTAGCACTAACCCTAGTCATCCTAATGCTAACTCTAGTCGTCCTAAGGCTAACACTAGTCATCCTAATGCTAACCCTAGTCGTCCTAGCGCTAGCCCTAGTATTCCTAGGTCTAACACTAGTTGTCCTAACACTAACCCTAGTCGTCCTAAGGCTAACCCTAGTCGTCCTAACGCTAACCTTAGTCGTCCTAGCGATAACCCTTGTCGTCCTATGGCTAACCATAGTTGTCCTAGCGCTAACCCTAGTCGTCCTAATGCTAATCCTAGTCGTCCTAGCGCTAACCCTAGTCTTTCTAATGCTAACCCATGTCGTCCTAGTGCTAACCATAGTCGCCCTAGTGCTAACCATAGTCGTCCTAGTGCTAACCCTAGTCGTCCTAGCACTAACCCTAGTCATCCTAATGCTAACTCTAGTCGTCCTAAGGCTAACACTAGTCATCCTAATGCTAACCCTAGTCGTCCTAGCGCTAGCCCTAGTATTCCTAGGTCTAACCCTAGTTGTCCTAACGCTAACCCTAGTCGTCCTAAGGCTAACCCTAGTCGTCCTAACGCTAACCTTAGTCGTCCTAGCGATAACCCTTGTCGTCCTATGGCTAACCCTAGTCGTCCTAAGGCTAACCCTAGCAGTCCTATCGCTTAACCTTGTCGCCCTAAGGCTAAACCTTGTCGTCCTAACGCTAACCCTAGTCATCCTGGCGCTAACCCTAGTTGTCCTAGTGCAAACCTTAGTCGTCCTAGCGCTAATCCTAGTCGTCCTAACTCTAACCCTAGTCGTCTTAATGCTAACCCTAGTCGTCCTAACGCTAAAACTAGTCGTCCTAGCGCTAACCCTTGTCATCCTATAGCTAACCGTAGTCGCGCTAGTGCTAACCCAGTTGCCCTAACGCAAACCCTAGTTGTTCTAACGCTAACCCTTGTCGTCCTAGCTCTAACCCTAGTCGTCCTAGCGCTAACCCTAGTCGTCCTAATTCTAACCCTAGTCGTCTTAGCGCTAACCCTTGTCGTCCTAGCGCTAACCCTAGTCGGGCTAGCGCTAACCCTAGTCGTCCTAGTGCAAACCCAAGTCGTCCTAGCGCTAACTCTAGTCATCCTAGAGCTAACCCTAGTCGTCCTAGCGCTAACGGTAGTCGTCCTAGCGTTAACCCCAGTCGTTCTAACGCTAACCTAGTCATCTTAGCGCTAACCCTAGTCATCCTAACGCTAACCCTATCGTCCTAACGATAACCCTAGTCGATCTAACACTAACCCTAGTCGTCCTAGAGCTAACCCCAGTCGTCCTAGCGCTAACCCTAGTCTTCCAAACGCTAATCCTAGTCGTCCTAGCGCTAACCCTATTCGTCATAGTGCAAACCCTAGTCATCCTAGTGCTAACTTTAGTCATCCTAGCGCTAACCCTAGTCATCCTAACTCTAACCCTAGTTGTCCTAACGCTAACACTAGTTGTCCTAACGCTAACCCTAGTCATCCTAGCACTAACCCTAGTCGTTCTAGCTCTAACCATATTATTACTAGCGCTAACCCTAGGTGTTCTAACTCTAACCCAAGTCATCCCAACGCTAACCCTAGTCGTCCTAGCGCTAACCTTATTCATCCTGAGGCTAACACTAGTCGTTTACCGCTAACCCTAGTCGTCCAAGAGCTAACCTAGACATGACAACGCTAACCCTAGTCGTCCTAACGATAACTCTAGTCGTCCTAAGGCTTACCATAGTCGTCCTAACGCTAACCATAGTCGTCCTAGCACTAACCCTAGTCGTCCTATGGCTAACCCTAGTCGTCCTAACGCTAACCCTTGTCGTCTTAATGCTAACTCTAGTCGTTCTAACGCTAACCCTACTCCTCCTAGTGCAAACCCTAGTCGTCCTAGCACTAACCTTAGTAATCCTAGCGCTAACCCTAGTCATCCTAACGCTAACCCTAGTCGTCCTAAGACTAACACTAGTCATCCTAGCGCTAGCCCTAGTATTCCTAGCTCTAACCCTAGGCGTTCTAACTCTAAGCCTAGTCGTCCAAGCGCTAACCCTTGTCGTCCTTAGACTAACCCTAGTTGTCCTAAGGCTAACCCTAGCCGTCCTAAGGCTAACCCTAGTCGTCCTAACGCTAACCCTAGTCGTCCTAGCGCTAACCCTTGTCGTCCTATGGCAAACCATAGTTGTCCTAACGCTAACCCTAGTCGACCTAAGGCTAAACCTTGTCGTCCTAACGCTAACTCTTGTCATCCTGGCGCTAACTCTAGTTGTCCTAGTGCAAACCTTAGTTGTCCTAGCGCTAATCCTAGTCATCCTAACTCTAACCCTAGTCGTCTTAATGCTAACCCTAGTCGTCCTAGCGCTAACCCTTGTCGTTCTATTGCTAACTGTAGTCGCCCTAGCGCTAACCCTAGTCGTCCTAACGCTAACCCTAGTTGTCCTAGCGCTAACTCTTGTCGTTCTAGCGCTAACCCTAGTCGTCCGAGCGCTAACCCTAGTCGTCCTAATACTAACCCTAGTTGTCCTAGCGCTAACCCTTGTGGTCCTAGCGCTTATCCTACTCGTCCTAGCGCTAACCCCAGTCATCCTATCGCTAACATTAGTCGTCCTAACGCTAACGCTAGTCGTCCTAATGCTAACCCTAGTCGTTCTAGCGCTAACCCTAGTCGTCCCAGAGCTAACCCTAGTTGTCCTAACGCTAATTCCAGTCGTTATAGTGCTAACCCTAGTCGTCTGAGCACTAGCCCTAGTTGTCCTAACGCTAACCGTAGTGGTTCTAGCGCTGACCCTAGTCGTACTAACGCTAACCCTAGTCGTCCTAATGATAATCCTAGTCGTCATAGCGGTAACCCTAGTCTTTCTAATCCTAACCAAAGTCGTCCTAGCGCTAACCATAGTCGTCCTAGTGCTTACCCTAGTCGTCCTAGAGCTAAACCTAGTCGTCCTAATGCTAACCCTAGTCATCCTAGCGCTAACCCTTGTCGTCCTAGCGCTAACCCTAGTCGTGCTAGCGCTAACCCTAGTCGTCCTCGTGCAAGCCCAAGTCGTCCTAGCGCTAACTCTAGTCGTCCTATCGCTAACCCTAGTCGTCCTAACTCTAACCCTAGTCGTCCTAACGCTAACCCTAGTTGTCCTAATGCTAACCCTAGTCGTCCTAGCGCCAGCCCTAGCCATCCTAACGCTAATCCTAGTCGTCGTAAGGTTAACCTTAGTCGTCTTAGCGCTAACCCTAGTCGTCTTATTGCTAACCCTAGTCGTCCTAGCGCTACCCTTGTCATCCTAGCCTTAACCCTAGTCGTGCTAGCGCTAACCCTAGTCGTCCTAGTGCAAACCGAAGTCGACCTAGCGCTAACTCTAGTCGTCCTAGCGCTAACCCTTGTCGTCCTAGCGCTAACCGTAGTCATCCTAGCGCTAACCCTAGTCGTCCTAGCGCTTATCCTACTCGTCCTAGCGCTAACCCCAGTCATCCTAGTGCTAACATTAGTCGTCCTAATGCTAACGCTAGTCGTCTTAATGCTAACCCTAGTCGTCCTAGCGCTACGCCTAGTCGTCCTAGCGTTAACCCTAGTCGTCCTAACACTAACCCTAGTCAACCTAAGGCTAACCGTAGTCCCCCTAGCGCTTACCCTAGTGGTCCTAACACTAACCCTAGTCGTCCTAGCGCTAACCCTAGTCATCCGAGCGCTAACCCTAGTCGTCCTAGTGCTAAGCCTAGTCGTACTAGTGCAAACCCAAGAAGTCCTAGCGCTAACCCTAGTTGTCCTAGCGCTAATCCTAGTCATCCTAACTCGAACCCTAGTCGTCGTAACGCTAACCCTAGTTGACCTAATGCTAGCCCTAGTTGTCCTATCGCTAACCCTAGTCGTCCTAGCGCTAACCCTAGTCGTCCTAAAGATAACCCTAGTCATCCTAAGGCTAACCCTAGTCATCACAATGTTAACCTTAGTCGTCGTAACGCTAACCCTAGTCGTCCTAGCCCTAACCCTAGTCGTCCTAGCGCTTATCCTAGTCTTCCTATCGCTAACCCTAGTTGTCCTAACGCTAATTCCAGTCGTTATAGTGCTAACCTTAGTCGTCTGAGCACTAGCCCTAGTTGTCCTAACGCTAACCGTAGTGGTTCTAGCGCTGACCCTAGTCGTACTAACGCTAACCCTAGTCGTCCTAATGATAATCCTAGTCGTCATAGCGGTAACCCTAGTCTTTCTAATCCTAACCAAAGTCGTCCTAGCGCTAACCATAGTCGTCCTAGTGCTTACCCTAGTCGTCCTAGAGCTAAACCTAGTCGTCCTAATGCTAACCCTAGTCATCCTAGCGCTAACCCTTGTCGTCCTAGCGCTAACCCTAGTCGTGCTAGCGCTAACCCTAGTCGTCCTCGTGCAAGCCCAAGTCGTCCTAGCGCTAACTCTAGTCGTCCTATCGCTAACCCTAGTCGTCCTAACTCTAACCCTAGTCGTCCTAACGCTAACCCTAGTTGTCCTAATGCTAACCCTAGTCGTCCTAGCGCCAGCCCTAGCCATCCTAACGCTAATCCTAGTCGTCGTAAGGTTAACCTTAGTCGTCTTAGCGCTAACCCTAGTCGTCTTATTGCTAACCCTAGTCGTCCTAGCGCTACCCTTGTCATCCTAGCCTTAACCCTAGTCGTGCTAGCGCTAACCCTAGTCGTCCTAGTGCAAACCGAAGTCGACCTAGCGCTAACTCTAGTCGTCCTAGCGCTAACCCTTGTCGTCCTAGCGCTAACCGTAGTCATCCTAGCGCTAACCCTAGTCGTCCTAGCGCTTATCCTACTCGTCCTAGCGCTAACCCCAGTCATCCTAGTGCTAACATTAGTCGTCCTAATGCTAACGCTAGTCGTCTTAATGCTAACCCTAGTCGTCCTAGCGCTACGCCTAGTCGTCCTAGCGTTAACCCTAGTCGTCCTAACACTAACCCTAGTCAACCTAAGGCTAACCGTAGTCCCCCTAGCGCTTACCCTAGTGGTCCTAACACTAACCCTAGTCGTCCTAGCGCTAACCCTAGTCATCCGAGCGCTAACCCTAGTCGTCCTAGTGCTAAGCCTAGTCGTACTAGTGCAAACCCAAGAAGTCCTAGCGCTAACCCTAGTTGTCCTAGCGCTAATCCTAGTCATCCTAACTCGAACCCTAGTCGTCGTAACGCTAACCCTAGTTGACCTAATGCTAGCCCTAGTTGTCCTATCGCTAACCCTAGTCGTCCTAGCGCTAACCCTAGTCGTCCTAAAGATAACCCTAGTCATCCTAAGGCTAACCCTAGTCATCACAATGTTAACCTTAGTCGTCGTAACGCTAACCCTAGTCGTCCTAGCCCTAACCCTAGTCGTCCTAGCGCTTATCCTAGTCTTCCTATCGCTAACCCTAGTCATCCTAGTGCTAACCCGAGTCATCCTAGCGTTAACCCTAGGCATTCTAACTCTAACCCTAGTTGTCCCAGTGCAAACCCGAGTCGTCCTAGCGCTAACCCTAGTCGTCCTAGTGCAAACCCAAGTCGTCCTAGCACTAACTCTAATCGTCCTAGCGCTAAAACTAGTCGTCCTAACTCTATCCCTAGTCGTCCTAACGCTAACCCTAGTTGTCCTATCGCTTACCCTAGTCTTCTCAGCGCTAACCCTAGTCATCCTAGCGCTAACCCTAGTCGTCCTAACGCTAACACTAGTCGTCCTAGTGCAAACCCTAGTCATCCTAGCGCTAACCCTAGTCGTCCCAGAGCTAACCGTAGTTGTCCTAACGCTAATTCCAGTCGTTCTAGTGCTAACCCTAGTCATCTGAACGCTAGCCCTAGTCATCCTAACGCTAACACTAGTCATTCTAGCGCTAACCCTAGTCGTCCTAACGCTAACCCTAGTCGTCCTAATGCTAATCCTAGTCGTCCTAGCGCTAACCCTAGTCTTTCTAATGCTAACCCAAGTCGTCCTAGCGCTAACCATAGTCGTTCTAGTGCTAACCCTAGTCGTCCTAGCGCTAACCCTAGTCGTTCCAGCGCTAACCTTAGTCATCCTAGCGCTAACCCTAGTCATCCTAACGCTAACCCTAGTCGTCCCAGAGCTAACCCTAGTTGTCCTAACGCTAATTCTAATCGTTCTACTGCTAACCCTAGTCGTCTGAGGGCTAGCCGTAGTCGTCCTAACGCTAACCGTAGTCGTTCTAGCGCTAACCCTAGTCGTCCTAACGCTAACCCTAGTCGTCCTAATGCTAATCCTAGTCGTCCTAGCGCTAACCCTAGTCTTTCTAATGCTAACCCAAGTCGTCCTAGTGCTAACCATAGTCGTCCTAGTGCTAACCATAGTCGTCCTAGTGCTAACCCTAGTCGTCCTAGCACTAACCCTAGTCATCCTAATGCTAACTCTAGTCGTCCTAAGGCTAACACTAGTCATCCTAATGCTAACCCTAGTCGTCCTAGCGCTAGCCCTAGTATTCCTAGGTCTAACCCTAGTTGTCCTAACGCTAACCCTAGTCGTCCTAAGGCTAACCCTAGTCGTCCTAACGCTAACCTTAGTCGTCCTAGCGATAACCCTTGTCGTCCTATGGCTAACCATAGTTGTCCTAGCGCTAACCCTAGTCGTCCTAATGCTAATCCTAGTCGTCCTAGCGCTAACCCTAGTCTTTCTAATGCTAACCCAAGTCGTCCTAGTGCTAACCATAGTCGCCCTAGTGCTAACCATAGTCGTCCTAGTGCTAACCCTAGTCGTCCTAGCACTAACCCTAGTCATCCTAATGCTAACTCTAGTCGTCCTAAGGCTAACACTAGTCATCCTAATGCTAACCCTAGTCGTCCTAGCGCTAGCCCTAGTATTCCTAGGTCTAACCCTAGTTGTCCTAACACTAACCCTAGTCGTCCTAAGGCTAACCCTAGTCGTCCTAACGCTAACCTTAGTCATCCTAGCGATAACCCTTGTCGTCCTATGGCTAACCATAGTTGTCCTAGCGCTAACCCTAGTCGTCCTAATGCTAATCCTAGTCGTCCTAGCGCTAACCCTAGTCTTTCTAATGCTAACCCATGTCGTCCTAGTGCTAACCATAGTCGCCCTAGTGCTAACCATAGTCGTCCTAGTGCTAACCCTAGTCGTCCTAGCACTAACCCTAGTCATCCTAATGCTAACTCTAGTCGTCCTAAGGCTAACACTAGTCATCCTAATGCTAACCCTAGTCGTCCTAGCGCTAGCCCTAGTATTCCTAGGTCTAACCCTAGTTGTCCTAACGCTAACCCTAGTCGTCCTAAGGCTAACCCTAGTCGTCCTAACGCTAACCTTAGTCGTCCTAGCGATAACCCTTGTCGTCCTATGGCTAACCCTAGTCGTCCTAAGGCTAACCCTAGCAGTCCTATCGCTTAACCTTGTCGCCCTAAGGCTAAACCTTGTCGTCCTAACGCTAACCCTAGTCATCCTGGCGCTAACCCTAGTTGTCCTAGTGCAAACCTTAGTCGTCCTAGCGCTAATCCTAGTCGTCCTAACTCTAACCCTAGTCGTCTTAATGCTAACCCTAGTCGTCCTAACGCTAAAACTAGTCGTCCTAGCGCTAACCCTTGTCATCCTATAGCTAACCGTAGTCGCGCTAGTGCTAACCCAGTTGCCCTAACGCAAACCCTAGTTGTTCTAACGCTAACCCTTGTCGTCCTAGCTCTAAACCTAGTCGTCCTAGCGCTAACCCTAGTCGTCCTAATTCTAACCCTAGTCGTCTTAGCGCTAACCCTTGTCGTCCTAGCGCTAACCCTAGTCGGGCTAGCGCTAACCCTAGTCGTCCTAGTGCAAACCCAAGTCGTCCTAGCGCTAACTCTAGTCATCCTAGAGCTAACCCTAGTCGTCCTAGCGCTAACGGTAGTCGTCCTAGCGTTAACCCCAGTCGTTCTAACGCTAACCTAGTCATCTTAGCGCTAACCCTAGTCATCCTAACGCTAACCCTATCGTCCTAACGATAACCCTAGTCGATCTAACACTAACCCTAGTCGTCCTAGAGCTAACCCCAGTCGTCCTAGCGCTAACCCTAGTCTTCCAAACGCTAATCCTAGTCGTCCTAGCGCTAACCCTATTCGTCATAGTGCAAACCCTAGTCATCCTAGTGCTAACTTTAGTCATCCTAGCGCTAACCCTAGTCATCCTAACTCTAACTCTAGTTGTCCTAACGCTAACACTAGTTGTCCTAACGCTAACCCTAGTCATCCTAGCACTAACCCTAATCGTTCTAGCTCTAACCATATTATTACTAGCGCTAACCCTAGGTGTTCTAACTCTAACCCAAGTCATCCCAACGCTAACCCTAGTCGTCCTAGCGCTAACCTTATTCATCCTGAGGCTAACCCTAGTCGTTTACCGCTAACCCTAGTCGTCCTAGAGCTAACCTAGACATGACAACGCTAACCCTAGTCGTCCTAACGATAACTCTAGTCGTCCTAAGGCTTACCATAGTCGTCCTAACGCTAACCATAGTCGTCCTAGCACTAACCCTAGTCGTCCTATGGCTAACCCTAGTCGTCCTAACGCTAACCCTTGTCGTCTTAATGCTAACTCTAGTCGTTCTAACGCTAACCCTACTCCTCCTAGTGCAAACCCTAGTCGTCCTAGCACTAACCTTAGTAATCCTAGCGCTAACCCTAGTCATCCTAACGCTAACCCTAGTCGTCCTAAGACTAACACTAGTCATCCTAGCGCTAGCCCTAGTATTCCTAGCTCTAACCCTAGGCGTTCTAACTCTAAGCCTAGTCGTCCAAGCGCTAACCCTTGTCGTCCTTAGACTAACCCTAGTTGTCCTAAGGCTAACCCTAGCCGTCCTAAGGCTAACCCTAGTCGTCCTAACGCTAACCCTAGTCGTCCTAGCGCTAACCCTTGTCGTCCTTTGGCAAACCATAGTTGTCCTAACGCTAACCCTAGTCGACCTAAGGCTAAACCTTGTCGTCCTAACGCTAACTCTTGTCATCCTGGCGCTAACTCTAGTTGTCCTAGTGCAAACCTTAGTTGTCCTAGCGCTAATCCTAGTCATCCTAACTCTAACCCTAGTCGTCTTAATGCTAACCCTAGTCGTCCTAGCGCTAACCCTTGTCGTTCTATTGCTAACTGTAGTCGCCCTAGCGCTAACCCTAGTCGTCCTAACGCTAACCCTAGTTGTCCTAGCGCTAACTCTTGTCGTTCTAGTGCTAACCCTAGTCGTCCGAGCGCTAACCCTAGTCGTCCTAATACTAACCCTAGTTGTCCTAGCGCTAACCCTTGTGGTCCTAGCGCTAACCCTAGTCGTCCTAGTGCAAACCTAAGTCGTCCTAGCGCTAACTCTAGTCGTCCTAGTGCTAACCCTAGTGGTCCTAGCGCTAACACTAGACGTCCTAGCGCTAACCCTAGTCGTCCTAAAGCTAACCTAGTCATCTTAGCGCTAACCCTAGTCATCCTAACGCTAACCCTATCGTCCTAATGATAACCCTAGTCGACCTAACACTAACCCTAGTTGTACTAGAGCAAACCCCAGTCGCCCTAGCGCTAACCCTAGTCTTCCAAACGCTAACCCTAGTCATCCTAGCGCTAACCCTAGTCATCATAGTGCAAACCCTAGTCATCCTAGTGCTAACTCTAGTCATCCTAGCGCTAACCCTAGTCATCCTAACTCTAACCCTAGTTGTCCTAACGCTAACCCTAGTTGTTCTAATGCTAACCCTAGTCATCCTTGCACTAACCCTAGTTATACTAGCTCTAACCATAGTATTATTAGCGCTAACCCTAGGCGTTCTAACTCTAACCCAAGTCATCCTAACGCTAACCCGAGTGGTTCTAGGGCTAACCTTATTCGTCCTAAGGCTAACCCTAGTCATTTACCGCTAACCCTAGTCGTCCTAGAGCTAACCTAGACATGACAATGATAATCCTAGTCGTCCTAAGTCTTACCCTTGTCGTTCTAACGATAACTCTAGTCGTCCTAAGTCTTACCCTAGTCGTCCTAATGCTAACCCTAGTCGTCCTAGCGCTAACCCTAGTCGTCTTATGGCTAACCCTAGTCGTCCTAACGCTAGCCCTAGTCGTCTTAAGTCTAACCCTAGCCATCCTAACGCTAACTCTAGTCATCCTAAGGCTAACCCTTGTCGTCTTAATGTTAACTCTAGTCGTTCTAACGCTAACCCTAGTCCTCCTAGTGCAAACCCTAGTCGTCCTAGCACTAACCTTAGTAATCCTAGCGCTAACCCTAGTCATCCTAGCGCTAACCCAAGTCATCGTAGCGCTAACACTAGTCGTCCTTGCGCTGACCCTAGTCGTCCTAATGCTAACCCGAGTCGTCGTAGCGCTAACCCTAGTCGTCCTAGCGCTTATCCTACTCGTCCTAGCGCTAACCCCAGTCATTCTAACACTAACATTAGTCGTCCTAACGCTAACGCTAGTAGTCCTAATGCTAACCCTAGTCGTCCTAGCGCTAACCCTAGTCATCCTAGCGCTAACCCTAGTCGTCCTAACACTAACCCTAGTCAAACTAAGGCTAACCCTAGTCCTCCTAGCTCTTACCCTAGTGGTCCTAATGCTAACCCTAGTCGTCTTAAGGCTAACCCTAGCCGTCCTAACGCTAACCCTAGTCGTCCTAAGGCTAACCCTTGTCGTCTTAATGCTAACCCTAGTCGTTCTAACGCTAACCCTAGTCCTCCTAGTGCAAACCCTAGTCGTCCTAGCACTAACCTTAGTCATCCTAGCGCTAACCCTAGTCGTCCTAGTGCTAACATTAGTCGTCCTAACGCTAACCCTAGTCACCCTAACGCTAACCCCAGTCGTCCTAGCGCTAACCCAAGTCGTCCTAGCGCTAACCCCAGTCACCCTAGAGCTAACCATAGTCGTAGTAACGCTAACCCTAGTCGTTATAGCGCTAGCACTAGTCGTCCTAGCAATAACAGTAGTCGCCCTAACGCTGACCCTATTGTCCTAACGCTAACCATAGTCATCCTAATGCTAACCCTAGTCGTCCTAGCGCTAACCCTAGTCATCTTAACGCTGAACTCTAGTCGTCCTAGCGCTAACCATTGTCGTCCTAGCGTTAACCCTAGTTGTCCTAGCGCTAACCATAGTCGTCCTAGCGTTAACCCTAGTCGTCCTAGCATTAACCCTAGTCATCCTAACGCTAACCCTAGTCATACTAAGGCTAACCCTAGTCATCCTAACGCTAACCCTTATCGTCCTCGCGCCAACCATTGTCATCCAACGCTAACCGTAGTCGTTCTAGCGCTAACCCTAGTCGTCCTAACGCTAACCCTAGTCGTCCTAGCGCTAACCCTAGTCGTCCTAGCGCTAACCCTAGTCATACTAACGCTAACCCTAGTAGTCCTAGCGCTAACCCTTGTCCTAGCGCTAACCCTAGTCATACTAGTGCAAACCCAAGACTTCCTAGCGCTAACTCTAGTCGTCCTAGTACTAACCCTAGTCATCCTAACTCGAACCCTAGTTGTCGTAACGCTAACCCTAGTTGTCCTAATGCTAACCCTAGTCGTCCTAGCGCTAACTCTAGTCATCCTAGCGCTAACCCTAGTCATCCTAACGCTAACCCTAGTCATCCTAAGGCTAACTCTAGTCATCCTAACGCTAACCCTAGTCATCGTAAGGTTAACCTTAGTCGTCCTAGCGCTTATCCTAGTCTTCCTATCACTAACCCTAGTCATCCTAGCGCTAACCCTAGGCATTCTAACTCTAACCCTAGTCGTCCTAGAGCTAACCCTAGTCGTCCTAGTGCAAACCATAGCCGTCCTAGCGCTAACTCTAATTGTCCTAGCGCTAAAACTAGTCATCCTAACTCTAACCCTAGTCGTCCCAATGCTAACACTAGTAGTCCTAGTGCAAACCCTAGCCGTCCAGCGCTAACCCTAATCCTAGCGCTATCTCTAGTCATCATAGCGTTAACCCTAGTCGTACTAGTGCAAACCCAAAACGTTCTAGCGCTAACTCTAATCATCCTAGCTCTAAAACTAGTCTTCCTAACTCTAACCCTAGGCGTCGTAACGCTAACCCTAGTTGTCCTAATGCTAACCCTAGTTGTCCTAGCGCTTACCCTAGTCGTCCTGACGATAACCCTAGTGGTCCTAAGGCTAACCCTAGTCGTCCTAACGCTTACCTTAGTCATCCTAGCGCTAACCCTAGTAGTCCTAGCGCCAACCCTCGTCGTCCTAAGGCTAAACCTAGTCATCCTAACGCTAAACATAGTTGTCCTTTGGCTAACCCTAGTCATCCTAACGCTAACCCTAGTCGTCGTAAGGTTAACCTTAGTCGTCGGAACGCTAACCCTATTCATCCTAGCCCTAACCCTAGTCGTCCTAGCGCTTATCCTAGTCTTCCTATCGCTAACCCTAGTCATCCTAGCGCTAACCCTAGTCATCTTAGCGCTAACCCTAGGCATTCTAACTCTAACCCTAGTCGTCCTAGCGCAAACCCTAGTCGTCCTAGCGCTAACCCTAGTCGTCCTAGTGCAAACCCAAGTCGTCCTAGCGCTAACTCTAATCATCCTAGCGCTAAAACTAGTAGTCCTAACTCTAACCCTAGGCGTCCTAACGCTAACCCTAGTTGTCCTATTGCTAACCCTAGTCTTCTCAGCGCTAACCCTAGTCGTCCTATCGCTAACCCTAGTCGTCCTAACGCTAACACTAGTCGTCCTAGTGCAAACCCTAGTCATCCTAGCGCTAACCTTAGTCGTCCCAGAGTTAACCCTAGGTGTCCTAACTCTAATTCTAGTCGTTCTAGTGCTAACCCTAGTCGTCTGAGCGCTAGCCCTAGTCGTCCTTACGCTAACCCTAGTCGTTCTAGCGCGATCCCTAGTTGTCCTAACCTCTCCCTAGTCGTCCTAATGCTATTCCTAGTCATCCTAGCGCTAACCCTAGTCTTTCTAAAGCTAACCCAAATCATCCTAGCGCTAATCGTAGTCGACTTAGAGCAAGCCCTAGTCGTCCTAGTGCTAACCCTAATCGTCCTAGCACTAACCCTAGTCATCCTAACGCTAACCCTAGTCGTCCTAAGGCTAACACTAGTCGTCCTAAAGCTAACCCTAGTTGTCCTAGCGCTAGCCCTAGTATTCCTAGCTCTAACCCTAGGCATTCTAACTCCAAGCCTAGTCGTCCCAGCGCTAACCATTGTCGTCCTAGCGATAACCCTTGTCGACCTTAGACTAACCCTATCATCCTAACAATAACCCTAGTCTTCCAAACACTAACCCTAGTCGTCCTAGCGCTAACCCTAGTCGTCATAGTTAAAACCCTAGTCATCCTAGTGCTAACACTAGTCATCCTAGCGCTAACCCTTGTCGTCCTTAGACTAAACCTAGTTGTCCTAAAGCTAATCCTAGTTGTCCTAAGGCTAACCCTAGTCATCCTAACGCTAACCCTAGTCGTCCTAGCGCTAACCCTTGTCGTCCTATGGTTAACCATAGTTGTCCTATCGCTAACCCTTGTCGCCCTAAGGCTAAACTTTGTCGTCCTAACGCTAACCCTAGTCATCCTGGCGCTAACCCTAGTTGTCCTAGAGCAAACCATAGTCGTCCTAACGCTAATCCTAGTCGTCCTAACTCTAACCCTTGTCATCTTAATGCTGACCCTAGTCGTCCTAACGCTAAAACTAGTCGTCCTAGCGCTAACCCATGTCGTCCTATTGCTAACCGTAGTCACCCTAGCGCTAATGCTAATCGTTCTAACGCTAACCCTAGTTGTCCTAGCGCTAACCCTTGTCGTCCTAGCGCTAACCATAGTCGTCCTAGCACTAACCCTAGTCGTCCTAATGCTAACCCTAGTCGTCCTAGCGCTAACCCTTGTTGTCCTAGCGCTAACCCTTGTAGTCCTAGCGCTAACACCAGTCGTGCTAGCGCTAACCCTAGTCCTCCTAGTGCAAACCCAAGTCGTCCTACCGCTAACTCTAGTCGTCCTAGCTTTAACTCTAGTCATCCTAGCGCTAACCGTAGTCGTCCTAGCGCTAACCCTAGTCGTCCTAACGCTAACCTAGTAATCTTAGCGCTAACCTATTCATCCTAACGCTAACCCTATCGTCCAAACAATAACCCTATTCTTCCAAACACTAACCCTAGTTGTCCTAGCGCTAACCCTAGTCGTCATAGTGCAAAACCTAGTCATCCTAGTGCTAACTCTAGTCATCCTAGCGCTAACCCTAGTCGTCCTAACTCTAACCCTAGTTGTCCTAACGCTAACCCTAGTTGTCCTAACGCTAATCCTAGTCATCCTAGCTCTAACCCTAGTCGTCCTAGCTCTAACCATAGAATTACTAGCGCTTACCCTAGGCATTCTAACTCTAACCCAAGTCATCCTAACGCTAACCCTAGTCGTCCTAGCGCTAACCTTATTCATCCTAAGGCTAACCCTAGTCATTTACCGCTAACCCTAGTCGTCTTAGAGCTAACCTAGACATGACAATGCTAACACTAGTCGTCCTAAGTCTTACCCTAGTCGTCCTAACGATAACTCTAGTCGTGCTAAGGCTTACCCTAGTCGTCCTAACGCTAACCCTAGTCATCCTTACGCTAACCCTAGTCGTCCTATGGCTATCCCTAGTCGTCCTAACGCTAACCCTAGTTGTCCTAACGCTAACCCTAGTCCTCCTAGTGCAAACCCTAGTCATCCTAGCACTAACCTTAGTAATCCTAGCGCTAACCCTTGACATCCTAGCGCTAACCCTAGTCATCCTAGCGCTAACCCTAGTCGTCCTAAGGCTAACACTAGTCGTCCTAAGGCTACCCCTAGTCGTGCTAGCGCTAGCACTAGTATTCCTAGCTCTAACCCTAGGCGTTCTAGCTCTAAGCCTAGTCATACTTGCTCTGACCCTTGTCGTCCTAGCGATAACCCTTGTCGTCCTTAGACTAACCCTAGTCGTCCTAAGGCTAACCCTAGTCGTCCTAACGCTAACCCTAGTCATCCTAGCGGTAACCCTTGTCGTCCTATGTCTAACCATAGTTGTCTTAATGCTAACCCTAGTCGTCCTAACGCTAAAACTAGTCCTAGCGCTAACCCTTGTCGTCCTATTGCTAACCGTAGTCGCCCTAACGCTAGCCCTAGTTGTCCTACCGCTAACCCTAGTAGTCCGAGAGCTAACCCTAGTCGTCCTAATGCTAACCCTAGTCGTCCTAGCGCTAACCCTTGTTGTCCTAGCACTAACCCTAGTCGTGCTAGAGCTAACCCTAGTCGTCCTAGTGCAAACCCATGTCGCCCTAGCGCTAACTCTAGTCGTCCTAGCGCTAACCCTAGTCGTCCTAGCGCTAACCGTAGTCGTCATAGCGCTAACCCTAGTGGTCCTAGCGCTAACCTAGTCATCTTAGCGCTAACTCTAGTAATATTAATGCTAACCCTATCGTCCTAACGATAACCCTAGTCGACCTAACACTAACCCTAGTCGTTCTAGAGCTAACCCCAGTCGTCCTAGCGCTAACACTAGTCTTCCAAACGCTAACCCTAGTCGTCCTAGCGCTAACCCTAGTCATCAGAGTGCAAACCCTAGTCATCCTAGTGCTAACTCTAGTCATCCCAGCGCTAACCCTAGTCATCCTAACTCTAACCCTAGTTGTCCTAACGCTAACCCTAGTTGTTCTAACGCTAACCCTAGTCATCCTAGCACTAACCCTAGTCGTCCTAGCTTTATCCATAGTATTACTAACGCTAACCCTAGTCGTCCTATCGCTAACCTTATTCGTCCTAAGGCTAACCCTAGTCGTTTACCGCTAACCCTAGTCGTTCTAGAGCTAACCTAGACATCACAACGCTAACACTAGTCGTGCTAAGGCTTACCCTAGTCGTCCTAACGCTAACCCTAGTCATCCTAGCGCTAACCCTAGTCGTCCTATGGCTAACCCTAATCGTCCTAACGCTAACCCTAGCCATCCTAAAGCTAACCCTAGTCGTCCTAAGGCGTACCCTTGTCGTCTTAATGCTAACTCTAGTCGTTCTAATGCTAACTCTAGTCCTCCTAGTGCAAACCCTAGTCGTCCAAACGCTAACCCTAGTCGTCCTAATGCTAACCCTAGTCGTCCTAGCGCTAACCCTAGTCGTCCTAGCGCTTATCCTACTCGTCCCAGCGCTAACCCCAGTCATCCTAGCGCTAACATTAGTCGTCCTAACGCTAGTCGTCCTAATGCTAACCCTAGTCATCCTAGCGCTAACCCTAGTCATCCTAGCGCTTACCCTAGCGGTCCTAACACTAGCCCTAGTCATCTTAAGGCTAACCCTAGCCGTCCTAATGCTAACCCTAGTCGTCCTAAGGCTAACCCTTGTCGTCATAATGATAACACTAGTCGTTCTAACGCTAACCCTAGTCCTCCTAGTGCAAACCCTAGTCTTCCTAGCACTAACCTTAGTCATGCTAGCGCTAACCCTAGTCGTCCTAGCGCTAACCCTAGTCGTCCAAACGCTAACCCTAGTCGTCCAAACACTAACCCTAGTCGTCCTAATGCTAACCCTAGTCGCGCTAGCGCTAACCCTAATCGTCCTAGCGCTTATCCTAGTCGTCCTAGCGCTAACACCAGTCATCCTAGCGCAAACCCTAGTCGTCCTAACGCTAATCCTAGTCGTCCTAATGCTAACCCTGGTCGTACTAGCGCTAACCCTAGTCGTCATAACGCTAACCGTAGTCGTCCTAGCGCTAACCCTAGTCATCCTAAGGCTAACCCTAGTCCTCCTAGCGCTAACCCTAGTCGTGCTAATGCTAAACCATGTCTTCCTAGCGCTAACCCTAGTCGTCCTATCTCTAACCCTAGTCATCCCAGCGCTAACACTAGTCGTCCTAACGCTAACCCTAGTCGTAGTAACGCTAACACTAGTCGTCCTAAGGCTAACCCTAGTCCTCCTAGCTCTTACCCTAGTCATCCTATCGCTCACCCTAGTTGTCCTAGCGATAACCCTAGTCGTCTTAACGCTAAGCCTAGTCATCCTAGCACTGACCCTTGTGGTCCTAGCGCTAACCCTAGTCGTCCTAACGCTAACACTAGTCGTCCTAGCGCTAACCCTAGTCGTACTATTGCTAACCCTTGTCGTCCTATCTCTAACCCTAGTCATCCTAACGCTAACCCTAGTCGTCCTAGCGCTAACCTTAGTCGTCCTTGCGCTAACCCCAGTCATCCTAGAGCTAAATCTAGTCGTAATTGCGCTAACCCTAGTCGTTCTAACGCTAACCCTAGTCGTCCTCATGCTAACCCTAGTCGCTATAGCGCTAAACTTAGTCGTCCTAGCACTAACAGTAATAGCCCTAACGCTGACCCTATTGTCCAAACGCTAACCAAAGTTGTCCTAATGCTAACCCTAGTTGTACTAGCACTAACCCTAGTCATCCTAGCGCTAACCCTAGTCGTACTAACGCTAACTCTAGTCGTCCTAGTGCTAACCCTTGTCCTAGCGCTAACCCTAGTCGTCCTAGCGCTAACACTAGTCATCCTAACTCGAACCCTAGTCGTCGTAACGCTAACCCTAGTCATCCTAACGCTAACCCTAGTCGTCCTAAGGCTAAGCCTAGTCGTCCTAACGCTAACCCTAGTCGTCGTAAGTTTAACCTTAGTCGTCGTAACGCTAACCCTAGTCATCCTAGCGCTAACCCTTGTCGTCCTAGTGCTAACCGTAGTCGCCCTAGCGCTAACCCTAGTCATCCTAACGCTAACCCTAGTCATCCTAAGGCTAACCCTAGTCGTCCTAACGCTAACCCTAGTCGTCGTAAGGTTAACCTTAGTCGTCGTAACGCTAACTCTAGTCATCCTAGCGCTAACCCTTGTCGTCCTAGTGCTAACCGTAGTCGCCCTAGCGCTAACCCTAGTCATCCTAACGCTAACACTAGTCATCCTAAGGCTAACCCTAGTCGTCCTAACGCTAACCCTAGTCGTCGTAAGGTTAACCTTTGTCGTCGTAACGCTAACCCTAGTCGTCCTAGCCCTAACCCTAGTCGTGCTTATGCTAAACAATGTCTTCCTAGCGCTAACCCTAGTCATCCTAGCTCTAACCCTAGTGGTCCCAGCGCTAACACTAGTCGTCCTAACGCTAACCCTAGTCGTCACTTATGCTAAACCATGTCTTCCTAGCGCTAACCCTAGTCGTCCTAGCTCTAACCCTAGTGGTCCCAGCACTAACACTAGTCGTCCTAACGCTAACCCTAGTCGTCACAACGCTAATCCTAGTCGTCTTAAGGCTAACCCTAGTCCTCCTAGCTCTTACCCTAGTCGTCCTCTCGCTCACCCTAGTTGTCCTAGCGATAGCCCTAGTCATCCTAACGCTAACCTTAGTCGTCCTAACGCTAAGCCTAGTCATCCTAGCACTGACCCTTGTGGTCCTAGCGCTAACCCTAGTCGTCCTAGCGCTAACCCTAGTCGTCCTATTGCTAACCCTTGTCGTCCTATCTCTAACCCTAGTCGTCCTAACGCTAACACTAGTCATCCTAGTGCTAACCCTAGTCGTCCTTGCGCTAACCCCAGTCATCCTAGAGCTAACCCTAGTCGTAATAGCGCTAACCCTAGTCGTTCTAACGCTAACCCTAGTCGTCCTAACGCTAACCCTAGTCGTTATAGCGCCAAGCGCTAACCCTAGGTGTTCTAACTCTAACCCAAGTCATCCCAACGCTAACCCTAGTCGTCCTAGCGCTAACCTTATTCATCCTAAGGCTAACCCTAGTCGTTTACCGCTAACCCTAGTCGTCCTAGAGCTAACCTAGACATCACAACGCTAACCCTAGTCGTCCTAACGATAACTCTAGTCGTCCTAAGGCTTACCATAGTCGTCCTAACGCTAACCATAGTCGTCCTAGCGCTAACCCTAGTCGTCCTATGGCTAACCCTAGTCGTCCTAACGCTAACCCTCGTCATCTTAATGCTAACTCTAGTCGTTCTAACGCTAACCCTACTCCTCCTAGTGCAAACCCTAGTCGTCCTAGCACTAACCTTAGTAATCCTAGCGCTAACCCTAGTCATCCTAACGCTAACCATAGTTGTCCTAAGACTAACACTAGTCATCCTAGCGCTAGCCCTAGTATTCCTAGCTCTAACCCTAGGCGTTCTAACTCTAATCCTAGTCGTCCAAGCGCTAACCCTTGTCGTCCTTAGACTAACCCTAGTTGTCCTAAGGCTAACCCTAGCCGTCCTAAGGCTAACCCTAGTCGTCCTAACGCTAACCCTAGTCGTCCTAGCGCTAACCCTTGTCGTCCTATGGCAAACCATAGTTGTCCTAACGCTAACCCTAGTAGACCTAAGGCTAAACCTTGTCGTCCTAACGCTAACTCTTGTCATCCTGGCGCTAACTCTAGTTGTCCTAGTGCAAACCTTAGCCGTCCTAGCGCTAATCCTAGTCATCCTAACTCTAACCCTAGTCGTCTTAATGATAACCCTAGTCGTCCTAGCGCTAACCCTTGTCGTCCTATTGCTAACTGTAGTCGCCCTAGCGCTAACCCTAGTTGTCCTAACGCTAACCCTAGTTGTCCTAGCGCTAACTCTTGTCGTTCTAGCGCTAACCCTAATCGTCCGAGCGCTAACCCTAGTCGTCCTAATACTAACCCTAGTTGTCCTAGCGCTAACCCTTGTGGTCCTAGCGCTAACCCTAGTCGTCCTAGTGCAAACCTAAGTCGTCCTAGCGCTAACTTTAGTCGTCCTAGTGCTAACCCTAGTGGTCCTAGCGCTAACACTAGACGTCCTAGCGCTAACCCTAGTCGTCCTAAAGCTAACCTAGTCATCTTAGCGCTAACCCTAGTCATCCTAACGCTAACCCTATCGTCCTAATGATAACCCTAGTCGACCTAACACTAACCCTAGTTGTCCTAGAGCAAACCCCAGTCGCCCTAGCGCTAACCCTATTCTTCCAAACGCTAACCCTAGTCGTCCTAGCGCTAACCCTAGTCATCATAGTGCAATCCCTAGTCATCCTAGTGCTAACTCTAGTCATCCTAGCGCTAACTCTAGTCATCCTAACTCTAACCCTAGTTGTCCTAACGCTAACCCTAGTTGTTCTAACGCTAACCCTAGTCATCCTTGCACTAACCCTAGTTATCCTAGCTCTAACCATAGTATTATTAGCGCTAACCCTAGGCGTTCTAACTCTAACCCAAGTCATCCTAACGCTAACCCGAGTCGTTCTAGCGCTAACCTTATTCGTCCTAAGGCTAACCCTAGTCGTTTACCGCTAATCCTAGTCGTCCTAGAGCTAACCTAGACATGACAATGATAATCCTAGTCGTCCTAAGTCTTACCCTTGTCGTTCTAACGATAACTCTAGTCGTCCTAAGGCTTACCCTAGTCGTCCTAATGTTAACCCTAGTCGTCCTAGCGCTAACCCTAGTCGTCCTATGGCTAACCCTAGTCGTCCTAACGCTAGCCCTAGTCGTCTTAAGTCTAACCCTAGCCATCCTAACGCTAACTCTAGTCATCCTAAGTCTAACCCTTGTCGTCTTAATGTTAACTCTAGTCGTTCTAACGCTAACCCTAGTCCTCCTAGTGCAAACCCTAGTCGTCCCAGCACTAACCTTAGTAATCCTAGCGCTAACCCTAGTCATCCTAGCGCTAACCCAAGTCATCGTAGCGCTAACACTAGTCGTCCTTGCGTTGACCCTAGTCGTCCTAATGCTAACCCTAGTCGTCGTAGCGCTAACCCTAGTCGTCCTAGAGCTTATCCTACTCGTCCTAGTGCTAGCCCCAGTCATTCTAACGCTAACATTAGTCGTCCTAACGCTAACGCTAGTAGTCCTAATGCTAACCCTAGTCGTCCTAGAGCTAACCCTAGTCATCCTAGCGCTAACCCTAGTCGTCCTAACACTAACCCTAGTCAAACTAAGGCTAACCCTAGTCCTCCTAGCTCTTACCCTAGTGGTCCTAATGCTAACCCTAGTCGTCTTAAGGCTAACCCTAGCCGTCCTAACGCTAACCCTAGTCGTCCTAACGCTAACGCTAGTAATCCTAATGCTTACACTAGTCGTCCTAGCGCTAACCCTAGTCATCCTAGCGCTAACCCTAGTCATCCTAACCCTAACCCTAGTCAAACTAAGGCTAACACTAGTCCTCCTAGCTCTTACCCTAGTGGTCCTAATGCTAACCCTAGTCGTCTTAAGGCTAACCCTAGCCGTCCTAACGCTAACCCTAGTCGTCCTAAGGCTAACCCTTGTTGTCTTAATGCTAACCCTAGTCGTTCTAACGCTAACCCTAGTCCTCCTAGTGCAAACCCTAGTCGTCCTAGCACTAACCTTAGTCATCCTAGCGCTAACCCTAGTCGTCCTAGTGCTAACCCTAGTCGTCCTAACGCTAACCCTAGTCACCCTAACGCTAACCCCAGTCGTCCTAGCGCTAACCCTAGTGGTCCTAGCGCTAACCCCAGTCATCCTAGAGCTAACCATAGTCGTAGTAACGCTAACCCTAGTCGTTATAGCGCTAACCCTAGTCGTCCTAGCAATAACAGTAGTCGCCCTAACGCTGACCTTATTGTCCTAACGCTAACCATAGTCATCCTAATGCTAACCCTAGTCGTCCTAGCGCTAACCCTAGTCATCTTAACGCTAACTCTAGTCGTCCTAGCGCTAACCATAGTCGTCCTAGCGTTAACCCTAGTTGTCCTAGCGCTAACCATAGTCGTCCTAGCGTTAACCCTAGTCATCCTAGCGTTAACCCTAGTCATCCTAACGCTAACCCTAGTCATACTAAGGCTAACCCTAGTCATCCTAGCGCTAACCCTTATCGTCCTCGCGCCAACCCTTGTCATCCAACGCTAACCGTAGTCGTTCTAGCGCTAACCCTAGTCGTCCTAACGCTAACCCTAGTCATCCTAGAGCTAACCCTAGTCGTCCTAGCGCTAACCCTAGTCGTACTAGCGCTAACCCTAGTCGTCCTAGCGCTAACCTTTGTCCTAGCCCTAACCCTAGTCGTCCTAGCGCTAACCCTTGTCCTAGCGCTAACCCTAGTCATACTAGTGCAAACCCAAGACTTCCTAGCGCTAACTCTAGTCGTCCTAGTACTAACCCTAGTCATCCTAACTCGAACCCTAGTTGTCGTAACACTAACCCTAGTTGTCCTAATGCTAACCCTAGTCGTCCTAGCGCTAACTCTAGTCATCCTAGCGCTAACCCTAGTCATCCTAACGCTAACCCTAGTCATCCTAAGGCTAACTCTCGTCATCCTAACGCTAACCCTAGTCATCGTAAGGTTAACCTTAGTCGTGCTAGCGCTTATCCTAGTCTTCCTATCGCTAACCCTAGTCATCCTAGCGCTAACCCTAGGCATTCTAACTCTAACCCTAGTCGTCCTAGAGCTAACCCTAGTCGTCCTAGTGCAAACCATAGTCGTCCTAGCGCTAACTCTAATCGTCCTAGCGCTAAAACTAGTCATCCTAACTCTAACCCTAGTCGTCCTAATGCTAACACTAGTAGTCCTAGTGCAAACCCTAGTCGTCCAGCGCTAACCCTAATCCTAGCGCTAACTCTAGTCGTCATAGCGCTAACCCTAGTCGTACTAGTGCAAAGTTAAGACGTTCTAGCGCTAACTCTAATCATCCTAGCGCTAAAACTAGTCGTCCTAACTCTAACCCTAGGCGTCGTAACGCTAACCCTAGTTGTCCTAATGCTAACCCTAGTTGTCCTATCGCTAACTCTAGTCGTCCTAGCGCTTACCCTAGTCGTCCTGACGATAACCCTAGTGGTCCTAAGGCTAACCCTAGTCGTCCTAACGCTAACCATAGTCGTCCTAGCGCTAACCCTAGTCGTCCTATGGCTAACCCTAGTCGTCCTAACGCTAACCCTTGTCGTCTTAATGCTAACTCTAGTCGTTATAACGCTAACCCTACTCCTCCTAGTGCAAACCCTAGTCGTCCTAGCACTAACCTTAGTAATCCTAGCGCTAACCCTAGTCATCCTAACGCTAACCCTAGTTGTCCTAAGACTAACACTAGTCATCCTAGTGCTAGCCCTAGTATTCCTAGCTCTAACCCTAGGCGTTCTAACTCTAAGCCTAGTCGTCCAAGCGCTAACCCTTGTTGTCCTTAGACTAACCCTAGTTGTCCTAAGGCTAACCCTAGCCGTCCTATGGCAAACCATAGTTGTCCTAACGCTAACCCTAGTCGACCTAAGGCTAAACCTTGTCGTCCTAACGCTACCTAATGTCACCCTGGCGCTAACTCTAGTTGTCCTAGTGCAAACCTTAGTCGTCCTAGCGCTAATCCTAGTCATCCTAACTCTAACCCTAGTCGTCTTAATGCTAACCCTAGTCGTCCTAGCGCTAACCCTTGTCGTCCTATTGCTAACTGTAGTCGCCCTAGCTCTAACCCTAGTCGTCCTAACGCTAACCCTAGTTGTCCTAGCGCTAACTCTTGTCGTTCTAGCGCTAACCCTAGTCGTCCGAGCGCTAACCCTAGTCGTCCTAATACTAACCCTAGTTGTCCTAGCGCTAACCCTTGTGGTCCTAGCGCTAACCCTAGTCGTCCTAGTGCAAACCTAAGTCGTCCTAGCGCTAACTTTAGTCGTCCTAGTGCTAACCCTAGTGGTCCTAGCGCTAACACTAGACGTCCTAGCGCTAACCCTAGTCGTCCTAAAGCTAACCTAGTCATCTTAGCGCTAACCCTAGTCATCCTAACGCTAACCCTATTGTCCTAATGATAACCCTATTCGACCTAACACTAACCCTAGTTGTCCTAGAGCAAACCCCAGTCGCCCTAGCGCTAACCCTAGTCTTCCAAACGCTAACCCTAGTCGTCCTACGCTAACCCTAGTCATCATAGTGCAATCCCTAGTCATCCTAGTGCTAACTCTAGTCATCCTAGCGCTAACTCTAGTCATCCTAACTCTAACCCTAGTTGTCCAAATGCTAACCCTAGTTGTTCTAACGCTAACCCTAGTCATCCTTGCACTAACCCTAATTATCCTAGCTCTTACCATAGTATTATTAGCGCTAACCCTAGGCGTTCTAACTCTAACCCAAGTCATCCTAACGCTAACCCGAGTCGTTCTAGCGCTAACCTTATTCGTCCTAAGGCTAACCCTAGTCGTTTACCGCTAACCCTAGTCGTCCTAGAGCTAACCTAGACATGACAATGATAATCCTAGTCATCCTAAGTCTTACCCTTGTCATTCTAACGATAACTCTAGTCGTCCTAAGGCTTACCCTAGTCGTCCTAATGCTAACCCTAGTCGTCCTAACGCTAACCCTAGTCGTCCTATGGCTAACCCTAGTCGTCCTAACGCTAGCCCTAGTCGTATTAAGTCTAACCGTAGCCATCCTAACGCTAACTCTAGTCATCCTAAGGCTAACCCTTGTCGTCTTAATGTTAACTCTAGTCGTTCTAACGCTAACCCTAGTCCTCTTAGTGCAAACCCTAGTCGTCCCAGCACTAACCTTAGTAATCCTAGCGCTAACCCTAGTCATCCTAGCGCTAACCCAAGTCATCGTAGCGCTAACACTAGTCGTCCTTGCGCTGACCCTAGTCGTCCTAATGCTAACCCTAGTCGTCGTAGCGCTAACCCTAGTCGTCCTAGCGCTTATCCTACTCGTCCTAGCGCTAACCCCAGTCATTCTAACGCTAACATTAGTCGTCCTAATGCTAACGCTAGTAGTCCTAATGCTAACCCTAGTCGTCCTAGCGCTAACCCTAGTCATTCTAGCGCTAACCCTAGTCGTCCTAACACTAACCCTAGTCAAACTAAGGCTAACCCTAGTCCTCCTAGCTCTTACCCTAGTGGTCCTAATGCTAACACTAGTCGTCTTAAGGCTAACCCTAGCCGTCCTAACGCTAACCCTAGTCGTCCTAACGCTAACGCTAGTAGTCCTAATGCTAACCCTAGTCGTCCTAGCGCTAACCCTAGTCATCCTAGCGCTAACCCCAGTCATCCTAACACTAACCCTAGTCAAACTAAGGCTAACTCTAGTCCTCCTAGCTCTTACCCTAGTGGTCCTAATGCTAACCCTAGTCGTCTTAAGGCTAACCCTAGCCGTCCTAACGCTAACCCTAGTCGTCCTAAGGCTAACCCTTGTCGTCTTAATGCTAACCCTAGTCGTTCTAACGCTAACCCTAGTCCTCCTAGTGCAAACCCTAGTCGTCCTAGCACTAACTTTAGTCATCCTAGCGCTAACCCTAGTCGTCCTAGTGCTAAGCCTAGTCGTCCTAACGCTAACCCTAGTCACCCTAACGCTAACCCCAGTCGTCCTAGCGCTAACCCTAGTCGTCCTAGCGCTAACCCCAGTCATCCTAGAGCTAACCATAGTCGTAGTAACGCTAACCCTAGTCGTTATAGCACTAACCCTAGTCGTCCTAGCAATAACAGTAGTCGCCCTAACGCTGACCCTATTGTCCTAACGCTAACCATAGTCATCCTAATGCTAACCCTAGTCGTCCTAGCGCTAACCCTAGTCATCTTAACTCTAACTCTAGTCGTCCTAGCGCTAACCATAGTCGTCCTAGCGTTAACCCTAGTTGTCCTAGCGCTAACCATAGTCGTCCTAGCGTTAACCCTAGTCATCCTAGCGTTAACCCTAGTCATCCTAAAGCTAACCCTAGTCATACTAAGGCTAACCCTAGTCATCCTAACGCTAACCCTTATCGTCCTCGCGCCAACCCTTGTCATCCAACGCTAACCGTAGTCGTTCTAGCGCTAACCCTAGTCGTCCTAACGCTAACCCTAGTCGTCCTAGCGCTAACCCTAGTCGTCCTAGCGCTAACCCTAGTCGTACTAACGCTAACCCTAGTCGTCCTAACGCTAACACTAGTCGTCCTAGTGCAAACCCTAGTCATCCTAGCGCTAACCCTAGTCGTCCCAGAGTTAACCCTAGGTGTCCTAACTCTAATTCTAGTCGTTCTAGTGCTAACCCTAGTCGTCTGAGCGCTAGCCCTAGTCGTCCTTACGCTAACCCTAGTCGTTCTAGCGCTATCCCTAGTCGTCCTAACCTATCCCTAGTCGTCCTAATGCTATTCCTAGTCATCCTAGCGCTAACCCTAGTCTTTCTAAAGCTAACCCAAGTCATCCTAGCGCTAATCGTAGTCGACCTAGAGCAAGCCCTAGTCGTCCTAGTGCTAACCCTAATCGTCCTAGCGCTAACCCTAGTCATCCTAACGCTAACCCTAGTCGTCCTAAGGCTAACACTAGTCGTCCTAAAGCTAACCCTAGTTGTCCTAGCGCTAGCCCTAGTATTCCTAGCTCTAACCCTAGGCGTTCTAACTCCAAGCCTAGTCGTCCCAGCGCTAACCATTGTCGTCCTAGCGATAACCCTTGTCGACCTTAGACTAACCCTATCGTCCTAACAATAACCCTAGTCTTCCAAACACTAACCCTAGTCGTCCTAGCGCTAACCCTAGTCGTCATAGTTCAAACCCTAGTCATCCTAGTGCTAACTCTAGTCATCCTAGCGCTAACCCTTGTCGTCCTTAGACTAAACCTAGTTGTCCTAAAGCTAACCCTAGTTGTCCTAAGGCTAACCCTAGTCGTCCTAACGCTAACCCTAGTCATCCTAGCGCTATCCCTTGTCGTCCTGTGGTTAACCATAGTTGTCCTATCGCTAACCCTTGTTGCCCTAAGGCTAAACTTTTTCGTCCTAACGCTAACCCTAGTCATCCTGGCGCTAACCCTAGTTGTCCTAGAGCAAACCATAGTCGTCCTAACGCTAATCCTAGTCGTCCTAACTCTAACCCTTGTCGTCTTAATGCTGACCCTAGTCGTCCTAACGCTAAAACTAGTCGTCCTAGCGCTAACCCTTGTCGTCCTATTGCTAACCGTAGTCACCCTAGCGCTAACCCTAATCGTCCTAACGCTAACCCTAGTTGTCCTAGCGCTAACCCTTGTCGTCCTAGCGCTAACCATAGTCGTCCTAGCACTAACCCTAGTCGTCCTAATGCTAACCCTAGTCATCCTAGCGTTAACCCTTGTTGTCCTAGCGCTAACCCTTGTAGTCCTAGCGCTAACCCTAGTCGTGCTAGCGCTATCCCTAGTCGTCCTAGTGCAATCCCAAGTCGTCCTACCGCTAACTCTAGTCGTCCTAGCGCTAACTCTAGTCATCCTAGCACTAACCGTAGTCGTCCTAGCGCTAACCCTAGTCGTCCTAACGCTAACCTAGTCATCTTAGCGCTAACCTAGTCATCCTAACGCTAACCCTATCGTCCAAACAATAACCCTATTCTTCCAAACACTAACCGTAGTTGTCCTAGCGCTAACCCTAGTCATCATAGTGCAAAACCTAGTCATCCTAGTGCTAACTCTAGTCATCCTAGCGCTAACCCTAGTCGTCCTAACTCTAACCCTAGTTGTCCTAACGCTAACCCTAGTTGTCCTAACGCTAACCCTAGTCATCCTAGCACTAACCATAGTCGTCCTAGCTCTAACCATAGAATTACTAGCGCTTACCCTAGGCATTCTAACTCTAACCCAAGTCATCCTAACGCTAACCCTAGTCGTCCTAGCGCTAACCTTATTCGTCCTAAGGTTAACCCTAGTCATTTACCGCTAACCCTAGTCGTCTTAGAGCTAACCTAGACATGACAACGCTAACCCTAGTCGTCCTAAGTCTTACCCTAGTCGTCCTAACGATAACTCTAGTCAAGCTAAAGCTTACCCTAGTCGTCCTAACGCTAACCCTTGTCATCCTTACGCTAACCCTAGTCGTCCTATGGCTATCCCTAGTCGTCCTAACGCTAACCCTAGTTGTCCTAACGCTAACCCTAGTCCTCCTAGTGCAAACCCTAGTCATCCTAGCACTAACCTTAGTAATCCTAGCTAGAGATGAGCGGTGTTCGACTAGAACTGTTCGCCAATCTCAAATTCGAGCTGTTTTGGGCGGTGTTCGAGTTGTTCGACGAACCCGAACGATTTGCAAAAAATTCGGCTGTTCGAGGTTATGTTCGATAACTGTTCGTGCACCAAAAGCGTGTCCTGCATGTCTGGCGCTATTTAGAGCACCAATCATGCAGGGATTGTCTGCCACTCACTGTAATGCCACAGCCATGGTGGTTGTGGCATTACAGTGATTGCCCAAATCGATGGGAACAGTGCCAACAGTGAAACATGAAAAGCCGGCAATTCAGCAGCGGCATACACCTGTACCCGACAATTTAGAACCGAAAGAATAGAGAACCACACATAGATTAGATAGATATAAACATGTCAGCAACATATATACGAAGTACAGTGAAAGTGCTGCTTACTGTACTTGTCATTTAGCGTAAAGGATTTATCAAAAAAAATAATAGCGTTTTCATGCACCGTCTCTTTAAAAAAGCCGGCCGGCAATTCAGCAGCGGTACCCGACAATTTATAACAGACAGAATAGAGCTTCACACATAGATTAGATAGATAGAAACATGTCAGTCACATATATATGAAGTACAGTGATAGTGTTGGTTACTGTACTTGTCATTTAGTATTAAAATAAAGGATTTATTATTAAAAAAATTGGCGTGGGGTTCCCCTTAATTTTAGGCTCTAGCGGAGGTTAAGCAGACGGCTGGGGCAGATGTTTGAAGCCTGGGAAGGGGGTAATACCCACGGAGCTTCCCAGGCTACTAATATCAGCCCCCAGCTGAATACATAGCCTTTACTAGCTATTAAAATGGGGGACCCCCCAAAAAAAATGAGGTGGGGTCCCCCCTAATTTAATAGCTAGCAAAGGCTAGGCAGACAGCTGGGGGCTGATATTAATAGCCCAGGAAGGGAGCCATGAATATTGGCCCCCTCCCAGGCTAGAAACACCAGCCGTCAGCCGCCCCAGAAATGGCGCATTCATAGGATGCGCCAATTCTGGCACTTAGCCTCGCTCTTCCACGCTGCCCTGGTGCGGTGGCAGGGGGTAATAGGGTTGGGGTTGATGTCAGCTTATAATGCCAGCTGACATCAAGCCCAGGTTAGTAATGGAGAGGCGTCTATAAGACACCCCCATTACTAACCCCATAGTCAAAGTTAAAAAAAACACAAACACCCAGAATAAAGTCCTTTAATTGAAATAAAGACACAATCCTTTATTGTTCTAAATTAAACCATACTTACCATCACGCCCATTCCAGCTGAAGCCAACGATCTCCTGCAATAAAAGAAAAATAATAAAGCAACCTCATCCTTACCTTTCCATGGTTCCCACGACAGCTTCAGCTCTGCTACATCGAGATGACAGGCTGGACCGCAGCAGAACGCTGCCATCCAGCCTCTCATCCCGCAGACACTGAGAAGCGCAGGCTTGCTTGCGCTGCTCAGCGTCTCTCTGTGACGACATCCAGATGAGCCGAGTTCATGTCCAATGAACTCGGCTCACCTCATGCACGTCACTGACAGCGTGGGAAAATTCTCACGCTGTAGCGGTGAGTGCAGGAGAATTCTCCCACGCTGTCAGTGACGTGCATAAGGTGAGCTCATGTCCAATGAACTCAGCTCACCTCCTGCACGTCACTGACAGCGTGGGAGAATTCTCCTGCACTCAGCGCTTCAGCGTGAGAATTCTCCCACGCTGAAGCGCTGAGTGCAGGAGAATTTTCCCACGCTGTCAGTGACGTGCATAAGGTGAGCTCATGTCCAATGAACTCAGCTCACCTCCTGCACGTCACTGACAGCGTGGGAGAATTCTCCTGCACTCAGCGCTTCAGTGTGAGAATTCTCCCACGCTGAAGCGCTGAGTGCAGGAGAATTTTCCCACGCTGTCAGTGACGTGCATGAGGTGAGCCGAGTTCATTGGACATTAACTCGGCTCATCTGGATGCCCTCACAGAGAGACACTGTGGAGCGCAAGCAAGCCTGCGCTTCTCAGTGTCTGCGGGATGACAGGCTGGATGGCAGCGTTCTGCTGCGGTCCAGCCTGTCATCTCGATGTAGCAGAGCTGAAGCTGTCATGGGAACCATGGAAAGGTAAGGATGATGTTGCTTTATTATTTTTCTTTTATTTCAGGAGATCGTTGGCTTCAGCTGGAATGGGCGTGATGGTAAGTATGGTTTAATTTAGAACAATAAAGAATTGTGTGTTTATTTCAATTAAAGGACTTTTTTCTGGGTGTTGTGTTTTTTTTAAATACTTTACTAGAAATTCATGGTGGTCATGTCTAATATTGGCGTGACCCCATGAATTTCGGGCTTAGGGCAAGCTGATAATGCCAAGCTGGCCCTAACCCCTTTATTACTCAGTGAGCCACCGCATCAGGGCCCTGGATGAGTTGGGTACAGCGCCAGAAGATGGCGCTTCTATGAACGCGCCATTTTCCGGGGTGGCTGCGGACTGCAATTTGCAGCGGGGGTGGCCCAGAAAGCTTGGGCCTCCCTGCGCTGCGGATTCCAGCCCCCAGCTGCCTAGTTGTACCTGGCTGGACACAAAAACAGGGCGAAGCCCCACGTCAATTTTCTTTAAATTATTTCATGAAATAATTAAGAAAAAAAGGGCTTCCCTATATTGTTGTGTCCGGCCAGGTACAAATAGGCAGCTGGTGGTTGGGGGCAGCCCGTTCCTGCCTGCTGTACCTGGCTGGACACAAATATAGTGCGAAGCCCCACGTCAATTTTTTTAAAATTATTTCATGAATTTCCTGAAATAATTTAAAAAAATTGAAGTGGGGCTTCGCACTATATTTGTGTCCAGCCAGGTACAGCAGGCAGGAACGGGCTGCCCCCATCCACCAGCTGCCTATTTGTACCTGGCCGGACACAACAATATAGGGAAGGCCTTTTTTTCTTAATTATTTCATGAATTTCATGAAATAATTAAAAAAAATTGAAGTGGGGCTTCGCACTATATTTGTGTCCAGCCAGGTACAGCAGGCAGGAACGGGCTGCCCCCATCCACCAGCTGCCTATTTGTACCTGGCCGGACACAACAATATAGGGACGCCCTTTTTTTCTTAATTATTTCATGAATTTCATGAAATAATTAAAAAAAATTGAAGTGGGGCTTCGCACTATATTTGTGTCCAGCCAGGTACAGCAGGCAGGAACGGGCTGCCCCCAACCACCAGCTGCCTATTTGTACCTGGCCGGACACAACAATATAGGGAAGGCCTTTTTTTCTTAATTATTTCATGAATTTCATGAAATAATTAAAAAAAAAGTACGTGGGGCTTCGCCCTATTTTTGTGTCCAGCCAGGTACAACTAGGCAGCTGGGGGCTGGAATCCGCAGTGCAGGGAGGCCCAAGCTTTCTGGGCCCCCCCCGCTACAAATTGCAGTCCGCAGCCACCCCGGAAAATGGCGCGTTCATAGAAGCGCCATCTTCTGGCGCTGTACCCAACTCATCCAGGGCCCTGGTGCGGTGGCTCACTGGGTAATAAAGGGGTTAGGGCCAGCTTGGTATTATCAGCTGGCCCCAAGCCCAAAATTCATGGGGTCACGCCAGTATTAGACATGACCGCCATGAATTTCTAGTAAAGTATTTAAAAAAAACACAACACCCAGAATAAAGTCCTTTAATTGAAATAAAGACACAATTCTTTATTGTTCTAAATTAAACCATACTTACCATCACACCCATTCCAGCTGAAGCCAACGATCTCCTGCAATAAAAGAAAAATAATAAACCAACCTCATCCTTACCTTTCCATGGTTCCCACGACAGCTTCAGCTCTGCTACATCGAGATGACTGGCTGGACCGCAGCAGAACGCTGCCATCCAGTCTGTCATCCCGCAGACACTGAGAAGCGCAGGCATGCTTGCGCTCCTCACTGTCTCGCTGTGACGGCATCCAGATGAGCCGAGGTCATGTCCAATGAACTCGGCTCACCTCATGCACGTCACTGACAGCGTGGGAAAATTCTCACGCTGAAGTGCTGAGTGCAGGAAAATTCTCCCACGCTGTCAGTGATGTGCATGAGGTGAGCTCATGTCCAATGAACTCAGCTCACCTCCTGCACGTCACTGACAGCGTGGGAAAATTCTCCGGCAATCAGCGCTTCAGCGTGAGAATTTTCCCACGCTGTCAGTGACGTGCATGAGGTGAGCCGAGTTCATTGGACATGAACTCGGCTCATCTGGATGTCGTCACAGAGAGACGCTGAGCAGCGCAAGCAAGCCTGCGCTTCTCAGTGTCTGCGGGATGAGAGGCTGGATGGCAGCGTTCTGCTGCGGTCCAGCCTGTCATCTCGATGTAGCAGAGCTGAAGCTGTCGTGGGAACCATGGAAAGGTAAGGATGAGGTTGCTTTATTATTTTTCTTTTATTGCAGGAGATCGTTGGCTTCAGCTGGAATGGGCGTGATGGTAAGTATGGTTTAATTTAGAACAATAAAGGATTGTGTCTTTATTTCAATTAAAGGACTTTATTCTGGGTGTTTGTGTTTTTTTTAACTTTGACTATGGGGTTAGTAATGGGGGTGTCTTATAGACGCCTCTCCATTACTAACCTGGGCTTGATGTCAGCTGGCATTATAAGCTGACATCAACCCCAACCCTATTACCCCCTGCCACCGCACCAGGGCAGCGTGGAAGAGCGAGGCTAAGTGCCAGAATTGGCGCATCCTATGAATGCGCCATTTCTGGGGCGGCTGACGGCTGGTGTTTCTAGCCTGGGAGAGGGCCAATATTCATGGCTCCCTTCCTGGGCTATTAATATCAGCCCCCAGCTGTCTGCCTAGCCTTTGCTAGCTATTAACTTAGGGGGGACCCCACGTCATTTTTTTTGGGGGGTCCCCCATTTTAATAGCTAGTAAAGGCTATGTATTCAGCTGGGGGCTGATATTAGTAGCCTGGGAAGCTCCGTGGGTATTACCCCCTTCCCAGGCTTCAAACATCTGCCCCAGCCGTCTGCTTAACCTCCGCTAGAGCCTAAAATTAAGGGGAACCCCACGCCAATTTTTTTAATAATAAATCCTTTATTTTAATACTAAATGACAAGTACAGTAACCAACACTATCACTGTACTTCATATATATGTGACTGACATGTTTCTATCTATCTAATCTATGTGTGATGCTCTATCTTTCTGTTCTAAATTGTCGGGTACCGCTGCTGAATTGCCGGCCGGCTTTTTTAAAGAGACAGTGCATGAAAACACTATTATTTTTTTGAATAAATCCTTTACACTAAATGACAAGTACAGTAAGCAACACTATCACTGTACTTATTATATATGTGACTGACATGTTTCTATCTATCTAATCTATGTGTGAAGCTCTATTCTGTCTGTTATAAATTGTCGGGTACAGATGCTGAATTGCCGGCCGGCTTTTTTAAAGAGACGCTGCATGAAAACACTATTATTTTTTTTAATAAATCCTTTACACTAAATGACAAGTGCAGTAACCAACACTGTCACTGTGCTTCTTATATGTGTGACTGACATGTTTCTATCTATCTAATCTATGTGTGATGCTCTATTCCTTCTTGTCTAAATTGTCGGGTACCGGTGTATGCCGCTGCTGAATTTGCCGGCCGGCTTTTTTAAAGAGAGTGTCTTCTGAGCAGTTTGTCAGCTTTTGGACACCTTTGCAGGTGTTTTCTATGTGTTTCTATGTGTTTTTGTTTGCCTGCCATTGGTTTTAACGGTGTTCGACGGTGTTCTAAGGTGTTCGACGAAGAGTTCGACGAACAGTTCCTCGAACATCCCGGTGTTCGACGAACCGAACCGAACCCGAACACTACGGGGGTGGCTCAACACTAATCCTAGCGCTAACCCTTGATATCTTAGCGCTAACCCTAGTCATCCTAGCGCTAACCCTAGTCATCCTAACGCTAACCCTAGTCGTCCTAAGGCTAACACTAGTCGTCCTAAGGCTACCCCTAGTCGTCCTAGCGCTAGCCCTAGTATTCCTAGCTCTAACCCTAGGCGTTCTAGCTCTAAGCCTAGTCATACTTGCTCTGACCCTTGTCGTCCTAGCGATAACCCTTGTCGTCCTTAGACTAACCCTAGTCGTCCTAAGGCTAACCCTAGTCGTCCTAACGCTAACCCTAGTCATCCTAGCGCTAACCCTTGTCGTCCTATGTCTAACCATAGTTGTCTTAATGCTAACCCTAGCCGTCCTAACGCTAAAACTAGTCGTCCTAGCGCTAACCCTTGTCGTCCTATTGCTAACCGTAGTCGCCCTAACGCTAGCCCTAGTTGTCCTACCGCTAACCCTAGTAGTCCGAGCGCTAACCCTAGTCGTCCTAATGCTAACCCTAGTCGTCCTAGCGCTAACCCTTGTTGTCCTAGCACTAACCCTAGTCGTGCTAGAGCTAACCCTAGTCGTCCTAGTGCAAACCCATGTCGCCCTAGCGCTAACTCTAGTCGTCCTAGCGCTAACCCTAGTCGTCCTAGCGCTAACCGTAATCGTCTTAGCGCTAACCCTAGTGGTCCTAGCGCTAACCTAGTCATCTTAGCGCTAACCCTAGTCATATTAATGCTAACCCTATCGTCCTAACGATAACCCTAGTCGACCTAACACTAACCCTAGTCGTTCTAGAGCTAACCCCAGTCGTCCTAGCGCTAACACTAGTCTTCCAAACGCTAACCCTTGTCGTCCTAGCGCTAACCCTAGTCATCAGAGTGCAAACCCTAGTCATCCTAGTGCTAACTCTAGTCATCCCAGCGCTAACCCTAGTCATCCTAACTCTAACCCTAGTTGTCCTAACGCTAACCCTAGTTGTTCTAACGCTAACCCTAGTCATCCTAGCACTAACCCTTGTCGTCCTATTGCTAACCGTAGTCGCCCTAACGCTAGCCCTAGTTGTCCTACCGCTAATCCTAGTAGTCCGAGCGCTAACCCTAGTCGTCCTAATGCTAACCCTAGTCGTCCTAGCGCTAACCCTTGTTGTCCTAGCACTAACCCTAGTCGTGCTAGAGCTAATCCTAGTCGTCCTAGTGCAAACCCATGTCGCCCTAGCGCTAACTCTAGTCGTCCTAGCGCTAACCCTAGTCGTCCTAGCGCTAACCGTAATCGTCTTAGCGCTAACCCTAGTAGTCCTAGCGCTAACCTAGTCATCTTAGCGCTAACCCTAGTCATATTAATGCTAACCCTATCGTCCTAACGATAACCCTAGTCGACCTAACACTAACCCTAGTCGTTCTAGAGCTAACCCCAGTCGTCCTAGCGCTAACACTAGTCTTCCAAACGCTAACCCTAGTCGTCCTAGCGCTAACCCTAGTCATCAGAGTGCAAACCCTAGTCATCCTAGTGCTAACTCTAGTCATCCCAGCGCTAACCCTAGTCATCCTAACTCTAACCCTAGTTGTCCTAACGCTAACCCTAGTTGTTCTAACGCTAACCCTAGTCATCCTAGCACTAACCCTAGTCGTCCTAGCTCTATCCATAGTATTACTAACGATAACCCTAGTCGTCCTATCGCTAACCTTATTCGTCCTAAGGCTAACCCTAGTCGTTTAACGCTAACCCTAGTCGTTCTAGAGCTAACCTAGACATCAGAACGCTAACCCTAGTCGTCCTAAGGCTTACCCTAGTCGTCCTAACGATAACACTAGTCGTGCTAAGGCTTACCCTAGTCGTCCTAACGCTAACCCTAGTCATCCTAGCGCTAACCCTAGTCGTCCTATGGCTAACCCTAATCGTCCTAACGCTAACCCTAGTCATCCTAATGCTAACCCTAGTCGCTATAGCGCTAAACTTAGTCGTCCTAGCACTAACAGTAATAGCCCTAACGCTGACCCTATTGTCCAAACGTTAACCAAAGTTGTCCTAATGCTAACCCTAGTTGTACTAGCACTAACCCTAGTCATCCTAGCGCTAACCCTAGTCGTACTAACGCTAACCCTAGTCGTCCTAGTGCTAACCCTTGTCCTAGCGCTAACCCTAGTCGTCCTAGCGCTAACCCTAGTCGTACTAGTGCAAACCCAAGACGTCCTAGCACTAGCTCTAGTCGCCCTAGCACTAACACTAGTCATCCTAACTCGAACCCTAGTCGTCGTAACGCTAACCCTAGTCATCCTAACGCTAACCCTAGTCGTCCTAAGGCTAAGCCTAGTCGTCCTAACGCTAACCCTAGTCGTCGTAAGTTTAACCTTAGTCGTCGTAACGCTAACCCTAGTCATCCTAGCGCTAACTCTAGTCATCCAAGTGCAAACCCAAGTCATCCTAGCGCTAACTCTAATCGTCCTAGCGCTAAAACTAGTCATCCTATCTCTAACCCTAGTCGTCCTAACGCTAATCCTAGTTGTCCTATCGCTAACCCTAGTTTTCTCAGCGCTAACCCTAGTCGTCCTAGCGCTAACCCTAGTCGTCCTAACGCAAACACTAGTCGTCCTAGTGCAAACCCTAGTCGTCCTAGCGCTAACCCTAGTCCTAGCGCTAACCCTAGTCGTCCTAGCGCTAACCCTAGTCGTCCTAACGCTAACCCTAGTGGTCCTAAGGCTAACCCTAGTCGTCCTAACGCTAACCCTAGTCGTCGTAAGGTTAACCTTAGTCGTCGTAACGCTAACCCTAGTCATCCTAGCCCTAACCGTAGTTGTCCTAGTGCTTATCCTAGTCTTCCTATCGCTAACCCTAGTCATCCTAGCGCTAACCCTAGGCATTCTAACTCTGACCCTAGTCATCCTAGCGCAAACCCTAATCGTCCTAGCGCTTACCCTAGTCGTCCTAGTGCTAACCCTAGTCGTTATAGCGCCAAACTTAGTCGTCCTAGCGCTAACAGTCGTCGCCCTAACGCTGACCCTATTGTCCAAAAGCTAACCATTGTCGTCCTAATGCTAACCCTAGTCGTACTAGCACTAACCCTAGTCGTCCTAACGCTAACCCTAGTTGTCCTAGTGCTTATTCTAGTCGTCCAAGCGCTAAGACTAGTCATCCTAGCGCTAACCCTAGTCGTCTTAACGCTAACCCTAGTCGTCCTAGCGCTAACCATTGTCGTCCTAGCACTAACCCTAGTTGTCCTAGCGCTAACGCTAGTCGTCCTAACGCTAACTCTAGTCGTCCTAAGGTTAACCCTAGTCATCCTAGCGCTAATCCTAGTCGTCCTAACGCTAACCCTAGTCGTCCTAACGCTAACCCTAATCGTCCTCGTGCCAACCCTTGTCATCCAACACTAACCGTAGTCGTCCTAGCGCTAACCCTAGTCGTCCTAACGCTAACCCTAGTCGTACTAACGTTAACCCTAGTCGTTCTAGCGCTAACCCTAGTCGTCCTAGCGCTAACCCTTGTCCTAGCGCTAACCCTAGTCGTCCTAGCGCTAACCCTTGTCGTACAAACACTAGACCTAGTCGTCCTAGCGCTAACCCTTGTCCTAGCGGTAACCCTAGTCGTCCTAGCGCTAACCCTAGTCGTACTAGTGCAAACCCAAGACGTCCTAGCACTAATTCTAGTCGTCCTAGCACTAACCCTAGTCATCCTAACTCGAACCATAGTCGTCGTAACGCTAATCCTAGTTGTCCTAATGCTCACCCTAGTCGTCCTAGCGCTAACTCTTGACGTCCTAGTGCTAACCGTAGTCGCCCTGGCACTAACCCTAGTCGTCCTTAGGCTAACCCTAGTCGTCCTAACGCTACCCTAGTCGTCATAAGGTTAACCTTAGTCGTAACGCTAACCCTAGTCATCCTAGCCCTAACCCTAGTCGTCCTAGCGCCTATCCTAGTCTTCCTATCGCTAACCCTAGTCATCCTAACGCTAACCCTAGGCATTCTAACTCTAACCCTAGTCGTCCTAGCGCTAACCCTAGTCATCCAAGTGCAAACCCAAGTCGTCCTAGCGCTAACTCTAATCGTCCTAGCGCTAAAACTAGTCATACTAACTCTAACCCTAGTCGTCCTAACGCTAACCCTAGTTGTACTATCGCTAACCCTAGTCATCCTTGCGCTAACCCTAGTCGTCCTAACGCTAACACTAGTCGTCCTAGTGCAAACCCTAGTCGTCCTAGCGCTAACCCTAGTCCTAGCGCTAACTCTAGTCGTCCTAGCGCTAACCCTAGTTGTACTAGTGCAAACCCAAGACGTCCTAGCGCTAACTCTAGTCATCCTAGCACTAACCCTAGTCATCCTAACTCGAACCGTAGTCGTCGTAATCCTAACCCTAGTTGTCCTAATGCTAACCCTAGTTGTCCTATCGCTAACCCTAGTCGTCCTAGCGCTAACCCTAGTCGTCCTAACACTAACCCTAGTGGTCCTAAGGCTAACCCTTGTCGTCCTAACGCTAACCCTAGTCGTTGTAAGGTTAACTTTAGTCGTCGTAACGCTAACCATAGTCGTCCTAGCCCTAACCATAGTCGTCCTAGCGCTTATCCTAGTCTTCCTATCGCTAACCCTAGTCATCCTAGCGCTAACCCTAAGCATTCTAACTCTAACCCTAGTCATCCTAGCGCAAACCCTAGTCGTCCTAGCGCTATCCCTAGTCGTCCTAGTGCAAAGCCAAGTCGTCCTAGCGCTAACTCTAATCGTCCTAGAGCTAAAACTAGTCGTCCTAACTCTAACCCTAGTCGTCCTATCGCTAACCCTAGTCTTCTCAGCGCTAACCCCAGTCGTCCTAGCGCTAACCCTAGTCGTCCTAACGCTAACACTAGTCGTCCTAGTGCAAACCCTAGTCATCCTAGCGCTAACCCTAGTTGTCCCAGAGCTAACCCTAGTTGCCCGAACGCTAATTCTTGTCGTTCTAGTGCTAACCCTAGTCGTCTGAGCGCTGCCCCTAGTCGTCCTAACGCTAACCCTAGTCGTCCTAACGCTAACCCTAGTCGTTCTAACGCTAATCCTAGTCGTTCTAGCGCTAACCCTAGTCTTTCTAATGCTAACCCAAGTCGTCCTAGCGCTAACCATAGTCGTCCTAGTGTAAACCCTAGTCATCCTAGTGCTAACTCTCGTCGTTCTATCGCTAACGCTAGTCATCTCAGCGCTAACCTTAGTCATCCTAGCGCTAACCTAAGTCATCCTAACGCTAACCCTAGTTGTCCTAAGGCTAACACTAGTCGTCCTAACGCTAACCCTAGTCTTCCTAGCGCTAGCCCTAGTATTCCTAGCTCTAACCGTAGGCGTTCTAACTCAGCCTAGTTGTCCTAGCGCTAACCATTTTCGTCCTAGCGATAACCCTTGTCGTCCTTAGACTAACCCTAGTTGTCCTAATGCTAACCCTAGTCATCGTGGCGCTAACCCTAGTTGTCCTAGTGCAAACCTTAGTCATCCTAGCGCTAATCCTAGTCGTCCTAACTCTAACCCTAGTAATCTTAATGCTAACCCTAGTCGTCCTAACGCTAAAACTAGTCGTCTTAGCGCTAACCCTTGTCGTCCTAGTGCTAACCGTAGTCACCCTAGCGCTAACCCTAGTCGCCCTAAGGCTATTCCTAGTCATCCTAACGCTAAACCTAGTCATCGTAAGGTTAACCTTAGCCGTCCTAAGGCTAACCCTAGTGGTCCTAGCGTTTATCCTAGTCGTCCTAGCGCTTATCCTAGTCGTCCTATCGCTAACCCTTGTTGTCCTATCGCTAACCCTAGTCGTCCTAATACTAACCCTAGTCGTCCTAGCGCTAACCCTTGTTGTCCTAGCGCTAACCTAAGTCGTCCTAGTGCAAACCTAAGTCATCCTAGCGCTAACTCTAGTTGTCCTAGTGCTAACCCTAGTGGTCCTAGCGCTAACACTAGACGTCCTAGCGCTAACCCTAGTCGTCCTAAAGCTAACCTAGTCATCTTAGCACTAACCCTAGTCATCCTAACGCTAACCCTATCGTCCTAACGATAACCCTAGTCGACTTAACACTAACCCTAGTTGTCCTAGAGCAAACCCCAGTCGCCCTAGCGCTAACCCTAGTCTTCCAAATGCTAACCCTAGTCGTCCTAGCGCTAACCCTAGTCATCATAGTGCAAACCCTAGTCATCCTAGTGCTAACTCTAGTCATCCTAGCGCTAACCCTAGTCGTCCTAACTCTAACCCTAGTTGTTCTAACGCTAACCCTAGTTGTTCTAACGCTAACCCTAGTCATCCTTGCACTAACCCTAGTTATCCTAGCTCTAACCATAGTATTATTAGCGCTAACCCTAGGCGTTCTAACTCTAACCCAAGTCATCCTAACGCTAACCCGAGTCGTTCTAGCGCTAACCTTATTCGTCCTAAGGCTAACCCTAGTCGTTTACTGCTAAACCTAGTCGTCCTAGAGCTAACCTAGACATGACAATGCTAACCCTAGTCGTCCTAAGTCTTACCCTAGTCGTTCTAACGATAACTCTAGTCGTCCTAAGGCTTACCCTAGTCGTCCTAATGCTAACCCTAGTCGTCCTAGCGCTAACCCTAGTCGTCCTATGGCTAACCATAGTCGTCCTAACGCTAGCCCTAGTCGTCTTAAGTCTAAACCTAGCCATCCTAACGCTAACTCTAGTCATCCTAAGGCTAACCCTTGTCGTCTTAATGTTAACTCTAGTCGTTCTAATGCTAACTAGTGTTGAGCCACCCCCGTAGTGTTCGAGTTCGGTTCGGTTCGTCGAACACCCGTGTGTTCGCCGAACTGTTCGTCGAACTGTTCGTCGAACACCTTCGAACACCGTTAAAACCAATGGCAGGCAAACAAAAACACATAGAAACACATAGAAAACACCTTCAAAGGTGTCCAAAAGCTGACAAACTGCTCAGAAGACACAACTAACACATGGAAAAGTGACAAGTACATATAGTCATGCGAAAAGAAAAGAGGTGGAGGAGTAAAAGGAGGGGGAGACACAGATATAGGCATGTCATGCCCTTCTAAAATCCAAAAAGTGAGAAGCCGAGACGGCCAGTCCGCTCCTGCCCGTGCCACCTCCGTGTCGCCGGGTTTGTGCCAGAGCCGCGGTGAACCCTGACGGCCAGCCCCCCTCTCCCAATACTGGTGCCTGTCCACTGGTGGGTCGAGAGAGCCCCCCTGTGGTGGAGGCAGCTCTAAGCTTTTTAATTTAAATTGTCCCTCTAATTTGAATGAATACACTTTAAATCCATTTACAAGGATCTATTGGAGGGCAAGTCTCATGCCAGCAGCCGCGTAATTCCAGCTCCAGTAGCGTCCACTAAAGCTGCTGCAGTTAAAAAGCTTTTATAAGGATCGAGCTCGGCTGTCCACCGCAAGGCATCCTAGTGCCAGTCCCAGCCCCTATGCCTTGGGGTGCCTCCTGATGCTCTTCACTAAGTATCCCGTGGTCCCGAAGCATTTCCTTTGAAAAAATTAAGTGTCCAAACTACAGGTGGTGTAGCTTGCTTAACAGCCGGGATAATCCGCTGACTATCAGACACTGCTACTAGGCACAAAGTATTTCCTGGGCTAGATGCAGTTAAAAATTTGTAAGTAGATACTCTCGTTGGATGCTGAGAAAGCATTCCATAGAGTCTCCTGGCACGCCATATATGATTCTCTTAAAAAGCTTGGGGTAGGGGTCTAGGGGACCCTTTTATAGCCAAAATCACGGCCCTGTATCACAATACGTCACTTAGGCTGAAGATAAATGGAACTGTAGCACCGAGGGCTCGGTTGCTACAGACGTATTGCACCTCACCCAGAGGTGTGATATCTCACTCTCAGATAAGGATGGAGTGTGGATCAGGACCCGACACCTGCATGCATTACACCACATTGCCGTGGGGCAGGGCGACCAATATGCCCCTGAGATGGGCACGACAGTCCCTGTCCCTGGCTGGAGTGGGGGGAGGGAACACTGAGGAAGGGGAACCCTGCAGTGCAGGAGCAGGGAGGAAGCAGTTCCTGGGTGCATTGAGAAGGGAGTATAAAAGGTGGGCACCATCTTAGTTCAGTGCAGAGAAGTCTGAGCAGAAGTGGCAGGGAGCAGGGGCTCTGCATGAGCTCTGCTCCGGAGGCGGGCCTAGTAACAGAGGCCCAGGCCTGCAAGAGGGAGAAGGAAGGAAGAGGAGCGGAGAAGGCTCCAGGAACGAGGAATGAAGGGATCCCAGGGGTGCGGACGGGCGAGTCGCCACCGCACGCCCGAATCCACCTGCGTGGAGGGGTCAGGCCAAAGGGGGAGACCGGTCCCCGAACTAGTGGAGGCAGGAAACGACCCTCAGCTAGAAACCGGAGGCTCTGACATTTTATGTGGCGCAGCCCCTTGCTCCACCCGCTAGGAAGGCACCACATAAGGTCAGGGAAACTGGCGCCAAGTTTACCAAGAGGAGGCCCGAGGCAGCCGGACAGAAGTGTTGGTAAGAAAGGCCAGACAAAGGACACACAAAGGGGGTCCTGTGAAGCGCTCCAAAGTTATCTGGGAGTTGTCTGAGCCCCTCACCTGGTGAGCACAGTACGACGTGGGCAGCCGTTACCTGCAGACGTGGTCTGGATAATAAGAACTGTGAGTAAAGGCCCTGAACTGCATCACTGACTCCGTGTCGTTACTGCTGCTGCCCTGCACCATCACCCCCATCCTCCGCATACACTGCCCTGAGGCTATACTCCTCCCGTGGGCAGTTATGCTACGCTCTGCTGCACCCACAACACCAGCCTTAGCGGTCTGCCCTGTAGCGGCGGTTCACTCTGACCGCAATCCACGGGTGGCGTAGTCGGACATTTAAACATCAAAACCACATAAATAGTTCCGCCACTGGTTTGACCGCCCTGAGCCACGGAACCGGATCGCCGCCACGAAGACTACAACCACCAGCATCCACCAAAAAGGGTCCGGCTCCGGGTGTCCCAAGGCCCAGGGGGTGCGTCAGAACATTTTCATCACCTTTCACAATCACCAATGGGACAAGGCAGGGATGTCCTCTGTCCCCTCTCTTATACATCCTAGTGACGGAGCAACTGCTCTCATCAATTCGCCATAACCCCAATATTAGGTGGATTGAGGTGGGAGGCACCGAGTACAAGTGCTCTCTATTTGCTGATGATGTCCTAGTATATATCACTCAATCACATATATCCATCCCTGCTGTTATGGCTGAAATAGATCACTTTGTTACATGGTAAAATTTTAAAATCAATGCAGCGAAGTCTGAGGCCCTCGATGTCTCCCTCCCTAAATCCATATAGGATTCCATCCAGTCCAACTTTCCCTTTGCCTGGCCCTCACAGGGTATCAAATACTTAGGAATTCCTATTCATAGAGACCTCTCCCATCTATGTTATCTTAATTTTGGGCCCTTTATTGAACAATTCCATACAGACCACGGTTGGCAAGTTAGAACTGTAAGATTCACTACGTGAACCACTGGTGTTTTGTGGAAAAGCACATGTACACCGCGTTCCAAATTATTATGCAAAAAGTGTTTAGGAGTGATAAGGGAAGAATTTGTTTGTTTGTCAGTTAAACTCATTGATGGTGATGTGTGTCAGGGCTCTTTATATCACTGTAAGCAATTGCAGACACCTGTGCTAATTAGTTTGGCAGGTGTGTCCAATGAAAGGCAAGACTACTTAAGAAGGCTCTCTCACATTATTAAGCAGCCTACATTTTCTGCCAAAATGGGAAAGAAAAAGGATGTGTCGGCTGCTGAGAAGCAACAAATTGTGGAGTGTTTAGGTCAAGGCATGACTACAATCAACATTGTGCGATGATCAGGATGAAGTGTCTTGGCAATCAAGAAGTATGTAGCTGATTCACAGTACACACGTGTGCGTGCTGATAAGGGCAAATTGAGGACTCTTTCCTACAGGCAATTACGTCAGGTTGAAACAGCAGCGGCAAAAAAGCCTTGTCATAGCAGCAGACAAGTTTTTGAAGCTGCTTGTGCCTCCAACGTCCCCCGAACAACAAGATGCAGGGTCCTTCAGAGGTTTGCAGCTGTGCATATGCCATCCTGTCGACCTCCTCTATCCACTTCACACAAGCAGAAACGGCTCCAGTGGGCCAAACATTACATGAAGACTGATTTCAAAACTGTTTTGTTCACGGATGAGTGCCGTGCAGCGCTCGATGGTCCAGATGAATGGAGTGGAGGATGGCTGGTTGATGGACACCCCACGCAAACACGGCTACAGCGCCAACAAGGAGGAGGTGGAGTAATGTTTTGGGCTGGAATCATGGGGAGAGAGATTGTCGGCCCCTTTAGGATCCCTGAAGGCGCTAAAGATGAACTCCATAATGTATGTGGATTTTCTCAAACAGCACTTCCTGCCATGGTTCAAGAAGAAGAACCGTGTATTTCACAGCAAGATCATTTTTCTGCATGATAATGCACCATCTCATGCTGCACATAAAACATCTGCATCTCTGGCTGATATGGGCATAAAAGGTGACAAACTTATGGTGTGACCCCCATGCTCCCCTGACCTCTACCCCATTCAGAACCTTTGGAGCATCATTAAAAGGAGTGTCTATGATGGCGGGAGGCAGTTCACATCTAAGCAACAGCTCTGGGAGGGTATTCTGTCCTCATGCAAAACAATTGAAGCAGAAACCATCCAAAACCTGTCAAATTCAATGGACGAGAGAGTTCAGAAGCTCCTTTCGAACAAGGGGTCCTATGTGAAAATGTAACATCACCTAGAATAAAGTTTTGAGCTGAAAACTGTTTGATTTCAGTTTCTAACAACCTGCTAATGCTTATAATTTCAAAAATGACCATTTTTTTGGTCTTTATTAAAATGAAAAGGTTGATCGAAAAGTTTGGGGGATCTAAGAGTGTGGCAACCCAGTAGTCATGATTACTTCGAATTCTGACAATATGAGGGTCATGCTGCAGGTAGTGCAGCAAGAAGGCACTTATGTGTCTTGCGCATCTCGGAGCCCCAAAATTATTTTCCGGGCTAGATGCAGCTAAAAATTATTTTTAATTTTAAATCTGGTGAAGCTTATTATAGATGGCCTAATAGGATCAGTGCTGCACACTGCTACAAAGCCCAAATTATTTTCCAGTCAAGATACAGATAAACATGATTAGTAATTTGAAAGCTTAAAACGGTTGGTAGGGTGATTTTAACCAATCATCAAGCTTTTACTCTCCCCAGGATGACACAGGGGTAGAAAAGTCGTTTCGGATCCATGATTTGTTCATCTTTATGAACGTGAGTCTGTCTACATTATCAGTGGAGAGCCGCGTGCGCTTATCTGTCAGCACACCACCAGCAGCGCTGAACACACGTTCAGACAGAACGCTGGCTGCGGGGCATGACAAGATCTCCAAGGCGTAAGTGGCTAGCTCCGGCCATTTATCCAGATTGGAAGCCCAAAAAGAGCAAGGGTCCAGTGACACAGTCGTGGCTTCAATGTTTACTTGGAGATACTCCTGTACCATCGTCTCTAGGCGTTGACTATGTGTCAGACTTCTTGTCTCCTGTGGCCTTGCAAAGGATGGGCTAAAAAAGTGGTGAAATGATTCCGCAAAATTGATGTTACCAGCAGATACTGTGGTTCTGTTACGGTTTGAGTGCTGAACACTTGACGGTCCCACGGTTGGCAAGTTGGAACTGTGAGATTCACTACGTGCACCACTGGTATTTTGTGGAAAAGCACATGTAAGATTCTGCAACAGTCTCTGCTGATACTCCTGCATGCGTGCATCCCTTTCTATGGCAGGAATAATTTCTGCAAATTTACTTTTGTACCGGGGATCTAACAGTGTGGCAACCCAGTAGTCAGGATTATTTCTAATTCTCACAATTCGAGGGTCATGTTGCAGGTAGTGCAGCAAGAAGGCACTCATGTGTGTTGCGCATCCAGGAGCACCAAGTCCCTGTTGTGTTGGTGGCGAGGTAGCAATCATGCTTCCTTCCTCTGTCCTCTCCCCCCAACCTCGCACAACAGAAATGTGATCAAGGTCTCCCTCATCTGATGAGTCTTCCATCAGTTCGTCCTCCACTTCTTCCTGGGCTCCTGCACCTTCCTCACTAGTTTGGCTGCTACCATGCGCCCTGGTAAAATCATCTCCCCCACCCTCACATGCCTGCCGCCTTGGTGCTGCCGACCGTCTGGACCTTGCAGATGTTAGCCCTTCCGCATACAACTCCTCCTCCTCTACTTCCTCCACCTCCTCTTGTGCCACCACCTGACTCCGAATTCTGTTTAACATGTGCTCCAGCATGTAAATCACCGGAATAGTCATGCTGATAATGGCATCGTCAGCACTAAACATCTTCGTCGCCATTTCAAAACTGTGCAGAAGGGTGCATAGGTCCCTGATCTGAGACCACTCCTCCAGCGTGATTTGCCCCACCTCTGAATCTCGTTGGCCCAGGCTATACGTCAGAACGTATTGCACCAGGGCTTGTCGGTGCTGCCACAGTCGCTGCAACATGTGCAGAGTTGAATTCCACCGGGTAGGCACATCGCATTTTAGCCGGTGAAGTGGCAGGCCCAACGACTTCTGTAGAGATGTAAGTCGCTGAGCTGCGGGATGCGAACGGCGGAAGTGAGCACACAGCGACCGTGCCCTCTGCAGAAGGCCATCTAGTCTGGGATAGTGGGCTAAAAATTGCTGGACAACCAGGTTCAACACGTGAGCCATACAAGGCACGTGTGTGACATTGCCCCGGCGAAGGGCCGCACCCAGGTTTGCAGCATTGTCGCACACGGCCTTCCCTGGTTTCAGGTCCAGTGGAGACAACCATTCATGAAATTGGTTCTCCAGAGCTGACCACAACTCCTCAGCTGTGTGACTCACATTTCCCAGACATTTCAATGTAAAAACCGCCTGATGACGTTGAGCCCTACTGCCAGCATAGTAAGGAGGTGTGCAGGATCCCTTCTGCGCAGTTAGAAAGCTTGTGGCATGACCAGACAGGCTTTGGGTGCAGGTGGAAGACCGAGAGGAGGTTGAGGAGGCAGAAGCAGTGGAGGAAAAATGACATAAAGAGGATTGACGCACAACTCGTGGGGACGGCAAGACTTGGACAGCAGCCCCTTGTCCTGCTGTCACCATAGTTACCCAGTGCCCAGTCAGCGACATGTAACGCCCCTGTCCATGCCTACTCGTCCAAGTGTCTGTGGTGAAATGCACCCTGTCACACACAGAGTTTCTCAAAGAAGCGGTGATGTTGTGTGCGACATGCTGGTGGAGCGCAGGCACACCTTTCTTTGAGAAGTAGTGCCGACTGGGCATCTGGTACTGGGGCACTGCGACGGACATAAGGTCTCGAAAATCCTCTGTGTCCACCAGGCGGAAAGGCAGCATTTCTGTAGCCAAGAGCTTGCAGATGGTGAAATTCAACCTCTTAGCTTTCTCATGGCTAGGAGGAAATGGTCTTTTACTTGTCCACATCTGAGGGACCGAGGGCTGGCTATTGTGCTTAGACGGGGTTGATAAGGGTGTCCCCGGCAAACTGCCGGTCTGTGAGGAAGATGCAGGCGGACATGTTAGGTTGCCTTGATCCAAAGGTGGTGCTATCGATGTCGGACAGTGCTCAAGACCAGCTGGTGTTACCACCTCCAAAGAAAATGATGACCTGCCAATCACGCTGGCTGTTGCGGGTAAAGAGGTGGCAGGTCTGCGCCCCAAAACAGGTGTGACTGCTGTCCCCCCAGTCACAGAGGATGAAGAGGCCGCGGATGCACAAGATATGGCAGACGGTGGTTGGCCCGGCCGGCTAGACCGCATTGTAGCACACTGAGCTTCCCACTGCAACTTATGCTTCATGTCCATGTGCCGGTTCATGCATGAAGTACTCAAACTATGTATTTTTTGGCCTCTACTTAGCTTTTGCTGACAAATGTTACAGAAAACACGAGTTGGGTCATCTTTATCGATCTGAAAAAATGCCCAGGCTATGCAAGGCTTAGCACCCATGCGACCTGAAGAGCCACCACGACTTGTGGTGAGAGGCAGAGTTGTGTTTGAGGATGCAGTTGTTGACGTGCTTCCAGTACTACGTCTCTGTCCAGGAAGGCGCAACCTGACCTCGTCGTCACTAGCATCTTCCTCCACCTCCTCTGCTGACCTCATCTCTTGGCTGACTGTGGGTTGACAGTAAGTGGGATCTCCGACCTCATCATCATCACCCTGTGCGTTATCACACCCGTCGTCCTCAGAGCCAACCTGTTCCTGCCCTGACAAAAAAATAAAGTTGTCGCTCCAATCAGGTATTTGAGTCTTATCATCGTCTTCCTCATTGTCTCCACCAACAGGAGTTACAGTTTGGGAATGAGGGTCTACATTATGGTCAGAACCTTCTGCGTCTGGTCCTAGATCCGACTCATAAAGATTCTGGGCATCAGTGCAGATCATTTCCTCGTCTGGATTCACAGAAGCGCTGGAGTCGACCTCTGATTCCCAGGCCATAGTATGAGTAAACAGCTCTGCAGACTCAACCATCTGTTCTACCTCATACTCAGACGGGCAGCTGGAGATTTGGGAGCTGTGAGGAAGCAAGTGCGATTTGGGTGACACCTTTGAGGACTGGAGTATTTGTGATGTTGAAGTTGATGTGGAGGAGAGCCCACTTAAAGGAGCACTTGATATCCGTTGAAGCACCTGCTGTTTTTGTGCCTCATCTGGAATTTGTAGCGATTGGCGTGGCCGTAAGAAAGGGATCTTATCACATTGTCCGCTAAAAGAAGTAGACATTTTAGTTTGGCTGGAAGATGGTCTTTCTTCTGCACCTACCCCACGGACACAACCTTTTTTCCCCTTCCCAACACGCCTATTCCCCTTTCCACCAGCAGCAGGCCTTTTTCCACTCATTTTGGTGGTTAACTAATTCACAACTCTGGAGTTGTTTGCACAAAAAAACAATGGATGGTAACCGAGCAGAGCTGAGTGGCCAAACTGTGGTATTAGGCCAAAACTATTGGCTGGGTTAGATGCAGAAAAAAATTATTTTTAATTTGCAACCTGATGGAGGTCAGTATAGATGGACTAATAGACCAAGTCCCACACACCGCTAGAAGCCCAAATATTTTTTCAGAGCTAGATGCAGAAATTTTTTTTATTCAATTAGCAACCTGATGGAGGTCAGTATAGATGGACTAATAGACCAAGTCCCACACACTGCTAGAAGCCCAAATATTTTTTCAGAGCTAGATGCAGAAAAAAATTATTTTTAATTTGCAACCTGATGGAGGTCAGTATAGATGGACTAATAGACCAAGTCCCACACACCGCTAGAAGCCCAAATATTTTTTCAGAGCTAGATGCAGAAAAAAATTATTTTTAATTTGCAACCTGATGAAGGTCAGTATAGATGGACTAATAGACCAAGTCCCACACACCGCTAGAAGCCCAAATATTTTTTCAGAGCTAGATGCAGAAAAAAATTATATTCAATTTGCAACCTGCTGGACGTCAGTATAGAAGGACTAATAGAACAAGTCCCACACACTGCTAGAAGCCCAAATATTTTTTCAGAGCTAAATGAAGAAAAAAAATATTTTTAATTTGCAACCTGATGGAGGTCAGTATAGATGGACTAATAGACCAAGTCCCACACACTGCTAGAAGCCCAAATATTTTTTCAGAGCTAGATGCAGAAAAAAATTATTTTTAATTTGCAACCTGATGGAGGTCAGTATAGATGGACTAATAGACCAAGTCCCACACACCGCTAGAAGCCCAAATATTTTTTCAGAGCTAGATGCAGAAAAAAATTATTTTTAATTTGCAACCTGATGGAGGTCAGTATAGATGGACTAATAGACCAAGTCCCACACACCGCTAGAAGCCCAAATATTTTTTCAGAGCTAGATGCAGAAAAAAATTATATTCAATTTGCAACCTGCTGGACGTCAGTATAGAAGGACTAATAGAACAAGTCCCACACACTGCTAGAAGCCCAAATATTTTTTCAGAGCTAAATGAAAAAAAAAATAATTTTTAATTTGCAACCTGATGGAGGTCAGTATAGATGGACTAATAGACCAAGTCCCACACACTGCTAGAAGCCCAAATATTTTTTCAGAGCTAGATGCAGAAAAAAATTATTTTTAATTTGCAACCTGATGGAGGTCAGTATAGATGGACTAATAGACCAAGTCCCACACACCGCTAGAAGCCCAAATATTTTTTCAGAGCTAGAAGCAGAAAATTTTTTTATTCAATTTGCAACCTGATGGAGGTCAGTATAGAATGACTAATAGAACAAGTCCCACACACTGCTAGAAGCCCAAATATTTTTTCAGAGCTAAATGAAGAAAAAAATTATTTTTAATTTGCAACCTGATGGAGGTCAGTATAGATGGACTAATAGACCAAGTCCCACACACTGCTAGAAGCCCAAATATTTTTTCAGAGCTAGATGCAGAAAAAAATTATATTCAGTTTGCAACCTGATGGAGGTCAGTATAGATGGACTAATAGAATGATGCTATGCCCAAAAGATTTTACTTCACTAGGTGCAGTAAAAAAATTGGTATTCTATACACAGGTGGTATATCTTGCAACACAGATAGGCTACTCCACTGACTAACACACTCTGCAATAGGCCAAAAAGGATTAGCTTTGCTAGATTCAGCCAAATGCTGTGAAAAAAACTTGCACAGCACTGGCACAGACCTGCCTGGCAAAAACTGATAGGAACTGATGTAACCTAGTCCTGAAAAGGACTCCAATTACAATTAGTCTTTACTCCCACAATCTATCTATTTAAGAGCACAGACCTGCCTGATAAAAGTCGTAGGAAATGCTGTAACCTAGTCCTTAAAAGGACTGCAATCACAACTATTCCCTACTCCCAAGCTATCTGTATATTTGTGCGAAAATTGGCTTGAAATTAACAAGGTATAGCGCACACAGCAACAGCGGTGCCGTCTAACACGCAGCTGCAGCAGTGAGAAAATGGTGGCGACGGGGAAAATAGCTTGGTCTTATAGGGCAAGGACATGTGACATACACTGCCAATCACACATGTCCTTGCTTGTGTGAAAAAAAGCACTTCGCTCCGTGTGTGCGCTGCTGATAGGCTGACAGATTGCACCTCCCCACTGCAAATGCGGGAAAGAGAAAAAAAAATGGAGATCTTCATTGTTCCTGCAGAGATCCATCCCCTGCCCCTCCCCCCGCCCCGCTGTACACTCAAACTGCGTATTAACATTAATTTTCATCATTACTGAGAAAAAATCCAGTTATGATTTTGGTGCACGAACAGTTATCGAACATAACCTCGAACAGCCGAATTTTTCTCAAATTGTTCGTGTTCGCCGACCGGCTCGAACACCGCCCAAAACAGCTCGAATTTGAGATTGGCGAACAGTTCGAGTAGAACAACGCTCATCTCTAATGCTAACCCTAGTCCTCCTAGTGCAAACCCTAGTCGTCCTAGCACTAACCTTAGTAATCCTAGCGCTAACCCTAGTCATGCTAGCGCTAACCCAAGTCATCGTAGTGCTAACACTAGTCGTCCTTGCGCTGACCCTAGTCGTCCTAATGCTAACCCTAGTCGTCGTAGCGCTAACCCTAGTCGTCCTAGCGCTTATCCTACTCGTCCTAGCGCTAACCCCAGTCATTCTAGCGCTAACATTAGTCGTCCTAACGCTAACGCTAGTAGTCCTAATGCTAACCCTAGTCGTCCTAGCGCTAACCCTAGTCATCCTAGCGCTAACCCTAGTCATCCTAACACTAACCCTAGTCAAACTAAGGCTAACTCTAGTCCTCCTAGCTCTTACCCTAGTGGTCCTAATGCTAACCCTAGTCGTCTTAAGGCTAACCCTAGCCATCCTAACGCTAGCCCTAGTCGTCCTAAGGCTAACCCTTGTCATCTTAATGCTAACCCTAGTCGTTCTAACGCTAACCCTAGTCCTCCTAGTGCAAACCCTAGTCGTCCTAGCACTAACCTTAGTCATCCTAGCGCTAACCCTAGTCATCCTAGTGCTAACCCTAGTCGTCCTAATGCTAAGCCTAGTCATCCTAACGCTAACCCCAGTCGTCCTAGCGCTAACCCTAGTCATCCTAGCGCTAACCCCAGTCATCCTAGAGCTAACCATAGTCGTAGTAACGCTAACCCTAGTCGTTCTAACGCTAACCCTAGTCGTCCTAACGCTAACCCTAGTCGTTATAGCGCTAACCCTAGTCCTCCTAGCACTAACAGTAGTCGCCCTAACGCTGACCCTATTGTCCTAACGCTAACCATAGTCATCCTAATGCTAACCCTAGTCGTCCTAGCGCTAACCCTAGTCATCTTAACGCTAACTCTAGTTGTCCTAGCGCTAACCATAGTCGTCCTAGCGTTAACCCTAGTTGTCCTAGCGCTAAACATAGTCATCCTAGCGTTAACCCTAGTCGTCCTAGCGTTAACCCTAGTCATCCTAACGCTAACCCTAGTCATACTAAGGCTAACCCTAGTCATCCTAACGCTAACCCTTATTGTCCTCGCGCCAACCCTTGTCATCCAACGCTAACCGTAGTCGTTCTAGCGCTAACTCTAGTCATCCTAACGCTAACCCTAGTCGTACTAACGCTAACCCTAGTCGTCCTAGCGCTAACCCTAGTCGTACTAACGCTAACCCTAGTAGTCCTAGCGCTAACCTTTGTCCTAGCGCTAACCCTAGTCGTCCTAGCGCTAACCCTAGTCGTACTAACTCTAACCCTAGTAGTCCTAGCGCTAACCCTTGTCCTAGCGCTAACCCTACTCATACTAGTGCAAACCCAAGACTTCCTAGCGCTAACGCTAGTCGTCCTAGCACTAACCCTAGTCATCCTAACTCGAACCCTAGTTGTCGTAACGCTAACCCTAGTTGTCCTAATGCTAACCCTAGTCGTCCTAGCGCTAACTCTAGTCATCCTAGCGCTAACCCTAGTCATCCTAACGCTAACCCCAGTCGTCCTAAGGCTAACCCCAGTCGTCCTAAGGCTAACCCTAGTCGTCCTAACGCTAACCCTAGTCATCGTAAGGTTAACCTTAGTCGTCCTAGCGCTTATCCTAGTCTTCCTATCGCTAACCCTAGTCATCCTAGAGCTAACCCTAGGCATTCAAACTCTAACCCTAGTCGTCCTAGAGCTAACCCTAGTCGTCCTAGTGCAAACCATAGTCGTCCTAGCGCTAGCTCTAATCGTCCTAGCGCTAAAACTAGTCATCCTAACTGTAACCCTAGTCGTCCTAATGCTAACACTAGTAGTCCTAGTGCAAACCCTAGTCGTCCAGCGCTAACCCTAGTACTAGCGCTAACTCTAGTCGTCATAGCGCTAACCCTAGTCGTACTAGTGCAAACCCAAGACGTTCTAGCGCTAACTCTAATCATCCTAGCGCTAAAACTAGTCGTCCTAACTCTAACCCTAGGCGTCGTAACGCTAAAACTAGTTGTCCTAATGCTAACCCTAGTTGTCCTATCGCTAACTCTAGTCGTCGTAGCGCTTACCCTAGTCATCCTGACGATAACCCTAGTGGTCCTAAGGCTAACCCTAGTCGTCCTAACGCTAACCCTAGTCGTCCTAAGCCTAACCCTAGTCGTCCTAAGGCTAACCCTAGCCGTCCTAACGCTAACCTTAGTCATCCTAGCGCTAACCCTAGTAGTCGTAGCGCCAACCCTCGTCGTCCTAAGGCTAAACCTAGTCATCCTAACGCTAAACATAGTTGTCCTTTGGCTAACCCTAGTCATCCTAACGCTAACCCTAGTCGTCGTAAGGTTAACCTTAGTCGTCGGAACGCTAACCCTATTCATCCTAGCCCTAACCCTAGTCGTCCTAGCGCTTATCCTAGTCTTCCTATCGCTAACCCTAGTCATCCTAGGTCTAACCCTACTCATCTTAGCACTAACCCTAGGCATTCTAACTCTAACCCTAGTCGCCCTATCGCAAACCCTAGTTGTCCTAGCGCTAACCCGAGACGTCCTAGTGCAAACCCAAGTCGTCCTAGCGCTAACTCTAATCATCCTAGCGCTAAAACTGGTCGTCCTAACTCTAACCCTAGGCGTCCTAACGCTAACCCTAGTTGAACTATCGCTAACCCTAGTCTTCTCAGCGCTAACCCTAGTCGTCCTATCGCTAACCCTAGTCGTCCTAACGCTAACACTAGTCGTCCTAGTGCAAACCCTAGTCATCCTAGCGCTAACCCTAGTCGTCCCAGAGTTAACCCTAGGTGTCCTAACTCTAATTCTAGTCGTTCTAGTGCTAACCCTAGTCGTCTGAGCGCTAGCCCTAGTCGTCCTTACGCTAACCCTAGTCGTTCTAGCGCTAGCCCTAGTCGTCCTAACGCTAACCCTAGTCGTCCTAATGCTATTCCTAGTAATCCTAGCGCTAACCCTAGTCTTTCTAAAGCTAACCCAAGTCATCCTAGCGCTAATCGTAGTCGACCTAGAGCAAGCCCTAGTCGTCCTAGTGCTAACCCTAATCGTCCTAGCGCTAACCCTAGTCATCCTAATGCTAACCCTTGTCATCCTAAGGCTAACACTAGTTGTCCTAAAGCTAACCCTAGTTGTCCTAGCGCTAACCCTAGTATTCCTAGCTCTAACCCTAGGCGTTCTAACTCCAAGCCTAGTCGTCCTAGCGCTAACCATTGTCGTCCTAGCGATAACCCTTGTCGACCTTAGACTAACCCTATCGTCCTAACAATAACCCTAGTCTTCCAAACACTAACCCTAGTCGTCCTAGCGCTAACCCTAGTCGTCATAGTTCAAACCCTAGTCATCCTAGTGATAACTCTAGTCATCCTAGCGCTAACCCTTGTCGTCCTTAGACTAAACCCTAGTTGTCCTAAGGCTAACCCTAGTCATCCTAACGCTAACCCTAGTCGTCCTAGCGCTAACCCTTGTCGTCCTATGGTTAACCATAGTTGTCCTATCGCTAACCCTTGTCGCCCTAAGGCTAAACTTTGTCGTCCTAACGCTAACCCTAGTCATCCTGGCGCTAACCCTAGTTAGAGCAAACCATAGTCGTCCTACCGCTAATCCTAGTCGTCCTAACTCTAACCCTTGTCGTCTTAATGCTGACCCTAGTCATCCTAACGCTAAAACTAGTCGTCCTAGCGCTAACCCTTGTCATCCTATTGCTAACCGTAGTCACCCTAGCGATAACCCTAATCGTCCTAACGCTAACCCTAGTTGTCCTAGCGCTAACCCTTGTCGTCCTAGCGCTAACCATAGTCGTCCTAGCGCTAACCCTAGATGTCCTAATGCTAACCCTAGTCGTCCTAGCGCTAACCCTTGTTGTCCTAGCGCTAACCCTTGTAGTCCTAGCGCTAACCCTAGTCGTGCTAGCGCTAACCCTAGTCGTCCTAGTGCAAACCCAAGTCGTCCTACCGCTAACTCTAGTCGTCCTAGCGCTAACCGTAGTCGTACTAGCGCTAACCCTAGTCGTCCTAACGCTAACCTAGTCATCTTAGCGCTAACCTAGTCATCCTAACGCTAACCATATCATCCAAACAATAACCCTATTCTTCCAAACACTAACCCTAGTTGTCCTAGCGCTAACCCTAGTCGTCATAGTGCAAAACCTAGTCATCCTAGTGCTAACTCTAGTCATCCTAGCACTAACCCTAGTCGTCCTAACTCTAACCCTAGTTGTCCTAACGTTAACCCTAGTTGTCCTAACGCTAACCCTAGTCATCCTAGCACTAACCCTAGTCGTCCTAGCTCTAACCATAGAATTACTAGCGCTTACCCTAGGCATTCTAACTCTAACCCAAGTCATCCTAACGCTAACCCTAGTCATCCTAGCGCTAACCTTATTCGTCCTAAGGCTAACCCTAGTCGTTTACCGCTAACCCTAGTCGTCTTAGAGCTAACCTAAACATGACAACGCTAACCCTAGTCGTCCTAAGTCTTACCCTAGTTATCCTAACGATAACTCTAGTCATCCTTACGCTAACCTTAGTCGTCCTATGGCTATCCCTAGTCGTCCTAACGCTAACCGTAGTTGTCCTAACGCTAACCCTAGTCCTCCTAGTGCAAACCTAGTCGTCCTAGCACTAACCTTAGTAATCCTAGTGCTAACCCTAGACATCCTAGCGCTAACCCTAGTCATCCTAGCGCTCACCCTAGTCATCCTAACGCTAACCCTAGTCGTCCTAAGGCTAACACTAGTCGTCCTAAGGATACCCCTAGTCGACCTAGCGCTAGTCCTAGTATTCCTAGCTCTAACCCTAGGCGCTCTAGCTCTAAGCCTAGTCGTCCTTGCTCTGACCCTTGTCGTCCTAGCGATAACCCTTGTCGTCCTTAGACTAACCCTAGTTGTCCTAACGCTAACCCTAGTCGTCCTAAGGCTAACCCTAGTCGTCCTAACGCTAACCCTAGTCATCCTAGCGCTAAGCCTTGTCGTCCTATGTCTAATCATAGTTGTCTTAATGCTAACCCTAGTCGTCCTAACGCTAAAACTAGTCGTCCTAGCGCTAAACCTTGTCGTCCTATTGCTAACTGTAGTCGCCCTAACGCTAGCCCTAGTTGTCCTACGCTAACCCTAGTAGTCCGAGCGCTAACCCTAGTCGCCCTAGCGCTAACTCTAGTCGACCTAGCGCTAACCCTAGTTGTCCTAGCGCTAACCGTAGTCGTCTTAGCGCTAACCCTAGTGGTCCTAGCGCTAACCTAGTCATCTTAGCGCTAACCCTAGTCATATTAATGCTAACCCTATCGTCCTAACGATAACCCTAGTCGACCTAACACTAACCCTAGTCGTTCTAGAGCTAACCCCAGTCGTCCTAGCGCTAACACTAGTCTTCCAAACGCTAACCCTAGTCGTCCTAGCGCTAACCCTAGTCATCAGAGTGCAAACCCTAGTCATCCTAGTGCTAACTCTAGTCATCCCAGCGCTAACCCTAGTTATCCTAACTCTAACCCTAGTTGTCCTAACGCTAACCCTAGTTGTTCTAACGCTAACCCTAGTCATCCTAGCACTAACCCTAGTCGTCCTAGCTCTAACCATAGTATTACTAACGCTAACCCTAGTCGTCCTATCTCTAACCATATTCGTCCTAAGGCTAACCCTAGTCGTTTACCGCTAACCCTAGTCGTTCTAGAGCTAACCTAGACATCACAACGCTAACCCTAGTCATCCTAAGGCTTACCCTAGTCGTCCTAACGATAACTCTAGTCATCCTAAGGCTTACCCTAGTCGTCCTAACGCTAACCCTAGTCATCCTAGCGCTAACCCTAGTCGTCCTATGGCTAACCCTAATCGTCCTAACGCTAACCCTAGCCATCCTAAAGCTAACCCTAGTCGTCCTAAGGCGTACCCTTGTCGTCTTAATGCTAACTCTAGTCGTTCTAATGCTAACTCTAGTCCTCCTAGTGCAAACCCTAGTCGTCCTTGCGCTGACCCTCGTCGTCCAATTCTAACCCTAGTCGTCCAAACGCTAACCCTAGTCGTCCTAATGCTAACTCTAGTCGTCCTAGCGCTAACCCTAGTCGTCCTAGCGCTTATCCTACTCGTCCTAGCGCTAACCCCAGTCATCCTAGCGCTAACATAAGTCGTCCTAACGCTAGTCGTCCTAATGCTAACCCTAGTCATCCTAGCGCTAACCCTAGTCGTCCTAACGCTAACCTAGTCATCTTAGCGCTAACCTAGTCATCCTAACGCTAACCATATCGTCCAAACAATAACCCTATTCTTCCAAACGCTAACCCTAGTCATCCTAGCGCTAACCCTTGTCGTCCTATGTCTAACCATAGTTGTCTTAATGCTAACCCTAGTCGTCCTAACGCTAAAACTAGTCGTCCTAGCGCTAAACCTTGTCGTCCTATTGCTAACTGTAGTCGCCCTAACGCTAGCCCTAGTTGTCCTACGCTAACCCTAGTAGTCCGAGCGCTAACCCTAGTCGCCCTAGCGCTAACTCTAGTCGACCTAGCGCTAACCCTAGTTGTCCTAGCGCTAACCGTAGTCGTCTTAGCGCTAACCCTAGTGGTCCTAGCGCTAACCTAGTCAACTTAGCGCTAACCCTAGTCATATTAATGCTAACCCTATCGTCCTGACGATAACCCTAGTCGACCTAACACTAACCCTAGTCGTTCTAGAGCTAACCCCAGTCGTCCTAGCGCTAACACTAGTCTTCCAAACGCTAACCCTAGTCGTCCTAGCGCTAACCCTAGTCATCAGAGTGCAAACCCTAGTCATCCTAGTGCTAACTCTAGTCATCCCAGCGCTAACCCTAATTATCCTAACTCTAACCCTTGTTGTCCTAACGCTAACCCTAGTTGTTCTAACGCTAACCCTAGTCATCCTAGCACTAACCCTAGTCGTCCTAGCTCTAACCATAGTATTACTAACGCTAACCCTAGTCGTCCTATCTCTAACCATATTCGTCCTAAGGCTAACCCTAGTCGTTTACCGCTAACCCTAGTCGTTCTAGAGCTAACCTAGACATCACAACGCTAACCCTAGTCATCCTAAGGCTTACCCTAGTCGTCCTAACGATAACTCTAGTCATCCTAAGGCTTACCCTAGTCGTCCTAACGCTAACCCTAGTCATCCTAGCGCTAACCCTAGTCGTCCTATGGCTAACCCTAATCGTCCTAACGCTAACCCTAGCCATCCTAAAGCTAACCCTAGTCGTCCTAAGGCGTACCCTTGTCGTCTTAATGCTAACTCTAGTCGTTCTAATGCTAACTCTAGTCCTCCTAGTGCAAACCCTAGTCGTCCTTGCGCTGACCCTCGTCGTCCAATTCTAACCCTAGTCGTCCAAACGCTAACCCTAGTCGTCCTAATGCTAACTCTAGTCGTCCTAGCGCTAACCCTAGTCGTCCTAGCGCTTATCCTACTCGTCCTAGCGCTAACCCCAGTCATCCTAGCGCTAACATTAGTCGTCCTAACGCTAGTCGTCCTAATGCTAACCCTAGTCATCCTAGCGCTTACCCTAGCGGTCCTAACACTAGCCCTAGTCATCTTAAGGCTAACCCTAGCCGTCCTAATGCTAACCCTAGTCGTCCTAAGGCTAACCCTTGTAGTCATAATGATAACCCTAGTCGTTCTAACGCTAACCCTAGTCCTCCTAGTGCAAACCCTAGTCTTCCTAGCACTAACCTTAGTCATGCTAGCGCTAACCCTAGTCGTCCTAGCGCTAACCCTAGTCGTCCAAACGCTAACCCTAGTCGTCCTAATGCTAACCGTAGTCGTCCTAGCGCTAACCCTAGTCATCCTAAGGCTAACCCTAGTCCTCCTAGCGCTTACCCTAGTTGTCCTAGCGCTAACCCTAGTCGTGCTAATGCTAAACCATGTCTTCCTAGCGCTAACCCTAGTCGTCCTATCTCTAACCCTAGTCGCCCCAGCGCTAACACTAGTCGTCTTAACGCTAACCCTAGTCGTCGTAACGCTAACCCTAGTCGTCCTAAGGCTAACCCTAGTCCTCCTAGCTCTTACCCTAGTCGTCCTATCGCTCACCCTAGTTGTCCGAGCGATAACGCTAGTCGTCCTAACGCTAAGCCTAGTCATCCTAGCACTGACCCTTGTGGTCCTAGCGCTAACCCTAGTCGTCCTAACGCTAACGCTAGTCGTCCTAACACTAACCCTAGTCTTCCTAGCGTTAACCTTAGTCGTCCTATCGCTAACCCTAGTCGTCCTATTGCTAACCCTTGTCGTCCTATCTCTAACCCTAGTCATACTAACGCTAACCCTAGTCGTCGTAGCGCTAACCTTAGTCGTCCTTGCGCTAACCCTAGTCATCCTAGAGCTAACCCTAGTCGTAATTGCGCTAACCCTAGTCGTTCTAACGCTAACCCTAGTCGTCCTAACGCTAACCGTAGTCGTTATAGCGCTAAACTTAGTCGTCCTAGCGCTAACAGTAATAGCCCTAACGCTGACCCTATAGTCCAAACGCTAACAAAAGTCGTCCTAATGCTAACCCTAGTTGTACTAGCACTAACCCTAGTCATCCTAGCGCTAACCCTAGTCGTACTAACGTTAACCCTAGTCGTCCTAGTGCTAACCCTTGTCCTAGCGCTAACCCTAGTCGTCCTAGCGCTAACCCTAGTCTTACTAGTGCAAACCCAAGACGTCCTAGCACTAGCTCTAGTCGTCCTAGCACTAACACTAGTCATCCTAACTCGAACCCTAGTCGTCGTAACGCTAACCCTAGTTGTCGTAATGCTCACCCTAGTCGCCCTAGCGCTCACCCTAGTTATCCTAACGCTAACCCTAGTCGTCCTAAGGCTAACCCTAGTCGTCCTAACGCTAACCCTAGTCATCCTAACGCTAACCCTAGGCATTCTAACTCTAACCCTAGTCGTCCTAGCGCTAACCCTAGTCATCCAAGTGCAAACTCAAGTCGTCCTAGCGCTAACTCTAATCGTCCTAGCGCTAAAACTAGTCATCCTAACTCTAACCCTAGTCGTCCTAACGCTAACTCTAGTTGTCCTATCGCTAACCCTAGTTTTCTCAGCGCTAACCCTAGTCGTCCTAGCGCTAACCCTAGTCGTCCTATCGCTAACACTAGTCGTCCTAGTGCAAACCCTAGTCGTCCTAGCGCTAACCCTAGTCCTAGCGCTAACTCTAGTCGTCCTAGCACTAACCCTAGTCATCCTAACTCGAACCCTAGTCGTCGTAACCCTAACCCTAGTTGTCCTAATGCTAACCCTAGTTGTCCTATCGCTAACCCTAGTCATCCTAACTCGAACCCTAGTCGTCGTAACCCTAACCCTAGTCGTCCTAACGCTAACCCTAGTGGTCCTAAGGCTAACCCTAGTTGTCCTAATGCTAACCCTAGTCGTCGTAAGGTTAACCTTAGTCGTCGTAACGCTAACCCTAGTCGTCCTAGCCCTAACCATAGTCGTCCTAGCGCTTATCCTAGTCTTCCTATCGCTAACCCTAGTCATCCTAGAGCTAACCCTAGGCATTCTAACTCTAACCCTAGTCATCCTAGAGCTAACCCTAGGCATTCTAACTCTAACCCTAGTCATCCTAGCGCAAACCCTAGTCATCCTAGCGCTAACCCTAGTCGTCCTAGTGCTAAGCCAAGTCGTCCTAGCGCTAACTCTAATCGTCCTAGCACTAAAACTAGTCGTCCTAACTCTAACCCTAGTCGTCCTATCGCTAACCCTAGTCTTCTCAGCGCTAACCCCAGTCGTCCTAGCGCTAACTCTAGTCATCCTAATGCTAACACTAGTCGTCCTAGTGCAAACCCTAGTCATGCTAGCGCTAACCCTAGTTGTCCCAGAGCTAACCCTAGTTGCCCTAACGCTAATTATAGTCGTTCTAGTGCTAACCCTAGTCGTCTGAGGGCTAGCCCTAGTCATCCTTACGCTAACCCTAGTTGTTCTAGCGCTAACCCTAGTCGTCCTAACGCTAACCCTAGTTGTTCTAGCGCTAACCCTAGTCGTCCTAACGCTAACCCTAGTCGTCCTAACGCTAACCCTAGTCGGTCTAACGCTAATCCTAGTCGTCCTAGCGCTAACCCTAGTCTTTCTAATGCTAACCCAAGTCGTCCTAGCGCTAACCATAGTCGTCCTAGTGCAAACCCTAGTCATCCTAGTGCTAACTCTCGTCGTCCTAGTGCTAACGCTAGTCATCTCAGTGCTAACCTTAGTCATCCTAGCGCTAACCCTAGTCATCCTAACACTAACCCTAGTTGTCCTAAGGCTAACACTAGTCGTCCTAACGCTAACCCTAGTCGTCCTAGCGCTAGCCCTAGTATTCCTAGGTCTAACCCTAGGCGTTCTAACTCTAAGCCTAGTTGTCCTAGCGCTAACCATTGTCGTCCTAGTGATAACCCTTGTCGTCCTTAGACTAACCCTAGTTGTCCTAATGCTAACCCTAGTCATCGTGGCGCTAACCCTAGTTGTCCTAGTGCAAACCTTAGTCGTCCTAGCGCTAATCCTAGTCGTCCTAACTCTAACCCTAGTCGTCTTAATGCTAACCCTAGTCGTCCGAACGCTAAAACTAGTCGTCCTAGCGCTAACCCTTGTCGTCCTAGTGCTAACCGTAGTCACCCTAGCGCTAACCCTAGTCGTCCTAACGCTAACCCTATTTGTCCTAGCGCTAACCCTTGTCGTCCTAGCGCTAACCCTAGTCGTCCTAGCGCTAACCCTAGTCGTCCTAATGCTAACCCTAGTTGTCCTAGCGCTAACCCTTGTCGTCCTAGCGCTAACCCTAGTCGTGCTAGCGCTAACCCTAGTCGTCCTTGTGCAAGCCCAAGTCGTCCTAGCGCTAATTCTAGTCGTCCTAGCGCTAACCCAAGTCGTCCTAACTCTAACCCTAGTCGTCCTAACGCTAACCCTAGTTGTCCTAATGCTAACCCTAGTCATCCTAGCGCTAACCCTAGTCGTCCTAACGCTAACCCTAGTCGCCCTAAGGCTATTCCTAGTCATCCTAACGCTAAACCTAGTCATCGTAAGGTTAACCTTAGCCGTCCTAACGCTAACCCTAGTGGTCCTAGCGCTTATCCTAGTCGTCCTAACGGTTATCCTAGTCGTCCTATCGCTAACCCTAGTTATCCTAGCGCTAACGCTAGGCGTTCTAACTTTAACCCTAGTCGTTCTAGCGCTAACCCTAGTCGTCCAAAAAAAAAACGTCAGAAAGCAGAGATACAAGAACAACTCACCGTTTCGAAATCGGTTGAGGAACAAGACTATACGCTAACTGATTCGCTGGCGGTGGATCATCCATCAGAATCACAGATTATAAATCTATCTAATCATGTGTTATCTAACGATGAGAGGTCAGCTTTGGAAAGGGGATTAACTTTCTCTCCCACACAGACCCTCGATAGGTATCCTTAATAAATGTGAATCTATTTATTTTACAGAAACATAACCTTCAAGTATCTATATCAACAACCATCAGTGGTGGATGATCTACCGCTAGTCGAATGATAAACCTTTCGAGACCTTGTATACTTGTTCAAAGAAAGTGAAAGCACACTGGGTAGGAGAAAGTTTAATGTCTGAATTCCCTCAAAAATGACTCCCTCATTAGGTACTTTACCATCTATACAAACCTTCTTTAGGGCAGTAGTACATGATGTAGAAAGGCTTAATTTGAATAAACATAGAGAGGTCAATCTCACACTGGCATAGAAACGAGCTATCCGTTCCCTTAAATGTAATCCCTTGTTCGTCATAAAGGAGGCGGACAAGGGTGGGAACGTGGTACTTTGGTCAGTTGAATTATACCTCTCCGAAGCCAAAAGACAGTTGAGCAATAGAAATTTCTATATAGCACTTCCTTCGGATCCCACACCTATATTCAAGAGGAAGCTTGACCTTATTTTGGAACGAGCTTTTGGCAATTGCGTCATAGACAAAAATTAGATAGATTTCTTAACAACCCCCAAACCAGTCACACCTACTTTCTACCTTCTCCCGAAGGTGCATAAGTCCCTTATTGCTCCTCCGGGTAGACCCATTGTGGCTGGTATTGGGGGCCTTAATGAAAAACCTTGTGAATATGTGGATTTTTATTTGCAGCCGCATGTGCTCAAGTTGAAATCTTATATTCGTGACACGATGCCCTTGCTCAGCCAGTTGGAGGGACTCCAGGTCCCGCCTGACACCTTATTGGTGTCCTTGGATGTGGAGTCCCTCTATACTATTATTCCACATAATATGGGACTGGCGGCTGTTTCCTCATTTTTGCGGGATTCCGAATTTTGTGATCTTTTGCATTGTTCTTTCTTGCTTGACCTGTTATCTTTTGTTTTGGAACACAACTATTTTATCTTTGATTGTACCTACTATAGGCAGGTCTCCGGGACCGCGATTGGTGCACGTTGTGCCCCTTCGTATGCCAACCTCTTTCTGGGTTGGTGGGAGGGGGAGCACGTGTACCCGTCGGCGGAATTCCTGGGCCATGTCTTTAGGTGGTTTAGGTACATCGACGATGTGCTTATGCTTTGGACTGGTCCATAACAAGGCTGTATTGATTTCATTACTCTTTTAAACAGCAATTCGCTTAACATTCATCTCACTTATAAAATTTTGGCGGTTAGCATTGATTTTCTTGATGTACAACTTACATTAGAAAATCAGGGCATCCGGTCTAATTTATTCCGTAAGAGTACATCAACGAACAATATTTTGCACTTTAGTAGCTTCCACCCTATGCATCTTAAATGTGGGATTCCCTATAGCCAATTGATAAGCCAATTGGGTAATTGTACTAACTCTGTTGACTTTGTCTCACAGGCTAATGATCTAACTTGTCGTTTGAAAGCCAGAGGTTACCCAAAGAAGATTCTTAATAATGCAAGAAATAAAGTTAATACTCTGGAAAGGACTGATCTTCTACGACCCAGACCTAAAAAAGAGGATTCTGCAATCCGTCTGATTACCGATTATAATAATCAGTGGAGGGATCTCTACTCTATTCTACATAAAAATTGGTCCATCCTATTATCGGAACCAAAATTGCATCATTTGATCTCTACTAGACCGTTATTAACTGCAAAGAAAGCCAGAAATCTTAAGGAAAACTTAGTGATCAATCATTTCAAACGGCCAACAATAAAGTTGAATAGGGGTGTTATATATCTCAAGGATCTCATGCCTGCGGGAACTGTACTATATGTCCTTTCATGCCGTCTACGTATATTTTCTCTAACCCAACGGACAAACGGGACTTTCATATAAAGTCTTTCATCAACTGCCGGACTAAGAATGTCATTTATGCCTTGGTCTGTCCATGTCCTCTTGTATGCGTTGGCCAGACGTCACAAGAATTACGTAAACGTATATGTAGCGAACCGAGGGTTCGGTCGCTACAGAGGTATTGCACCTCAACCAGAGGTGTGATATCCCACTCCCGGGTAAGGATGGTGTGTGGACCGGGACTCAGTTAGCTGCATGCATCACACACACCCCATTTCCGGGGGACAGCTCAACGGTGCTCCCATTAGTACAGTAATGCTGGCACGACAGAACATGTCCCTGGCTGGAGTGGGGAGGGGGGAGGAAAACACAGTGATGTAGGAGCAGGAGGGAACGGTTTCTGGGCATAGGTAGGAGCCCATTGGTTGCAAGTCACCTGGGCTCATACACTAGAGGGAGGTATAAAAGGTGGGCACCATCTTAGTTCAAGGCAGAGAGAGTGCAGTGAGTTGGAGAAGAGAAAGAGTTCAGCCAGAGAGGGCTGACACGGAGCTGTGGCACAGTCTGGGCCCAGCTCCACGAGGCAGGCCTGGAGTGGAGGCCAGAGCCAGAGGAGAGGAACGGAAACAGAAAGGAACAGAAAGGAAAGTAAGAAGGAACAGAACACCAAGAGAGGCCCAGAGACACGGAAGCAGAAGGAACCCTAAGGACCCAGGAGATTGCGGGTGACGGGTTGGCAGAACAGGGTACCGGATCCCAAGTTGGTGGAGGCGACTAATCCTCAGCCAAGGACCAGCGGTCGTGACCATTTACTGGTGCGACCCCTCACTACACCTACTAGAAGGGCACACCACATAGGGTCAGGGAAGTGGACACCCAGCCTCCCAAGAGAAGACCCGAGGCAGCTGGACAGAGGTAGTGTCACTGGTGGGACACGGCTGATGAAAGGATAGAAGGGAGTCCTGTGCCACACTCCGGAATTACCTGGGGGTTGACCGAGCCCCCTGCCTGGTGGATGCAGCAAGGCTCGGGCGGTCCTACCTGCGCATAAGTGACCTGGATGAGAACTGTGAGTAAAGAACTTGAACTGCAATAACTTGTCTCTGTGCTTTCTCACCGCATACAGCACTACTAGTGTTGGGACGCCCGCACCATCACCCCCACCATCTACTACACTGCCCTGGGGCTGCACTCCTCCCGTGGGGAGTTACACGACCTCAGCTGCATACACCATCAGTCCCAGCGGTCTGCCTTGCAGTGGCGGTTCGCACTGACCGCAATCCACGGGTGGCGTAGTCGGACATTAAACCACAAAAACCCTATAAAGACTGCCACTGGTTTGACCACCCTGAGCCACGGGACCGGGTCGCCGCCACAGTGACTACAACTCCCAGCTTCCACAAAAAGGGCCCGGTTCCGGGTTCCCCACGCGGCTCAGGGGGCGCATCATATACAACAACATTTATCAAATATAGCGTTGGCGGAGATCTATCTTAAAGCACAAAAGCAAATTTCATCTGTGGCCATGCATTATTTGCAACATCACTGTAGCAAGACTGCTGGAACCACAATCTGCGGTCTTAACCGACTTCCTCATAATATCCGAGGAGGTGACATGACACCAGCTTTACTACGTCTTGAATCGAGATGGATTTATAGAATGAACTGTGTGTCCCCTAAAGGAATTAATGAGGACCTTTTATTTACTGGCTTTTATAAACGATAGGATTAATTGTAAAACCAGTACTGGTTCTATTTTTGCAGGGACATCTTTTTTGATGTCTGAGCCATTTCTTATTGCTGCCTTATTTAAAATCTTCTATTAGCATGTAAATGTGAACCATTTCATAATTAACTGCATGGTACCACCATTCTGACATTTGACAAGTGCTTTAAATGTTTTGTACTTCATGTGTGCCTAAATAGGTTGACAAAGCCCTGCTGTATATAAATATACAGGTCCTCTTTATAATTGTAACTGTTGGACTTGTTTTTCCTTAGGTATGGCTCTTTCTATCTCTTATTCTTTCACAGCTTCTTTCACAGCTTCAGCGCTGTGGTCTGTGCTGATATACATTTGTGTACTTGGCTTCCACCCTGATTGGCCCTCTTCCTCGTCTCCCTTTCCTTGTCAGTGCGTTCCAACGTGGAACGCACGGTCGCGGTTAGTCATTTCCTGTCCCCGCCCCTCCATTTCGTCATTTCCGGGATTCCCCCGGTCACGTGTATCGCACTTGTACGTGCGTTGTGGGGAATTCCCATATTGCTTGGGCGCTTCCTGATTTGTGTGTGGCGGTGCGCTCCACTGTGAACCGCACGCCATCCCTCCCCAGCCAGGTGAAGCTTTATTAATGAGACACAGCCCGCGCACACATGACCTAAATGGGGAGCACAAAATTTGTGGATGTGGGATTACCATTTGGGATTCTTTTGCCATTATTGGATGTGCGGACTTTGGGATGATTTTAACCCTCCACAATCCAACCCACATTTTTGCTTCTATCTCTCTACTCTGACCATTTGGGATATGTGATTTTCTTGTAGTATATATACCTCCAATATCTGGGACATTAACTCTACACCACTGATGAAGCCATTAGCATTTGGTGTAATGCGTAGGTTATTTATACTTCCTCTTTCTTTTTTTCTGTGCATTTTTATTATTCTTTTGGTACTTTCCTTATGCCTATATTATTACATACTTGATTTATTTATGGGCTTGGATAGTGGAGTTTGCATATCTCTATAATGCTCCTTCATTAATTGATCTATTCATATCATGCCATATATATTCTAGTGACATTTGGAATCATGTACCATTGTTATTGAAATATATCTACTTTGCACAGACCTAAAACATAATATTGATATATTCATTTATAACTTTTTCTGTTTTTTGTCCTGTGTGTTTTTTAGTCATGTTTTTTACAATAATGTCTAATGTTTTATGTCTTGAGAATAATAAAATTTTACATATATTTGTATATTACTGTTTTTATATCTGATTATTTACTGTATTTGGTGCCCTTGATTTGTCCCAATCTCCCTTTATTCCTCTTCAAGCTCGTTTGCATTCATGGGGACATTGGCAGAAATATACAATAAAAATTCAGTGTGGTGCTAGGTCTGTCCCCCATTTTTCAACCCTAGTCGTCCTAGCGCTAACCCTAGTCATCCTAGTGCAAACCCAAGTCCTCCTAGCGCTAACTCTAATTGTCCTAGTGCTAACCCTAGTCATCCTAACGCTAATCCTAGTCGTCCTGGCGCTAATCCTAGTCGTCCTGGCGCTAACCCTAGTCGTCCTGGCGCTAACCCTAGTCGTCCTGGCGCTAACCCTAGTCGTCCTGGCGCTAACCCTAGTCGTCCTGGCGCTAACCCTAGTCGTCCTGGCGCTAACCCTAGTCGTCCTGGCGCTAACCCTAGTGGTCCTCCTACTTAATGAGAGTGATCAAAATATCAAACTGACTTTCACCACAGGAAGAGAAAGGATTGTGTACTTGGACATTCTATTAGACATCGACTCCAATGGCTTCATTCAAACCGATGTCCACCGCAAACCTACTGCAGCCAACTCGCTGCTTCATGCACGGTCCTCCCACCCTGGGAACCTCATCAAAAGCATCCCTACTGGACAGTTTTTGAGGATGCGTCGCATATGCTCCAATGAGACTAAATTGGATAGACAAGTCCGAATTTTGGAAAATAGATTTCTTAACCGTGGGTATAATTACAGTACCATCCATCAGAGTTACCGTAGGGCAAAATACTCTAAGAGGAATGATCTTCTTTACTCCACGAGAGCCAAAAACCAGGATGAATCGGTGAGATTTATTTCCACCTACAATGCCAGAAATGGCGAAATATGGCAGGCTCTAGACAAACATTGGTCTATCCTCCGCATTGACCAAACGCTTAAGAAATATCTCCCACCTCACCCGGCTATCACATACCGACGATCTAGAAATCTCAGGGACATCCTGGTCCATAGTCATCTTGTAGCCCCCAAATCTAAAAGAATCTTCACCACTAGGGGCCCTCCCTGGGGTTGCCGCCCATGCGGTTCTTGTGTAGCATGTACCAACATCAAGCCCACCAAGGCTTTCTTTAATTCTGATCACACCAAAGAATTCAAAATTACCCATAACATCAGCTGCACGACCACAGGTGTAATTTACTGTGCGACATGCCCCTGTGGCAAGATGTATATTGGCCTCACCTCAAGAGAATTACGGAGACGTACCAGGGAACATGTCTTGGACATTAGATCAGCCAGAGAAGTCGACAACCTTGAACAGCTGAAAACTCTCCCTCGACACTTTAAACAATTTCATGATTGTGACACGTCTGGCCTTCAAGTAAGTGGCATAGATCGGGTTTACCCCGGGATTAGGGGTGGGAACTGGAAAAAAATTTTGGCGCAAAAAGAGGCGAGGTGGATCACCATATTGAACACCATAACCCCCTATGGCCTCAACGAAACTAACAGTTTTGCTTCTTTCCTCTAAGTAGTTTAAGTGATCTGTATGAGATATGACATCACTCGTCTGTGTAGATTTACCTGTATATATTTTTATATTTATTGTTTTTAACTTCTCTGTTGGTGTACTTACTTGTTTTTCTCTGTTCACCCTCATAGTTCTTTCGTCCTTGGTTTCTTTTGGTCTTTATCCACTTCCAGCCACATCTTTTGGGAGGCATGCTATCAAGTCATCACTTTACCGACCGGCCCCTTTGGATAGAAATCTTCAATCAACAAATTAATATATCTGGACAGTGACATTTATAAACCATTCAACTGATGTCTGCATCATATGTGATTACTGTATGTGCATTTGTATTTTACATGACTACATATACCTACTGTCACTTTAAAGTTATGGTAATCAGATCTCCCTTATTCTTCCCATATTAATCTTTTGGGTTTTAGTATGATATTTTTATTAGTATCCATTGTATTCATTGTTCTTCACTGCACTCATCCCACTTGACATATCACTCTCTTTATCACTTTTTATTTGTCATATGGCAACTCTTTTTCACTACCTATTTGTCAATGTATCTCTTCTTATTTTTATCACCACCTGTCACTTATTTATTTTTTTCAATTTTATTTATTTTCCTCTTCATTTTTATTACACATTCATTATCATCTTTCCCTCATTAACTTTCCTATTTTTTATCACCACATACACATAATCACTTACACATATGTACCCTATTCCCACACTGTTTCACTATTCACTTATCTCTTTCTTTCTCCTCTCTGTTTTTTTTCTGTTCTATCACTGCCTCTCACCACTGCGGTCCATGGTTGGAACGCACATTTCCTTGTTTATGACGCGCACCGCATCACTCCCCTTCCGCGTTCCACGGTGGAACGCATAACCCCTCCCCCTTATGACGCAGACCACGTGATTTCCGGTGCTGCGTCTCACCCTGACACGCACGCCGGGCCTCCTGCTTCCCCAGCTGATCTGCGCTCTGATGATCTGCAGCTCAGCGTGGGGGAGCGATGTCCGGCTACATACATGGCGCCATGTCAGCTTACTTATTTTACACTCCTGTATCAATTAACCTCTGCCTCCCCTATTGGCTGCACCCCATATAAATATTACCCCACTCTATTCCTCTCTATATCCTCGTCAAAGCCCAGGCGAAACGAGCGTTGGATTCAGGTCTCTTGGGTTAGTACAGCTTCATTATCCTCTATCCACCTTGTATTCTTGTGATACTATATCTACTCTGTACTTTTGTGATACTATATCCATAGATTTCACTATTTTGTAATCATTCTCTTATCTTGTTTACATATTAGCACTTTGCACTTTAAGTTATATTTAGATGATCAATTGTGGTATAGTTCCCCCTACACCTGTGTATCATATGATTCAATTTTTGGTGGAGAATTTATTATGTACTATAGCTGTCTACCCAGGTGACCTTTTCTTTGTCGTTCCCTTCCCCTCATTTTATGTATTCTATACTGTTTTAAAATATTAATACAATAAAAATTAGATTTTTTATACCTTCTGCTTATGTGTCACACTATAGGTTGCTATTAATTATGCAGACACATGGGCATACTTTTCTGCTATGTGATTTAGGTTTTTGATTTGTCTAACCCAAGTCGTCAAAAGACCTAGCTAAACTGACTGAGTAAGGTAACAAAGCACCTGGCTAGCTTAAGAGTAGAAATTACAATGAAGTCCAGCAAGGCCAGAAGGGCGGAGCAGGATTAAATAGGCAAAAAAGTTCATGTGACCGGCATAATAGAAAAAACCTAACAGGAGAGTTCTAACAAACCCTATGTCATCCAAATGCTAACACTATCGTCCTAACGCTAACCCTAGTCGTCCTAGCGCTAACTCTAGCCATCCTAGCGCTAACCCTCATCTTCCTAACGCTAACCCTAGTTGTCCTAGCGCTAACACTAGTCGTCCTACTACTATCACTAGTCATCCTAACGCTAACCCTAGTCGTCCTAAGGCTAAGTCTAGTCGTCCTATTGGTAACCCTAGTCGTCCTATTGGTAACCCTAGTCGTCCTATTGGTAACCCTAGTCGTCCTATTGGTAACCCTAGTCGTCCTATTGGTAACCCTAGTCGTCCTATTGGTAACCCTAGTCGTCCTAAGGCTAACCCTAGTCGTCCTAAGGCTAACCCTAGTCGTCCTAAGGCTAACCCTAGTCATCCTAAGGCTAACCCTAGTCATCCTAACGCTAACCCTAGTCATCCTAGCGCTAACCATAGTCGTCCTAACGCTAACCCTAGTCGTCCTAGCGCTAAACCAATTCGTCTTAACATTAACCCTAGTCATCCAAGCGCTAACTCTAGTCGTCCTAGCGGTAACCCTAGTCGTCCTAACGCTAAACCTAGTCCTAAGGCTAACCCAAGTCGTCCTAACGCTAACCCTAGTCGTCCTAGTGCTAACCCTAGTCGTCCTAGTGCTAACCCTTGTCGTCCTACGGCTAACCATGGTCGTCCTAATGCTAACCCTAGTCGTCCTAAGGCTAACCCTTGCTGATCTATTGCTAACCCAAGTCGTGCTAAGGCTAAACCTTGTCGTCCTAACGCAAACCCTAGTCATCTTGGCGCTAACCCTAGTCATCGTAGTGCAAAGCCTAGTCGTCGTAGCGCTATCCCTAGTCGTCGTAGCGCTAACCCTAGTCGTCCTAACTCTAACCCTAGTCGTCCTGACGCTAACCCTAGTCGTCCTAGCGCCAACCCTAGTCGTCCTAGCGCTAACCCTAGTCGTCCGAGCGCTAACCCTAGTCGTCCGAACGCTAACCCTAGTCGTCCTAACGCTAACCCTAGTCGTCCTAACGCTAACCCTAGTCGTCCTAACGCTAACCCTAGTCGTCCTAACGCTAACCCTAGTCGTCCTAACGCTAACCCTAGTCGTCCTAACGCTAACCCTAGTCATCCTAACGCTAACCCTAGTCGTCCTAACGCTAACCCTAGTCGTCCTAGTGCTAACCCTTGTTGTCCTAGCACTAACCCTAGTCATCCTAACGCTAACCCTATGCGTTCTAAGGCTAACACTTGTCATCCTAGTGCTAACCCTAGTTGTCCTAGCGCTAACCCTAGTTGTCCTAGCGCTAACCCTATTCGTCCTAACGCTAACCCTAGTTGTCCTAGCGCTAACCCTAGTTGTCCTAGCGCTAACCCTAGTCGTCCTAACGCTAACCCTAGTCGTCCTAACTCTAACCATAGTCGTCCTAACGCTAACCCTAGTCGTCTTAGCGCTAACCCTAGTCGTCCTAGTGCTAACCCTAGTCGTCCTAGTGCTAACCCTAGTCGTTCTTACTCTAACCCTAGTCGTTCTTACTCTAACCCTAGTCGTCCTAACGCTAACCCTAGTCGTCCTAACGCTAACCCTAGTTGTCCTAACGCTAACCCTAGTTGTCCTAACGCTAACCCTAGTTGTCCTAACGCTAACCCTAGTTGTCCTAACGCTAACCCTAGTTGTCCTAACGCTAACCCTAGTTGTCCTAACGCTAACCCTAGTTGTCCTAACGCTAACCCTAGTTGTCCTAACGCTAACCCTAGTTGTCCTAACGCTAACCCTAGTTGTCCTAACGCTAACCCTAGTTGTCCTAACGCTAACCCTAGTTGTCCTAACGCTAACCCTAGTTGTCCTAACGCTAACCCTAGTTGTCCTAACGCTAACCCTAGTTGTCCTAACGCTAACCCTAGTTGTCCTAACGCTAACCCTAGTTGTCCTAACGCTAACCCTAGTTGTCCTAACGCTAACCCTAGTTGTCCTAACGCTAACCCTTGTCGTCCTAGTGCAAACCCAAGTGGTCCTAGTGATAACTCTAGTCATCCTAACTCTAACCCTAGTCGTCCTAACGTTAATCCTAGTAGTCCTAAAGCTAGCCCTAGTCATCCTAGCGCTAACCCTATTCGTCCTAGCGTTAACCCTAGTCGTCCTAAGGCTAACCCTAGTCGTCCTAACGCTAACGCTAGTTGTCGTAAGGTTAACCTTAGTCGTCCTAATGCTAACCCTAGTCGTTCTATCGCTAACCCTATTTGTCATAGTGCTTATCCTAGTCGTCTTGGCGTTAACCGTAGTCGTCCTAGTGCTAACCCTAGTCGTCCTTCCGCTAACCCTAGTCGTACTAGTGCTATGCCTAATCGTCCTAACTCTAACCCTAGTCGTCCTAAGGCTAACCCTTGTTGTCCTAACGCTAACCCTTGTTGTCCTAACGCTAACCCTTGTTGTCCTAACGCTAACCCTTGTTGTCCTAGCGCTAACCCTTGTTGTCCTAGCGCTAACCCTAGTCGTCCTACGGCTAACCCTAGTCGTGCTACCGCTAGCCCTAGTCGTCCTAAGGCTAACCCTAGCCATCCTAAAGCTAACCCTAGTCGTCCTAATGCTAACCCTAGTCGTCCTAATGCTAACCCTAGTCGTCCTAATGCTAACCCTAGTCGTCCTAACGCTAACCATAGTCGTCCTAATGCAATCCCTAGTCATCCTAGCGCTTACCCTAGTCTACCCAGCGCCAACCCTAGTCGTCCTACCGCTAACCCTAGTCGTCCTAGAGCTAACGCCAGTCATTCGAGCGCTAACCCTAGTCGTTCTAGCGCTATCCATAGTCGTTCTAGCGCTAACCCTAGTCGTCCTAATGGTAACCCTAGTCATCCTAGCGCTAACCCTAGTCGTCCTATCGCTAACCCTCGTCTTCCAAACGCTAACCCTAGTCATCCTAACGCTAACCCTAGTCGTCCCAGTGCAAACACTAGTCGATCTAGCGCTAATACAAGTCATCCTAGCGCTAACCCTAGTCGTCCTAAAGCTAACACTAGTCATCCCAGCGCAAACCCTAGTCGTCATAATGATAACTCTAGTCGTCCTAAGGCTAACCCTAGTCTTCCTTACGCTAACCCTAGTCGTCCTAGCGCTTATCCTATTCGTCCTACCGATGACCCTAGTTATCCTAGCGCTAACCCTAGTCGTTCTAGCGCTAACCCTAGTCATCCTACGGCTAACCCTAGTCATCCTAACGCTAGCCCTAGTCGTCCTAATGCTAAACCTAGCCATCCTAACGCTAACCCTAGTCATCCTAAGGATAACCCTAGTCATCCTAACGCTAACCCTAGTTGTCCTAACGCCAACCATAGTCATCCTAGTGCAATCCCTAGTCATCCTAGCGCTTACCCTAGTCTTCCCAGCGCCAATACTAGTCATCCTAATGCTAACCCTATTCTTCCTAAAGCTAACCCTAGTTGTCCTAGTGCTAACCCTAGTAATCCTTTCGCTAACCCTAGGTGTTCTAACTCTAACCCTAGTCGGCCTAACGCTAACCTTAGTCGACCTAGAGCTAACCCTAGTCGTCCTAGCGCTAACCCTAGTCATCCTAGCGCTAACACTATTCATCCTATTGCTAACCCTAGTCGTCCTACGGCTAACCCTAGCCGTCCTAATGCTAACCCTAGTCATCCTAGCGCTCTTTCTTGTCGTCCTAGTAAAAACCCTAGTCATCCTAGCGCTAACCCTAGTCGTCCTAGCGCTAACCCTAGTCGTCCTAGCGCTAACCCTAGTCGTCCTAGCGCTAACCCTAGTCGTCCTAACGATAAACCTAGTCGTTCTAACGCTAGACCTAGTCGTCCTAGCGCTTATCATAGTCGCCCTATCGCTAACCCTAGTCGTCCTATCGCTAACCCTAGTCGTCCTATCGCTAACCCTAGTCGTCCTATCGCTAACCCTTGTCGTCCTATCGCTAACCCTTGTCGTCCTATCGCTAACCCTTGTCGTCCTAGCGCTAACCCTAGTCGTCCTAACGCTAACCATATCGTCCTAGCGATAAACCTAGTCGACCTAACCCTAAACTTAGTCTTCCTAGAGCTAATCCCAGTCGTCCTAGCGCTAACCCTAGTTTTCCTAATGCTAACCCTATTCGTCCTAGCGCTAACCCTATTCGTCGTAGTGCAAACCCATGTAGTACTAGCGCTAACTCTAGTCGTCCTAGCACTAACCCTGGTTGTCTTAACTCTAACCTAGAAGTCCTAACGCTATCCATAGTCGTCCTAGTGCTAACCTTCATCGTCCTAGTGCAAAACCTAGTTGTCCTAACATTAACCCTAGTCATCCTAGCACTAACCCTAGTTATCCTAGCGCTAACCCCAGTCGTCCTAACGCTATCCATAGTCGTCCTAGTGCTAACCTTAATCGTCCTAGTGCAAACCCTAGTCATCCGAGAGCTCGCGCTAGGCGAACTAACTCTAACCCTAGTCGTCCTAATGCTAATCTTAGTCGTCCTAGTACTAACCCTAGTCGTTCTTACTCTAACCCTAGTCGTTCTTACTCTAACCCTAGTCGTTCTTACTCTAACCCTAGTCGTTCTTACTCTAACCCTAGTCGTCCTAACTCTAACCCTAGTTGTCCTAACGCTAACCCTAGTCGTCCTAGCGGTAACCCTAGTCGTCCTTAGACTAACTCTAGTCGTCCTACCGCTAAACCTAGTCGTCCTAAGGCTAACCCAAGTCGTCCTAGTGCTAACCCTTGTCGTCCTACGGCTAACCATAGTCGTCCTAATGCTAACCCTAGTCGTCCTAAGGCTAACCCTTGCCGATCTATTGCTAACCCAAGTCGTCCTAAGTCTAAACCTTGTCGTCCTAACGCAAACCCTAGTCATCCTGGCGCTAACCCTAGTCGTCCTAGCGCTAACCCTAGTGGTCCTAACGCTAACTCTAGTCGTCCTAAGGCTAACCCTAGTTGTCCTAACGCTAACCCTAGTTGTCATAAGATCAACCTTAGTCGTCCTAACGCTAACCCTAGTCGTCCTAGTGCTAACCCTAGTCGTCCAAGCAATTATCCTAGTCGTCCTATCGCTAACCCTAGTCGTTCTAGCGCTAACCCTAGTCGTCCTAGCGCTAACCCTAGTCGTCCGAACGCTTATCCTAGTCGTCCTATCGCTAACCCTAGTCGCCCTAGCGCTAACCCTAGTCGTCCTAGTGCAAACCCAAGTGGTCCTAGTGATAACTCTAGTCATCCTAACTCTAACCCTAGTCGTCCTAACGTTAATCCTAGTAGTCCTAAAGCTAGCCCTAGTCATCCTAGCGCTAACCCTATTCGTCCTAGCGTTAACCCTAGTCGTCCTAAGGCTAACCCTAGTCGTCCTAACGCTAACGCTAGTTGTCGTAAGGTTAACCTTAGTCGTCCTAATGCTAACCCTAGTCGTTCTATCGCTAACCCTATTTGTCATAGTGCTTATCCTAGTCGTCTTGGCGTTAACCGTAGTCGTCCTAGTGCTAACCCTAGGCGTTCAAACTCTAACCCTAGTCATCCTAGTGCTAACTCTAGTTGTCCTAGCGCTAACCCTAGTCGTCCTTCCGCTAACCCTAGTCGTACTAGTGCTATGCCTAATCGTCCTAACTCTAACCCTAGTCGTCCTAAGGCTAACCCTAATTGTCCTAACGCTAACCCTTGTCGTCCTAGCGCTAACCCTAGTCATCCTACGGCTAGCCCTAGTCGTCCTAACGCTAGCCCTAGTCGTCCTAACGCTAGCCCTAGTCGTCCTAACGCTAGCCCTAGTCGTCCTAACGCTAGCCCTAGCTGTCCTAAGGCTAACCCTAGCCGTCCTAAAGCTAACCCTAGTCGTCTTAACGCTAACCATAGTGGTCCCAATGCAATCCCTAGTCATCCTACCGCTTACCCTAGTCTACCCAGCGACAACCCTAGTCGTCCTACCGCTAACCCTAGTCGTCCTAGAGCTAACGCCAGTCATTCGAGCGCTAACCCTAGTCGTTCTAGCGCTATCCATAGTCGTTCTAGCGCTAACCCTAGTCGTCCTAATGGTAACCCTAGTCATCCTAGCGCTAACCCTAGTCGTCCTATCGCTAACCCTCGTCTTCCAAACGCTAAACCTAGTCGTCCTAACGCTAACCCTAGTCGTCCTAGTGCAAACACTAGTCGATCTAGCGCTAATACAAGTCATCCTAGCGCTAACCCTAGTCGTCCTAAAGCTAACACTAGTCGTCCCAGCGCAAACCCTAGTCGTCATAATGATAACTCTAGTCGTCCTAAGGCTAACCCTAGTCTTCCTTACGCTAACCCTAGTCGTCCTAGCGCTTATCCTAGTAGTCCTACCGATAACCCTAGTTATCCTAGCGCTAACCCTAGTCGTTCTAGCGCTAACCCTAGTCGTCCTACGGCTAACCCTAGTCGTCCTAACGCTAGCCCTAGTCGTCCTAACGCTAGCCCTAGTCGTCCTAAGGCTAACCCTAGCCATCCTAAAGCTAACCCTAGTCGTCCTAATGCTAACCCTAGTCGTCTTAACGCTAACCATAGTGGTCCCAATGCAATCCCTAGTCATCCTAGCGCTTACCCTAGTCTACCCAGCGACAACCCTAGTCGTCCTACCGCTAACCCTAGTCGTCCTAGAGCTAACGCCAGTCATTCGAGCGCTAACCCTAGTCGTTCTAGCGCTATCCATAGTCGTTCTAGCGCTAACCCTAGTCGTCCTAATGGTAACCCTAATCATCCTAGCGCTAACCCTAGTCGTCCTATCGCTAACCCTCGTCTTCCAAACGCTAACCCTAGTCGTCCTAACGCTAACCCTAGTCGTCCTAGTGCAAACACTAGTCGATCTAGCGCTAATACAAGTCATCCTAGCGCTAACCCTAGTCGTCCTAAAGCTAACACTAGTCGTCCCAGCGCAAACCCTAGTCGTCATAATGATAACTCTAGTCGTCCTAAGGCTAACCCTAGTCTTCCTTACGCTAACCCTAGTCGTCCTAGCGCTTATCCTAGTCGTCCTACCGATAACCCTAGTTATCCTAGCGCTAACCCTAGTCGTTCTAGCGCTAACCCTAGTCGTCCTACGGCTAACCCTAGTCATCCTAACGCTAGCCCTAGTCGTCCTAATGCTAAACCTAGCCATCCTAACGCTAACCCTAGTCATCCTAAGGATAACCCTAGTCATCCTAACGCTAACCCTAGTTGTCCTAACGCCAACCATAGTCGTCCTAGTGCAATTCCTAGTCATCCTAGCGCTTACCCTAGTCTTCCCAGCGCCAATCGTAGTCGTCCTACCACTAACCCTAGTAATCCTAGAGCTAACCTTAGTCGTCCGAGCGCTAGCCCTAGTCGTCCTAACGCTATCCATAGTCGTTATAGTGCTAACCCTAGTCACCCTAAATGTATCCCTAGTCATCCTAGAGCTAACCCTAGTCGTCCTAGCGCTAACCCTCGTCTTCCAAACGCTAACCCTAGTCGTCCTAGCGCTAACCCTAGTGGTCCTAGTGCAAACACTAGTCATTCTAGCGCTAACACAAGTCATCCTAGCACTAACCCTAGTCGTCCTAACTCTAACCCTAGTCGACATAATGCTAACACTAGTCGTCCCAGCGCTAATCCTAGTAGTCCTAGGGCTAACCTTAGTCGTCCTAGCGCTAGCCCTAGTTGTCCTAGCGCTAGCCCTAGTTGTCCTAGCGCTAGCCCTAGTTGTACTAGCGCTAACCCTAGTCATCCTAACGATAACTCTAGTCGTCCTAAGGCTAACCCTAGTCATCGTAACGCTAACCCTAGTCATCCTAAGGCTAACCCTAGTCGTCCTAACTCTAAAGCTAGTCGTCCAAACACTAACCATAGTCATCCTAACGCTAACGCTAGTCATCCTAATGCTAACCCTATTCTTCCTAAAGCTAACCCTAGTTGTCCTAGTGCTAACCCTAGTAATCCTGGCGCTAACCCTAGGTGTTCTAACTCTAACCCTAGTCGGCCTAACGCTAACCTTAGTCGACCTAGAGCTAACCCTAGTCGTCCTAGCGCTAACCCTAGTCATCCTAGCGCTAACCATATTCATCCTATTGCTAACCCTAGTCATCCTACGGCTAACCCTAGCCGTCCTAATGCTAACCCTAGTCATCCTAAGGCTAACCCTAGCCTTACTAACGCTAACCCTAGTCGTTCTAAGGCTAACTCTTGTCGTCTTAATGCTAACCCTAGTCATCCTAGCGCTATTCCTTGTCGTCCTAGTAAAAACCCTAGTCATCCTAGCGCTAACCCTAGTCGTCCTAACTCTAACCCTAGTCATCCTAACTCTAACCCTAGTCGTTTTAACGCTAAACCTAGTCGTTCTAACGCTAGACCTAGTCGTCCTAGCGCTTATCATAGTCGCCCTACCGATAACCCTAGTCATCCTAGCGCTAACCCTAGTCGTCCTATCGCTAACCCTAGTCGTCCTATCGCTAACCCTTGTCGTCCTAGCGCTAACCCTAGTCGTCCTAACGCTAACCATATCGTCCTAGCGATAAACCTAGTCGACCTAACCCTAAACCTAGTCTTCCTAGAGCTAACCCCAGTCGTCCTAGCGCTAACCCTATTCGTCGTAGTGCAAACCCATGTAGTACTAGCGCTAATTCTAGTCGTCCTAGCACTAACCCTGGTTGTCTTGACTCTAACCTAGAAGTCCTAACGCTAAACCTAGTTGTCCTAACATTAACCCTAGTCATCCTAGCACTAACCCTAGTTATCCTAGCGCTAACCCCAGTCGTCCTAACGCTATCCCTAGTCGTCCTAGTGCTAACCTTATTCGTCCTAGTGCAAACCCTAGTCATCCGAGCGCTAGCGCTAGGCGAACTAACTCTAACCGTAGTCGTCCTAGCGCTAACCATAGTCATCCCAGCGCTAACCCTAGTCGTCCTAAGGCTAACCCTAGTCGTTTACCCCTAACCCCAGTCGTCCTAGCGCTAACCCTTGTCGTTCTAACGCTAACCCTAGTCGTCGTAATGCTAACCATAGTCATCCTAGCGCTAACCCTAGTCGTCCTACGGCTAACCCTAGTCGTCCTAACGCTAACCCTAGTCCTCCTAGTGCAAACCCTAGTCTTCCTAGCACTAAACTTAGTCATCCTAGCGCTACCCCTTGTCATCCTAGCGCTAACCTTAGTCGTCCTAACTCTAACCCTAGTCGTCCAAAGGCTAACCCTAATCGTCCTAGCGCTAACCCTAGTCGTCCTAGTGCTTATCCTAGTCGTCCTAGCGCTAACCCTAGTCATCCTAGCGCTAACACTAGTCGTCTTAACGCTAACGCTAGTAGTCCTAATGCTAACCCTAGTCGTCCTAACGCTAACCCTAGTCGTCCTAGCGCTAAACGTAGTCGTCCTAACGCTAACCCTAGTCGTCCTAAAGCTAACCCTAGTCCTCCTAGCGCTTATCCTTGTAGTCCTAGAGCTAACCCTAGTCGTCCTTTTTCTAAACCATGTCTTCCTAGCGCTAACCCTAGTCGTCCTAGCTCTAACCCTTGTCGTCCCAGCGCTTACCCTTGTCGTCCTAACGCTAACCCTAGTCGTCCTAACGCTAACCCTAGTCGTCCTAGCGCTAACCCTAGTCATCCTTTGGCTAACCCTAGTCCTCCTAGCGCTTACTCTAGTCGTCCTAGCGCTAAACCTAGTTGTCCTAATGCTAAACCATGTCGTCCTAGCGCTAACCCTAGTCATCCTACCGCAACCCTAGTCGTCCTAGTGCAAACACTAGTCATTCTAGCGCTAACCCTAGTCATCCTTACTCTGACCCTAGTCGTCCTAACGGTAATACTAGTCGTCCTAGCGCTAAACCTAGTCGTCCTAGGGCTTACCCTAGTCGTCCTAACGCTAACCCTAGATGTTCTAGTGTTAACCGTAGTTATCCTAGCTCTAACCCTAGTCATCCTAATGCTAACGATAGTCATCCTAACACTAACCCTAGTCGCACTAGCGCTAACCCTATTCGTCCTATAGCTAAACATAGTCGTCCTAGCGCTAACCATAGTAATCCTAGCGCTAACCCTAATCGTTCTAACTCTAACCCAAGTCGTCCTAACGCTAACCTTAGTCGACCTAGCGCTAACCCTAGTCGTCCTAGCGCTAACCCTAGTCGTCCTAGTGCTAACCCTAGTCATTCTATTGCTAACCCTAGTCGACCTAAGGCTAAACCTTGTCTTCCTGATGCAAAACCTAGTCGTCCTAAGTCTAACCCTAGTCATTCTAACGCTAACCCTAGTCGTCCTAGCGCTAACCCTAGTCATCCTACGGCTAACCTTAGCCATCCTAGCGCTAACCCTAGTCATCATAATGTTAACCCTAGCCATCCTAAAGCTAACCCTAGTCATCCTAAAGCTAACTCTTGTAGTCTTAGTGCTAACCCTAGTCGTTCTAGCGCTAACCCTTGTTGTCCTAGTGAAAACCCTAGTCGTCTTAGCGCTAACCCTAGTCGTCCTAGTGCTAGCCCTAGTCATCCTAACGCTAACCCTAGTCGTCCTAACGCTAACCCTAGTCGTCCTAACGCTAACCCTAGTCGTCCTAACGCTAACCCTAGTCGTCCTAACGCTAACCCTAGTCGTCCTAACGCTAACCCTAGTACGTCCTAACGCTAACCCTAGTCGTCCTAACGCTAACCCTAGTCGTCCTAACGCTAACCCTAGTCGTCCTAACGCTAACCCTAGTCGTCCTAACGCTAAACCTAGTCGTCCTAACGCTAACCCTAGTCGTCCTAGCGCTTATCCTAGCCGCCCTACCGCTACCCCTAGTCATCCTAGCGCTAACCCTAGTCGTCCTAACGCTAACCCTAGTCTTACTAGCGCTAACCATTGTCATCGTAGCGCTAACCCTAGTCATCCTAACGCTAACCCTATCGTCCTAGCGATAAACCTAGTCGACCTAACACTAACCATAGTCTTTCTAGAGCTAACCCCAGTTGTCGTAGCGCTAACCCTAATTTTCCTAATGCTAACCCTATTCGTCCTAGCGCTAACGCTAGTCGTCATAGTGCAAACCCTTGTAGTACTAGCGCTAACCCTAGTCGTCCGAACCCTTGCCCTAGTCGTCCTAACGCTAACCCTAGTCGTTCAATCGCTAACCCTAGTCGTCCTAGCACTAACCCTAGTCATCCTAACGCTAACCCTAGTCGTCCTAGCGCTAACCCTAGTATACCTAGCGCTAACCCTAGGCGTTCTAAATCTAACCCTAGTCATTCCAACGCTAACCCTAGTATTCCTTGTGCTAACCCTTGGCGTTCTAACTGTAAACCTAGTCGTCCTAAGATTAACCCTAGTCGTCTTAGCACTGACCCTAGTCGTCCTAGCGCTAACCCTAGTCGTCCTTAGACTAACACTAGTCGTCCTAACGCTAAACCTAGTTGTCCTAAGTCTAACCCAAGTCGTCCTAATGCTAACCCTAGTCGTCCTAGCGCTTATCCTAGTCGTCCTAGCGCTTATCCTAGTCGTCATAGCGCTAACCCTAGTCATCCTAGCGCTAACACTAGTCGTCCTAAGGCTAACCCTAGTCCTCCTAGCGCTTACCCTTGTCATCCTAGCGCTAACGCTAGTTGTCCTAATGCTAAACCATGTCTTCCTAGCGCTAACCCTAGTCGTCCTAGCTCTAACCCTTGTCGTCCCAGCGCTATCCCTTGTCGTCCTAACGCTAACCCTAGTCGTCCTAACGCTAACCCTAGTCGTCCTAACGCTAACCCTAGTCGTCCTATGGCTAACCCTAGTCTTCCTAGCGCTTACCCAAGTCGTCCTAGCGCTAATCCCAGTTGTCCTAATGCTAAACCATGTCGTCCTAGCGCTAACCCTCGTCTTCCTAACGCTAACCCTAGTCGTCCTAGCGCTAACCCTAGTCGTCCTAGCGCTAACCCTAGTCGTACCAGTGCAAACACTAGTCGTCCTAACGCTAACACTAGTCATCCTAGCGCTAACCCTAGTCGTCCTAGGGCTAACCCTAGTCGTCCTAACGCTAACCCTAGATGTCCTAGCGCTAACCCTAGTCAACCTAACGCTAACGATAATCATCCTAACACTAACCCTAGTCGTCCTAGCGCTAACCCTATTCGTCCTATAGCTAACCCTAGTAATCCTAGCGCTAACCCTAGTCATTCTACCTCTTACCTTAGTCGTCCTAACGCTAACCTTAGTCGACCTAGCGCTAACCCTAGTTGTCCTAGCGCTAACCCTAGTCATCCTAGCGCTAACCCTAGTCATCCTATTGCTAACCCTAGTCGTCCTAAGGCTAATCCTAGTCTTCCTAACGCTAACCCTAGTCGTCCTAGCGCTAACCCTAGTCGTCCTACGGCTAACCCTAGCCATCCTAACGCTAATCCTAGTCATCCTATTACTAACCCTAGTCGTCCTAAGGCTAATCCTAGTCTTCCTAACGCTAACCCTATTCGTCCTAGCGCTAACCCTAGTCGTCCTACGGCTAACCCTAGCCATCCTAGCGCTAACCCTAGTAATCCTAGCGCTAACCCTAGGCATTCTACCTCTTACCCTAGTCGTCCTAACGCTAACTTAGTCGTCCTAGCGCTAACCCTAGTCGTCCTAACGCTAACCCTAGTCGTTCAATCGCTAACTATAGTCGTCCTAGCGCTAACCCTAGTCATCCTAACGCTAACCCTAGTCGTCCTAGCGCTAACCCTAAGCGTTCTAAATCTAACCCTAGTCATTCTAACGCTAACCCTAGTTGTCCTAGCAATAACCCAATTCGTCCTAACATTAACACTAGTCATCCAAGCGCTAACCCTAGTATTCCTAGCGCTAACCCTAGGCGTTCTAACTCTAACCCTAGTCGTCCTAACGCTAACCCTAGTCATCCTAGCACTGACCCTAGTCGTCCTAGCGCTAACCCTAGTCGTCCTTAGAATAACCCTAGTTGTCCTGACGATAAATCTAGTCGTCCTAAGTCTAACTCAAGTCATCCTAACGCTAACCTGGTCGTCCTAGCGCTAACCCTTGTCGTCCTACGGCTAACCATAGTCGCCCTAAAGCTAACCCTAGTCGTCCTAAGGCTAACCCTTGCCGATCTATTGATAACCCAAGTAGTCATAAGGCTAAACTTTGTCGTCTTAACGCTAACCCTAGTCATCCTGGCACTAACCCTAGTCGTTCTAGTGCAAAGCATAGCCGTCCTAGCGCTAACCCTAGTCATCCTAACTCTAACCCAAGTCATCCTGACGCCAAGTCTAGTCGTCCTAATGCTAACCCCCGTCGTCCTAGCGCTAACCATAGTCATCCTAGCGCTAACCCTAGTCGCCCTAATGCTAAATATAGTCGTTCTAGCGCTAACCCTAGTCGTCCTAGCACTAACCCTTGTCGTCCTAGCGCTAACCCTAGTCGTCCTAGCGCTAACCCTAGTCGTCCTAGCGCTAATACTAGTCGTCCTAGCGCTAACCCTAGTCGTTCTAACGCTAACCATAATCGTCCTAGCGCTAATCCTTGTCGTCCTAGCGGTAACCCTAGTCGTCCTAGCGCTAACCCTGGTCATCCTAGTGCAAACCCAAGTCGTCCTAGCGCGAACTCTAGTCGTCCTAGTGCTAACATTAGTCATCCTAACTCTAACGCTAGTCGTCCTAGCGCTAATCCTAGTCATCCTAACTCTATCCCTAGTCATCCTAACGTTAAACCTAGTCGTCCTAACGCTAACCCTAGTCGTCCTAGCGCTTATCCTAGTCATCCTACCGCTAACCCTAGTCGTCCAAGCGCTAATTCTAGTCATCCTAACTCTATCCCTAGTCATCCTAACGTTAAACCTAGTCGTCCTAACGCTAACCCTAGTCGTCCTAGCGCTTATCCTAGTCGTCCTACCGCTAACCCTAGTCATCCTAGCGCTAACCCTAGTCATACTAACGCTAACCCTAGTCGTACTTGCGCTAACCCTTGTCATCCTAGCGCTAACCCTAGTCATCCTAACGCTGACCCTATCGTCCTAGCGATAAACCTAGTCGACCTAACACTAACCCTATGCTTCCTAGAGCTAACCCCAGTCGTCCTAGCGCTAACCCTAGTCTTCCTAATGCTAACCCTATTCGTCCTAGCGCTAAGCCTAGTCGTCATAGTGCAAACCCTTGTAGTACTAGTGCTAACCCTAGTCGTCCGCACGCTTGCCCTAGTCGTCCTAACGCTAACCCTAGTCGTTCAATTGCTAACTATAGTCGTCCTAGCGCTAACCCTAGTCATCCTAACGCTAACCCTAGTCGTCCTAGCGCTAACCCTAGTATACCTAGCGCTAACCCTAGGCGTTCTAAATCTAATCCTAGTCATTCTAACGCTAACCCTAGTCGTCCTAGCAATAACCAAATTTGTCCTAACATTAACCCTAGTCATCCAAGCGCTAACCCTAGTATTCCTAGCGCTAACCCTAGGCATTCTAACTCTAACCCTAGTCGTCCTAACGCTAACCCTAGTCATCCTAGCACTGACCCTAGTCGTCCTAGCGCTAACCCTAGTCGTCCTTAGAATAACCCTAGTTGTCCTGACGATAAACCTAGTCGTCCTAAGTCTAACCCAAGTCATCCTAACGCTAACCTGGTCGTCCTAGCGCTAAACCTTGTCGTCCTACGGCTAACCATAGTCGTCCTAAAGCTAACCCTAGTCGTCCTAAGGCTAACCCTTGCCGATCTATTGATAACCCAAGTAGTCATAAGGCTAAACTTTGTCGTCTTAACGCTAACCCTAGTCATCCTGGCACTAACCCTAGTCGTCCTAGTGCAAAGCATAGCCGTCCTAGCGCTAACCCTAGTCATCCTGACGCTAAGTCTAGTCATCCTAATGCTAACCCCCGTCGTCCTAGCGCTAATCATAGTCATCCTAGCGCTAACCCTAGTCGCCCTAATGCTAAATATAGTCGTTCTAGCGCTAACCCTAGTCGTCCTAGCACTAACCCTAGTCGTCCTAGCGCTAACCCTAGTCGTTCTAAAGCTAACCATAATCGTCCTAGCGCTAATCCTTGTCGTCCTAGCGGTAACCCTAGTCGTCCTAGCGCTAACCCTGGTCATCCTAGTGCAGACCCAAGTCGTCCTAGCGCGAACTCTAGTCGTCCTAGCGCTAACATTAGTCATCCTAACTCTAACGCTAGTCGTCCTAGCGCTAACCCTTGTCGTCCTAGCGCTAACCCTAGTCATCCTAGCGCTAACCCTAGTCATCCTAGTGAAAACTCAAGTCGTCCTAGCGCTAACTCTAGTCATCCTAGCGCTAACCCTAGTCGTCCTAACTCTAACCCTTGTCGTCCTAACGCTAACCCTAGTTGTCCTAATGCTAACCTAGTCGTACTAGCGCTAACCCTAGTCGTCCTAGCGCTAACCCTAGTATACCTAGCGCTAACCCTAGGCGTTCTAAATCTAACCCTAGTCATTCCAACGCTAACCCTAGTATTCCTAGCGCTAACCCTTGGCGTTCTAACTGTAAACCTAGTCGTCCTAAGATTAACCCTAGTCGTCCTAGCACTGACCCTAGTCGTCCTAGCGCTAACCCTAGTCGTCCTTAGACTAACACTAGTCATACTAACGCTAACTCTAGTCATCCAAAGGCTAACCCTAATCGTCCTAACGCTAACCCTAGTCGTCATAAGGTCAACCTTAGTCGCTCTAACGCTAACCCTATTCGTCCTACCGCTAACTCTAGTCGTTCTAGCCCTTATCCTAGTCGTCCTATCGCTAACCCTTGTCGTTCTAGCACTAACCCTAGGTTTTCTAACTCTAACCCTTGTCGCCCTAGCGCTAACCCTAGTCGTCCTAGCGCTAACCCTAGTCGTCCTAGCGCTAACCCTAGTCATCCTAAGGCTAACCCTAGTCATCCTAACGCTAACGCTAGTCGTCGTAAGGTTAACTTTAGTCGTCCTAATGCTTACCCTAGTCGTCCTATCGCTAACACTATTCGTCCTAGTGCTTATCCTAGTCGTCCTAGCGCTAACCGTAGTATTCCTAGCGCTAACCCTAGGAGTTCTAACTCTAACCCTAGTCGTCCTAGCGCTAACCCTAGTTGTCCTAGCGCTAACGCTAGTCGTCTTCCCGCTAACCCTAGTCGTACTAATGCTAAGCCTAATCGTCCTATCGCTAACCCTAGTCTTCCTAAGGCTAACCCTAGTTGTCCTAACGCTAACCCTAGTCATCCTAGCGCTAACCCTAGTCATCCTACGGCTAACCCTAGTCATCCTAACGCTAGCCCTAGTCGTCCTAAGGCTAACTCTACCCATCCTAACGCTAACCCTCGTCGTACTAAGGCTAACCCTAGACGTCCTAACGCTAACCCTAGTCATCCTAGCGCTAACCCTAGTCGTCCTAGTGCAATCCCTAGTCATCCTAGCGCTTACCCTAGTGTTCCCAGCGCAAACCCTAGTCGTGCTACCGCTAACCCTAGTCGTCCTAGAGCTAACCCTAGTCATACGGGCGCTAACCCTAGTAGTCCTAACGCTATCCATAGTCGTTCTAGCGCTAACCCTAGTCGTCCAAACGGTAACCCTAGTCGTCCTAGCACTAATTCTAGTCGTCCTAGCGCTAACCCTCATCTTCCAAATGCTAACCCTAGTCGTCCTAGCGCTAACCCTAGTCGTCCGAGTGCAAACACTAGTCATCCTAGCGCTAACCCTAGTGGTCTTAACTCTAACCCTAGTCGTCCTAACGCCAACACTAGTCATCCCAGCGATAACCCTAGGCGTCCTAGTGCTAACCCTAGTCTTCCTAACGCTAACCCTAGTTGTCCTAGCGTTAACCCTAGTTATCATAGTACTAACCCTAGCCGTCCTAACGATAACTCTAGTCATCCTAAGGCTAACCCTAGTCGTACTAATGCTAAGCCTAATCGTCCTATCGCTAACCCTAGTCTTCCTAAGGCTAACCCTAGTTGTCCTAACGCTAACCCTAGTCATCCTAGCGCTAACCCTAGCCATCCTAACGCTAATCCTCGTCGTACTAAGGCTAACCCTAGACGTCCTAACGCTAACCCTAGTCATCCTAGTGCTAACCCTAGTCGTCCTAGTGCAATCCCTAGTCATCCTAGCGCTTACCCTAGTGTTCCCAGCGCAAACCCTAGTCGTGCTACCGCTAACCCTAGTCGTCCTAGAGCTAACCCTAGTCGTACGAGCGCTAACCCTAGTAGTCCTAACGCTATCCATAGTCGTTCTAGCGCTAACCCTAGTCGTCCAAACGGTAACCCTAGTCGTCCTAGCACTAATCCTAGTCGTCCTAGCGCTAACCCTAGTCGTCCGAGTGCAAACACTAGTCATCCCAGAGCTAACCCTAGTGGTCTTAACTCTAACCCTAGTCGTCCTAACGCCAACACTAGTCGTCCCAGCGCTAACCCTAGGCGTCCTAGGGCTAACCCTAGTCTTCCTAACGCTAACCCTAGTTGTCCTAGCGTTAACCCTAGTTATCCTAGTGCTAACCCTAGCCGTCCTAACGATAACTCTAGTCGTCCTAAGGCTAACCCTAGTCGTCCTAACTAGTGTTGAGCCACCCCCGTAGTGTTCGAGTTCGGTTCGGTTCGTCGAACACCCGTGTGTTCGCCGAACTGTTCGTCGAACACCTTCGAACACCGTTAAAACCAATGGCAGGCAAACAAAAACACATAGAAACACATAGAAAACACCTTCAAAGGTGTCCAAAAGCTGACAAACTGCTCAGAAGACACAACTAACACATGGAAAAGTGACAAGTACATATAGTTATGTGAAAATAAAAGAGGTGGAGGAGTAAAAGGAGGGGTAGACACAGATATAGGCATGTCATGCCCTTCTAAAATCCAAAAAGTGAGAAGACGACACGGCCAGTCCGCTCCTGCCCGTGCCACCTCCGTGTCGCCGGGTTTGTGCCAGAGCCGCGGTGAACCCTGATGGCCAGCCCCCCTCTCCCAATACTGGTGCCTGTCCGCTGGTGGGTCAAGCGAGCCCCCCTGTGGTGGAGGCAGCTCTAAGCTTTTTAATTTAAATTGTCTCTCTAATTTGAATGAATACACTTTAAATCCATTTACAAGGATCTATTGGAGGGCAAGTCTCATGCCAGCAGCCGCGTAATTCCAGCTCCAGTAGCGTCCACTAAAGCTGCTGCAGTTAAAAAGCTTTTATAAGGATCGAGCTCGGCTGTCCACCGCAAGGCATCCTACTGCCAGTCCCAGCCCCTATGCCTTGGGGTGCCTCCTGATGCTCTTCACTGAGTATCCCATGGTCCCGAAGCATTTCCTTTGAAAAAATTAAGTGTCTAAACTACAGGTGGTGTAGCTTGCTTAACAACCGGGATAATCCGCTGACTAGCAGACACTGCTACTAGGCACAAAGTATTTCCTGGGCTAGATGCAGTTAAAAATTTGTAATTAGATACTCTCGTTGGATGCTGAGAAAGCATTCCATAGAGTCTCCTGGCACGCCATATATAATTCTCTTAAAAAGCTTGGGGTAGGGGTCTAGGGGACCCTTTTATAGCCAAAATCACGGCCCTGTATCGCAATACGTCACCTAGGCTGAAGATAAATGGAACTGTAGCACCCTGAGGGCTCGGTTGCTACAGACGTATTGCACCTCACCCAGAGGTGTGATATCTCACTCTCAGGTAAGGATGGAGTGTGGATCAGGACCCGAAACCTGCATGCATTACACCACATTGCCGTGGGGCAGGGCGACCAATATGCCCCTGAGATGGGCACGACAGTCCCTGTCCCTGGCTGGAGTGGGGGGAGGGAACACTGAGGAAGGGGAACCCTGTAGTGCAGGAGCAGGGAGGAAGCAGTTCCTGGGTGCATTGAGAAGGGAGTATAAAAGGTGGGCACCATCTTAGTTCAGTGCAGAGAAGTCTGAGCAGAAGTGGCAGGGAGCAGGGGCTCTGCATGAGCTCTGCTCCGGAGGCGGGCCTAGTAACAGAGGCCCAGGCCTGGAAGAGGGAGAAGGAAGAAAGAGGAGCGTAGAAGGCTCCAGGAACGAGGAATGAAGGGATCCCAGGGGTGCGGACGGGCGAGTCGCCACCGCACGCCCGAATCCACCTGCGTGGAGGGGTCAGGCCAAAGGGGGAGACCGGTCCCCGAACTAGTGGAGGCAGGAAACGACCCTCAGCTAGAAACCGGAGGCTCTGACATTTTATGTGGCGCAGCCCCTCGCTACACCCGCTAGGAAGGCACCACATAGGGTCAGGGAAACTGGCGCCAAGTTTACCAAGAGGAGGCCCGAGGCAGCCGGACAGAAGTGTTGGTAAGAAAGGCCAGACAAAGAACACACAAAGGGGGTCCTGTGAAGTGCTCCAAAGTTATCTGGGAGTTGTCTGAGCCCCTCACCTGGTGAGCACAGTACGACGTGGGCAGCCGTTACCTGCAGACGTGGTCTGGATAATAAGAACTGTGAGTAAAGGCCCTGGACTGCATCACTGACTCCGTGTCGTTACTGCTGCTGCCCTGCACCATCACCCCCATCCTCCGCATACACTGCCCTGAGGCTATACTCCTCCCGTGGGGAGTTATGCTACGCTCTGCTGCACCCACAACACCAGCCTCAGCGGTCTGCCCTGTAGCGGCGGTTCACTCTGACCGCAATCCACGGGTGGCGTAGTCGGACATTTAAACATCAAAACCACATAAATAGTTTCGCCACTGGTTTGACCGCCCTGAGCCACGGAACCGGGTCGCCGCCACGAAGACTACAACCACCAGCATCCACCAAAAAGGGTCCGGCTCCGGGTGTCCCAAGGCCCAGGGGGTGCGTCAGAACATTTTCATCACCTTTCACAATCACCAATGGGACAAGGCAGGGATGTCCTCTGTCCCCTCTCTTATACATCCTAGTGACGGAGCACCTGCTCTCATCAATTCGCCATAATCCCAATATTAGGTGGATTGAGGTGGGAGGCACCGAGTACAAGTGCTCTCTATTTGCTGATGATGTCCTAGTATATATCACTCAATCACATATATCCATCAATGCTGTTATGGCTGAAATAGATCACTTTGTTACATGGTAAAATTTTAAAATCAATGCAGCGAAGTCTGAGGCCCTCGATGTCTCCCTCCCCAAATCCATATAGGATTCCATCCAGTCCAACTTTCCCTTTGCCTGGCCCTCACAGGGTATCAAATACTTAGGAATTCCTATTCATAGAGACCTCTCCCATCTATGTTATCTTAATTTTGGGCCCTTTATGGAACAATTCCATACAGACCACGGTTGGCAAGTTAGAACTGTAAGATTCACTACGTGAACCGCTGGTGTTTTGTGGAAAAACACATGTACACCGCGTTCCAAATTATTATGCAAAAAGTGTTTAGGAGTGATAAGGGAAGAATTTGTGTGTTTGTCAGTTAAACTCATTGATGGTGATGTGTGTCAGGGCTCTTTATATCACTGTAAGCAATTGCAGACACCTGTGCTAATTAGTTTGGCAGGTGTGTCCAATGAAAGGCAAGACTACTTAAGAAGGCTCTCTCACATTATTAAGCAGCCTACATTTTCTGCCAAAATGGGAAAGAAAAAGGATGTGTCGGCTGCTGAGAAGCAACAAATTGTGGAGTGTTTAGGTCAAGGCATGACTACAATCAACATTGTGCGATGATCAGGATGAAGTGTCTTGGCAATCAAGAAGTATGTAGCTGATTCACAGTACACACGTGTGCGTGCTGATAAGGGCAAATTGAGGACTCTTTCCTACAGGAAATTACGTCAGGTTGAAAGAGCAGCGGCAAAAAAGCCTTGTCATAGCAGCAGACAAGTTTTTGAAGCTGCTTGTGCCTCCAACGTCCCCCGAACAACAAGATGCAGGGTCCTTCAGAGGTTTGCAGCTGTGCATACGCCATCCTGTCGACCTCCTCTATCCACTTCACACAAGCAGAAACGGCTCCAGTGGGCCAAACATTACATGAAGACTGATTTCAAAACTGTTTTGTTCACGGATGAGTGCCGTGCAGCGCTCGATGGTCCAGATGGATGGAGTGGAGGATGGCTGGTTGATGGACACCCCACGCAAACACGGCTACAGCGCCAACAAGGAGGAGGTGGAGTAATGTTTTGGCTGGAATCATGGGGAGAGAGATTGTCGGCCCCTTTAGGATCCCTGAAGGCGCTAAAGATGAACTCCATATTGTATGTGGATTTTCTCAAACAGCACTTCCTGCCATGGTTCAAGAAGAAGAACCGTGTATTTCACAGCAAGATCATTTTTCTGCATGATAATGCACCATCTCATGCTGCACATAAAACATCTGCATCTCTGGCTGATATGGGCATAAAAGGGGACAAACTTATGGTGTGACCCCCATGCTCCCCTGACCTCTACCCCATTCAGAACCTTTGGAGCATCATTAAAAGGAGTGTCTATGATGGCGGGAGGCAGTTCACATCTAAGCAACAGCTCTGGGAGGGTATTCTGTCCTCATGCAAAACAATTGAAGCAGAAACCATCCAAAACCTGACAAATTCAATGGACGAGAGAGTTCAGAAGCTCCTTTCGAACAAGGGGTCCTATGTGAAAATGTAACATCACCTAGAATAAAGTTTTGAGTTGAAAACTGTTTGATTTCAGTTTCTAACAACCTGCTAATGCTTATAATTTCAAAAATGACCATTTTTTTGGTCTTTATTAAAATGAAAAGGTTGATCGAAAAGTTTGGGGGATCTAAGAGTGTGGCAACCCAGTAGTCATGATTACTTCGAATTCTGACAATATGAGGGTCATGCTGCAGGTAGTGCGGCAAGAAGGCACTTATGTGTCTTGCGCATCTCGGAGCCCCAAAATTATTTTCCGGGCTAGATGCAGCTAAAAATTATTTTTAATTTTAAATCTGGTGGAGCTTATTATAGATGGCCTAATAGGATCAGTGCTGCACACTGCTACAAAGCCCAAATTATTTTCCAGTCAAGATACAGATAAACATGATTAGTAATTTGAAAGCTTAAAACGTTTGGTAGGGTGATTTTAACCAATCATCAAGCTTTTACTCTCCCCAGGATGACACAGGGGTAGAAAAGTCGTTTCGGATCCATGATTTGTTCATCTTTATGAACGTGAGTCTGTCTACATTATCAGTGGAGAGCCGCGTGCGCTTATCTGTCAGCACACCACCAGCAGCGCTGAACACACGTTCAGACAGAACGCTGGCTGCGGGGCATGACAAGATCTCCAAGGCGTAAGTGGCTAGCTCCGGCCATTTATCCAGATTGGAAGTCCAAAAAGAGCAAGGGTCCAGTGACACAGTTGTGGCTTCAATGTTTACTTGGAGATACTCCTGTACCATCGTCTCTAGGCGTTGACTATGTGTCAGACTTCTTGTCTCCTGTGGCCTTGCAAAGGATGGGCTAAAAAAGTGGTGAAATGATTCCGCAAAATTGATGTTACCACCAGATACTGTGGTTCTGTTACGGTTTGAGTGCTGAACACTTGACGGTCCCACGGTTGGCAAGTTGGAACTGTGAGATTCACTACGTGCACCACTGGTGTTTTGTGGAAAAGCACATGTAAGATTCTGCAACAGTCTCTGCTGATACTCCTGCATGCGTGCATCCCTTTCTATGGCAGAAATAATTTCTGAAAATTTACTTTTGTACCGGGGATCTAACAGTGTGGCAACCCAGTAGTCAGGATTATTTCTAATTCTCACAATTCGAGGGTCATGTTGCAGGTAGTGCAGCAAGAAGGCACTCATGTGTGTTGCGCATCCAGGAGCACCAAGTCCCTGTTGTGTTGGTGGCGAGGTAACAATCATGCTTCCTTCCTCTGTCCTCTCCCCCCAACCTCGCACAACAGAAATGTGATCAAGGTCTCCCTCATCTGATGAGTCTTCCATCAGTTCATCCTCCACTTCTTCCTGGGCTCCTGCACCTTCCTCACTAGTTTGGCTGCTACCATGCGCCCTGGTAAAACCATCTCCCCCACCCTCACATGCCTGCCGCCTTGGTGCTGCCGACCTTCTGGACCTTGCAGATGTTAGCCCTTCCGCATACAACTCCTCCTCCTCTACTTCCTCCACCTCCTCTTGTGACACCACCTGACTCCGAATTCTGTTTAACATGTGCTCCAGCATGTAAATCACCGGAATAGTCATGCTGATAATGGCATCGTCAGCACTAAACATCTTCGTCGCCATTTCAAAACTGTGCAGAAGGGTGCATAGGTCCCTGATCTGAGACCACTCCTCCAGCGTGATTTGCCCCACCTCTGAATCTCGTTGGCCCAGGCTATACGTCAGAACGTATTGCACCAGGGCTTGTCGGTGCTGCCACAGTCGCTGCAACATGTGCAGAGTTGAATTCCACCGGGTAGGCACATCGCATTTTAGCCGGTGAAGTGGCAGGCCCAACGACTTCTGTAGAGATGTAAGTCGCTGAGCTGCGGGATGCGAACGGCGGAAGTGAGCACACAGCGACCGTGCCCTCTGCAGAAGGCCATCTAGTCTGGGATAGTGGGCTAAAAATTGCTGGACAACCAGGTTCAACACGTGAGCCATACAAGGCACGTGTGTGACATTGCCCCGGCGAAGGGCCGCACCCAGGTTTGCAGCATTGTCGCACACGGCCTTCCCTGGTTTCAGGTCCAGTGGAGACAACCATTCATGAAATTGGTTCTCCAGAGCTGACCACAACTCCTCAGCTGTGTGACTCACATTTCCCAGACATTTCAATGTAAAAACCGCCTGATGACGTTGAGCCCTACTGCCAGCATAGTAAGGAGGTGTGCAGGATCCCTTCTGCGCAGTTAGAAAGCTTGTGGCATGACCAGACAGGCTTTGGGTGCAGGTGGAAGACCGAGAGGAGGTTGAGGAGGCAGAAGCAGTGGAGGAAAAATGACATAAAGAGGATTGACGCACAACTCGTGGGGACGGCAAGACTTGGACAGCAGCCCCTTGTCCTGCTGTCACCATAGTTACCCAGTGCCCAGTCAGCGACATGTAACGCCCCTGTCCATGCCTACTCGTCCAAGTGTCTGTGGTGAAATGCACCCTGTCACACACAGAGTTTCTCAAAGAAGCGGTGATGTTGTGTGCGACATGCTGGTGGAGCGCAGGCACACCTTTTTTGAGAAGTAGTGCCGACTGGGCATCTGGTACTGGGGCACTGCGACGGACATAAGGTCTCGAAAATCCTCTGTGTCCACCAGGCGGAAAGGCAGCATTTCTGTAGCCAAGAGCTTGCAGATGGTGAAATTCAACCTCTTAGCTTTCTCATGGCTAGGAGGAAATGGTCTTTTACTTGTCCACATCTGAGGGACCGAGGGCTGGCTATTGTGCTTAGACGGGGTTGATAAGGGTGTCCCCGGCAAACTGCCGGTCTGTGAGGAAGATGCAGGCGGACATGTTAGGTTGCCTTGATACAAAGGTGGTGCTATCGATGTCGGACAGCGCTCAACACCAGCTGGTGTTACCACCTCCAAAGAAAATGATGACCTGCCAATCACGCTGGCTGTTGCGGGTAAAGAGGTGGAAGGTCTGCGCCCCAAAACAGGTGTGACTGCTGTCCCCCCAGTCACAGAGGATGAAGAGGCCGCGGATGCACAAGATATGGCAGACGGTGGTTGGCCCGGCCGGCTAGGCCGCATTGTAGCACACTGAGCTTCCCACTGCAACTTATGCTTCATGTCCATGTGCCGGTTCATGCATGAAGTACTCAAACTATGTATTTTTTGGCCTCTACTTAGCTTTTGCTGACAAATGTTACAGAAAACACGAGTTGGGTCATCTTTATCGATCTGAAAAAATGCCCAGGCTATGCAAGGCTTAGCACCCATGCGACCTGAAGAGCCACCACGACTTGTGGTGAGAGGCAGAGTTGTGTTTGAGGATGCAGTTGTTGACGTGCTTCCAGTACTACGTCTCTGTCCAGGAAGGCGCAACCTGACCTCGTCGTCACTAGCATCTTCCTCCACCTCCTCTGCTGACCTCATCTCTTGGCTGACTGTGGGTTGACAGTAAGTGGGATCTCCAACCTCATCATCATCACCCTGTGTGTTATCACACCCGTCGTCCTCAGAGCCAACCTGTTCCTGCCCTGACAAAAAACTAAAGTTGTCGCTCCAATCAGGTATTTGAGTCTTATCATCGTCTTCCTCATTGTCTCCACCAACAGGAGTTACAGTTTGGGAATGAGGGTCTACATTATGGTCAGAACCTTCTGCGTCTGGTCCTGGATCCGACTCATAAAGATTCTGGGCATCAGTGCAGATCATTTCCTCGTCTGGATTCACAGAAGCGCTGGAGTCGACCTCTGATTCCCAGGCTATAGTATGAGTAAACAGCTCTGCAGGCTCAACCATCTGTTCTACCTCATACTCAGACGGGCAGCTGGAGATTTGGGAGCTGTGAGGAAGCAAGTGCGATTTGGGTGACACCTTTGAGGACTGGAGTATTTGTGATGTTGAAGTTGATGTGGAGGAGAGCCCACTTAAAGGAGCACTTGATATCCGTTGAAGCACCTGCTGTTTTTGTGCCTCATCTGGAATTTGTAGCGATTGGCGTGGCCGTAAGAAAGGGATCTTATCACATTGTCCGCTAAAAGAAGTAGACATTTTAGTTTGGCTGGAAGATGGTCTTTCTTCTGCAGATGTTACTGTTGCTTTAACACCTACCCCACGGACACAACCTTTTTTCCCCTTCCCAACACGCCTATTCCCCTTTCCACCAGCAGCAGGCCTTTTTCCACTCATTTTGGTGGTTAACTAATTCACAACTCCAACTGGAGTTGTTTGCACAAAAAAACAATGGATGGTAACCGAGCAGAGCTGAGTGGCCAAACTGTGGTATTAGGCCAAAACTATTGGCTGGGTTAGATGCAGAAAAAAATTATATTCAATTTGCAACCTGATGGAGGTCAGTATAGATGGACTAATACAACAAGTCCCACACACAGCTAGAAGCCCAAATATTTTTTCAGAGGTACTGTAGATGCAGATAAAAATTATTTTTAATTTGCAACCTGATGGAGGTCAGTATAGATGGACTAATAGAGAAAGTCCGACACACTACTAGAAGGCCAAATATTTTTTCAGAGGTAGATGCAGAAAAAAATATATTCAGTTTGCAACCTGATGGAGGTCAGTATAGATGGACTAATACAACAAGTCCCACACACAGCTAGAAGCCCAAATATTTTTTCAGAGGTACTGTAGATGCAGATAAAAATTATTTTTAATTTGCAACCTGATGGAGGTCAGTATAGATGGACTAATAGAGAAAGTCCGACACACTACTAGAAGGCCAAATATTTTTTCAGAGGTAGATGCAGAAAAAAATATATTCAGTTTGCAACCTGATGGAGGTCAGTATAGATGGACTAATACAACAAGTCCCACACAAAGCTAGAAGCCCAAATATTTTTTCAGAGGTACTGTAGATGCAGATAAAAATTATTTTTAATTTGCAACCTGATGGAGGTCAGTATAGATGGACTAATAGAGAAAGTCCGACACACTACTAGAAGGCCAAATATTTTTTCAGAGGTAGATGCAGAAAAAAATATATTCAGTTTGCAACCTGATGGAGGTCAGTATAGATGGACTAATACAACAAGTCCCACACACAGCTAGAAGCCCAAATATTTTTTCAGAGGTACTGTAGATGCAGATAAAAATTATTTTAAATTTGCAACCTGATGGAGGTCAGTATAGATGGACTAATAGAGAAAGTCTGACACACTACTAGAAGGCCAAATATTTTTTCAGAGCTAGATGCAGAAAAAAATTATATTCAGTTTGCAACCTGATGGAAGTCAGTATAGATGGATTAATAGAACAAGACCCACACACAGCTAGAAGCCCAATATTTTTTCAGAGGTAGATGCAGAAAAAAATATATTCAGTTTGCAACCTGATGGAGGTCAGTATAGATGGACTAATACAACAAGTCCCACACACAGCTAGAAGCCCAATATTTTTTCAGAGGTAGATGCAGAAAAAAATATATTCAGTTTGCAACCTGATGGAGGTCAGTATAGATGGACTAATACAACAAGTCCCACACACAGCTAGAAGCCCAAATATTTTTTCAGAGGTACTGTAGATGCAGATAAAAATTAGTTTTAATTTGCAACCTGATGGAGGTAAGTATAGATGGACTAATAGAGAAAGTCCGACACACTACTAGAAGGCCAAATATTTTTTCAGAGCTAGATGCAGAAAAAAATTATATTCAGTTTGCAACCTGATGGAGGTCAGTATAGATGGATTAATAGAACAAGACCCACACACAGCTAGAAGCCCAATATTTTTTCAGAGGTAGATGCAGAAAAAAATATATTCAGTTTGCAACCTGATGGAGGTCAGTATAGATGGACTAATACAACAAGTCCCACACACAGCTAGAAGCCCAATATTTTTTCAGAGGTAGATGCAGAAAAAAATATATTCAGTTTGCAACCTGATGGAGGTCAGTATAGATGGACTAATACAACAAGTCCCACACACAGCTAGAAGCCCAAATATTTTTTCAGAGGTACTGTAGATGCAGATAAAAATTAGTTTTAATTTGCAACCTGATGGAGGTCAGTATAGATGGACTAATAGAATGATGCTATGCCCAAAAGATTTTACTTCACTAGGTGCAGTAAAAAAATTGGTATTCTATACACAGGTGGTATATCTTGCAACACAGATATTCTACTCCACTGACTAACACACTCTGCAATAGGCCAAAAAGGATTAGCTTTGCTAGATTCAGCCAAATGCTGTGAAAAAAACTTGCACAGCACTGGCACAGACCTGCCTGGCAAAAACTGATAGGAACTGATGTAACCTAGTCCTGAAAAGGACTCCAATTACAATTAGTCTTTACTCCCACAACCTATCTATTTAAGAGCACAGACCTCCCTGATAAAAGTCGTAGGAAATGCTGTAACCTAGTCCTTAAAAGGACTGCAATCACAACTATTCCCTACTCCCAAGCTATCTGTATATTTGTGCGAAAATTGGCTTGAAATTAACAAGGTATAGCGCACACAGCAACAGCGGTGCCGTCTAACACGCAGCTGCAGCAGTGAGAAAATGGTGGCGACGGGGAAAATGGCTTGGTCTTATAGGGCAAGGACATGTGACATACACTGCCAATGACACATGCCCTTGCTTGTGTGAAAAAAAGCACTTCGCTCCGTGTGTGCGCTGCTGATAGGCTGACAGATTGCACCTCCCCACTGTAAATGCGGGAAAGAGAAAAAAAAATGGAGATCTTCATTGTTCCTGCAGAGATCCATCCCCTGCCCCTCACCCCCACCCCGCTGTACACTCAAACTGCGTATTAACATTAATTTTCATCATTACTGAGAAAAAATCCAGTTATGATTTTGGTGCACGAACAGTTATCGAACATAACCTCGAACAGCCGAATTTTTCTCAAATTGTTCGTGTTCGCCGAACGGCTCGAACACCGCCCAAAACAGCTCGAATTTGAGATTGGCGAACAGTTCGAGTAGAACAACGCTCATCTCTAGTCCTAACGCTAACCCTAGTTGTCCTAAAGCTAACCCTAGTCGTCCTAACTCTAACCCTAGTGGTCCTAGCACTAACCCTAGTCATCTTAACGCTAATGCTAGTCATCCTAACGCTAACCCTAGTCGTCCTAGCGCTAACCCTATTCGTCCTAAAGCCAACCCTACTTGTCCTAGCGCTAACCCTAGTAATCCTAGCGCTAACCCTAGGAGTTCTAACTCTAACCCTAGTCGTCCTAGCGCTAACCCTAGTTGTCCTAGCGCTAATCCTAGTCGTCTTCCCTCTAACCCTAGTCGTACTAATGCTAAGCCTAATCGTCCTATCGCTAGCCCTAGTCTTCCTAAGGCTAACCCTAGTTATCCTAACGCTAACCCTAGTCATCCTAGCGCTAACCCTAGTCATCCTACCGCTAACCCTAGTCGTCCTAACGCTAGCCCTAGTCGTCCTAAGGCTAACTCTAGCCATCCTAACGCTAACCCTCATCGTACTAAGGCTAACCCTAGACGTCCTAACGCTAACCCTAGACATCCTAGTGCTAACCCTAGTCGTCCTAGTGCATTCCCTAGTCATCCTAGCGCTTACCCTAGTGTTCCCAGCGCCAACCCTAGTCGTGCTACCGCTAACCCTAGTCGTCCTAGAGCTAACCCTAGTCGTACGAGCGCTAACCCTAGTCGTCCTAACACTATCCATAGTCGCTCTAGCGCTAACCCTAGTCGTCCAAAAGGTAACCTTAGTCATCCTAGCACTAATCCTAGTCGTCCTAGCACTAACCCTCATCTTCCAAATGCTAACCCTAGTCGTCCTAGCGCTAACCCTAGTCGTCCGAGTGCAAACACTAGTCATTCTAGCGCTAACACAAGTCATCCTAGCGCTAACCCTAGTGGTCTTAACTCTAACCCTAGTCGTCCTAACGCCAACACTAGTCGTCCCAGCGCTAACCCTAGGCGTCCTAGGGCTAACCCTAGTCTTCCTAACGCTAACCCTAGTTGTCCTAGCGTTAACCCTAGTTATCCTAGTGCTAACCCTAGCCGTCCTAACGATAACTCTAGTCGTCCTAAGGCTAACCCTAGTCTTCCTAATGCTAACCCTAGTTGTCCTAAAGCTAACCCTAGTCGTCCTAACTCTAACCCTAGTGGTCCTAGCACTAACCCTAGTCATCCTAGCGCTAATGCTAGTCATCCTAACGCTAACCCTAGTCGTCCTAGCGCTAACCCTATTCGTCCTAAAGCCAACCCTACTTGTCCTAGCGCTAACCCTAGTAATCCTAGCGCTAACCCTAGGCGTTCTAACTCTAACCCTAGTCATCCTATTGCTAACCTTAGTCGTCCTAAGGCTATCCCTAGTCATTCTAACGCTAACCCTAGTCATCCTAACGGTAACCCTAGTCGTACTAGCGCTAACCCTAGTCGTCCTAGAGCTAACGCTCGTCTTCAAATTGCTAACCCTAGTCGTCCTAGCGCTTACCCTAATAGTCCTAGTGCAAACACTAGTCTTTCTAGCGCTAACACAAGTCATCCTAGCGATAACCCTAGTCGTCCTAACTCTAACCCTAGTCGTCCTAATGCTAACACTAGTCGTCCCAGCGCTAACCTAAGTCGTCCTAGGACTAACCCTAATCGTCCTAACGCTAACCCTAGTTGGTCCAGCGCTAACCCTAGTTATCCTAGCGCTAACCCTAGTCATCCTAACGATAACTCTAGTCGTCCTAAAGCTAACCCTAGTCGTCCTAAGGCCAACCCTAGTCGTCCTAACGCTAACCCTAGTCGTCCTAAGGCCAACCCTAGTCATCCTAGAGCTAAAGCTCGTCTTCAAATTGCTAACCCTAGTCGTCCTAGCGCTTACCCTAATAGTCCTAGTGCAAACACTAGTCGTTCTAGCGCTAACACAAGTCATCCTAGTGATAACCTAGTCGTCCTAACTCTAACCCTAGTCGTCCTAATGCTAACACTAGTCGTCCCAGCGCTAACCCTAGTCGTCCTAGGACTAACCCTAATCGTCCTAACGCTAACCCTAGTTGGTCCAGCGCTAACCCTAGTTATCCTAGCGCTAACCCTAGTCGTCCTAACGATAACTCTAGTCGTCCTAAAGCTAACCCTAGTCATCCTAAAGCCAACCCTAGTCGTCCTAACGCTAACCCTAGTCGTCCTAAGGCCAACCCTAGTCATCCTAGAGCTAAAGCTCGTCTTCAAATTGCTAACCCTAGTCGTCCTAGCGCTTACCCTAGTAGTCCTAGTGCAAACACTAGTCGTTCTAGCGCTAACACAAGTCATCCTAGCGATAACTCTAGTCGTTCTAACTCTAACCCTAGTCGTCCTAATGCTAACACTAGTCGTCCCAGCGCTAACCCTAGTCGTCCTAGGACTAACCCTAGTCGTCCTAACGCTAACCCTAGTTGGTCCAGCGCTAACCCTAGTTATCCTAACGGTAACGTTAGTCATCCTAATGCTAACCCTAGCGCTAACCTTAGTCGACCTAGTGCTTACCCTAGTCATCCTATTGCTAACCCTAGTCGTCCTAAGGCTAATCCTAGTCGTCCTAATGTTAATCTTAGTCGTCCTAAGTCTAAGCCTAGTCGTTCTAACGTTAACCCTAGTCAACCTAGCGCTAACCCTAGCCTTACTAACGCTAACCCTAGTCGTTCTAAGGCTAACTGTTGTCGTCTTAATGCTAACCCTAGTCGTCCTAGCGCTATTCCTTGTCGTCCTAGTGAAAACAATAGTCGTCCTAGCGCTAACCCTAGTCGTCGTAGTGCTAACCCTAGTCATCCTAACTCTAACCCTAGTCGTCCTAACGCTAAACCTAGTCGTCCCAACGCTAACCCTAGTCATCCTAGCGCTTATCCTAGTCGTCCTAACACTAACCCTAGTCATCCTAGCGCTAACCCTAGTCGTCCTAACGCTAACCCTGGTCGTCCTAGCGCTAACCCTTGTCGTCCTAGCGCTAACATTAGTCATCCTAACGCTAACATTAGCCATCCTAATGCTAACCCTAGTCGTCCTAACGCTATCCCTTGTCGTCCTAGTGCTAACCTTATTCGTCCTAGTGCAAACCCTAGTCGTCCGAGCTCTACTCCTAGGAGTACTAACTCTAACCTTAGTCATCCTAACGCTAATACTAGTCGTCTTAGCACTAACCATAGTCATCCTAGCGCTAACCATAGTCGTCCTTGCGCTAACCCAAGTCGTCCTAAGGCTAACCCTAGTCGTTTACCCCTAACCCTAGTCGTCCTAGCGCTAACCCTAGTCGTTCTAACGCTAACCCTAGTCGTCCTTACGCTTACCCTAGTCGTCCTAACGCTAACAATAGTCGTCCGAGTGCAAACACTAGTCATTCTAGCGCTAACACAAGTCATCCTAGCGCTAACCCTAGTGGTCTTAACTCTAACCCTAGTCGTCCTAACGCCAACACTAGTCGTCCCAGCGCTAACCCTAGGCGTCCTAGGGCTAACCCTAGTCTTCCTAACGCTAACCCTAGTTGTCCTAGCGTTAACCCTAGTTATCCTAGTGCTAACCCTAGCCGTCCTAACGATAACTCTAGTCGTCCTAAGGCTAACCCTAGTCTTCCTAATGCTAACCCTAGTTGTCCTAAAGCTAACCCTAGTCGTCCTAACTCTAACCCTAGTGGTCCTAGCACTAACCCTAGTCATCCTAACGCTAATGCTAGTCATCCTAACGCTAACCCTAGTCGTCCTAGCGCTAACCCTATTCGTCCTAAAGCCAACCCTACTTGTCCTAGTGCTAACCCTAGTAATCCTAGCGCTAACCCTAGGCGTTCTAACTCTAACCCTAGTCGTCCTAACGCTAACCTTAGTTGACCTAGCGCTAACCCTAGTCGTCCTAGCGCTAACCCTAGTCGTCCTAGCGCTAACCCTAGTCATCCTATTGCTAACCTTAGTCGTCCTAAGGCTATCCCTAGTCATTCTAACGCTAACCCTAGTCATCCTAACGGTAACCCTAGTCGTACTAGCGCTAACCCTAGTCGTCCTAGAGCTAACGCTCGTCTTCAAATTGCTAACCCTAGTCGTCCTAGCGCTTACCCTAATAGTCCTAGTGCAAACACTAGTCTTTCTAGCGCTAACACAAGTCATCCTAGCGATAACCCTAGTCGTCCTAACTCTAACCCTAGTCGTCCTAATGCTAACACTAGTCGTCCCAGCGCTAACCCTAGTCATCCTAGGACTAACCCTAATCGTCCTAACGCTAACCCTAGTTGGTCCAGCGCTAACCCTAGTTATCCTAGCGCTAACCCTAGTCGTCCTAACGATAACTCTAGTCGTCCTAAAGCTAACCCTAGTCGTCCTAAGGCCAACCCTAGTCATCCTAGAGCTAAAGCTCGCCTTCAAATTGCTAACCCTAGTCGTCCTAGCGCTTACCCTAATAGTTCTAGTGCAAACACTAGTCGTTCTAGCGCTAACACAAGTCATCCTAGCGATAATCCTAGTCGTCCTAACTCTAACCCTAGTCGTCCTAATGCTAACACTAGTCGTCCCAGCGCTAACCCTAGTCGTCCTAGGACTAACCCTAATCGTCCTAACGCTAACCCTAGTTGGTCCAGCGCTAACCCTAGTTATCCTAGCGCTAACCCTAGTCGTCCTAACGATAACTCTAGTCGTCCTAAAGCTAACCCTAGTCATCTTAAGGCCAACCCTAGTCGTCCTAACGCTAACCCTAGTCGTCCTAAGGCCAACCCTAGTCATCCTAGAGCTAAAGCTCGTCTTCAAATTGCTAACCCTAGTCGTCCTAGCGCTTACCCTAATAGTCCTAGTGCAAACACTAGTCGTTCTAGCGCTAACACAAGTCATCCTAGCGATAACTCTAGTCGTTCTAACTCTAACCCTAGTCGTCCTAATGCTAACACTAGTCGTCCCAGCGCTAACCCTAGTCGTCCTAGGACTAACCCTAGTCATCCTAACGCTAACCCTAGTTGGTCCAGCGCTAACCCTAGTTATCCTAACGGTAACGTTAGTCATCCTAATGCTAACCCTAGCGCTAACCTTAGTCGACCTAATGATAACCCTAGTCATCCTATTGCTAACCCTAGTCATCCTAAGGCTAATCCTAGTCGTCCTAATGTTAATCTTAGTCGTCCTAAGTCTAACCCTAGTCGTTCTAACGCTAACCCTAGTCATCCTAGCGCTAACCCTAGCCTTACTAACGCTAACCCTAGTCGTTCTAAGGCTAACTGTTGTCGTCTTAATGCTAACCCTAGTCGTCCTAGCGCTATTCCTTGTCGTCCTAGTGAAAACAATAGTCGTCCTAGCGCTAACCCTAGTCGTCGTAGTGCTAACCCTAGTCATCCTAACTCTAACCCTAGTCGTCCTAACGCTAAACCTAGTCGTCCCAACGCTAACCCTAGTCATCCTAGCGCTTATCCTAGTCGTCCTAACGCTAACCCTAGTCATCCTAGCGCTAACCCTAGTCGTCCTAACGCTAACCCTGGTCGTCCTAGCGCTAACCCTTGTCGTTCTAGCGCTAACATTAGCCATCCTAATGCTAACCCTAGTCGTCCTAACGCTATCCCTTGTCGTCCTAGTGCTAACCTTATTCGTCCTAGTGCAAACCCTAGTCGTCCGAGCTCTACTCCTAGGAGTACTAACTCTAACCTTAGTCATCCTAACGCTAATACAAGTCGTCTTAGCACTAACCATAGTCATCCTAGCGCTAACCATAGTCGTCCTTGCGCTAACCCAAGTCGTCCTAAGGCTAACCCTAGTCGTTTACCCCTAACCCTAGTCGTCCTAGCGCTAACCCTAGTCGTTCTAACGCTAACCCTAGTCGTCCTTACGCTTACCCTAGTCGTCCTAACGCTAACCATAGTCGTCCTAGCGCTAACCCTAGTCGTCCTACGTCTCACCCTAGTCGTCCTAGCGCTAACCCTAGTCGACCAAAGGCTAACCCTTGTCGTCCTAATGCTAACCCTAGTGGTTCTAACGCTAACCCTAGTCCTCCTAGTGCAAACCCTAGTCATCCTAGCACTAACCTTAGTCATCCTAGCGCTAACGCTTGTCGTCCTAGCACTAACCATAGTCATCCTAGCACTGACCCTAGTCGTCCTAACTCTAACCCTCGTAGTCCAAAGGCTAACTCTAGTCATCCTAGCGCTAACCCTAGTCGTCCTAGCGCTTATCCTTGTCATCCTAGTGCTAACCCTAGTCATCCCAGCGCTAACACTTGTCCTAACACTAACGCTAGTTCTCCTAATGCTAAACCTAGTCACCCTACCGCTAACCCTAGTCATCCTAGCGCTAAACCTAGTCGTCCTAACGCTAACCCTAGTCGTCCTAAGGCTAACCCTAGTCCTCCTAGCACTTAACCATGTCGTCCTAGCGCTAACCTTAGTCGTCCTAATTAGAGATGAGCGGTGTTCGACTAGAACTGTTCGCCAATCTCAAATTCGAGCTGTTTTGGGCGGTGTTCGAGTTGTTCGACGAACCCGAACGATTTGCAAAAAATTCGGCTGTTCGAGGTTATGTTCGATAACTGTTCGTGCACCAAAAGCTTGTCCTGCATGTCTGGCGCTATTTAGAGCACCAATCATGCAGGGATTGTCTGCCACTCACTGTAATGCCACAGCCATGGTGGTTGTGGCATTACAGTGATTGCCCAAATCGATGGGAACAGTGCCAACAGTGAAACATGAAAAGCCGGCAATTCAGCAGCGGCATACACCTGTACCCGACAATTTAGAACCGAAAGAATAGAGCTTCACACATAGATTAGATAGATATAAACATGTCAGCCACATATATACGAAGTACAGTGAAAGTGCTGCTTACTGTACTTGTCATTTAGTGTAAAGGATTTATCAAAAAAAATAATAGTGTTTTCATGCACCGTCTCTTTAAAAAAGCCGGCCGGCAATTCAGCATCTGTACCCGACAATTTATAACAGACAGAATAGAGCTTCACACATAGATTAGATAGATAGAAACATGTCAGTCACATATATATGAAGTACAGTGATAGTGTTGCTTACTGTACTTGTCATTTAGCGTAAAGGATTTATCAAAAAAAATAATAGTGTTTTCATGCACCGTCTCTTTAAAAAAGCCGGCCGGCAATTCAGCAGCGGTACCCGACAATTTATAACAGACAGAATAGAGCTTCACACATAGATTAGATAGATAGAAACATGTCAGTCACATATATATGAAGTACAGTGATAGTGTTGGTTACTGTACTTGTCATTTAGTATTAAAATAAAGGATTTATTATTAAAAAAATTGGCGTGGGGTTCCCCTTAATTTTAGGCTCTAGCGGAGGTTAAGCAGACGGCTGGGGCAGATGTTTGAGACCTGGGAAGGGGGTAATACCCACGGAGCTTCCCAGGCTACTAATATCAGCCCCCAGCTGAATACATAGCCTTTACTAGCTATTAAAATGGGGGACCCCCCAAAAAAAATGACGTGGGGGTCCCCCCTAATTTAATAGCTAGCAAAGGCTAGGCAGACAGCTGGGGGCTGATATTAATAGCCCAGGAAGGGAGCCATGAATATTGGCCCCCTCCCAGGCTAGAAACACCAGCCGTCAGCCGCCCCAGAAATGGCGCATTCATAGGATGCGCCAATTCTGGCACTTAGCCTCGCTCTTTCACGCTGCCCTGGTGCGGTGGCAGGGGGTAATAGGGTTGGGGTTGATGTCAGCTTATAATGCCAGCTGACATCAAGCCCAGGTTAGTAATGGAGAGGCGTCTATAAGACACCCCCATTACTAACCCCATAGTCAAAGTTAAAAAAAACACAAACACCCAGAATAAAGTCCTTTAATTGAAATAAAGACACAATCCTTTATTGTTCTAAATTAAACCATACTTACCGTCACGCCCATTCCAGCTGAAGCCAACGATCTCCTGCAATAAAAGAAAAATAATAAAGCAACCTCATCCTTACCTTTCCATGGTTCCCACGACAGCTTCAGCTCTGCTACATCGAGATGACAGGCTGGACCGCAGCAGAACGCTGCCATCCAGCCTGTCATCCCGCAGACACTGAGAAGCGCAGGCTTGCTTGCGCTGCTCAGCGTCTCTCTGTGACGACATCCAGATGAGCCGAGTTCATGTCCAATGAACTCGGCTCACCTCATGCACGTCACTGACAGCGTGGGAAAATTCTCACGCTGAAGCGGTGAGTGCAGGAGAATTCTCCCACGCTGTCAGTGACGTGCATAAGGTGAGCTCATGTCCAATGAACTCAGCTCACCTCCTGCACGTCACTGACAGCGTGGGAGAATTCTCCTGCACTCAGCGCTTCAGCGTGAGAATTCTCCCACGCTGAAGCGCTGAGTGCAGGAGAATTTTCCCACGCTGTCAGTGACGTGCATAAGGTGAGCTCATGTCCAATGAACTCAGCTCACCTCCTGCACGTCACTGACAGCGTGGGAGAATTCTCCTGCACTCAGCGCTTCAGTGTGAGAATTCTCCCACGCTGAAGCGCTGAGTGCAGGAGAATTTTCCCACGCTGTCAGTGACGTGCATGAGGTGAGCCGAGTTCATTGGACATTAACTCGGCTCATATGGATGCCCTCACAGAGAGACACTGTGGAGCGCAAGCAAGCCTGCGCTTCTCAGTGTCTGCGGGATGACAGGCTGGATGGCAGCGTTCTGCTGCGGTCCAGCCTGTCATCTCGATGTAGCAGAGCTGAAGCTGTCATGGGAACCATGGAAAGGTAAGGATGATGTTGCTTTATTATTTTTCTTTTATTTCAGGAGATCGTTGGCTTCAGCTGGAATGGGCGTGATGGTAAGTATGGTTTAATTTAGAACAATAAAGAATTGTGTGTTTATTTCAATTAAAGGACTTTTTTCTGGGTGTTGTGTTTTTTTTAAATACTTTACTAGAAATTCATGGTGGTCATGTCTAATATTGGCGTGACCCCATGAATTTCGGGCTTAGGGCCAGCTGATAATGCCAAGCTGGCCCTAACCCCTTTATTACCCAGTGAGCCACCGCATCAGGGCCCTGGATGAGTTGGGTACAGCGCCAGAAGATGGCGCTTCTATGAACGCGCCATTTTCCGGGGTGGCTGCGGACTGCAATTTGCAGCGAGGGTGGCCCAGAAAGCTTGGGCCTCCCTGCGCTGCGGATTCCAGCCCCCAGCTGCCTAGTTGTACCTGGCTGGACACAAAAACAGGGCGAAGCCCCACGTCAATTTTCTTTAAATTATTTCATGAAATAATTAAGAAAAAAAGGGCTTCCCTATATTGTTGTGTCCGGCCAGGTACAAATAGGCAGCTGGTGGATGGGGGCAGCCCGTTCCTGCCTGCTGCACCTGACTGGACACAAATATAGTGCGAAGCCCCACGTCAATTTTTTTTAAATTATTTCATGAATTTCCTGAAATAATTTAAAAAAATTGAAGTGGGGCTTCGCACTATATTTGTGTCCAGCCAGGTACAGCAGGCAGGAACGGGCTGCCCCCATCCACCAGCTGCCTATTTGTACCTGGCCGGACACAACAATATAGGGAAGCCCTTTTTTTCTTAATTATTTCATGAATTTCATGAAATAATTAAAAAAAATTGAAGTGGGGCTTCGCACTATATTTGTGTCCAGCCAGGTACAGCAGGCAGGAACGGGCTGCCCCCAACCACCAGCTGCCTATTTGTACCTGGCCGGACACAACAATATAGGGAAGGCCTTTTTTTCTTAATTATTTCATGAATTTCATGAAATAATTAAAAAAAAAGTACGTGGGGCTTCGCCCTATTTTTGTGTCCAGCCAGGTACAACTAGGCAGCTGGGGGCTGGAATCTGCAGCGCAGGGAGGCCCAAGCTTTCTGGCCCCCCCCCCCCGCTACAAATTGCAGTCCGCAGCCACCCCGGAAAATGGCGCGTTCATAGAAGCGCCATCTTCTGGCGCTGTACCCAACTCATCCAGGGCCCTGGTGCGGTGGCTCACTGGGTAATAAAGGGGTTAGGGCCAGCTTGGTATTATCAGCTGGCCCCAAGCCCAAAATTCATGGGGTCACGCCAGTATTAGACAGGACCGCCATGAATTTCTAGTAAAGTATTTAAAAAAAACACAACACCCAGAATAAAGTCCTTTAATTGAAATAAAGACACAATTCTTTATTGTTCTAAATTAAACCATACTTACCATCACACCCATTCCAGCTGAAGCCAACGATCTCCTGCAATAAAAAAAAAATAATAAACCAACCTCATCCTTACCTTTCCATGGTTCCCACGACAGCTTCAGCTCTGCTACATCGAGATGACTGGCTGGACCGCAGCAGAACGCTGCCATCCAGTCTGTCATCCCGCAGACACTGAGAAGCGCTGGCATGCTTGCGCTCCTCACTGTCTCGCTGTGACGGCATCCAGATGAGCCGAGGTCATGTCCAATGAACTCGGCTCACCTCATGCACGTCACTGACAGCGTGGGAAAATTCTCACGCTGAAGTGCTGAGTGCAGGAGAATTCTCCCACGCTGTCAGTGATGTGCATGAGGTGAGCTCATGTCCAATGAACTCAGCTCACCTCCTGCACGTCACTGACAGCGTGGGAAAATTCTCCTGCAATCAGCGCTTCAGCGTGAGAATTTTCCCACGCTGTCAGTGACGTGCATGAGGTGAGCCGAGTTCATTGGACATGAACTCGGCTCATCTGGATGTCGTCACAGAGAGACGCTGAGCAGCGCAAGCAAGCCTGCGCTTCTCAGTGTCTGCGGGATGACAGGCTGGATGGCAGCGTTCTGCTGCGGTCCAGACTGTCATCTCGATGTAGCAGAGCTGAAGCTGTCGTGGGAACCATGGAAAGGTAAGGATGAGGTTGCTTTATTATTTTTCTTTTATTGCAGGAGATCGTTGGCTTCAGCTGGAATGGGCGTGACGGTAAGTATGGTTTAATTTAGAACAATAAAGGATTGTGTCTTTATTTCAATTAAAGGACTTTATTCTGGGTGTTTGTGTTTTTTTTAACTTTGACTATGGGGTTAGTAATGGGGGTGTCTTATAGACGCCTCTCCATTACTAACCTGGGCTTGATGTCAGCTGGCATTATAAGCTGACATCAACCCCAACCCTATTACCCCCTGCCACCGCACCAGGGCAGCGTGGAAGAGCGAGGCTAAGTGCCAGAATTGGCGCATCCTATGAATGCGCCATTTCTGGGGCGGCTGACGGCTGGTGTTTCTAGCCTGGGAGGGGGCCAATATTCATGGCTCCCTTCCTGGGCTATTAATATCAGCCCCCAGCTGTCTGCCTAGCCTTTGCTAGCTATTAAATTAGGGGGGACCCCACGTCATTTTTTTGGGGGGGTCCCCCATTTTAATAGCTAGTAAAGGCTATGTATTCAGCTGGGGGCTGATATTAGTAGCCTGGGAAGCTCCGTGGGTATTACCCCCTTCCCAGGCTTCAAACATCTGCCCCAGCCGTCTGCTTAACCTCCGCTAGAGCCTAAAATTAAGGGGAACCCCACGCCAATTTTTTTAATAATAAATCCTTTATTTTAATACTAAATGACAAGTACAGTAACCAACACTATCACTGTACTTCATATATATGTGACTGACATGTTTCTATCTATCTAATCTATGTGTGATGCTCTATCTTTCTGTTCTAAATTGTCGGGTACCGCTGCTGAATTGCCGGCCGGCTTTTTTAAAGAGACAGTGCATGAAAACACTATTATTTTTTTAAATAAATCCTTTACACTAAATGACAAGTGCAGTAACCAACACTGTCACTGTGCTTCTTATATGTGTGACTGACATGTTTCTATCTATCTAATCTATGTGTGATGCTCTATTCCTTCTTGTCTAAATTGTCGGGTACCGGTGTATGCCGCTGCTGAATTTGCCGGCAGGCTTTTTTAAAGAGAGTGTCTTCTGAGCAGTTTGTCAGCTTTTGGACACCTTTGCAGGTGTTTTCTATGTGTTTCTATGTGTTTTTGTTTGCCTGCCATTGGTTTTAACGGTGTTCGACGGTGTTCTAAGGTGTTCGACGAACAGTTCGACGAACAGTTCCTCGAACATCCCGGTGTTCGACTAACCGAACCGAACCCGAACACTACGGGGGTGGCTAAACACTAGTCCTAATGCTAAACCATGTCTTCCTAGCGCTAACCCTAGTCGATGTAGCTCTAACCCTAGTCTTCCAAGCGCTAACCCTTGTTGTCCTAACGCTAACCCTAGTCGTCCTAAGGCTAACCATAGTCCTCCTAGCGCTTAACCTAGTCGTCCTAATGCTAAACCATGTCGTCCTAGCGCTAACCCTAGTCGTCCTAGCTCTAATCCTAGTCGTCCTAGCGCTAACCCTAGTCATCCTAACGCTAACCCTAGTCATCCTAATGCTTACCCTAGTCGTCCTAAGGCAAACCTTAGTCGTACTAACGCTAAAAATAGTCGTCTTAAGGTTAACCCGAGTCGTCCTAACGCTTACCCTAGTCGTCTTAGCGCTAACATTAATCATCCTAGCGCTAACCCTAGTCGTCCTAGCGCTAACCTAAGTCGTTTTAGCGCTAACCCTAGTAGTCCTAGTGCAAACCGTAGTCGTCTTAGCGCTAATCCTAGTCGTTCTACTGCTAACCCTAGTCGTCCTAATGCTAACCCTAGTAGTCCTAACGCTAATCCTAGTCGTCCTACCGCTAACCCTAGTCGTCCTAACGCTAACCCTAGTCATCCAAGCGCTAACCCTAGTCATGCTAGCGCTAACCCTAGTCATCCTAGTGCTAAACCCTGTCGTCCTTGTGCTAACCCTAGTCTTCCTAGCGCTAACCCTAGTCATCCTAAGGCTAACCCTATTTGTCCTAACGTTAACCCTAGTCGTCATAGCGCTAACCCTAGTCGTCCTAATGCTAACCCTAGTCGTCCTAAGGCTAACCCTAGTCGTCCAAACTCTAACCATAGTCGTCCTAAGGCTAACCCTAGTCGTCCTAACCATAACCCTAGTCGTCCTAGCTCTAACCCTAATGATCCTAGCGCTAACCCTAGTCGTCCTAGCGCTAACCCAAGTCATCTTAGCGATAACCCCAGTCATCCTAGTGTAAACCATAGTCGTCCGAGTGCTTTTCCTAGACATCCTATTGCTAACCCTAGTCATCCTAACTCTAACCCTAGTCGTACTAATGCTAACCCTAGTCGTCATAACGCTAATCCTAGTCGTCCTAGCACTAACCCTAGTCGTCCTAACGCTAACCCTAGTCGTCCTAAGGCTAACCCTAGTCCCCCTAGCGCTTACCCTTGTCGTCCTAGCGCTAACCCTAGTAGTCCTAATGCTAAACCATGTCTTCCTACCGCTAACCCTAGTCGTCCTAGATCTAACCTTAGTCAATCCAGCGCTAACCCTAGTCGTCCAAAAGCTAACCCTAGTCATCCTAACGCTAACATTAGTCGTCCTAGTGCTAACTCTAGTCGTCCTAGCTCTAACCCTAGTCGTCCTAGCGTTAACCCTAGTCATCGTAACGCTTTCCCTAGTCGTCTTAACGCTAACCCTAGTCTTTATAAGGCAAACCCTAGTCGTTCTAACGCTAAAAATAGTCATCCTAAGGCTAACCGTAGTCGTCCTAACGCTAACCCTAGTGGTCCTAGCGCTAACCCTAATCATCCTAGCGCTAACCCTACTCGTCCTAGTGCTAAACCAAGTCGTCTTCGCGCTAACCCTAGTCGTCCTAGTGCAAACCATAGTCGTCCTAGCGCTTATCCTAGTCATTCTAATGCTAACCCTACTCGTCCTAATGCTAACCCTAGTCGTCCTAATGCTAATCCTAGTCGTCCTAGCGCTAACCCTAGTCATCCAAACGATAACCCTAGTCGTCCTAGCACTAACCCTAGTCATCCTAACGCTAAAGCTAGTCATCTTAACGCTAACTCTAGTCGTCCTAACGCTTACCCTATTCGTCCTAAAGCTAACCCTAGTTGTCCTAGCGCTAACCCTAGTAATCCTAGCGCTAACCCTAGGGGTTCTAACTCTAACCCTAGTCGTCTTAACGCTAACCTTTGTCGAACTAGCGCTAACCCTAGTCGTCCTAAGGCTAATCCTAGTCATCCTAACGCTAACCCTAGTCGTCCTAACGCTAACCCTAGTCGTCCTAACGGTAACCCTAGTAGTGCTATCTCTAACCCTAGTCATCCTAACGCTAACCCTAGTCGTCCAAAAGCTAACCCTAGTCATCCTAACGCTAACATTAGTTGTCCTAGTGCTAACTCTTGTCGTCCTAGCTCTAACCCTAGTCGTCCTAGCGTTAACCCTAGTCATCGTAACGCTTTCCCTAGTCGTCTTAACGCTAACCCTAGTCTTTCCAAGGCAAACCCTAGTCGTCCTAACGCTAAAAATAGTCGTCATAAGGCTAACCGTAGTCGTCCTAACGCTAACCCTAGTGGTCCTAGCGCTAACCCTAATCATCCTAGCGCTAACCCTACTCGTCCTAGTGCTAAACCAAGTCGTCTTCGCGCTAACCCTAGTCGTCCTAGTGCAAACCATAGTCGTCCTAGCGCTTATCCTAGTCGTTCTAATGCTAACCCTACTCGTCCTAATGCTAACCCTAGTCGTCCTAATGCTAATCCTAGTCGTCCTAGCGCTAACCCTAGTCATCCAAACGATAACCCTAGTCGTCCTAGCACTAACCCTAGTCATCCTAACGCTAACGCTAGTCATCCTAACGCTAACTCTAGTCGTCCTAACGCTTACCCTATTCGTCCTAACGCTAACCCTAGTGGTCCTAGCGCTAACCCTAATCATCCTAGCGCTAACCCTACTCATCCTAGTGCTAAACCAAGTCGTCTTCGCGCTAACCCTAGTCGTCCTAGTGCAAACCATAGTCGTCCTAGCGCTTATCCTAGTCATTCTAATGCTAACCCTACTCGTCCTAATGCTAACCCTAGTCGTCCTAATGCTAATCCTAGTCGTCCTAGCGCTAACCCTAGTCATCCAAACGATAACCCTAGTCGTCCTAGCACTAACCCTAGTCATCCTAACGCTAAAGCTAGTCATCTTAACGCTAACTCTAGTCGTCCTAACGCTTACCCTATTCGTCCTAAAGCTAACCCTAGTTGTCCTAGCGCTAACCCTAGTAATCCTAGCGCTAACCCTAGGGGTTCTAACTCTAACCCTAGTCGTCTTAACGCTAACCTTTGTCGAACTAGCGCTAACCCTAGTCGTCCTAAGGCTAATCCTAGTCATCCTAATGCTAACCCTAGTCGTCCTAACGCTAACCCTAGTCGTCCTAACGGTAACCCTAGTAGTGCTATCTCTAACCCTAGTCATCCTAACGCTAACCCTAGTCGTCCAAAAGCTAACCCTAGTCATCCTAACGCTAACATTAGTTGTCCTAGTGCTAACTCTAGTCGTCCTAGCTCTAACCCTAGTCGTCCTAGCGTTAACCCTAGTCATCGTAACGCTTTCCCTAGTCGTCTTAACGCTAACCCTAGTCTTTCCAAGGCAAACCCTAGTCGTCCTAACGCTAAAAATAGTCGTCATAAGGCTAACCGTAGTCGTCCTAACGCTAACCCTAGTGGTCCTAGCGCTAACCCTAATCATCCTAGCGCTAACCCTACTCGTCCTAGTGCTAAACCAAGTCGTCTTCGCACTAACCCTAGTCGTCCTAGTGCAAACCATAGTCGTCCTAGCGCTTATCCTAGTCGTTCTAATGCTAACCCTACTCGTCCTAATGCTAACCCTAGTCGTCCTAATGCTAATCCTAGTCGTCCTAGCGCTAACTCTAGTCATCCAAACGATAACCCTAGTCGTCCTAGCACTAACCCTAGTCATCCTAACGCTAACGCTAGTCATCCTAACGCTAACTCTAGTCGTCCTAAAGCTTACCCTATTCGTCCTAAAGCTAACCCTAGTTGTCCTAGCGCTAACCCTAGTAATCCTAGCGCTAACCCTAGGGGTTCTAACCCTAGTCGTCTTAACGCTAACCTTAGTCGAACTAGCGCTAACCCTAGTCGTCCTAAGGCTAATCCTAGTCATCCTAACGCTAACCCTAGTCGTCCTAACGCTAACCCTAGTCGTCCTAACGGTAACCCTAGTAGTGCTATCTCTAACCCTAGTCATCCTAACGCTAACCCTAGTCGTCCAAGCGCTAACCCTAGTCATGCTAGCGCTAACCCTAGTCATCCTAGCGTTAACCCTAGTTGTCAAAGCGCTAACCCTAGTCGTCCTAACGCTAACCCTAGTCGTCCTAAGGGTAACACTAGTCGTCCTAACTCTAACCATAGTCGTCCTAAGGCTAACCCTAGTCGTCCTAACCCTAACTCTAGTCGTCCTAGCTCTAACCCTAATGATCCTAGCGCTAACCCTAGTCGTCCTAGCACTAACCCAAGTCATCTTAGCGATAACCCCAGTCTTCCTAGTTCAAACCATAGTCGTCCTAGCGCTTTTCCTAGACGTCCTATTGCTAACCCTAGTCATCCTAACTCTAACCCTAGTCGTACTAATGCTAACCCTAGTCGTCATAACGCTAATCCTAGAAGTCCTAGCACTAACCCTAGTCGTCCTAGCGCTAACCCTAGTTGTCCTAAGGCTAACCCTAGTCCCCCTAGCGCTTACCCTTGTCGTCCTAGCGCTAACCCTAGTAGTCCTAATGCTAAACCATGTCTTCCTACCGCTAATCCTAGTCGTCCTAGATCTAACCCTAGTCGATCCAGCGCTAACCCTAGTCGTCTAAAAGCTAACCCTAGTCATCCTAACGCTAACCCTAGTCGTCCAAGCGCTAACTCTAGTCATGCTAGCGCTAACCCTAGTCATCCTAGCGCTAACTCTAGTCGTCATAGCGCTAACCCTAGTCGTCCTAACGCTAACCCTAGTCATCCTAAGGCTAACCCTAGTCATCCTAACTCTAACCATAGTCGTCCTAAGGCTAACCCTAGTCGTCCTAACCCTAACCCTAGTCGTCCTAGCACTAACCCAAGTCATCTTAGCGATAACCCCAGTCATCCTAGTGCAAACCATCGTCGCCCTAGCGCTTTTCCTAGACGTCCTATTGCTAACCCTAGTCATCCTAACTCTAACCCTAGTCGTACTAATGCTAATCCTAGTCCCCCTAGCGCTTACCCTTGTCGTCCTAGCGCTAAACCTAGTAGTGCTAATGCTAAACCATGTCTTCCTACCGCTATTCCTAGTCGTCCTAGATCTAACCCTAGTCGATCCAGCGCTAACCCTAGTCGTCCAAAAGCTAACCCTAGTCATCCTAACGCTAACACTAGTCGTCCTAGTGCTAACTCTAGTCGTCCTAGCTGTAACCATAGTCGTTCTAGCGCTAACCCTAGTCATCGTAACGCTTTCCCTAGTCATCCTAACACTAACCCTAGGCGTTCTAACTCTTACCCTAGTCGTCCTAGCACTAACCCTAGTCGTCCTAGTGCAAACCATTGTCGTCCTAGCACTTATCCTAGTCGTCCTAGCGCTAACCCTAGTCATCGTAACGCTAACCCTAGTCGTCCTAAGGCTAATTCTAGTCGTCCTAACGCTAACCCTAGTCGTCCTAACGCTAACCCTAGTCGTCCTAACGGTAACCCTAGTCGTCCTAGCACTAACCCTAGTCGTCCTAGCGCTAACGCTGGTCTTCAAAACGCTAACCCTAGTCGTCCTAGCGCTAACCCTAATCGTCCTAGTGCAAACACTAGTCTTCCTAACGATAACACAAGTCATCCTAGCGATAACACTAGTCTTCCTAACTCTAACCCTAAACATCCTAATGCTAACACTAGTCGTCCCAGCGCTAACCCTAGTCGTCCTAGGACTAACCCTAGTAGTCCTAAAGCTAACCCTAGTTGTCCTAGCGCTAACCCTATTTGTCCTAGCGCTAACCCTAGTCGTCCTAACGATAACTCTAATCGTCATAAGGCTAACCCTAGTCGTCCTAACGCTAACCCCAGTCGGCCTAAGGCTAACCCTAGTCGTCCTAACTGGATCCCTAGTCATCCTAGCACTAACCCTAGTCATCCTAACGCTAACGCTAGTCATCCTAATGCTAACACTAGTCGTCCTAGCGCTAACCCTATTCATCCTAAAGCTAACCCCAGTTGTCCTAGCGCTAACCCTAGTAATCCTAGCGCTAACCCTAGTCGTCCTAGCTCTAACCCTAGTCGTCCTAGCGCTAACTCTAGTCATTCTATTGCTAACCCTAGTCGTCCTAAGGCAAATCCTAGTCGTCCTAACGCTAACCCTAGTCGTCCTAAGTTTAACCCTAGTCGTTCTAACGCTAACCCTAGTCGTCCTAGCGCTAACCCTAGTCGTCCTACGGCTAACCCTAGCCGTCTAACGCTAACCCTAGTCATCCTAAGGCTAACCCTAGCATTACTAACGCTAACCAAAGTCGTTCTAAGGCTAACTTTTCTCATCTTAATGCTAACCCTAGTCGTCCTAGCGCTATTCCTTGTCGTCATAGTGAAAATCCTAGTCATCCTAGCACTAACCCTAGTCGTCCTAGCGCTAACCCTAATCATCCTAATTCTAACCCTAGTCGTCCTAACGCTAAACCTAGTAGTCCGAACGCTAACCCTAGTCGTCCTAGCGCTTATCCTAGTCGTCCTACCACTAAGCCTTGTCATCCTAGCGGTAACGCTAGTCATGCTAATGCTAACCCTAGTCATCCTAGCACTAACCCTAGTCGTCCTAGCGCTAACCCTAATCATCCTAACTCTAACCCTAGTCATCCTAACGCTAAACCTAGTAGTCCTAACGCTAACCCTAGTCGTCCTAACGCTAACCCTAGTCGTCCTAGCGCTAACCCTTGTCGTCCTAGCGGTAACGCTAGTCATGCTAATGCTAACCCTAGTCATCCTAACGCTAACTCGAGTCGTCCTAACGCTATCCCTAGTCGTCCTAGTGCTAACCTTATTCGTCCTAGTGCAAACCTAGTCGTCCGAGCTCTAACCCTAGGCGAACTTACTCTAACCCTAGTCATCCCAATGCTAATCCTAGTTGTCCTAGCACTAACCATAGTCATCCTAGCGCTAACCATAGTCGTCCTTGAGCTAACCCTAGTCGTCCTAAGGCTAAAACTAGTCGTTTACACCTAACCCTAGTCGTCCTAGCGCTAACCCTAGTTGTTCTAACGCTAACTCTAGTCGTCCTTTCGCTAACCCTAGTCGTCCTAATGGTAACCCTAGAAGTCCTAGCGCTAACCCTAGTCATCCTACAGCCAACCCTAGTCATCCTAGCGCTAACCCTAGGCGAACTAATGCTAACCCTTGTCGTACTAATGCTAACCCTAGTTGTTCTAACGCTAACCCTAGTCCTCCTAGTGCAAACCCTAGTCATCCTAGCACTAACCTTTGTCATCCTAGCGCTAACCTTTGTCGTACTAGCACTAACCCTAGTCGTCCTAGCGCTAACACTTGTCCTAATGCTAATGCTAGTAGTCCTAATGCTAACCCTAGTTGTCCTAACGCTAACCCTTGTCGTCCTAGCGCTAAACCTAGTCGTCCTAACGCTAACCCTAGTCATACTAAGTCTAACCCTAGTCCTCCTAGCGCTTACCCTTGTCGTCCTAGCGCTAACCTTAGTCGTCCTAATGCTTTATCCATGTCTTCCTAGCGCTAACCCTAGTCGATCTAGCTCTAACCCTAGTCTTCCCAGCGCTAACCCTAGTCGTTCTAACTCTAACCCTAGTCGTCCTAACGCTAACCCTAGTCGTCCTAAGGCTAACCCTAGTCCTCCTAGCACTTACCCTAATTGTCCTAGCGCTAACCCTAGTCATCCTAATGCTAAACCATGTCGTCCTAGCGCTAACCCTAGTCGTCCTAGCTCTAACCCTAGTCGTCCTAACGCTAACCCTAGTCGTCCTAACGCTAACCCTAGTCGTTGTAAGGTTAAGCTTAGTCGTCCTAACGCTAACCCTAGTATTCCTAGCGCTAACCCTAGTATTCCTAGCTCTGACCCTCGGCGTTCTAACTCTAACCCTTGTCGTCCTAGCGCTAACCCTAGTCGTCCTAGCGCTAACCCTAGTCGTCCTAAGGCTAACCTTAGTCGTCCTAACGCTAACCCTAGTCGTCCTAAGACTAACCCTAGTCGTCCTAAGGCTAACTCTAGTCATATTAACGCTAACCTTTGTCGTCCTACGGCTAACCATAGTCGTCCTAACGCTAACCCTAGTCGTCCTAAGGCTAAGCCTTGCCGTCCTATGGCGAACCCTAGCAGTCCGAAGGCTAAAATTTGTCGTCCTAACGCTAACCCTAGTCATCCTGGCGCTAACCTTAGATGTCCTAGTGCAAACCCTAGTTGTCCTAGCGCTATCCCTAGTCGTCCTAGCCCAAATCCAAGTTGTTCTAACTATGACCCAAGTCATGCTAACGCTAACCCTAGTCGTCCTAACCCTAACCCTAGTCGTCTTAGGGCTAACCCTAGTCGTCCTAGCGCTAACCCTTGTCGTCCTAATGCAAACCCTAGTCGTCCTAGCGCTAATCCTAGTCGTCCTAGTGCAAACCCAAGTCATCCTAGCGCTAACTCTAGTCGTCCTAGCGCTAACCCTAGTCGTCCTAACTCTAACCCTAGTCGTCCTAACGCTAACCCTAGTTGTTCTAATGTTAACCCTAGTTGTCCTAATGCTAACCCTAGTCGTTCTATTGGTAACCCTAGTCGTCCTAAGGCTAGCCCTAGTCGTACTAACGCTAACCTTAGTCGTCGTAAGGTTAACCTTAGTCTTCATTACGCTAACCCTAGTCGTCCTAGCGCTAACCCTAGTCATCCTAGTGCTTATCCTAGTCGTCCTATCGCTAACCCTAGTCATCCTAGCGCTAACCCTAGGCGCTCTAACGCTAACCCTATTTGTCCTATCGCTAACCCTAGTCGCCCTAGCGCTAACCCTAGTCGTGCTAGTGCAAACCCAAGTCGTCCTAGCCCTAACTCTAATCGTCCTAGCGCTAACCCTAGTCGTCCCAACTCTAACGCTAGTCGTCCTAACGCTAACTCTAGTTGTTCTAACGCTAACCCTAGTCATTCTAGCGCTAACCCTTGTCGTACTAGCGCTAACCTTAGTAGTGTTGAGCCACCCCCGTAGTGTTCGAGTTCGGTTCGGTTCGTCGAACACCCGTGTGTTCGCCGAACTGTTCGTCGAACTGTTCGTCGAACACCTTCGAACACCGTTAAAACCAATGACAGGCAAACAAAACATATAGAAACACATAGAAAACACCTTCAAAGGTGTCCAAAAGCTGACAAACTGCTCAGAAGACATAACTAACACATGGAAAAGTGACAAGTACATATAGTCATGCGAAAAGAAAAGAGGTGGAGGAGTAAAAGGAGGGGGAGACACAGATATAGGCTTGTCATGCCCTTCTAAAATCCAAAAAGTGAGAAGCCGACACGGCCAGTCCGTTCCTGCCCGTGCCACCTCCGTGTCGCCGGGTTTGTGCCAGAGCCGAGGTGGACCCTGACGGCCAGCCCCCCTCTCCCAATACTGGTGCCTGTCCGCTGGTGGGTCGAGCGAGCCCCCCTGTGGTGGAAGCAGCTCTAAGCTTTTTAATTTAAATTGTCTCTCTAATTTGAATGAATACACTTTAAATCCTTTTACAAGGATCTATTGGAGGGCAAGTCTCATGCCAGCAGCCGCGTAATTCCAGCTCCAGTAGCGTCCACTAAAGCTGCTGCAGTTAAAAAGCTTTTATAAGGATCGAGCTCGGCTGTCCACCGCAAGGCATCCTACCGCCAGTCCCAGCCCCTATGCCTTGGAGTGTCTCCTGATGCTCTTCACTGAGTATCCAGTGGTCCCGAAGCATTTCCTTTGAAAAAATGAAGTGTCCAAACTACAGGTGGTGTAGCTTGCTTAACAGCCGGGATAATCCGCTGACTAGCAGACACTGATACTAGGCACAAAGTATTTCCTGGGCTAGATGTAGTTAAAAATTTGTAATTAGATACTCTCGTTGGATGCTGAGAAAGCATTCCATAGAGTCTCCTGGCACGCCATATATTATTCTCTTAAAAAGCTTGGGGTAGGGGTCTAGGGGACCCTTTTATAGCCAAAATCACGGCCCTGTATCGCAATACGTCAACTAGGCTGAAGATAAATGGAACTGTAGCACCCTGAGGGCTCGGTTGCTACAGAGGTATTGCACCTCACCCAGACGTGTGATATCTCACTCTCAGGTAAGGATGGAGTGTGGATCAGGACCCGACACCTGCATGCATTACACCACATTGCCGTGGGGCAGGGCGACCAATATGCCCCTGAGATGGGCACGACAGTCCCTGTCCCTGGCTGGAGTGGGGGGAGGGAACACTGAGGAAGGGGAACCCTGCAGTGCAGGAGCAGGGAGGAAGCAGTTCCTGGGTGCATTGAGAAGGGAGTATAAAAGGTGGGCACCATCTTAGTTCAGTGCAGAGAAGTCTGAGCAGAAGTGACAGGGAGCAGGGACTCTGCATGAGCTCTGCTCCAGAGGCGGGCCTAGTGACAGAGCCCCAGGCCTGGAAGAGGGAGAAGGAAGGAAGAGGAGCTCCAGGAACGAGGAACGAAGGGATCCCAGGGGTGCGGATGGGCGAGTCGCCACCGTACGCCCGAATCCACCTGCATGGAGGGGTCAGGCCAAAAGGGGAGACCGGTCCCCGAAACTAGTGGAGGCGGGAAACGACCCTCAGCTAGAAACCGGAGGCTGTGACATTTTATGTGGCGCAGCCCCTCGCTACACCCGCTAGGAAGGCACCACATAGGGTCAGGGAAACTGGCGCCAAGTTTACCAAGAGGAGGCCTGAGACAGCCGGACAGAAGGGTTGGTAAGAAAGGCCAGACAAAGGACACACAAAGGGGGTCCTGTGAAGTGCTCCAAAGTTATCTGGGAGTTGTCTGAACCCCTCACCTGGTGAGCACAGTACAACGTGGGCAGCCGTTACCTTCAGAAGTGGTCTGGATAATAAGAACTGTGAGTAAAGGCCCTGGACTGCATCACTGACTCCGTGTCGTTACTGCTGCTGCCCTGCACCATCACCCCCATCCTCCGCATACACTGCCCTGAGGCTATACTCCTCCCATGGGGAGTTATGCTACGCTCTGCTGCACCCACAACACCAGCCTCAGCGGTCTGCCCTGCAGCGGCGGTTCACTCTGACCGCAATCCACGGGTGGCGTAGTCGGACGTTTAAACATCAAAACCACATAAATAGTTCCGCCACTGGTTTGACCGCCCTGAGCCACGGAACCGGGTCGCGGCCACGGAGACTACAACCACCAGCATCCACCAAAAATGGTCCGGCTCCGGGTGTCACAAGGCCCAGGGGGCGCGTCAGAAGATTTTCATCACCTTTCATAATCACCAATGGGACAAGGCAGGGATGTCCTCTGTCCCCTCTCTTATACATCCTAGTGACGGAGCACCTGCTCTCATCAATCCGCCATAACCCCAATATTAGGTGGATTGAGGTGGGAGGCACCGAGTACAAGTGCTCTCTATTTGCTGATGATGTCCTAGTATATATCACTCAATCACATATATCCATCCCTGCTGTTATGGCTGAAATAGATCACTTTGTTACATGGTCAAATTTTAAAATCAATGCAGCGAAGTCTGAGGCCCTCGATGTCTCCCTCCCCAAATCCATACAGGATTCCATCCAGTCCAACTTTCCCTTTGCCTGGCCCTCACAGGGTATCAAATACTTAGGAATTCCTATTCATAGAGACCTCTCCCATCTATGTTATCTTAATTTTGGGCCCTTTATTGAACAACTCCATACAGACCACGGTTGGCAAGTTAGAACTGTAAGATTCACTACGTGAACCACTGGTGTTTTGTGGAAAAGCACATGTACACTGTGTTCCAAATTATTATGCAAAAAGTGTTTAGGAGTGATAAGGGAAGAATTTGTTTGTTAGTCAGTTAAACTCATTGATGGTGATGTGAGTCAGGGCTCTTTATATCACTGTAAGCAATTGCAGACACCTGTGCTAATTAGTTTGGCAGGTGTGTCCAATGAAAGGCAAGACTACTTAAGAAGGCTGTCCCACATTATTAAGCAGCCTACATTTTCTGCCAAAATGGGAAAGAAAAAGGATGTGTCGGCTGCTGAGAAGCAACAAATTGTGGAGTGTTTAGGTCAAGGCATGACTACAATCAACATTGTGCAATGATCAGGATGAAGTGTCTTGGCAATCAAGAAGTATGTAGCTGATTCACAGTACACACGTGTGCGTGCTGATAAGGGCAAATTGAGGACTCTTTCCTACAGGCAATTACGTCAGGTTAAAAGAGCAGCGGCAAAAAAGCCTTGTCATAGCAGCAGACAAGTTTTTGAAGCTGCTGGTGCCTCCAACGTCCCCCGAACAAGAAGATGCAGGGTCCTTCAGAGGTTTGCAGCTGTGCGTACGCCATCCTGTCGACCTCCTCTATCCACTGCACACAAGCAGAAATGGCTCCAGTGGGCCAAACAATACATGAAGACTGATTTCAAAACAGTTTTGTTCACGGATGAGTGCCGTGCAATGCTCGATGGTCCAGATGGATGGAGTGGAGGATGGCTGGTTGAAGGACACCCCACGCAAACACGGCTACAGCGCCAACAAGGAGGAGGTGGAGTAATGTTTTGGGCTGGAATCATGGGGAGAGAGATTGTCGGCCCCTTTAGGATCCCTAAAGGGGTAAAGATAAACTCCATAATGTATGTGGAGTTTCTCAAACAGCACTTCCTGCCATGGTTCAAGAAGAAGAACCGTGTATTCCACAGCAAGATCATTTTCATGCATGATAATGCACCGTCTCATGCTGCACATAACACATCTGCATCTCTGGCTGATAAGGGCATAAAAGGGGACAAACTTATGGTGTGAACCCCATGCTCCCCTGACATCTACCCCATTGAGAACCTCTGGAGCATCATCAAAATGAGTGTCTATGATGGCGGGAGGCAGTTCACATCTAAGCAACAGCTCTGGGAGGGTATTCTGTCCTCATGCAAAACAATTGAAGCAGAAACCATCCAAAACCTGACAAACTCAATGGACGAGAGAGTTCAGAAGATCCTTTCGAACAAGGGGTCCTATGTAGAGATGAGCGTTGTTCTACTCGAACTGTTCGCTAATCTCAAATTCGAGCTGTTTTGGGCGGTGTTCGAGCCGTTCGGCGAACACGAACAATTTGAGAAAAATTCGGCTGTTCGAGGTTATGTTCGATAACTGTTCGTGCACCAAAATCATAACTGGATTTTTTCTCAGTAATGATGAAAATTAATGTTAATACGCAGTTTGAGTGTACAGCGGGGTGGGGGGAGGGGCAGGGGATGGATCTCTGCAGGAACAATGAAGATCTCCATTTTTTTTTCTCTTTCCCGCATTTGCAGTGGGGAGGTGCAATCTGTCAGCCTATCAGCAGCGCACACACGGAGCGAAGTGCTTTTTTTCACACAAGCAAGGGCATGTGTCATTGGCAGCGTATGTCACATGTCCTTGCCCTATAAGACCAAGCCATTTTCCCCGTCGCCACCATTTTCTCACTGCTGCAGCTGCGTGTTAGACGGCACCGCTGTTGCTGTGTGCGCTATACCTTGTTAATTTCAAGCCAATTTTCGCACAAATATACAGATAGCTTGGGAGTAGGGAATAGTTGTGATTGCAGTCCTTTTAAGGACTAGGTTACAGCATTTCCTACGACTTTTATCAGGGAGGTCTGTGCTCTTAAATAGATAGGTTGTGGGAGTAAAGACTAATTGTAATTGGAGTCCTTTTCAGGACTAGGTTACATGAGTTCCTATCAGTTTTTGCCAGGCAGGTCTGTGCCAGTGCTGTGCAAGTTTTTTTCACAGCATTTGGCTGAATCTAGCAAAGCTAATCCTTTTTGGCCTATTGCAGAGTGTGTTAGTCAGTGGAGTAGCCTATCTGTTTTGCAAGATATAACACCTGTGTATAGAATACCAATTTTTTTACTGCACCTAGTGAAGTAAAATCTTTTGGGCATAGCATCATTCTATTAGTCCATCTATACTGACCTCCATCAGGTTGCAAATTAAAAATAATTTTTTTCTGCATCTAGCTCTGAAAAAATATTTGGGCTTCTAGCAGTGTGTGGGACTTGGTCTATTAGTCCATCTATACTGACCTCCATCAGGTTGCAAATTAAAAATAATTTTTTTCTTCATTTAGCTCTGAAAAAATATTTGGGCTTCTAGCAGTGTGTGGGACTTGTTCTATTAGTCCTTCTATACTGACCTCCAGCAGGTTGAAAACTGAATATAATTTTTTTCTGCATCTAGCTCTGAAAAAATAGTTGGGCTTCTAGCGGTGTGTGGGACTTGGTCTATTAGTCCATCTATACTGACCTCCATCAGGTTGCAAATTAAAAATAATTTTTTTCTGCATCTAGCTCTGAAAAAATATTTGGGCTTCTAGCAGTGTGTGGGACTTGGTCTATTAGTCCATCTATACTGACCTCCATCAGGTTGCAAATTAAAAATAATTTTTATCTGCATCTACAGTACCTCTGAAAAAATATTTGGGCTTCTAGCAGTGTGTGGGACTATTTGTATTAGTCCATCTATACTGACCTCCATCAGGTTGCAAATTCAAAATAATTTTTTTCTGCATCTAACCCAGCCAATAGTTTTGGCCTAATACCACAGTTTGGCCACTCAGCTCTGCTCGGTTACCATCCATTGTTTTTTTGTGCAAACAACTCCAGAGTTGTGAATTAGTTAACCACCAAAATGAGTGGAAAAAGGCCTGCTGCTGGTGGAAAGGGGAATAGGCGTGTTGGGAAGGGGAAAAAAGGTTGTGTCCGTGGGGTAGGTGTTAAAGCAACAGTAACATCTGCAGAAGAAAGACCATCTTCCAGCCAAACTAAAATGTCTACTTCTTTTAGCGGACAATGTGATAAGATCCCTTTCTTACGGCCACGCCAATCGCTACAAATTCCAGATGAGGCACAAAAACAGCAGGTGCTTCAACGGATATCAAGTGCTCCTTTAAGTGGGCTCTCCTCCACATCAACTTCAACATCACAAATACTCCAGTCCTCAAAGGTGTCACCCAAATCGCACTTGCTTCCTCACAGCTCCCAAATCTCCAGCTGCCCGTCTGAGTATGAGGTAGAACAGATGGTTGAGTCTGCAGAGCTGTTTACTCATACTATAGCCTGGGAATCAGAGGTCGACTCCAGCGCTTCTGTGAATCCAGACGAGGAAATGATCTGCACTGATGCCCAGAATCTTTATGAGTCGGATCCAGGACCAGACGCAGAAGGTTCTGACCATAATGTAGACCCTCATTCCCAAACTGTAACTCCTGTTGGTGGAGACAATGAGGAAGACGATGATAAGACTCAAATACCTGATTGGAGCGACAACTTTAGTTTTTTGTCAGGGCAGGAACAGGTTGGCTCTGAGGACGACGGGTGTGATAACGCACAGGGTGATGATGATGAGGTCGGAGATCCCACTTACTGTCAACCCACAGTCAGCCAAGAGATGAGGTCAGCAGAGGAGGTGGAGGAAGATGCTAGTGACGACGAGGTCAGGTTGCGCCTTCCTGGACAGAGACGTAGTACTGGAAGCACGTCAACAACTGCATCCTCAAACACAACTCTGCCTCTCACCACAAGTCGTGGTGGCTCTTCAGGTCGCATGGGTGCTAAGCCTTGCATAGCCTGGGCATTTTTTCAGATCGATAAAGATGACCCAACTCGTGTTATCTGTAACATTTGTCAGCAAAAGCTAAGTAGAGGCCAAAAAATACATAGTTTGAGTACTTCATGCATGAACCGGCACATGGACATGAAGCATAAGTTGCAGTGGGAAGCTCAGTGTGCTACAATGCGGCCTAGCCGGCCGGGCCAATCACCGTCTGCCATATCTTGTGCATCCGCGGCCTCTTCATCCTCTGTGACTGGGAGGACAGCAGTCACACCTGTTTTGGGGCGCAGACCTGCCACCTCTTTACCCCCAACAGCCAGCGTGATTGGCAGGTCATCATTTTCTTTGGAGGTGGTAACACCAGCTGGTGTTGAGCGCTGTCCGACATCGATAGCACCACCTTTGGATCAAGGCAACCTAACATGTCCGCCTGCATCTTCCTCACAGACCGGCAGTTTGCCGGGGACACCCTTATCAACCCCGTCTAAGCACAATAGCCAGCCCTCGGTCCCTCAGATGTGGACAAGTAAAAGACCATTTCCTCCTAGCCATGAGAAAGCTAAGAGGTTGAATTTCACCATCTGCAAGCTCTTGGCTACAGAAATGCTGCCTTTCCGCCTGGTGGACACAGAGGATTTTCGAGACCTTATGTCCGTCGCAGTGCCCCAGTACCAGATGCCCAGTCGGCACTACTTCTCAAAGAAAGGTGTGCCTGCGCTCCACCAGCATGTCGCACACAACATCACCGCTTCTTTGAGAAACTCTGTGTGTGACAGGGTGCATTTCACCACAGACACTTGGACGAGTAGGCATGGACAGGGGCGTTACATGTCGCTGACTGGGCACTGGGTAACTATGGTGACAGCAGGACAAGGGGCTGCTGTCCAAGTCTTGCCGTCCCCACGAGTTGTGCGTCAATCCTCTTTATGTCAAAGTTCCTCCACTGCTTCTGCCTCCTCAACCTCCTCTCGGTCTTCCACCTGCACCCAAAGCCTGTCTGGTCATGCCACAAGCTTTCTAACTGCGCAGAAGGGATCCTGCACACCTCCTTACTATGCTGGCAGTAGGGCTCAACGTCATCAGGCGGTTTTTACATTGAAATGTCTGGGAAATGTGAGTCACACAGCTGAGGAGTTGTGGTCAGCTCTGGAGAACCAATTTCATGAATGGTTGTCTCCACTGGACCTGAAACCAGGGAAGGCCGTGTGCGACAATGCTGCAAACCTGGGTGCGGCCCTTCGCCGGGGCAATGTCACACACGTGCCTTGTATGGCTCACGTGTTGAACCTGGTTGTCCAGCAATTTTTAGCCCACTATCCCAGACTAGATGGCCTTCTGCAGAGGGCACGGTCGCTGTGTGCTCACTTCCGCCGTTCGCATCCCGCAGCTCAGCGACTTACATCTCTAAAGAAGTCGTTGGGCCTGCCACTTCACCGGCTAAAATGCGATGTGCCTACCCGGTGGAATTCAACTCTGCACATGTTGCAGCGACTGTGGCAGCACCGACAAGCCCTGGTGCAATACGTTCTGACATATAGCCTGGGCCAACGAGATTCAGAGGTGGGGCAAATCACGCTGGAGGAGTGGTCTCAGATCAGGGACCTATGCACCCTTCTGCACAGTTTTGAAATGGCGACGAAGATGTTTAGTGCTGACGATGCCATTATCAGCATGACTATTCCGGTGATTTACATGCTGGAGCACATGTTAAACAGAATTCGGAGTCAGGTGGTGGCACAAGAGGAGGTGGAGGAAGTAGAGGAGGAGGAGTTGTATGCGGAAGGGCTAACATCTGCAAGGTCCAGACGGTCGGCAGCACCAAGGCGGCAGGCATGTGAGGGTGGGGGAGATGGTTTTACCAGGGCGCATGGTAGCAGCCAAACTAGTGAGGAAGGTGCAGGAGCCCAGGAAGAAGTGGAGGACGAACTGATGGAAGACTCATCAGATGAGGGAGACCTTGATCACATTTCTGTTGTGCGAGGTTGGGGGGAGAGGACAGAGGAAGGAAGCATGATTGTTACCTCGCCACCAACACAACAGGGACTTGGTGCTCCTGGATGCGCAACACACATGAGTGCCTTCTTGCTGCACTACCTGCAACATGACCCTCGAATTGTGAGAATTAGAAATAATCCTGACTACTGGGTTGCCACACTGTTAGATCCCCGGTACAAAAGTAAATTTGCAGAAATTATTCCTGCCATAGAAAGGGATGCACGCATGCAGGAGTATCAGCAGAGACTGTTGCAGAATCTTACATGTGCTTTTCTACAAAATACCAGTGGTGCACGTAGTGAATCTCACAGTTCCAACTTGCCAACCGTGGGACCGTCAAGTGTTCAGCACTCAAACCGTAACAGAACCACAGTATCTGCTGGTAACATCAATTTTGCGGAATCATTTCACCACTTTTTTAGCCCATCCTTTGCAAGGCCACAGGAGACAAGAAGTCTGACACATAGTCAACGCCTAGAGACGATGGTACAGCAGTATCTCCAAGTAAACATTGAAGCCACGACTGTGTCACTGGACCCTTGCTCTTTTTGGGCTTCCAATCTGGATAAATGGCCGGAGCTAGCCACTTACGCCTTGGAGATCTTGTCATGCCCCGCAGCCAGCGTTCTGTCTGAACGTGTGTTCAGCGCTGCTGGTGGTGTGCTGACAGATAAGCGCACGCGGCTCTCCACTGATAATGTAGACAGACTCACGTTCATAAAGATGAACAAATCATGGATCCAAAACGACTTTTCTACCCCTGTGTCATCCTGGGGAGAGTAAAAGCTTGATGATTGGTTAAAATCACCCTACCAACCATTTTAAGCTTTCAAATTACTAATCATGTTTATCTGTATCTTGACTGGAAAATAATTTGGGCTTTGTAGCAGTGTGCAGCAGTGATCCTATTAGGCCATCTATACTAAAGCTTCACCAGATTTAAAATTAAAAATAATTTTTAGCTGCATCTAGCCCGGAAAATAATTTTGGGGCTCCGAGATGCGCAAGGCACATAAGTGCCTTCTTGCTGCACTACCTGCAGCATGACCCTCATATTGTCAGAATTCGAAGTAATCATGACTACTGGGTTGCCACACTCTTAGATCCCCCAAACTTTTCGATCAACCTTTTCATTTTAATAAAGACCAAAAAAATGGTCATTTTTGAAATTATAAGCATTAGCAGGTTGTTAGAAACTGAAATCAAACAGTTTTCAACTCAAAACTTTATTCTAGGTGATGTTACATTTTCACATAGGACCCCTTGTTCGAAAGGAGCTTCTGAACTCTCTCGTCCATTGAATTTGTCAGGTTTTGGATGGTTTCTGCTTCAATTGTTTTGCATGAGGACAGAATACCCTCCCAGAGCTGTTGCTTAGATGTGAACTGCCTCCCGCCATCATAGACACTCCTTTTAATGATGCTCCAAAGGTTCTGAATGGGGTAGAGGTCAGGGGAGCATGGGGGTCACACCATAAGTTTGTCCCCTTTTATGCCCATATCAGCCAGAGATGCAGATGTTTTATGTGCAGCATGAGATGGTGCATTATCATGCAGAAAAATGATCTTGCTGTGAAATACACGGTTCTTCTTCTTGAACCATGGCAGGAAGTGCTGTTTGAGAAAATCCACATACATTATGGAGTTCATCTTTAGCGCCTTCAGGGATCCTAAAGGGGCCGACAATCTCTCTCCCCATGATTCCAGCCCAAAACATTACTCCACCTCCTCCTTGTTGGCGCTGTAGCCGTGTTTGCGTGGGGTGTCCATCAACCAGCCATCCTCCACTCCATCCATCTGGACCATCGAGTGCTGCACGGCACTCATCCATGAACAAAACAGTTTTGAAATCAGTCTTCATGTAATGTTTGGCCCACTGGAGCCGTTTCTGCTTGTGTGAAGTGGATAGAGGAGGTCGACAGGATGGCGCATGCACAGCTGCAAACCTCTGAAGGACCCTGCATCTTGTTGTTCGGGGGACGTTGGAGGCACAAGCAGCTTCAAAAACTTGTCTGCTGCTATGACAAGGCTTTTTTGCCGCTGCTCTTTCAACCTGACGTAATTGCCTGTAGGAAAGAGTCCTCAATTTGCCCTTATCAGCACGCACACGTGTGTACTGTGAATCAGCTACATACTTCTTGATTGCCAAGACACTTCATCCTGATCATCGCACAATGTTGATTGTAGTCATGCCTTGACCTAAACACTCCACAATTTGTTGCTTCTCAGCAGCCGACACATCCTTTTTCTTTCCCATTTTGGCAGAAAATGTAGGCTGCTTAATAATGTGAGAGAGCCTTCTTAAGTAGTCTTGCCTTTCATTGGACACACCTGCCAAACTAATTAGCACAGGTGTCTGCAATTGCTTACAGTGATATAAAGAGCCCTGACACACATCACCATCAATGAGTTTAACTGACAAACAAACAAATTCTTCCCTTATCACTCCTAAACACTTTTTGTATAATAATTTGGAACGCAGTGTACATGTGCTTTTCCACAAAACACCAGTGGTTCACGTAGTGAATCTTACAGTTCTAACTTGCCAACCGTGGTCTGTATGGAGTTGTTCAATAAAGGGCCCAAAATTAAGATAACATAGATGGGAGAGGTCTCTATGAATAGGAATTCCTAAGTATTTGATACCCTGTGAGGGCCAGGCAAAGGGAAAGTTGGACTGGATGGAATCCTTTATGGATTTGGGGAGGGAGACATCGAGGGCCTCAGACTTCGCTGCATTGATTTTAAAATTTTACCATGTAACAAAGTGATCTATTTCAGCCATAACAGCATGGATGGATATATGTGATTGAGTGATATATACTAGGACATCATCAGCAAATAGAGAGCACTTGTACTCGGTGCCTCCCACCTCAATCCACCTAATATTGGGGTTATGGCGAATTGATGAGAGCAGGTGCTCCGTCACTAGGATGTATAAGAGAGGGGACAGAGGACATCACTGCCTTGTCCCATTGGTGATTGTGAAAGGTGATGAAAATGTTCTGACGCACCCCCTGGGCCTTGGGACACCCGGAGCCGGACCCTTTTTGGTGGATGCTGGTGGTTGTAGTCTTCGTGGCGGCGACCCAGTTCCGTGGCTCAGGGCGGTCAAACCAGTGGCGGAACTATTTATGTGGTTTTCATGTTTAAATGTCCGACTACGCCACCCGTGGATTGCGGTCAGAGTGAACCGCCGCTACAGGGCAGACCACTGAGGCTGGTGTTGTGGGTGCAGCAGAGCATAGCATAACTCCCCACGGGAGGAGTATAGCCTCAGGGCAGTGTATGCGGAGGATGGGGGTGATGGTGCAGGGCAGCAGCAGTAACGACACGGAGTCAGTGATGCAGTTCAGGGCCTTTACTCACAGTTCTTATTATCCAGACCACGTCTGCAGGTAACGGCTGCCCACGTCGTACTGTGCTCACCAGGTGAGGGGCTCAGACAACTCCCAGATAACTTTGGAGCACTTCACAGGACCCCCTTTGTGTGTCCTTTGTCTGGCCTTTCTTACCAACACTTCTGTCCGGCTGCCTCAGGCCTCCTCTTGGTAAACTTGGCGCCAGTTTCCCTGACCCTATGTGGTGCCTTCCTAGCGGGTGTAGCGAGGGGCTGCGCCACATAAAATGTCAGAGCCTCCGGTTTCTAGCTGAGGGTCGTTTCCTGCCTCCACTAGTTCGGGGACCGGTCTCCCCCTTTGGCCTGACCCCTCCACGCAGGTGGATTCGGGCGTGCGGTGGCGACTCGCCCGTCCGCACCCCTGGGATCCCTTCATTCCTCGTTCCTGGAGCCTTCTCCGCTCCTCTTCCTTCCTTCTCCCTCTTCCAGGCCTGGGCCTCTGTTACTAGGCCCGCCTCCGGAGCAGAGCTCATGCAGAGCCCCTGCTCCCTGCCACTTCTGCTCAGACTTCTCTGCACTGAACTAAGATGGTGCCCACCTTTTATACTCCCTTCTCAATGCACCCAGGAACTGCTTCCTCCCTGCTCCTGCACTACAGGGTTCCCCTTCCTCAGTGTTCCCTCCCCCCACTCCAGCCAGGGACAGGGACTGTCGTGCCTATCTCAGGGGCATATTGGTCGCCCTGCCCCACGGCAATGTGGTGTAATGCATGCAGGTGTCGGGTCCTGATCCACACTCCATCCTTACCTGAGAGTGAGATATCACACCTCTGGGTGAGGTGCAATACGTCTGTAGCAACCGAGCCCTCAGGGTGCTACAGTTCCATTTATCTTCAGCCTAGGTGACGTATTGCGATACAGGGCCGTGATTTTGGCTATAAAAGGGTCCCCTAGACCCCTACCCCAAGCTTTTTAAGAGAATCATATATGGCATGCCAGGAGACTCTATGGAATGCTTTCTCAGCATCCAACGAGAGTATCTAATTACAAATTTTTAACTGCATCTAGCCCAGGAAATACTTTGTGCCTAGTAGCAGTGTCTGCTAGTGAGCGGATTATCCCGGCTGTTAAGCAAGCTGCACCACCTGTAGTTTAGACACTTAATTTTTTCAAAGGAAATGCTTCGGGACCATGGGATACTTAGTGAAGAGCATCAGGAGGCACCCCAAGGCATAGGGGCTGGGACTGGCAGTAGGATGCCTTGCGGTGGACAGCCGAGCTCGATCCTTATAAAAGCTTTTTAACTGCAGCAGCTTTAGTGGACGCTACTGGAGCTGGAATTACCGCGGCTGCTGGCATGAGACTTGCCCTCCAATAGATCCTTGTAAATGGATTTAAAGTGTATTCATTCAAATTAGAGAGACAATTTAAATTAAAAAGCTTAGAGCTGCCTCCACCACAGGGGGGCTCGCTCGACCCACCAGCGGACAGGCACCAGTATTGGGAGAGGGGGGCTGGCCGTCAGGGTTCACCGCGGCTCTGGCACAAACCCGGCGACACGGAGGTGGCACGGGCAGGAGAGGACTGGCCGTGTCGGCTTCTCACTTTTTGGATTTTAGAAGGGCATGACATGCCTATATCTGTGTCTCCCCCTCCTTTTACTCCTCCACCTCTTTTATTTTCGCATGACTATATGTACTTGTCACTTTTCCATGTGTTAGTTATGTCTTCTGAGCAGTTTGTCAGCTTTTGGACACCTTTGAAGGTGTTTTCTATGTGTTTCTATGTGTTTTTGTTTGCCTGCCATTGGTTTTAACGGTGTTCGAAGGTGTTCGACGAACAGTTCGACGAACAGTTCGGCGAACACACGGGTGTTCGACGAACCGAACCGAACTCGAACACTACGGGGGTGGCTCAACACTAGTCCTATGTGCAAATGTAACATCACCTAGAATAAAGTTTTGAGTTGAAAACTGTTTGATTTCAGTTTCTAATAACCTAATAATGCTTATAATTTCAAAAATGACCATTTTTTTGGTCTTTATTAAAATGAAAAGGTTGATCGAAGAGTGTGGGGGATCTAAGAGTGTGGCAACCCAGTAGTCAGGATTACTTCGAATTCTGACAATCTGAGGGTCATGTTGCAGGTAGTGCAGCAAGAAAGCACGTATGTGTCTTGCGCATCTCGGAGCCCCAAAATTATTTTCCGGGCTAGATGCAGCTAAAAATTATTATTAATTTTAAATCTGGTGGAGCTTAGTATAGATGGCCTAATATAATCAGTACTGCACACTGCTACAAAGCCCAAATTATTTTCCAGCCAAGATACAGATAAACATGATTAGTAATTTTAAATCTGGTGGAGCTTAGTATAGATGGCCTAATAGAATCAGTACTGCACACTGCTACAAAGCCCAAATTATTTTCCAGCCAAGATACAGATAAACATGATTAGTAATTTGAAATCTTAAAACGGTTGGTGAGGTGATTTTAACCAATCATCAAGCTTTTACTCTCCCCAGGATGACACAGGGGTAGAAAAGTCATTTCGGATCCATGATTTGTTCATCTTTATGAACGTGAGTCTGTCTACATTATCAGTGGAGAGCCGCGTGCGCTTATCTGTCAGCACACCACCAGCAGCGCTGAACACACGTTCAGACAGAAGCTGGCTGCGGGGCATGACAAGATCTCCAAGGCGTAAGTGGCGAGCTCCGGCCATTTATCCAGATTGGAAGCCCAAAAAGAGCAAGTGTCCAGTGACACAGTCATGGCTTCAATGTTTACTTGGAGATACTCATGTACCATCGTCTCTAGGCGTTGACTATGTGTCAGACTTCTTGTCTCCTGTGGCCTTGCAAACGATGGGCTAAAAAAGTGGTGAAATGATTCCGCAAAATTGATGTTACCAGCAGATACTGTGTTTCTGATACGGTTTGAGTGCTGAACACTCGACGGTCCCACGGTTGGCAAGTTGGAACTGTGAGATTCACTACGTGCACCACTGGTGTTTTGTGGAAAAGCACATGTAAGATTCTGCAACAGTCTCTGCTGATACTCCTGCATGCGTGCATCCCTTTCTATGGCAGGAATAATTTCTGCAAATTTACTTTTGTACTGGGGATCTAACAGTGTGGCAACCCAGTAGTCAGGATTATTTCTAATTCTCACAATTCGAGGGTCATGTTGCAGGTAGTGCAGCAAGAAGGCACTCATGCGTCTTGCGCATCCAGGAGCACCAAGTCCCTGTTGTGTTGGTGGCGAGGTAACAATCATGCTTCCTTCCTCTGTCCTCTTCCCCCAACCTCGCACAACAGAAATGTGATCAAGGTCTCCCTCATCTGATGAGTCTTCCATCAGTTCGTCCTCCACTTCTTCCTGGGCTCCTGCACCTTCGTCACTAATTTGGCTGCTACCATGCGCCCTGGCAAAACCATTTCCCCCACCCTCACATGCCTGCCGCCTTGGTGCTGCCGACCGTCTGGACCTTGCAGATGTTAGCCCTTCCGCATACAACTCCTCCTCGTCTACTTCCTCCACTTCCTCTTGTGCCACCACCTGACTCCGAATTCTGTTTAACATGTGCTCCAGCATGTAAATCACCGGAATAGTCATGCTGATAATGGCATCGTCAGCACTAAACATCTTCGTCGCCATTTCAAAACTGTGCAGAAGGGTGCATAGGTCCCTGATCTGAGACCACTCCTCCAGCGTGATTTGCCCCACCTCTGGATCTCGTTGGCCCAGGCTATACATCAGAACGTATTGCACCAGGGCTTGTCGGTGCTGCCACAGTCGCTGCAACATGTGCAGAGTTGAATTCCACGGGGTAGGCACATCGCATTTTAGCCGGTGAAGTGGCAGGCCCAACGACTTCTGTAGAGATGTAAGTCGCTGAGCAGCGGGATGCGAACGGCGGAAGTGAGCACACAGCGACCGTGCCCTCTGCAGAAGGCCATCTAGTCCGGGATAGTGGGCTAAAAATTTATGGACACACTGCTAGAAGCCCAAATATTTTTTCAGAGCTAGATGCAGAAAAAAATTATATTCAATTTGCAACCTGATGGAGGTTAGTATAGATGGACTAATAGACCAAGTCCCACACACTGGTAGAAGCCCAAATATTTTTTCAGAGCTAGATGCAGAAAAAAATTATATTCAATTTGCAACCTGATGGAGGTTAGTATAGATGGACTAATAGACCAAGTCCCACACACTGCTAGAAGCCCAAATATTTTTTCAGAGCTAGATGCAGAAAAAAATTATATTCAATTTGCAACCTGGTGGAGGTCAGTATAGATTGACTAATAGAACAAGTCCCACACACTGCTAGAAGCCCAAATATTTTTTCAGAGCTAGATGCAGATAAAAAATATTTTTAATTTGCAACCTGATGGAGGTCAGTATAGATGGACTAATAGACCAAGTCCCACACACTGCTAGAAGCCCAAATATTTTTTCAGAGCTAGATGCAGATAAAAATTATTTTTAATTTGCAACCTGATGGAGGTCAGTATAGATGGACTAATAGACCAAGTCCTACACACTGCTAGAAGCCCAAATATTTTTTCAGAACTAGAAGCAGAAAAAAATTATATTGAATTTTCAACCTGATGGAGGTCAGTGTAGATGGACTAATAGAATGATGCTATGCCCAAAAGGTTTTACTTCACTAGGTGCAGTAAAAAAATTGGTATTCTATACACAGGTGGTGTAGCTTGCAACACAGATAGGCTACACCACTGACTAACACACTCTGCAATAGGCCAAAAAGGATTACCTTTGCTAGATTTAGCCAAATGCTGTGAAAAAAACTTGCATAGCACTGGCACAGACCTGCCTGGCAAAAACTGATAGGAACTGATGTAACTTAGTCCTGAAAAGGACTGCAATTACAATTAGTCTTCACTCCCAACCTATCTATTTAAGAGCACAGACCTGCCTGATAAAAGTTGTAGGAAATGCTGTAACCTAGTCCTTAAAAGGACTGCAATCACAACTATTCCCTACTCCCAAGCTATCTGTAGATTTGTGCGAAAATTGGCTTGAAATTAACAAGGTATTATCATGCATGAAATGATCTCGATGGTCCAGATGGATGGAGTGGAGGATGGCTGGTTGATGGACACCCCATGCAAACATGGCTACGGTGCTAACAAGGAGGAGGTGGAGTAATGTTTTGGGCTGGAATCATGGGGAGAGAGATTGTCGGCCCCTTTAGGATCCCTGAAGGGGTAAAGATGAACTCCATAATGTATGTTGAGTTTCTCAAACAGCACTTCCTTCCATGGTTCAAGAAGAAGAACCGTGCATTCCGCAGCAAGATCATTTTCATGCATGATAATGCCCCATCTCATGCTGCACATAACACATCTGCATCTCTAGCTGCTATGGGCATAAAAGGGGACAAACTTATGGTGTGGCACCCATGCTCCCCTGACCTCAACCCCATTGAGAACCTCTGGAGCATCATCAAAAGGAGTGTCTATGATGGCGGGAGGCAGTTCACATCTAAGCAACAGCTCTGGGATGGTATTCTGTCCTCATTCAAAACAATTAAAGCAGAAACCATCCAAAACCTGACAAATTCAATGGACGAGAGAGTTCAGAAGCTCCTTTCGAACAAGGGGTCCCATGTGCAAATGCAACATCACCTAGAATAAAGTTTTGAGTTGAAAACTGTTTGATTTCAGTTTGTAATAACCTGCTAATGCTTATAATTTCAAAAATGACCATTTTTTTTGTTCTTTATTAAAATGAAAAGGTTGAAAACTCTGCTGTGCATAATAATTTGGAACATGCATTTTGAGTGCAGTTTGAGTTTTTTATTTTTTAAAAAATATACTGTTATCATAGGCAGTTTGTACAAAAACCTTTAAATTGTACTCTAATAGTTATTTGACTGGAAAATTACAATGACTGCAATTCATATAGGTAATTTGGGAAAATCTGAGAAAATATTATTTGCATAATAATTTGGAACACAGTGTAGTCATTTACCACTAACCCTAGTCGTCCTAGCGCTAACCCTACTCGTTCTACCACTAACCCTAGTCGTCCTAACGCTAACCCTTGTCGTCTTAAGGCTAACCCTAGCCGTCCTAACGCTAAAGCTAGTCGTCCTAAGGCTAACCCTTGTCGTGCTAATGCTAACTTCTAACGCTAATGTGACACCCCAGGGGTCTGGTTGTCACAGTGATAGAGATATTACGTCTGAGAGCAGGTGGGAGGTCCTTTGGTCAGGGATCCTGTGCATGCCACACCTCCTGCCCAGCCTTGGGAGGGGAAGAACTTCCCCTGTATAAACCCGGGGCTGAGGCAGGGTGAGTGAGTCCAGGAAGAGTAGAGACAAGAGCAGCATAGGAAGCAGCAGAGTCACAAGGAGTCAGGGGCTGGCAGCTAAAGAGCTCGCCCTGACTAAGAAGATTCTTTACCGGACCCGGAGTCCGAGGCTGTGGGGACTAACTTCTACCCAGCAGCAGAATCCGTCAGGCAGGGGATTTCAGGTCCCCTGGCCCAGAAGCCCGAAGGCCCGGTCACACGCGTGGGACCAGCACCGCCATCGTGGAGCGGAAGCCATTAGAAGGCCCCGAGTCACCGGCCATACGGGTGAGCACCACACGGTACACTCAGGGACGTGGGCTACTTACATCAGCTTCCAGCAAGGTAGCCAGAAGAGTACAGTCAGCTTGGGAGGCCTACAACTACGCCTGGCCAGGGGAGATCCCATCTGCTCAAGGACTGACCAGGCCCCGTTCGCTAGCAAGTACTCCGGGAGGGTCTATCGTTGTTACCAGTAAAGACCCTGAACGCTACCATACCATCTCTGAGTGGTTCCTGCTACCCCCATCATCCACGTCGGCTGCCCTGAGGCCATACCCCTCCCGTTGGGGGTTATATTATCACGCTGCACCATCCTTCCACCGGCCTCAGCGGTCTGCCCTGCAGCAGCAGCCCCCTGGCTGCATTCAACGGGTGGCGTAGTCATCAACCATTTTCTACCGCTAACAGACTGCCGTCCAGTTTGACTCCCTGGGCACGGACCGGGTCACCGCCACGAGACTACAACCCTAAACAGATCCGGCTCCGGGTAAGCTCCCGCGTGCGCAACGCAGCGCGACACAGGCCCAGGGGCGCGTCAACTTTGGCGTAGTCGGCAGGATCACGTGCCCGCAACCACTGGGTACTGCGTGCCTGAAAAGCAAAGACTGTTCAAACTTACCAGTGGTGAAGATTCCCGCCATCGGTGAAGATTCCCGCCATCCGGCGCCATCTTCAGCCTTCTTCCCGCCATCGGTGAAGTTTCCCGCCATCCGGCGCCATCTTCAGCCTTCTTCCCGCCATCCGTGGAGTTTTCCCGCCATTGGACGCCATCTTGAGGACGCCGCGCGGGAAGAAGAGGGGCGTGGACTCCGAAAGCGCGCGAGAACTGAAGCCCCGCCTCACGTCCGGACGTTGCGTAAGGTCCTGGAAGGAGCCCAGCAGACGCAGACGTCACAGGAGCGCGACGGAAGGTCCTCAACCCTGACGATCCACTGCGGAGCCGCGGCCTACGGAACAGGATCATCGCAAGGTAGGCCACGGTCCACTAGGGGGGAGGAAGATGTCGGATACGGAGGAGAGCTCCACTGCCTCAACCCCCGCCAGCGCTACCGCTGTTGCAGTTATGCCCTTCACCATGCCCTATATCCCGGGAGCAGCTTGGCTACCCCAGTACTCAGGGGAGTCACATACCCTGCATGACTTTAGAGAAAAGCTGGATAGCCTCTTCCAGGTGTACCCCCTCACAGAAGAGCAAAAAGTGAGCATCCTGGTGGCCCAACTAACTGGGGCAGCCAAAAGGGAAGTAAAATCCTGGCCACCTGGGAGGAAGACTGTCGCAGGGATACTAACCCGGCTGAAGGACACCTTTGATACCCGCACCTCAGCCGAGATTAAACTTAGATTCTACGGGTGCAAGCAGCGAGCGCATGAGAGTATAAGGGACTATGCACTCAACCTACAAGAGGCCCTGAGGGCCATTAAGCAGACCGACCCTAATGGAGTGGGAAACGAGGACAGGCTGTTGACCGAACAATTTATAGAGGGTTTATATTGCAATGCCCACCGCACCCAGTTGCGGGCAATGGCCTTACAGGACCCTCATCTAGAATTTGCACAGTTCAAGGACAGAGCCATCCGGGTGCTCCGAGAACCGGCACCAGGTGGCGTTGTGACCCACAGACGCCCCACTACCACTTACTACCAGGAGGCGGCGCCCTTGTCAGCAGGGCCTGTGGGAGCTGATGCGCAGGCTTTGGACAATGACCCGGCTCCAGACCTACACCATCAGGTCCAAGAGCTAGCTAAAAGCGTTGCTGCGCTAACCCGAACTGTGCAGTCTTTACAGGTTTCCACTCCAGGGAAGATCCAGCTGGCATCCGGACCGGAGGACATCCCGTGGCGTCGACCAAGGAGGACCCCACCGGCCAGAGGAAGACCCAGTGACCGATACAGCGAGGACGGACGACCCATCTGCCGCCGCTGCAATCAACCCGGACATATGGAAAGGTACTGTTCTTTAAACGGGCACAACCTGGGGTAGAGGGCCAACCCCCAGGAAAAAGATCACCAGGCCCATCGAACTGGCGCGATAGATATGTGGGAGGACGTCCAGTCTTGCCTGTGGTACTGGATGGCATTCCCATGAGTGCCCTACTGGACACCGGGTCACAGGTCACCACCATCCCGTACGTGCTCTTCAAGCAGTACTGGAATGACTCGGATATTACCCGCTACCCTGACGACGACTTGAGTATCATCGCCAGCAATGGTCAGCCCGTGCCACAGATCGGATTTAAAGAGGTGACCATCAAAATTGGTAGAGTTGAACTGGCCGCACAGGGACTGATCATTGTAGATATTGACAAACATGAGAGTCACCCAAAAATAACTCTAGGAACTAATGTAATTGAAAATTGTCTTGCAGAGGTGATTTTCCTTTTACAGCAGGTTGCCAAGAATGCCAGCTCCGGCGAGCAGCGGGTGCTCCAGAAAGAGATCCGGGCACTGATGCAACGGCAACAAGTGGAACTCTCCGGCGGTGAGATTGGTAGCGTAAGAATGTGTGACCCTTTTCCTATTGCCATGCCCCCAAAAAGTGAAATGATGATTTGGTGCCGGGCAGCTATTGGTCTGAGAGGTAGAGATTACCAGGCAATGGTAGAACCAGTTTACTCAGACAGTAGGCCCACCATTTTGACAGCACGGGGGGTGGTCAATGTACGCCATGGGAGGGTGCCCGTTCGCATAATAAATATCGGGGAGAGGGAAGTGTACCTGCCCCGGTATGCCACGCTAGCCAAATTATATACCACTAATCAAAATTCTATACAATCTGTGGAACCCTTGCCTCCATCTCACCCGGAGGAAGGTAACGGCTCTAAGAAAGACATGGAGGACTGGTGTCAGCAACTACATCTGGGTACTGACTCCACTCCCTCACACCAGAAACAAGGAGTCTATCGGGTGGTTCAAGAGTATGAGAGAGTGTTTAGTAAACACCCGTTAGACTTCGGGCGAGTCAAGGGGGTAGAACACCGCATCCCCACGGGAGATCATCCTCCCATAAAAGAGAGGTATCGACCCGTACCCCCTGCACATTACCAACACGCCAAGGGGATGCTTAGAGACATGAAGGAGGCTGGGGTAATCCGGGATAGCTGTAGCCCCTGGGCAGCCCCACTAGTTTTAGTCAAAAAGAAAGACAACACCATGAGGATGTGTGTAGATTACCGGAAAATCAACCGTATCACACACAAGGATGCGTACCCCTTACCAAGGATAGAGGAGTCATTGGCTGCTTTAAGATCTGCTAACTTCTTCTCTACCTTGGATCTCACTAGCGGGTACTGGCAGGTTCCTGTAGCAGAGGCGGACCGGGAGAAGACCGCATTCACCACCCCGATGGGACTTAGCGAGTTCACCTGCATGCCGTTCGGACTCTGCAACGCCCCAGGAACCTTCCAACGATTAATGGAGTGCTGTCTGGGCCACAGAAACTTCGAGACGGTCCTGTTGTACCTGGACGATGTCATCGTATACTCCAAAACTTATGAGGACCACCTGAAACACCTGGCGGAGGTGTTCGAAGCTCTGGCGAGTTACGGCCTAAAGGTGAAACCCTCCAAGTGTCACCTCCTGAAACCAAAGGTGCAATACCTGGGACACGTGGTGAGCGCTGACGGAGTGGCTCCCGACCCCGATAAGATCACCGCAATCAAAGGATGGCCAAGCCCTTCCAGCGTAAAAGAAGTGCGGCAGTTCCTAGGGTTGGTAGGCTACTACCGAAGGTTTATTCCCGGTTTCACCAAAAAGGCGGCGCCTATGCAGGACCTCCTGATAGGCCAGTCCCGGAAGGCCAAGAACCAGAAGCCGCCCTTCAAATGGGAAGAGCTAGAGGAAGAGTCCTTCCGCCAGCTGAAGATGGCCCTCACGGGGGATGAAATCTTGGCGTATCCGGACTATAGCCAGCCCTTCATCCTCTACACCGACGCCAGTAACGTCGGGCTAGGAGCCGTACTGTCCCAGATTCAGCAGGGGAAAGAGCGAGTAATCGCCTATGCCAGCCGAAAACTGCGACCCACCGAAAGGAATCCCGAGAATTATAGCTCATTTAAGCTAGAGTTCCTGGCCGTGGTATGGGCAGTCACCGAGCGCTTTAAGCATTACCTCGCTTCTTCCCGGTTCACCGTATACACGGATAACAACCCGCTGACACACCTGGACACGGCAAGACTCGGTGCCCTGGAGCAGAGGTGGATGGCCCGTCTGTCCAACTACGAGTTCACAATTAAATACCGGGCAGGGCGCTCCAATACCAACGCGGACGCCCTGTCCAGGATGCCCAACCTGCCGGACGGAGGAGAAGATCCGGAGGAACTGGAAGAAGTTGAACTCCCTGCGTTCCACCGTCATGGGACTATCCAGTATTCCCACCGGGTAAGGAGTAAGCAGGCTGCTACGTTGAACCCCTTACCTCACTACAACTGGGCGGAAACGCAAGACAGCGACCCTGCCGTCCGACTGGTGAAGGAGATGCTGACTCGCCCGGAGGCTAGCCTGGAATCAGACGCTCCAGAGGAAGCCAAACAACTATGGGCAGAGAAGAGTCGACTGTTCCTTTACAAGGGGAAGTTGTGCCGCAGAATGGTTAACTCCAGGACGCATGAACTACTCTGGCAAGTAGTGGTGCCACGAAGAGACGCAGCCATGGTGATGGAGGCATACCACGACGGAGCTGGATACTTCGGGTGGAAAAAGCTGGAGTTCCTGCTGCGCGAGCGGTTCCACTGGGTAGGCATGAGGGGAACCATCGAGAAGTGGTGCAGAGACTGTGGCCCGTGCAATCTGAGAAGGAAGGACCGGGCCAGCCAGAAGACTCCCCTGCAGTCCATCGTCACCCGGCAACCGTTGGAACTGGTAGCCTTGGATCATGTAAAACTGACCCCCAGCAGAAGTGGCTACGTCTACGCGTTAACCATCGTGGATCATTACTCCCGGTTTCTGGTTGTCGTCCCCGTCAAGGACTTAACGGCTCGAACAGCAGCTAGAGCCTTCCAGCAGCACTTTTGCCGTCCACACGGGTACCCGGACCAAGTGTTGACGGACCAGGGACCTGCCTTTGAAGCGGAGGTCTTCCAGGAATTCTGCAATCTGTATGGCTGCCGGAAGATAAGGACGACACCCTACCATCCGCAAACTAATGGACTTTGTGAGAAAATGAACCAGGTGGTAATGGATCTTCTAAAAACGTTGCCCCTGGAAGAACGCAGTCTGTGGCCTGAGAAGTTGCCCGATCTGGTGGACCTATACAACCACATCCCGGTAGGTTCCACCAACTGTACCCCGGCTTACCTAATGAGGGCAAGACCTGGTAAGTTACCTGTTGACCTGGAAATGGGAGTCCTGACGCCCGAGGACACTTCACCAGAAACAGACTGGGACACAGAGAGGCAGCAGCAGTACCGGAAAGTACAGGAGAGCGTGGAGCGAAGTCTCTGTCAGGCTAGGGAAAGACAAGAGAAGACTTACAACCAGTATGCTCCCGCTGTTCCCCTGGTACCCGGAGAGCAGGTCTTGAAGAGGAAGAGACGGCTCCACAAGTTGGACGACCAGTGGGAGAAGGACCCGTACACCGTACTGCCCTCAAGCCACGAGAACCCGAAGGTCTGTACCATCAGTAAAGACGGAGGGGAAACCACAGCCATTGTATCCCGGGACCACCTGAAGAAGTGCCCCGAACAACTGAGGAACCCTGAGGAGGAACAGGAAGACCATCGACCCGTGGAAGAAAGGGAAGATATGGTTAGTACCGTGCTCGGGGACTTCCCTCGGTCTTGGACTCAAGTCAATGGTGCAGTTGTGGTACCCGTACTCACCTTCCTCCAACCATCATCCCAAGAACCTACGGAGCAACGGGTAGAGCTGGAAGAGCAGCCGGTCCAGGAGGCAGAAGACTCCACCCAAGCGGAACAGGAGAATCCACCCTCTGCTTATAGTGAGCCTGCCGTACCCCTAGTGAGACAAAGAGCCGGTAGACAGCTGCCCAGTTTACCCTTGACAGCTCCTACACCCTGTAGTTCAGGGCCAGACAGTCAGCTCCGTAGGTCCACTAGGGCCACTAGAGGCCAGTTACCCGCACGTTGGAGGATCTAAATGTTTAAGTTGTTTTACAATGTTTACCTGTTTATTGTTGCTTGTGTGTAATTTTGTGTTTCTAGTTGTTTTTAGGAGTCTTCGGTGGATTTACCGGGAATCCTTTGTATATAGTTGGAGCGTAACCCAGGATGGACTAGAGACTGTTAAGGACTCGGGGTAGGACAGACCCCTACCTGGTTACGTCTCCCTGTGTTGGTGAAATGGACACCTTTGCTTTTCTTCAAAGACTGCACCCGGTTGCGGACATCCGTGACCATCTTATTGTGTTTCCTTATTGTATTTTATTGTTCTTTGATATACCTTGTTATATTTTTCTAAAAAGTGTTTAGTCCCGGAGTACTAAATTTCACTAGGGGGGAGTGTGACACCCCAGGGGTCTGGTTGTCACAGTGATAGAGATATTACGTCTGAGAGCAGGTGGGAGGTCCTTTGGTCAGGGATCCTGTGCATGCCACACCTCCTGCCCAGCCTTGGGAGGGGAAGAACTTCCCCTGTATAAACCCGGGGCTGAGGCAGGGTGAGTGAGTCCAGGAAGAGTAGAGACAAGAGCAGCATAGGAAGCAGCAGAGTCACAAGGAGTCAGGGGCTGGCAGCTAAAGAGCTCGCCCTGACTAAGAAGATTCTTTACCGGACCCGGAGTCCGAGGCTGTGGGGACTAACTTCTACCCAGCAGCAGAATCCGTCAGGCAGGGGATTTCAGGTCCCCTGGCCCAGAAGCCCGAAGGCCCGGTCACACGCGTGGGACCAGCACCGCCATCGTGGAGCGGAAGCCATTAGAAGGCCCCGAGTCACCGGCCATACGGGTGAGCACCACACGGTACACTCAGGGACGTGGGCTACTTACATCAGCTTCCAGCAAGGTAGCCAGAAGAGTACAGTCAGCTTGGGAGGCCTACAACTACGCCTGGCCAGGGGAGATCCCATCTGCTCAAGGACTGACCAGGCCCCGTTCGCTAGCAAGTACTCCGGGAGGGTCTATCGTTGTTACCAGTAAAGACCCTGAACGCTACCATACCGTCTCTGAGTGGTTCCTGCTACCCCCATCATCCACGTCGGCTGCCCTGAGGCCATACCCCTCCCGTTGGGGGTTATACTATCACGCTGCACCATCCTTCCACCGGCCTCAGCGGTCTGCCCTGCAGCAGCAGCCCCCTGGCTGCATTCAACGGGTGGCGTAGTCATCAACCATTTTCTACCGCTAACAGACTGCCGTCCAGTTTGACTCCCTGGGCACGGACCGGGTCACCGCCACGAGACTACAACCCTAAACAGATCCGGCTCCGGGTAAGCTCCCGCGTGCGCAACGCAGCGCGACACAGGCCCAGGGGCGCGTCAACTTTGGCGTAGTCGGCAGGATCACGTGCCCGCAACCACTGGGTACTGCGTGCCTGAAAAGCAAAGACTGTTCAAACTTACCAGTGGTGAAGATTCCCGCCATCGGTGAAGATTCCCGCCATCCGGCGCCATCTTCAGCCTTCTTCCCGCCATCGGTGAAGTTTCCCGCCATCCGGCGCCATCTTCAGCCTTCTTCCCGCCATCCGTGGAGTTTTAACTCTAACCCCAGTCATCCTAGCGTTAACCCTAGTCGTCATAGCGCTAACCCTAGTCGTCCTAAGGCTAACACTAGTTGTTTACCGCTAACCCTAGTAGTCCTAGCGCTAACCCTAGTTGTCCTAACGCTAACCCTAGTCATCATAAGGCTAAACCTAGTCGTCCTAACACTAACACTAGTCGTCCTACGACTAACCCTTGTCGTCCTAACGTTAACCCTAGTCGTCCTACCGCTAACCCTAGTCATTCTACCACTAACCCTAGAAGTCCTAACGCTAAACCTAGTCATCCTAACTAGTGTTGAGCCACCCCCGTAGTGTTCGAGTTCGGTTCGGTTCGTCGAACACCCATGTGTTCGCCGAACTGCTCGTCGAACTGTTCGTCGAACACCTTCGAACACCGTTAAAACCAATGGCAGGCAAACAAAAACACATAGAAACACATAGAAAACACCTGCAAAGGTGTCCAAAAGCTGACAAACTGCTCTGAAGACACAACTAACACATGAAAAAGTGACAAGTACATATAGTCATGAGAAAAGAAAAGAGGTGGAGGAGTAAAAGGAGGGGGAGACACAGATATAGGCATGTCATGCCCTTCTAAAATCCAAAAAGTGAGAAGCCGACACGTTCAGTCCGCTACTGCCCGTGCCACCTCCGCGTCGCCGGGTTTGTGCCAGAGCCGCGGTGAACCCTGACGGCCAGCCCCCTTCTCCCAATACTGGTGCCTGTCCGCTAGTGGGTCGAGCGAGCCCCCCTGTGGTGGAGGCAGCTCTAAGCTTTTTAATTTAAATTGTCTCTCTAATTTGAATGAATACACTTTAAATCCATTTACAAGGATCTATTGGAGGGCAAGTCTCATGCCAGCAGCCGCGTAATTCCAGCTCCAGTAGCGTCCACTAAAGCTGCTGCAGTTAAAAAGCTTTTATAAGGATCGAGCTCGGCTGTCCACCGCAAGGCATCCTAGTGCCAGTCCCAGCCCCTATGCCTTGGGGTGCCTCCTGATGCTCTTCACTAAGTATCCCGTGGTCCCGAAGCATTTCCTTTGAAAAAATTAAGTGTCCAAACTACAGGTGGTGTAGCTTGCTTAACAGCCGGGATAATCCGCTGACTAGCAGACACTGCTACTAGGCACAAAGTATTTCCTGGGCTAGATGCAGTTAAAAATTTGTAAGTAGATACTCTCGTTGGATGCTGAGAAAGCATTCCATAGAGTCTCCTGGCACGCCATATATGATTCTCTTAAAAAGCTTGGGGTAGGGGTCTAGGGGACCCTTTTATAGCCAAAATCACGGCCCTGTATCACAATACGTCACCTAGGCTGAAGATAAATGGAACTGTAGCACCGAGGGCTCGGTTGCTACAGACGTATTGCACCTCACCCAGAGGTGTGATATCTCACTCTCAGATAAGGATGGAGTGTGGATCAGGACCCGACACCTGCATGCATTACACCACATTGCCGTGGGGCAGGGCGACCAATATGCCCCTGAGATGGGCACGACAGTCCCTGTCCCTGGCTGGAGTGGGGGGAGGGAACACTGAGGAAGGGGAACCCTGCAGTGCAGGAGCAGGGAGGAAGCAGTTCCTGGGTGCATTGAGAAGGGAGTATAAAAGGTGGGCACCATCTTAGTTCAGTGCAGAGAAGTCTGAGCAGAAGTGGCAGGGAGCAGGGGCTCTGCATGAGCTCTGCTCCGGAGGCGGGCCTAGTAACAGAGGCCCAGGCCTGCAAGAGGGAGAAGGAAGGAAGAGGAGCGGAGAAGGCTCTAGGAACGAGGAATGAAGGGATCCCAGGGGTGCGGACGGGCGAGTCGCCACCGCACGCCCGAATCCACCTGCGTGGAGGGGTCAGGCCAAAGGGGGAGACCGGTCCCCGAAACTAGTGGAGGCAGGAAACGACCCTCAGCTAGAAACCGGAGGCTCTGACATTTTATGTGGCGCAGCCCCTTGCTCCACCCGCTAGGAAGGCACCACATAGGGTCAGGGAAACTGGCGCCAAGTTTACCAAGAGGAGGCCCGAGGCAGCCGGACAGAAGTGTTGGTAAGAAAGGCCAGACAAAGGACACACAAAGGGGGTCCTGTGAAGCGCTCCAAAGTTATCTGGGAGTTGTCTGAGCCCCTCACCTGGTGAGCACAGTACGACGTGGGCAGCCGTTACCTGCAGACGTGGTCTGGATAATAAGAACTGTGAGTAAAGGCCCTGAACTGCATCACTGACTCCGTGTCGTTACTGCTGCTGCCCTGCACCATCACCCCCATCCTCCGCATACACTGCCCTGAGGCTATACTCCTCCCGTGGGGAGTTATGCTACGCTCTGCTGCACCCACAACACCAGCCTTAGCGGTCTGCCCTGTAGCGGCGGTTCACTCTGACCGCAATCCACGGGTGGCGTAGTCGGACATTTAAACATCAAAACCACATAAATAGTTCCGCCACTGGTTTGACCGCCCTGAGCCACGGAACCGGATCGCCGCCACGAAGACTACAACCACCAGCATCCACCAAAAAGTGTCCGGCTCCGGGTGTCCCAAGGCCCAGGGGGTGCGTCAGAACATTTTCATCACCTTTCACAATCACCAATGGGACAAGGCAGGGATGTCCTCTGTCCCCTCTCTTATACATCCTAGTGACGGAGCACCTGCTCTCATCAATTCGCCATAACCCCAATATTAGGTGGATTGAGGTGGGAGGCACCGAGTACAAGTGCTCTCTATTTGCTGATGATGTCCTAGTATATATCACTCAATCACATATATCCATCCCTGCTGTTATGGCTGAAATAGATCACTTTGTTACATGGTAAAATTTTAAAATCAATGCAGCGAAGTCTGAGGCCCTCGATGTCTCCCTCCCTAAATCCATATAGGATTCCATCCAGTCCAACTTTCCCTTTGCCTGGCCCTCACAGGGTATCAAATACTTAGGAATTCCTATTCATAGAGACCTCTCCCATCTATGTTATCTTAATTTTGGGCCCTTTATTGAACAATTCCATACAGACCACGGTTGGCAAGTTAGAACTGTAAGATTCACTACGTGAACCACTGATGTTTTGTGGAAAAGCACATGTACACCGCGTTCCAAATTATTATGCAAAAAGTGTTTAGGAGTGATAAGGGAAGAATTTGTTTGTTTGTCAGTTAAACTCATTGATGGTGATGTGTGTCAGGGCTCTTTATATCACTGTAAGCAATTGCAGACACCTGTGCTAATTAGTTTGGCAGGTGTGTCCAATGAAAGGCAAGACTACTTAAGAAGGCTCTCTCACATTATTAAGCAGCCTACATTTTCTGCCAAAATGGGAAAGAAAAAGGATGTGTCGGCTGCTGAGAAGCAACAAATTGTGGAGTGTTTAGGTCAAGGCATGACTACAATCAACATTGTGCGATGATCAGGATGAAGTGTCTTGGCAATCAAGAAGTATGTAACTGATTCACAGTACACACGTGTGCGTGCTGATAAGGGCAAATTGAGGACTCTTTCCTACAGGCAATTACGTCAGGTTGAAACAGCAGCGGCAAAAAAGCCTTGTCATAGCAGCAGACAAGTTTTTGAAGCTGCTTGTGCCTCCAACGTCCCCCGAACAACAAGATGCAGGGTCCTTCAGAGGTTTGCAGCTGTGCATACGCCATCCTGTCGACCTCCTCTATCCACTTCACACAAGCAGAAACGGCTCCAGTGGGCCAAACATTACATGAAGACTGATTTCAAAACTGTTTTGTTCACGGATGAGTGCCGTGCAGCGCTCGATGGTCCAGATGAATGGAGTGGAGGATGGCTGGTTAATGGACACCCCACGCAAACACGGCTACAGCGCCAACAAGGAGGAGGTGGAGTAATGTTTTGGGCTGGAATCATGGGGAGAGAGATTGTCGGCCCCTTTAGGATCCCTGAAGGCGCTAAAGATGAACTCCATAATGTATGTGGATTTTCTCAAACAGCACTTCCTGCCATGGTTCAAGAAGAAGAACCGTGTATTTCACAGCAAGATCATTTTTCTGCATGATAATGCACCATCTCATGCTGCACATAAAACATCTGCATCTCTGGCTGATATGGGCATAAAAGGGGACAAACTTATGGTGTGACCCCCATGCTCCCCTGACCTCTACCCCATTCAGAACCTTTGGAGCATCATTAAAAGGAGTGTCTATGATGGTGGGAGGCAGTTCACATCTAAGCAACAGCTCTGGGAGGGTATTCTGTCCTCATGCAAAACAATTGAAGCAGAAACCATCCAAAACCTGACAAATTCAATGGACGAGAGAGTTCAGAAGCTCCTTTCGAACAAGGGGTCCTATGTGAAAATGTAACATCACCTAGAATAAAGTTTTGAGTTGAAAACTGTTTGATTTCAGTTTCTAACAACCTGCTAATGCTTATAATTTCAAAAATGACCATTTTTTTGGTCTTTATTAAAATGAAATGGTTGATCGAAAAGTTTGGGGGATCTAAGAGTGTGGCAACCCAGTAGTCATGATTACTTCGAATTCTGACAATATGAGGGTCATGCTGCAGGTAGTGCAGCAAGAAGGCACTTATGTGTCTTGCGCATCTCGGAGCCCCAAAATTATTTTCCGGGCTAGATGCAGCTAAAAATTATTTTTAATTTTAAATCTGGTGAAGCTTATTATAGATGGCCTAATAGGATCAGTGCTGCACACTGCTACAAAGCCCAAATTATTTTCCAGTCAAGATACAGATAAACATGATTAGTAATTTGAAAGCTTAAAACGGTTGGTAGGGTGATTTTAACCAATCATCAAGCTTTTACTCTCCCCAGGATGACACAGGGGTAGAAAAGTCGTTTCGGATCCATGATTTGTTCATCTTTATGAACGTGAGTCTGTCTACATTATCAGTGGAGAGCCGCGTGCGCTTATCTGTCAGCACACCACCAGCAGCGCTGAACACACGTTCAGACAGAACGCTGGCTGCGGGGCATGACAAGATCTCCAAGGCGTAAGTGGCTAGCTCCGGCCATTTATCCAGATTGGAAGCCCAAAAAGAGCAAGGGTCCAGTGACACAGTCGTGGCTTCAATGTTTACTTGGAGATACTCCTGTACCATCGTCTCTAGGCGTTGACTATGTGTCAGACTTCTTGTCTCCTGTGGCCTTGCAAAGGATGGGCTAAAAAAGTGGTGAAATGATTCCGCAAAATTGATGTTACCAGCAGATACTGTGGTTCTGTTACGGTTTGAGTGCTGAACACTTGACGGTCCCACGGTTGGCAAGTTGGAACTGTGAGATTCACTACGTGCACCACTGGTATTTTGTGGAAAAGCACATGTAAGATTCTGCAACAGTCTCTGCTGATACTCCTGCATGTGTGCATCCCTTTCTATGGCAGGAATAATTTCTGCAAATTTACTTTTGTACCGGGGATCTAACAGTGTGGCAACCCAGTAGTCAGGATTATTTCTAATTCTCACAATTCAAGGGTCATGTTGCAGGTAGTGCAGCAAGAAGGCACTCATGTGTGTTGCGCATCCAGGAGCACCAAGTCCCTGTTGTGCTGGTGGCGAGGTAACAATCATGCTTCCTTCCTCTGTCCTCTCCCCCCAACCTCGCACAACAGAAATGTGATCAAGGTCTCCCTCATCTGATGAGTCTTCCATCAGTTCGTCCTCCACTTCTTCCTGGGCTCCTGCACCTTCCTCACTAGTTTGGCTGCTACCATGCGCCCTGGTAAAACCATCTCCCCCACCCTCACATGCCTGCCGCCTTGGTGCTGCCGACCGCCTGGACCTTGCAGATGTTAGCCCTTCTGCATACAACTCCTCCTCCTCTACTTCCTCCACCTCCTCTTGTGCCACCACCTGACTCCGAATTCTGTTTAACATGTGCTCCAGCATGTAAATCACCGGAATAGTCATGCTGATAATGGCATCGTCAGCACTAAACATCTTCGTCGCCATTTCAAAACTGTGCAGAAGGGTGCATAGGTTCCTGATCTGAGACCACTCCTCCAGCGTGATTTGCCCCACCTCTGAATCTCGTTGGCCCAGGCTATACGTCAGAACGTATTGCACCAGGGCTTGTCGGTGCTGCCACAGTCGCTGCAACATGTGCAGAGTTGAATTCCACCGGGTAGGCACATCGCATTTTAGCCGGTGAAGTGGCAGGCCCAACGACTTCTGTAGAGATGTAAGTCGCTGAGCTGCGGGATGCGAACGGCGGAAGTGAGCACACAGCGACCGTGCCCTCTGCAGAAGGCCATCTAGTCTGGGATAGTGGGCTAAAAATTGCTGGACAACCTGGTTCAACACGTGAGCCATACAAGTCACGTGTGTGACATTGCCCCGGCGAAGGGCCGCACCCAGGTTTGCAGCATTGTCGCACACGGCCTTCCCTGGTTTCAGGTCCAGTGGAGACAACCATTCATGAAATTGGTTCTCCAGAGCTGACCACAACTCCTCAGCTGTGTGACTCACATTTCCCAGACATTTCAATGTAAAAACCGCCTGATGACGTTGAGCCCTACTGCCAGCATAGTAAGGAGGTGTGCAGGATCCCTTCTGCGCAGTTAGAAAGCTTGTGGCATGACCAGACAGGCTTTGGGTGCAGGTGGAAGACCGAGAGGAGGTTGAGGAGGCAGAAGCAGTGGAGGAACTTTGACATAAAGAGGATTGACGCACAACTCGTGGGGACGGCAAGACTTGGACAGCAGCCCCTTGTCCTGCTGTCACCATAGTTACCCAGTGCCCAGTCAGCGACATGTAACGCCCCTGTCCATGCCTACTCGTCCAAGTGTCTGTGGTGAAATGCACCCTGTCACACACAGAGTTTATCAAAGAAGCGGTGATGTTGTGTGCGACATGCTGGAGGAGCGCAGGCACACCTTTCTTTGAGAAGTAGTGCCGACTGGGCATCTGGTACTGGGGCACTGCGACGGACATAAGGTCTCGAAAATCCTCTGTGTCCACCAGGCGGAAAGGCAGCATTTCTGTAGCCAAGAGCTTGCAGATGGTGAAATTCAACCTCTTAGCTTTCTCATGGCTAGGAGGAAATGGTCTTTTACTTGTCCACATCTGAGGGACCGAGGGCTGGCTATTGTGCTTAGACGGGGTTGATAAGGGTGTCCCCGGCAAACTGCCGGTCTGTGAGGAAGATGCAGGCGGACATGTTAGGTTGCCTTGATCCAAAGGTGGTGCTATCGATGTTGAACAGCGCTCAACACCAGCTGGTGTTACCACCTCCAAAGAAAATGATGACCTGCCAATCACGCTGGCTGTTGCGGGTAAAGAGGTGGCAGGTCTGCGCCCCAAAACAGGTGTGACTGCTGTCCCCCCAGTCACAGAGGATGAAGAGGCCGCGGATGCACAAGATATGGCAGACGGTGATTGGCCCGGCCGGCTAGGCCGCATTGTAGCACACTGAGCTTCCCACTGCAACTTATGCTTCATGTCCATGTGCCGGTTCATGCATGAAGTACTCAAACTATGTATTTTTTGGCCTCTACTTAGCTTTTGCTGACAAATGTTACAGATAACACGAGTTGGGTCATCTTTATCGATCTGAAAAAATGCCCAGGCTATGCAAGGCTTAGCACCCATGCGACCTGAAGAGCCACCACGACTTGTGGTGAGAGGCAGAGTTGTGTTTGAGGATGCAGTTGTTGACGTGCTTCCAGTACTACGTCTCTGTCCAGGAAGGCGCAACCTGACCTCGTCGTCACTAGCATCTTCCTCCACCTCCTCTGCTGACCTCATCTCTTGGCTGACTGTGGGTTGACAGTAAGTGGGATCTCCGACCTCATCATCATCACCCTGTGCGTTATCACACCCGTCGTCCTCAGAGCCAACCTGTTCCTGCCCTGACAAAAAAATAAAGTTGTCGCTCCAATCAGGTATTTGAGTCTTATCATCGTCTTCCTCATTGTCTCCACCAACAGGAGTTACAGTTTGGGAATGAGGGTCTACATTATGGTCAGAACCTTCTGCGTCTGGTCCTGGATCCGACTCATAAAGATTCTGGGCATCAGTGCAGATCATTTCCTCGTCTGGATTCACAGAAGCGCTGGAGTCGACCTCTGATTCCCAGGCTATAGTATGAGTAAACAGCTCTGCAGACTCAACCATCTGTTCTACCTCATACTCAGACGGGCAGCTGGAGATTTGGGAGCTGTGAGGAAGCAAGTGCGATTTGGGTGACACCTTTGAGGACTGGAGTATTTGTGATGTTGAAGTTGATGTGGAGGAGAGCCCACTTAAAGGAGCACTTGATATCCGTTGAAGCACCTGCTGTTTTTGTGCCTCATCTGGAATTTGTAGCGATTGGCGTGGCCGTAAGAAAGGGATCTTATCACATTGTACGCTAAAAGAAGTAGACATTTTAGTTTGGCTGGAAGATGGTCTTTCTTCTGCACCTACCCCACGGACACAACCTTTTTTCCCCTTCCCAACACGCCTATTCCCCTTTCCACCAGCAGCAGGCCTTTTTCCACTCATTTTGGTGGTTAACTAATTCACAACTCTGGAGTTGTTTGCACAAAAAAACAATGGATGGTAACCGAGCAGAGCTGAGTGGCCAAACTGTGGTATTAGGCCAAAATTATTGGCTGGGCTAGATGCAGAAAAAAATTATTTTTAATTTGCAACCTGATGGAGGTCAGTATAGATGGACTAATAGACCAAGTCCCACACACTGCTAGAAGCCCAAATATTTTTTCAGAGCTAGATGCAGAAAAAAATTATTTTTAATTTGCAACCTGATGGAGGTCAGTATAGATGGACTAATAGACCAAGTCCCACACACTGCTAGAAGCCCAAATATTTTTTCAGAGCTAGATGCAGAAAAAAATTATTTTTAATTTGCAACCTGATGGAGGTCAGTATAGATGGACTAATAGAACAAGTCCCACACGCTGCTAGAAGCCCAAATATTTTTTCAGAGATAAATGAAGAAAAAAATTATTTTTAATTTGCAACCTGATGGAGGTCAGTATAGATGGACTAATAGAACAAGTCCCACACGCTGCTAGAAGCCCAAATATTTTTTCAGAGATAAATGAAGAAAAAAAATATTTTTAATTTGCAACCTGATGGAGGTCAGTATAGATGGACTAATAGACCAAGTCCCACACACTGCTAGAAGCCCAAATATTTTTTCAGAGCTAGATGCAGAAAAAAATTATTTTTAATTTGCAACCTGATGGAGGTCAGTATAGATGGACTAATAGACCAAGTCCCACACACTGCTAGAAGCCCAAATATTTTTTCAGAGCTAGATGCAGAAAAAAATTATTTTTAATTTGCAACCTGATGGAGGTCAGTATAGATGGACTAATAGACCAAGTCCCACACACCGCTAGAAGCCCAAATATTTTTTCAGAGCTAGATGCAGAAAAAAATTATATTCAGTTTGCAACCTGATGGAGGTCAGTATAGATGGACTAATAGAATGATGCTATGCCCAAAAGATTTTACTTCACTAGGTGCAGTAAAAAAATTGGTATTCTATACACAGGTGGTATATCTTGCAACACAGATAGGCTACTCCACTGACTAACACACTCTGCAATAGGCCAAAAAGGATTAGCTTTGCTAGATTCAGCCAAATGCTGTGAAAAAAACTTGCACAGCACTGGCACAGACCTGCCTGGCAAAAACTGATAGGAACTGATGTAACCTAGTCCTGAAAAGGACTCCAATTACAATTAGTCTTTACTCCCACAATCTATCTATTTAAGAGCACAGACCTGCCTGATAAAAGTCGTAGGAAATGCTGTAACCTAGTCCTTAAAAGGACTGCAATCACAACTATTCCCTACTCCCAAGCTATCTGTATATTTGTGCGAAAATTGGCTTGAAATTAACAAGGTATAGCGCACACAGCAACAGCGGTGCCGTCTAACACGCAGCTGCAGCAGTGAGAAAATGGTGGCGACGGGGAAAATGGCTTGGTCTTATAGGGCAAGGACATGTGACATACACTGCCAATCACACATGCCCTTGCTTGTGTGAAAAAAAGCACTTCGCTCCGTGTGTGCGCTGCTGATAGGCTGACAGATTGCACCTCCCCACTGCAAATGCGGGAAAGAGAAAAAAAAATGGAGATCTTCATTGTTCCTGCAGAGATCCATCCCCTGCCCCTCCCCCCGCCCCGCTGTACACTCAAACTGCGTATTAACATTAATTTTCATCATTACTGAGAAAAAATCCAGTTATGATTTTGGTGCACAAACAGTTATCGAACATAACCTCGAACAGCCGAATTTTTCTCAAATTGTTCGTGTTCGCCGACCGGCTCGAACACCGCCCAAAACAGCTCGAATTTGAGATTGGCGAACAGTTCGAGTAGAACAACGCTCATCTCTAGTTACCACCTCCAAAGAAAATGATGACCTGCCAATCACACTGGCTGTTGCGGGTAAAGAGGTGGCAGGTCTGTGCCCCAAAACAGGTGTGACTGCTGTCCCCCCAGTCACAGAGGATGAAGAGGCCACGGATGCACAAGATATGGCAGACGGTGGGTGGCCCGGCCGGCTAGGCCGCATTGTAGCACACTGAGCTTCCCACTGCAACTTATGCTTCATGTCCATGTGCCGGTTCATGCATGAAGTACTCAAATTATGTATTTTTTGGCCTCTACTTAGCTTTTGCTGACAAATGTTACAGATAACACGAGTTGGGTCATCTTTATCGATCTGAAAAAATGCCCAGGCTATGCAAGGCTTAGCACCCATGCGACCTGAAGAGCCACCACGACTTGTGGTGAGAGGCAGAGTTGTGTTTGAGGATGCAGTTGTTGACGTGCTTCCAGTATTACGTCTCTGTCCAGGAAGGCGCAACCTGACCTCGTCGTCACTAGCATCTTCCTCCACCTCCTCTGCTGACCTCATCTCTTGGCTGACTGTGGGTTGACAGTAAGTGGGATCTCCAACCTCATCATCATCACCCTGTGCGTTATCACACCCGTCGTTCTCAGAGCCAACCTGTTCCTGCCCTGACAAAAAACTAAAGTTGTCGCTCTAATCAGGTATTTGAGTCTTATCATCGTCTTCCTCATTGTCTCCACCAACAGGAGTTACAGTTTGGGAATGAGGGTCTACATTATGGTCAGAACCTTCTGCGTCTGGTCCTGGATCCGACTCATAAAGATTCTGGGCATCAGTGCAGATCATTTCCTCGTCTGGATTCACAGAAGCGTTGGAGTCGACCTCTGATTCCCAGGCTATAGTATGAGTAAACAGCTCTGCAGACTCAACCATCTGTTCTACCTCATACTCAGACGGGCAGCTGGAGATTTGGGAGCTGTGAGGAAGCAAGTGCGATTGGGGTGACACCTTTGAGGACTGGAGTATTTGTGATGTTGAAGTTGATGTGGAGGAGAGCACACTTAAAGGAGCACTTGATATCCGTTGAAGCACCTGCTGTTTTTGTGCCTCATCTGGAATTTGTAGCGATTGGCGTGGCCGTAAGAAAGGGATCTTATCACATTGTCCGCTAAAAGAAGTAGACATTTTAGTTTGGCTGGAAGATGGTCTTTCTTCTGCAGATGTTACTGTTGCTTTAACACCTACCCCACGGACACAACCTTTTTTCCCCTTCCCAACACGCCTATTCCCCTTTCCACCAGCAGCAGGCCTTTTCCACTCATTTTGGTTGTTAACTAATTCACAACTCTGGAGTTGTTTGCACAAAAAAACAATGGATGGGAACCGAGCAGAGCTGAGTGGCCAAACTGTGGTATTAGGCCAAAAATATTGGCTGGGTTAGATGCAGAAAAAAATTATATTCAATTTGCAACCTGATGGAGGTCAGTATAGATGGACTAATAGAACAAGTCCCACACACAGCTAGAAGCCCAAATATTTTTTCAGAGGTAGATGCAGACAAAAAATTATTTTGAATTTGCAACCTGATGGAGGTCTGTATAGATGGATTAATAGAACAAGTCCCACGCACAGCTAGAAGCCCAAATATTTTTTCAGAGGTAGATGCAGATAAAAATGATTTTTAATTTGCAACCTGATGGAGGTCAGTATAGATGGACTAATAGAGAAAGTCCCACACACTGCTAGAAGGCCAAATATTTTTTCAGAGCTAGATGCAGATAAAAATTATATTAAATTTGCAACCTGATGGAGGTCAGTATAGATGGGCTAAAAGAGAAAGTCCTACACACTGCTAGAAGGCCAAATATTTTTTCAGAGCTAGATGCAGATAAAAATTATATTCAATTTGCAACCTGATGGAGGTCAGTATAGATGGACTAATAGAACAAGTCCCACACACAGCTAGAAGCCCAAATATTTTTTCAGAGGTACTGTAGATTCAGATAAAAATTATTTTTAATTTGCAACCTGATGGAGGTCAGTATAGATGGACTAATAGAGAAAGTCCCACACACTGCTAGAAGGCCAAATATTTTTTCAGAGCTAGATGCAGAAAAAAATTATATTCAGTTTGCAACCTGATGGAGGTCAGTATAGATGGACTAATAGAGAAAGTCCCACACACTGCTAGAAGGCCACATATTTTTTCAGAGGTAGATGCAGAAAAAAATATATTCAGTTTGCAACCTGATGGAGGTCTGTATAGATGGATTAATAGAACAAGTCCCACACACAGCTAGAAGCCCAATATTTTTTCAGAGGTAGATGCAGAAAAAAATATATTCAGTTTGCAACCTGATGGAGGTCAGTATAGATGGACTAATACAACAAGTCCCACACACAGCTAGAAGCCCAATATTTTTTCAGAGCTAGATGCAGAAAAAAATTATATTCAATTTGCAACCTGATGGAGGTCAGTATAGATGGACTAATAGAATGATGCTATGCCCAAAAGATTTTACTTCACTAGGTGCAGTAAAATAATTGGTATTCTATACACAGGTGGTATATCTTGCAACACAGATAGGCTACTCCACTGACTAACACACTCTGCAATAGGCCAAAAAGGATTAGCTTTGCTAGATTCAGCCAAATGCTGTGAAAAAAACTTGCACAGCACTGGCACAGACCTGCCTGGCAAAAACTGATAGGAACTGATGTAACCTAGTCCTGAAAAGGACTCCAATTACAATTAGTCTTTACTCCCACAATCTATCTATTTAAGAGCACAGACCTGCCTGATAAAAGTCGTAGGAAATGTTGTAACCTAGTCCTTAAAAGGACTGCAATCACAACTATTCCCTACTCCCAAGCTATCTGTAGATTTGTGCGAAAATTGGCTTGAAATTAACAAGGTATAGCGCACACAGCAACAGCGGTGCCGTCTAACACGCAGCTGCAGCAGTGAGAAAATGGTGGCGACGGGGAAAATGGCTTGGTCTTATAGGGCAAGGACATGTGACATACACTGCCAATGACACATGCCCTTGCTTGTGTGAAAAAAAGCACTTCGCTCCGTGTGTGCGCTGTTGATAGGCTGACAGATTGCACCTCCCCACTGTAAATGCGGGAAAGAGAAAAAAAAAATGGAGATCTTCATTGTTCCTGCAGAGATCCATCCCCTGCCCCTCCCCCCACCCCGCTGTACACTCAAGCTGCGTATTAACATTAATTTTCATCATTACTGAGAAAAAATCCAGTTATGATTTTGGTGCACGAACAGTTATCGAACATAACCTCGAACAGCCGAATTTTTCTCAAATTGTTCGTGTTCGCCGAACGGCTTGAACACCGCCCAAAACAGCTCGAATTTGAGATTGGCGAACAGTTCGAGTAGAACAACGCTCATCTCTTATCCTAACGCTAACCCTGGTCGTCCTAACGCTAACCTAGTTGTCCTAGCTCTAACCCTAGTCGTACCAGCGCTAACCCTAGTCGTTCTAACTCTAACCCTAGTCCTCCTAGCGCTTACCCTAGTTGTCCTAGCTCTAACCTTAGTCGTCCTAACGCTAACCCTAGTCATCCTAGCTCTAACCCTAGTCGTCCCAGCGCAAACCCTAGTCGTTCTAACTCTAACCCTAGTCGTCCTAACGCTAACCCTAGTCGTCCTAAGGCTAACCCTAGTCCTCCTAGCGCTTACCCTAGTTGTCCTAGCGTTAACCCTAGTCGTCCTAATGCCAAACCATGTCGTCCTAGCTCTAACCCTAGTCGTCCTAACGCTAACCCTAGTCGTCCTAGCGCTAACCTTAGTCTTACTAACGCTAAAAATAGTCGTCCTAAGGCTAACCCTAGTCGTCCTAGCGCTAACCTTAGTCTTACTAACGCTAAAAATAGTCGTCCTAAGGCTAACCCTAGTCGTCCTAGCGCTTACCCTAGGCGTTCTAACTCTAACCCTAGTCTTCCTAACGCTAACCTTAGTCGTCCTAGCTCTAACCCTAGTCGTCCTAGCGCTAACCCTAGTCGTCCTAGCGCTAACCTCAATCATCCTATTGCTAACCCTAGTCGACCTAAGGCTAATCCTAGTCGTCCTAACGCTAACCCTAGTGGTCCTAAGGCTAACCCTAGTCCTTTTAATGCTAACCCTAGTTGTCCTAGCGCTAACCCTAGTCGTCCTACGGCTAACCCTAGCCGTCCTAATGCTAACCCTAGACATGCTAAGGCTAACCCTAACCTTCCTAGCGCTAACCATAGACGTCCTAAGGCTAACCCTAGTCGTCCTAGTGAAAACCCTAGTCATCCTAGTGCTAACCCTAGACGTCCTAGTGAAAACCCTAGTAGTCCTAGCGCTAACCCTAGTCGTCCTAACTCTAACCCTAGTCGTCCTACCGCTAACCCTAGTCATCCTAGCGCTAACCCTAGTCGTTCTAGCGCTAACCCTTGTCGTCCTAGCGCTAACCCCAGTTGTCCTAACGCTATCCCTATCGTCCTAACGATAACCCTTGTCGACCCAACACTAACCCTAGTCGTCCTAGAGCTAACTCCAGTCGTCATTGTGCAAACCCTAATCGTCCTATCGCTACCTCTAGTCGTCCTAGCGCTAACCCTAGTCGTCCTAGCGCTAACCCTAATCGTCCTAACGCTATCCCTAGTCGGCCTAGCGCTAAACCTAAAAATCCTAACGTTAACACTATCGTCCTAACGCTAACCCTAGTCGTGCTAACGCTAACCTTAGTCGTCCTAGCGCTAACCCTTGTTGTCATAGCGCTAAACCAATCGACATAGTGCAAACTCTAGTCGTCCTAGCGCTAACCCTAGTCGTCCTTGCGCTAGCCTTAGTTGTCCTAACGCTATCCCTATCATCCTAACGATAACCCTTGTCGACCCAACACTAACCCTAGTCGTCCTAGAGCTAACCCCAGTCGTCCTAGCGCTAACCCTAGTCTTCCTAACGCTAACTCTAGTCGTCCTAGCGCTAACCATAGTCGTCATAGTGCAAACCCTAGTCGTCCTATCGCTAGCTCTAGTCGTACTAGCGCTAACCCTAGTCATCCTAGCGCTAACCCTAGTCGTCCTAACGCTATCCCTAGTCGACCTAGCGCTAACCCTAAAATCCTAGCGTTAACACTATCGGCCTAACGCTAACCCTAGTCGTCCTAACGCTAACCTTAGTCGTCCTAGCGCTAACCCTTGTCGTCCTAGCGCTAACCCTAGTCGACATAGTGCAAACCCTAGTCGTCCTAGCGCTAACTCTAGTCGTCCTAGCGCTAACCCTAGTCGTCCTAGCGCTAGCCTTAGTTGTCCTAACGCTATCCCTATCATCCTAACGATAACCCTAGTCGACCTAACACTAACCCTAGTCGTCCTAGAGCTAACCCCTGTCTTCCTAGCGCTAACCCTAGTATTCCTAACGCTAACTCTAGTCGTCCTAGCGCTAACCCTAGTCGACATAGTGCAAACCCTAGTCGTCCTAGCGCTAACTCTAGTCGTCCTAGCGCTAACCCTAGTCGTCCTAGCGCTAAACCTCGTCTTCCTAACGATAACCCTAGCCGTCCTAGCGCTAACCCTAGTCGTTCTAGTGCAAACACTAGTCGATCTAGCGCTAAACCTAGTCGTCCTAAGGCAAACCCTAGTCATCCTAACTCTAACCCTAGTCGTCCTAGCGCTAACCCTAGTCGTCCTAAGGCTAACCCTAGTCATCCTAACGCTAACCCTAGTCGTCCTAGCTCTAACCCTAGTATTACTAGCGCTAACCCTAGTTGTTCTAACTTTGACCCTAGTCGTCCTAACGCTAACCTTTGTCCTCCTAGGGAAAACCCTAGTCGTCCTAGCGCTAACCCTAGTCATCCTATTGCTAACCCTAGTCGTCGTGGGGCTAATCCTAGTCGTCCTAAGGCTAACCCTAGCCTTTCTAACGCTAACCCTAGTCATCCTAAGGCTGACCCTAGCAGTCCTAATTCTAACCCTAGTCGTCCTAAGGCTAACTTTTGTCGTCTTAATGCTAACCCCAGTCGTCCTAGTTCAAACCATAGTCGTCCTAGCGCTTTTCCTAGTCATCCTAGTGCTAACCCTAGTCATCTTATCTCCAACCCTAGTCGTACTAATGCGAACCCTAGTCATCCTAACGCTAATCCTAGTCGTCCAAACGCTACTCCTAGTCGTCCTAAGGCTAACCCTAGTCGTCCTAACGCTAACCATAGTCGTCCTAGCACTAACCCTAATCATCCTAGCGCTAATTCTAGTCGTCCTAGCGGTAACCCAAGTCGTCTTAGCGCTAACCCTAATCGTCCCAGTGCTAACCATAGTCATCCTAGCGCTAATCCTAGTCGTCTTAGTGCTAACCTTAGTCGTCCTAATGCTAACTCTAGTCGTCCTAATGCTAACTCTAGTCGTCCTAGCACTAACCCTAGTCTTCCTAGCGCTAACCCTTGTCATCCTAAGGCTATCCCTAGTCGTCCTACCGCTAACCCTAGTCGTCATAGCGCTAACCCTAGTCGTCCTAAGACTAACCCTAATCGTCCTAACGCTAACCATAGTCGTCCTAAGGCTAACCCTAGTCGTCCTAACACTAAGCCTAGTCGTCCTAGCGCTAACCCTAGTCGTCCGAGCGCTAACCCTAGTCATCCTAACGCTATCCCTAGTCGTTTTATCGCTAACCCTAGTCATCCTAATGCTAACACTATTGTCCTAACGCTAACCCTAGTCGTTCGAGCGCTAACCCTAGTCATCCTAACGCTATCCCTAGTCCTTCTAGCACTAACCCTAGTCATCCTAATGCTAACAATATCGTCCTTGTCTTCCCTGCGCCACCCCTAGTCGTCCTATCGCTAACCCTAGTCATCCTAGTGCTAACCATCGTCTTCCTAACGCTAACCCTAGTCGTCCTAGCGTTAACCCTAGTCGTCCATGTGCAAACAATAGTCGTTCTAGCGCTAACTCTAGACCTACCGCTAACCCTAGTCGTCCTAACTCTAACCCTAGTCATCGTAGCGCTAACCATCGTAGTCCTAACGCTAACACTAGTCGTCGTAAAGTTAATCTTAGTCGTCCTAACGCTAACCCTAGTCGTCCTAGCTCTAACCCTAGTCACCCTAGCGCTTATCCTAGTCATCCTAGCGCTAACCGTAGTTGTCCTAGCGCTAATCCTAGGCGTTCTAACTCTAACCCTAGTCGTCCTAGCGCTAACCCTTATCGTCCTAGCACTAACCTTAGTCGTCCTAGCGCTAAACCTAGTCATCCTAAGGCTAACCCTAGTCGTTTCCCGCTAACCCTAGTTGTCCTAGCGCTAACTTTAGTCATCCTGAGAGTAACCCTAGTCGTCTTAAGGCTAACACTAATCGTCCTAAGGCTAACCCTAGTCGTCATAACGTTAACCCTAGTCATCCTAGCGCTTACCCTAGTCGTCCTAATGCTAAACCATGTCTTCCTAGCGCTAACCCTAGTCGTCGTAGCTCTAACCCTAGTCGTCCCAGCGCTAACCCTAGTCATACTAATGCTAAACCATGTCGTCCTAGCGCTAACCCTAGTCGTCCTAGCTCTAACCCTACTCGTCCTAACGCTAACCCTAGTCGTTCGAGCGCTAACCCTAGTCATCCTAACGCTATCCCTAGTCCTTCTAGCACTAACCCTAGTCATCCTTATGCTAACAATATCGTCCTAGTCTTCCCTGCACCACCCCTAGTCGTTCTATCGCTAATCCTAGTCATCCTAGTGCTAACCATCGTCTTCCTAACGCTAACCCTAGTCGTCCTAGCGCTAACCCTAGTCGCCCATGTGCAAACAATAGTCGTTCTAGCGCTAACTCTAGACCTAGCGCTAACCCTAGTCGTCCTATCTCTAACCCTAGTCATCGTAGCGCTAACCATCGTAGTCCTAACGCTAACACTAGTCGTCGTAAAGTTAACCTTAGTCGTCCTAACGCTAACCCTAGTCGTCCTAGCGCTAACCGTAGTTGTCCTAGCGCTAATCCTAGGCGTTCTAACTCTAACCCTAGTCGTCCTAGCGCTAACCCTAATCGTCCTAGCACTAACCTTAGTCGTCCTAGCGCTAAACCTAGTCATCCTAAGGCTAACCCTAGTCGTTTACCGCTAACCCTAGTTGTCCTAGCGCTAACTTTAGTCATCCTAAGAGTAACCCTAGTCGTCTTAAGGCTAACACTAGTCGTCCTAAGGCTAACCCTAGTCGTCATAACGTTAACCCTAGTCGTCCTAGTGCTTACCCTAGTCGTCCTAATGCTAAACCATGTCTTCCTAGCGCTAACCCTAGTCGTCGTAGCTCTAACCCTAGTCGTCCCAGCGCTAACCCTAGTCATACTAATGCTAAACCATGTCGTCCTAGCGCTAACCCTAGTCGTCCTAGCTCTAACCCTACTCGTCCTAACGCTAACCCTAGTTGTCCCAACGCTAACCCTAGTCGTCTTAACGCTAACCCTAGTCATTCTAGCGCTAACCCTAATCATCCTAGCGCTAACCTTAGTCGTCCTAAGGCTAACCCTAATCGTTTACTGCTAAGCCTAGTCGTCCTAGTGCTAACCCTAGTCGTCCTAATGCTAACCCTAGTCATCCTAAGGCTAACCCTAGTCGTCCTAGCGCTAACACTAGTCGTCCTACGGCTAACACTTGTCGTCCTAACATTAACCCTAGTCGTGCTACCGCTAATCGTTCTACCTCTAACCCTAGTCGTCCTAACGCTAACCCTAGTTGTCTTAAGGCTAACCCTAGCCATCCTAACGCTAAACCTAATCGTCCTAAGGCTATTCTTGTCGTCTTAATGCTAACCCTAGTCATAGAATCATAGAATCATAGAATGTAGAGTTGGAAGGGACCTCCTGGGTCATCTGGTCCAACCCCCTGCTCAAAGCAGGATTCACTAACTCATCTCAAACAGATGTCTGTCCAGCCTCTGTTTGAAGACGTCCATTGAAGGGGAACTCACCACCTCTCGTGGCAGCCTGTTCCACTCATTGATCACCCTCACTGTCAAAAAGTTTTTTCTAATATCTAATCTGTGTCTCCTCCCATTTAGTTTCATCCCATTGCTTCTAGTCTTTCCTTGTGCAAATGAGAATAAAGATGATCCTTCTACAATGTGACAGCCCTTGACATATTTGTAGACAGCTATTAAGTCTCCTCTCAGTCTTCTTTTTTGCAAGCTAAACATTCCCAAATCCTGCAACCGTTCCTCATAGGACATGGTTTGCAGACCAGTCACCATTCTGGTCGCTCTTCTCTGAACTTGCTCCAGTTTGTCTATGTCTTTTTTAAAATGTGGTGCCCAAAACTGTACACAGTATTCCAGATGAGGTCTGACCAAAGAGGAGTAAAGTCCGATAATGACTTCACGTGATCTAGACTGTATGCTTCTGTTAATACATCCCAGAATTGTATTTGCCTTTTTTGCTGCTGCATCACACTGTTGACTCATGTTCAGTCTATGATCTATTAGTATACCTAAGTCTTTTTCACATGTACTGTTGCTTAGCTCTATTCCTCCCATTCTGTATATGCTTTTTTCATTTTTATTGCCCAGATGTAGTACTTTGCATTTTTCCCTGTTAAAAACCATTCTGTTGGTTGCTGCCCACTGCTCCAGTTTATTTAGGTCTTTTTGAATCCTCTCTCTCTCTTCTCTAGTATTAGCTATCCCTCCTAGCTTTGTGTCATCAGCAAATTTAATCAGTTTACCCTCAATTCCTTCATCTAAATCATTGATAAAGATGTTGAACAATACAGGTCCCAGGACGGAGCCCTGTGGTACCCCACTTGAGACATTCATCCAGCTGGATGTGAAGCCATTTACAACCACCCTTTGAGTCCGATCACTAAGCCAGTTATGAATCCACCTAACAGTTGCCTGGTCCATTGCATACTTGGTCATTTTTTCAATAAGGATGGTGTGAGATACTTTGTCAAATGCTTTGCTGAAGTCAAGATATACTATATCTACAGCATTTCCCTGATCCACCCAGTCAGTGATTCTGTCATAGAAGGAAATTAAGTTTGTCTGACATGACTTGTTAGTTACAAACCCATGCTGACTCTGGTTAATCACTTCATTCTTATCCATGTACTTACCTACATGTTGTTTAATAATTTGTTCAAAGATCTTTCCTGGTATAGAAGTCAGACTCACCGGCCTATAGTTCCCTGGGTCCACCTTCTTCTCCTTTTTGAAGATAGGAAGAACATTTGCTCTTCTCCAGTCTTCTGGGACTTCTCCTGTTCTCCAAGAATTTTCAAAGATTATGGAGAGTGGTTCTAAAATTTCTTCTACGATCTCCTTCAGTACTCTGGGGTGTAATTCATCTGGACCTGGAGACTTGAACTCATTTATGTTAGCTAAATATTCCCTCACAATCTTTCTGTTTACAGATAACTTGGATTCTTCTATTCCTTTAAAACGACAGTGAAGATCAGTTGATGATACATTTTCTTTCTGAGAGAAAACAGATGCAAAATAGGAATTAAAAAGTTCGGCCTTCTCAACATCCTCTCTTACCATTTCTCCATTTTCATCCTGTAAAAATCCTATAGCATCTTTGACTTTTCTTTTACTTTTGACATACCCCCAAAATCCTTTTTTGTTGCTTTTGACATCTCTTGCAAGCCTTAATTCATTGTCAGCTTTAGCTAACCTGATACGTGCCCTACAGGATCTGCAGACTGCATTATAATCTTCTTTAGATATGCCTCCCTCTTTCCATTTAATAAACATTTCTTTCTTTCTTTTTAGCATGTGTTTAAGTTCTGTGTTCATCCATCCTGGTTTCCTTAAATGCTTCCCATTCTTCCTACTTTTCGGGATTGTTAACGATTGTGCTTTGAGAATCTCAGTTTTAAAAATTTCCCATCCTTCCTGGACATTTTTGTCCTTAAGGACATCCAGCCATTGGATCCCTCCTATTCTCTTTCTGAGTCTCTTAAAATCTGCCTTTCTAAAATCTAACCTTGAAGTTTGAGTCTTCACATGTCTTCCTCCTCTAGTTATCGAAAATTCTATAATAGCATGATCGCTGCCTCCTAGGGTCCCAGCCACCTTTACCTCCTCAACCATTTCATCCCTGTTTATAAGGATTATATCCAAAGTAGCAGATCCCCTTGTTTTCTCCCCTACCTTGACCTGTTAGTTTTACTTGAGAGAGATTCCCAACAAATGTCTGGATAGTTGAAATCTCCCATGACCACTACGTCATATTTTTTTGAGAACTTGGTCATTTGATACATAAAGAGTTCATCCATATCTTCAGCTTGCCCAGGTGGCCTGTAGTAAATGCCTACAATGGTGTCCTTTCCGTTGTTCTCTCCTTGTATTCTTACCCAAACAGTTTCCACAGAACTCCCAGTCTCTGAAGCTTCAATCTCTGTGCAGATATACGCTTTTCTAACATACAATGCGACACCTCCTCCTCGTTTATCAAGTCTGTTTCTTGCAAATAAGTTGTATCCTTTTAGCCTTTTATTCCAATCATGTGTATCGTCCCACCAAGTTTCAGTGATTCCAATGACATCATATTTCTTTTCCTGCATTAGTAGTTCCAATTCTCCTTGTTTGTTGCCCATGCTTTGTGCATTTGTATAAAAACATTTTAGTTTGTGATTGGTTTCTCTTCCTCCCATATTTTTATTATTTAAATTGTTTTGTCTTTGTTCTTCCTTTCCACTTCCAGTAGCAGAGATCTCAATAGTATTTGTCAGCTGTATGGCTTTTTCTGGCCTTTTGCTTCCCTTCCCACATTGTTCTAGTTTAAAGCTCTCCTGATGAGTGTAGCAAGGCGACTTCCAAATACATGTTTTCCAGTCTTTGTAAGGTGCACCCCATCTCTAGCAAGTAGTCCATCGTATAGGTAATTCATTCCGTGATCCAGAAATCCAAATCCTTGTTGACGGCACCATCGACGAAGCCAGTTGTTCACCTGTAGAATCTTATTCCACCTCATTGTTCCATGGCCATCCACTGGGAGGATGGATGAGAAGACCACCTGCGCTCCCAATTCTTTCACTTTCTTGCCTAAGTCTTCAAAGTCACTGTAGATAGTTTCCAGGTCCTTTCTTGCGGTGTCATTTGTCCCCACATGTATTAGCAGGAATGGGTAGTGATCTGTAGGTCTGAAGAGTCTTGATATCCTGTCAGACACATCTTTAATTTTTGCTCCTGGAAGACAGCACATTTCTCTTGAGGTTATGTCTGGTCTGCAGATAGCGGCCTCTGTTCCTCTTAACAGGGAATCCCCCATGACCACCACTCTCCGTTTTTTCTTCACAACATTCTTCTTTCTCCATCCAGGAGGATTCTGAGGGCTTACAAGGTTATTCATTGCTGGCAAAGTCTTATTTTGCTGTATTTCTTCATGGTTCTCCTGCGTGAGAGCCTGGTACTGGTTCCTGAGCAGTATGGGTGCTGACTGCCTCTCGATCCTCCTGCTTCTCTGGGTCACATGCTTCCATTCCTCTGTTTCCTCAGGTGCAGTTCGAATTTCTTCTCTTTCTGAATCATGAAGAGATAATTCTGCTCTGTCTAAGAACTCTTCACCTTCCTTAATGATTTTCAAGGTAGTTAACCTCTCTTCTAGATTTTGCAACTTTTCCTCCAACAGGGACACAAGCTTGCATTTCTGGCATGTGAAGTTTGGCTTTTCCACTGGCAAGTCTGTGAACATGTAGCAGGATATGCAGCTCACCAAATGGCTCCTGGACTCTTCCATGTTCTTACTGTTAATGTTCTGAAAACAGTGAAAAAAGCTTAAAAAAAAAAGCTTCAAAATGCCTTCCGGCGCGCGGTTTACCGATGTCCTCTTTTCAGCTCCAACAGCCAAAATCCAGTGTTCTTTGAGCTCGCGGAGACTCTTCACTTACCCCAAAATGCAGTGTTAGTCGTTCTAACGCTAACCCTAGTCCGCCTCGTGCAAACCCTAGTCGTCCTAGCACTAACCTTAGTTATCCTAGCGCTAACCCTAGTCGTCCTAGCGCTAACCTTAGTCATCCTAGCGCTGACCCTAGTCGTCCTAACTCTAACCCTAGTCTTCCAAACACTAACCCTAGTCGTCCTAATGCTAACCTTAGTCGTCTTAGCGTTAACCTAGTCGTACTAGGGCTTATCCTAGTCGCCCTATCGCTAACCCTAATCATCCTAGCGCTAACACTAGTCGTCGTAACGCTAACCCTAGTCGTCCTAATGCTAACCCTAGTCCTCCCAGCGCTAACCCTAGTCATCCTAACGCTAACCCTAGTCATCCTAGCGCTAACCCTAGTCGTCCTAGCGCTGACCCTAGTCGTCCTAACTCTAACCCTAGTCTTCCAAACACTAACCCTAGTCGTCCTAATGCTAACCTTAGTCGTCTTAGTGTTAACCTAGTCATACTACGGCTTATCCTAGTCGCCCTAGCGCTAACCCTAATCATCCTAGCGCTAACACTAGTCGTCGTAACGCTAACCCTAGTCGTCCTAATGCTAACCCTAGTCCTCCCAGCGCTAAACCTAGTCATCCTAGCGCAAACCCTAGTCGTTCTAGCGCTAACCCTAGTCATCCTAACGCTAACTCTAGTCGTCCTAAGGCTAACCCTAGTCCTCCTAGCTCTTACCTTAGTCATCTTAGGGCTTACCCTAGTCGGTCTAATGCTAAACCATGTCTTCCTAGCGCTAACCCTAGTCGTCCTAGCTCTAACCCTAGTCGTCCCAGCGCTAACCCTAGTCGTTCTAATGCTAACCCTAGTCGTCCTAACTCTAACCCTAGTCATCCTAACGCTAACCCTAGTCGTCCTAAGGCTAACCCTAGTCCTCCTAGCGCTTACCCTAGTTGTCCTAGCGGTAACCCTAGTCGTCCTAGCTCTAACCCTAGTTGTCCTAATGCTAACCGTAGTCATCCTAATGCTAATCGTAGTCGTACTAACGCTAAAATAGTCATCCTAAGGCTAACCCTAGTCGTCCTAACGCTAACCCTAGTCGTCCTAGCGCTAATTCTAGTCGTTCTAGCCCTAACCCTAGTCTTCCGAGTGCAAACCATCGTCATCCTAGCGCTAATCCTAGTCGTCATAGTGCTAACCCTAGTCATCCTAATGATAACCCTAGTCGTCCTAGCGCTAACCCTAGTCTGACTAGCGCTAACCCTAGTTATCCTAGTGCTAACCCTAGTCGTCCTACCGCTAACCCTAGTCGTCATAGCGCTAACCCTAGTCGTCCTAACGCTAACCCTAGTCATCCTAAGACTAACCCTAGTCGTCCTAACGCTATCCATAGTCGTCCTAAGGCTAACCCTAGTCGTCCTAACCTTAACCCTAGTCGTCCAAGCGCTAACCCTAATCATCCTAGCATTAACCCTAGTTGTCCTAGCGCTAACCCAAGTCGTTTTAGCAATCTTCCTAGTCATCCTAACGCTAACCCTAGTCGTCCTAGCGCTAACCCTAGTGGTCCTAGGGCTAACCCTAGTCGTCCTAACTCTAACTCTAGTCATCCTAAGGCTAACCCTAGCCATCCTAACGCTAAACCTAGTTGTCCTAACGCTAACCCAAGTTGTTTTAGCGCTCTTCCTAGTCATCCTAACGCTAACCCTAGTCATCCTAGCGCTAACCCTAGTCGTCTTAGGGCTAACCCTAGTCGTCCTAATGCTAAACCTAGTCGTCCTAAGGCTAACCCTAGTCGTCCTAACTCTAACACTAGTCGTCCTAGCGCTAACCCTAGTCATCCTAACAGTAACGCTAGTAATCCTAGCGCTAACCCAAGGCATTCTAACTCTAACCCTAGTCATCCTAACGCTAACCTTAGTCGTCCTAGCTCTAACACCAGTCGTCCTAGTGCTAAACATAGTCGTCCTAGCGCTAACCCTAGTCATCCTAGCGCTAACCTCAGTCATACTATTGCTAACCCTAGTCATCCTAAGGCTAATCGTAGTCGTCATAATGCTAACCCTAGTGGTCCTAAGGCTAACCCTAGTCGTTCTAACGTTAACCCTAGTCATCCTAGCGCTAACCCTCGTCATCCTAAGGGTAACCCTAGCCGTCCTAGCGAAAACCCTAGTCGTCCTAGCGCTAACCCTAGTCATCCTAACTCTAACCCTAGTCATCCTAACACTAATTCTAGTCATCCTAAGGCTAACCCTAGTCATCCTAGCGCTAACCCTATTTGTCCTTACGCTAACCCTAGTCATCCTAGCGCTAACCCTAGTATTTCTAGCGCTAACCCAAGGCACACTAACTCTAACCCTAGTCATCCTAGCTCTAACCTTAATCGTCCTAGCTCTAACACCAGTCGTCCTAAGGCTAACCCTAGTCGTCCTAACTCTAACACTAGTCGTCCTAGCGCTAACCCTAGTCATCCTAACACTGACGCTAGTCATCCTAAGGCTAACCCTAGTCATCCTAGCGCTAACCTTATTTGTCCTTACGCTAACCCTAGTCGTCCTAGCGCTAGACCTAGTATTCCTAGCGCTAACCCAAGGCACTCTAACTCTAACCCTAGTCACCCTAACGCTAACCTTAGTCGTCCTAGCGCTAACCATAGTCGTCCTAGCGCTAACCCTAGTCATCCTAGCGCTAACCTCAGTCATCCTATTGCTAACCCTAGTCGTCCTAAGGCTAATCCTAGTTGTCCTAAAGCTAACCCTAGTGGTCCTAAGGCTAACCCTAGTCTTTCTAATGCTAACCATAGTCGTCCTAGCGCTAACCCTAGTCATCCTAAGGCTAACCCTAGCCGTCCTCACGCTAACCCTAGTCGTCCTAAGGCTAACCCTAGTCGTCCTAGTGAAAACCCTAGTCGTCCTTGCGCTAACCCTAGTTGTCCTAGTGAAAACCCTAGTCGTCCTAGCGCTAACCCTAGTCGTCCTAACTTGAGATGAGCGTTGTTCGACTCGAACTGTTCGCCAATCTCAAATTCGAGCTGTTTTGGGCGGTGTTCGAGCCGTTCGGCGAACACGAACGATTTGAAAAAAATTCGGCTGTTCGAGGTTATGTTCGATAACTGTTCGTGCACCAAAATCATAACTGGATTTTTTCTCAGTATTGATGAAAATTAATGTTAATACGCAGTTTGAGTGTACAGTGGGGCGGGGGGAGGGGCAGGGGATGGATCTCTGCAGGAATAATGAAGATCTCCATTTTTTTTTCTCTTTCCCGCATTTACAGTGGGGAGGTGCAATCTGTCAGCCTATCAGCAGAGCACACACGGAGCGAAGTGCTTTTTTTCACACAAGCAAGGGCATGTGTCATTGGCAGTGTATGTCACATGTCCTTGCCCTATAAGACCCAGTCATTTTCCCCGTCGCCACTATTTTCTCACTGCTGCAGCTGCGTGTTAGACGGCACCGCTGTTGCTGTGTGCGCTATACCTTGTTAATTTCAAGCCAATTTTCGCACAAATCTACAGATAGCTTGGGAGTAGGGAATAGTTGTGATTGCAGTCCTTTTAAGGACTAGGTTACAGCATTTCCTACGACTTTTATCAGGCAGGTCTGTGCTCTTAAATAGATAGGTTGGGAGTAAAGACTAATTGTAATTGCAGTCCTTTTCAGGACTAAGTTACATCAGTTCCTATCAGTTTTTGCCAGGCAGGTCTGTGCCAGTGGTGTGCAAGTTTTTTTTCACAGCATTTGGCTAAATCTAGCAAAGCTAATCCTTTTTGGCCTATTTCAGAGTGTGTTAGTCAGCGGAGTAGCCTATCTGTGTTGCAAGCTACACCACCTGTGTATAGAATACCAATTTTTTTACTGCACCTAGTGAAGTAAAACCTTTTGGGCATAGCATCATTCTATTAGTCCATCTATACTGACCTCCATAAGGTTGCAAATTGAATATAATTTTTTTCTGCATCTAGCTCTGAAAAAATATTTGGGCTTCTAGCAGTGTGTGGGACTTGTTCTATCAGTCCATCTATACTGACCTCCATCAGGTTGCAAATTAAAAATAATTTTTATCTGCATCTAGCTCTGAAAAAATATTTGGGCTTCTAGCAGTGTGTGGGACTTGTTCTATTAGTCCATCTATACTGACCTCCATCAGGTTGCAAATTTAATATAATTTTTTTCTGCATCTAGCTCTGAAAAAATATTTGGGCTTCTAGCAGTGAGTGGGACTTGGTCTATTAGTCCATCTATACTGACCTCCATCAGGTTGCAAATTGAATATAATTTTTTTCTGCATCTAGCTCTGAAAAAATATTTGGTCTTCTAGCAGTGTGTGGGACTTGTTCTATTAGTCCATCTATACTGACCTCCATCAGGTTGCAAATTAAAAATAATTTTTATCTGCATCTAGCTCTGAAAAAATATTTGGGCTTCTAGCAGTGTGTGGGACTTGTTCTATTAGTCCATCTATACTGACCTCCATCAGGTTGCAAATTAAAAATAATTTTTATCTGCATCTAGCTTTGAAAAAATATTTGGGCTTCTAGCAGTGTGTGGGACTTGCTCTATTAGTCCATCTATACTGACCTCCATCAGGTTGCAAATTAAAAATAATTTTTATCTGCATCTAGCTCTGAAAAAATATTTGGGCTTCTAGCAGTGTGTGGGACTTGTTCTATTAGTCCATCTATACTGACCTCCATCAGGTTGCAAATTAAAAAATAATTTTTATCTGCATCTAGCTTTGAAAAAATGTTTGGGCTTCTAGCAGTGTGTGGGACTTGGTCTATTAGTCCATCTATACTGACCTCCATCAGGTTGCAAATTGAATATATTTTTTTTCTGCATCTAGCTCTGAAAAAATATTTGGGCTTCTAGCAGTGTGTGGGACTTGTTCTATTAATCCTTCTATACTGACCTCCATCAGGTTGCAAATTGAATTTAATTTTTTTCTGCATCTAGCTCTGAAAAAATATTTGGGCTTCTAGCAGTGTGTGGGACTTGTTCTATTAGTCCATCTATACTGACCTCCATCAGGTTGCAAATTAAAAATAATTTTTATCTGCATCTAGCTCTGAAAAAATATTTGGGCTTCTAGCAGTGTGTGGGACTTGTTCTATTAGTCCATCTATACTGACCTCCATCAGGTTGCAAATTTAATATAATTTTTTTCTGCATCTAGCTCTGAAAAAATATTTGGGCTTCTAGCAGTGAGTGGGACTTGGTCTATTAGTCCATCTATACTGACCTCCATCAGGTTGCAAATTGAATATATTTTTTTTCTGCATCTAGCTCTGAAAAAATATTTGGTCTTCTAGCAGTGTGTGGGACTTGTTCTATTAGTCCATCTATACTGACCTCCATCAGGTTGCAAATTAAAAATAATTTTTATCTGCATCTAGCTCTGAAAAAATATTTGGGCTTCTAGCAGTGTGTGGGACTTGTTCTATTAGTCCATCTATACTGACCTCCATCAGGTTGCAAATTAAAAATAATTTTTATCTGCATCTAGCTTTGAAAAAATATTTGGGCTTCTAGCAGTGTGTGGGACTTGCTCTATTAGTCCATCTATACTGACCTCCATCAGGTTGCAAATTAAAAATAATTTTTATCTGCATCTAGCTCTGAAAAAATATTTGGGCTTCTAGCAGTGTGTGGGACTTGTTCTATTAGTCCATCTATACTGACCTCCATCAGGTTGCAAATTGAATGTAATTTTTTTCTGCATCTAGCTCTGAAAAAATATTTGGGCTTCTAGCAGTGTGTGGGACTTGGTCTATTATTCCCCCTATACTGACCTCCATCAGGTTGCAAATTAAAAATAATTTTTATCTGCATCTAGCTCTGAAAAAATATTTGGGCTTCTAGCAGTGTGTGGGACTTGTTCTATTAGTCCATTTATACTGACCTCCATCAGGTTGCAAATTAAAAATAATTTTTATCTGCATCTAGCTTTGAAAAAATATTTGGGCTTCTAGCAGTGTGTGGGACTTGGTCTATTAGTCCATCTATACTGACCTCCATCAGGTTGCAAATTGAATATATTTTTTTTCTGCATCTAGCTCTGAAAAAATATTTGGGCTTCTAGCAGTGTGTGGGACTTGTTCTTTTAATCCATCTATACTGACCTCCATCAAGTTGCAAATTGAATATAATTTTTTTCTACATCTAGCTCTGAAAAAATATTTGGGCTTCTAGCAGTGTGTGGGACTTGTTCTATTAGTCCATCTATACTGACCTCCATCAGGTTGCAAATTAAAAATAATTTTTATCTGCATCTAGCTCTGAAAAAATATTTGGGCTTCTAGCAGTGTGTGGGACTTGTTCTATTAGTCCATCTATACTGACCTCCATCAGGTTGCAAATTAAAAATAATTTTTATCTGCATCTAGCTTTGAAAAAATATTTGGGCTTCTAGCAGTGTGTGGGACTTGGTCTATTAGTCCATCTATACTGACCTCCATCAGGTTGCAAATTGAATATATTTTTTTTCTGCATCTAGCTCTGAAAAAATATTTGGGCTTCTAGCAGTGTGTGGGACTTGTTCTATTAATCCATCTATACTGACCTCCATCAGGTTGCAAATTGAATTTAATTTTTTTCTGCATCTAGCTCTGAAAAAATATTTGGGCTTCTAGCAGTGTGTGGGACTTGTTCTATTAGTCCATCTATACTGACCTCCATCAGGTTGCAAATTAAAAATAATTTTTATCTGCATCTAGCTCTGAAAAAATATTTGGGCTTCTAGCAGTGTGTGGGACTTGTTCTATTAGTCCATCTATACTGACCTCCATCAGGTTGCAAATTAAAAATAATTTTTATCTGCATCTAGCTCTGAAAAAATATTTGGGCTTCTAGCAGTGTGTGGGACTTGTTCTTTTAGTCCATCTATACTGACCTCCATCAGGTTGCAAATTTAATATAATTTTTTTCTGCATCTAGCTCTGAAAAAATATTTGGGCTTCTAGCAGTGTGTGGGATTCATTGTACTAGGCCATCTATACCAAGCTCCACCAGCTTTTAAATTAATAATAATTTTTAGCTGCATCTGGCCCTGAAAATAATTTTTCTTCCCAATAGTAGTAGCAATAGAAATATGGGGCGCGCGCCTGGCTTACAAAAATATACGCTTCATAACAAAAAACACCAGCCTAGCGCACTGCATTAATAAGATGGCATCATCGTCTCTCCCAGTGCTAGGCCTTCTACCCAGGCTAGCATTCCTGTGCCTAAAACACAATGTATGGGTCCGCGCTAGCCACTATGCTGAGGGGTTTAAAGCTGCTGCTAACGCTTTATAACAATTCAATTGGCAGATTTTCACAGAGCTCTTCCACAACGCCCACCCATCGGGCAACAGTTGCCCACCTTCCCTATGGGATCTAGTGGCGAATAGTTGATGCCATTAATCAGAGCGTCAGTTGCCCCGTCGACGTGGCAAGCATACGGTAAGGCATGGGAAGAGTGGACACGACTAGTAGCAGGCAGACGGGTTGACCAATGTGAACAAGCCAGATCACAAGTCACCATAGAATTTCTCCAGCAGCTAATGATAAGGGGCATATCAGGGGCGTCAGCGCAGCGGTGTCTGACCGGAGTAGCATTTCACTTCCAACTACTGAATTGGGGAGATGTGACAAAGATTCATCATCAGACAATCCATAAAAGGGTGGAAAAGGGGTCAGCCAAGTCAGGAGTGTAGACGTCCCGTCCCGTGTCACTAAAACTGATTTCTCACATCATATCCCTAACACCATTAACATGACACTCACAATTTGAAGCAACACTACTGTCTAATGCATTTGTGATCGCCTTCTTCGGGGCGCTATGCATAAGCGAATTAGTCCCTCAATCCAAAATTACCACCAGTGGAGGCTTTTTACACCAGGACGTAGTCATAGCCAATAATGCAATACCTCTACGCATACACAAATCGAAAACGGTTGGCAGGGGCACTTGGGTACTTCTACAACTCACAAACGGTACACTGAGTCGGGTAACAATAGTAAAAACATATCTAACCATCAGATCACAAAGTAATTTCTTCCTATCACACATTGATGGAACGCCATTATCAAGATACCAGTTCCAAGCTATATTTAATAAATGCATAACATCAGCAGGGAACCACCCCAAAGATTACGGGATACACTCATTCCGCACAGGCGCGGCCACGGAAGCAGCAAGAACAGGACTGTCAGAAACGGAAGTTCAGAGGATAGGGAGATGGCGATCCACGTGTTTGGCAAGATACATAAGACCGGACTTGTTATCCTAACGTGGTTTGTTTCTTTTACAGGTGACGCTAAGCCAACAGTGTGGGTGATAGGCCAATCATATATATATTGGGCAGAAAAAAGGGCGAAAGTCCGCCCAGGCAGGAGGAAATTAGAGTTTCATAACAAATATTTCAACTGGAGAGGTATTAGAGGCCTGCTATGGCCACAGGTACTAATGGAGGTAATCAAGGTAGGGAGAGAGGCAAGATGTCCGGTCATCTTAGTTATATAGGCCGGGGGGAAACAACCTAGGTCATCACAAGAGCGCCTAACTAATGGCAATAATGAAACTAGACACTGAGCGCTTCAGAGAATTTTTCACAAAACTATCTATAGTATGGTCAGAGATTGTGCCGATAGCGGTATGGCAAGGTGCGCGAGACATCACGGCCATCGAACGGACAAGGCGGGTAATAAATATTCGGATGGCAAAATTTAGAAGAGACAGAGGCGGTGTAGTGGTACGACACCGACAACTGGAAGGAGATAAAGCAGGCCTCATACGGCCCGACAGTGTTCACTTAATGGATATTGTACTGGACATATTCCTGTCAGGACTCCAGGACGGAGTGGAACAAGCGTTAAGAGTGATGGGTGGGGGTCAGAGTCCTGCATACAAGTACGCAGGATCCTCCGTGGCCTGGAAATAGAAAGAACATGTTGGAGAGTTACACTTGTTGGCCAACTTGCCGGAGTGGAGACCCAGGGCATGCTGCAACAAGCTGAATTATTTTAGAAATAAAATGCCTTTCTAATGGAATGAGTATAAAGAGTTAATAAACCTGTGACCGATCCTCACCCATCCAGTTGTAAGAGTTACATTATTGTATTGTCAAGGAAAGGGGGGCGGTAGGGGGGCTGAGCATCTGGGTTTGGTTGGGGGTCCCCACAGTCTGCCTAGGCTAGATGCATTTAAAAATTCTTATTAGATACACAGGCTGTGCAGCTTGCTTCGCAGCTGGGCTACTACGCCCAAAGTATTGCCTAGGCTAGATGCAGTTAAAAATTCTACGCTGACTAGCAGACACTGAAGATTTGGAGCAGACCTCTGAGTAAACAGCTCTTCAGACTCAACCATCTGTGTTACCCCAAGCCATAGTGTATGTAGTTTCTTACAGTTAAAAGGGGAGGGGGAGCGACCCAACCCACCTGGAATTGACGATGCCAACGTCACGTAAGACACAGCAAGGGGACTCCAAAAAGAGTCTCCATTTTTTCCCAAAATTGTGGCACAGACACCACTTAACCCTAGAACGCATACCTGGGGCCTCGCAGGCCCGCCCTGTTAATTGTTTTCTATTTTCTGCAAGATTACTTTAGTTAGAATTTTGAAACTCTAGATATTCTTCATGTATATAGTTGTTTGTCATTTGAGTTTGAGTTATTCATTGTTATTTGCACACGGGCCTAAAAGGCCCCAGGTATATGAAAGTGTAGATTTTTATGATCATGCGTTCTAGGGTTAAGTGGCATCAATTGCCCCACAGTTGCTTAAAACGGTTGGTGAGGTGATTTTACCAAATCCTCAAGCTTTTAGTCTCCCAAGGATAACACAGGGGTAGAAAAGTCCTTGCAAATCCATGATTTGTTCATCTTTATGAACGTGAGTCTGTCTACATTCTCAGTGGACAGCCGCGTGCGCTTATCTGTCAGCACACCACCAGCAGCGCTGAACACACGTTCAGAGAGAACACTGGCTGCAGGGCATGACAAGATCTCCAAGGCGTGAGTGGCGAGCTCCGGCCATTTTTCCAGATTGGAATACCAAAATGAGCAAGGGTCCAGTGACACAGTCATGGCTTCGATGTTCACTTGGAGATACTCCTGCACCATCCTCCCTAGGCATTGACTATGTGTCAGACTTCTTGTCTCCTGTGGCCTTGCAAAGGATGGTCTAAAAAAGTGGTGAAACGATTCCACAAAATTGCTGTTACCAGCAGATACTGTGTTACTGTTACGGATTGAGTGATGAAGACTCGACAGTCCCACGGTTGGCAAGTTAGAACTGTGATATTCACTACGTGCACCACTGGTGTTTTGTGGAAAAGCACATGTAAGATTCTGCAACAGCGTCTGCAGATACTCCTGCATGCGTCAATCCCTTTTTATGGCAGGAATTATTTCGGCAAATTTACTTTTGTACCGGGGATCTAAGAGTGTGGCAACCCAGTAGTCGGGATTACTTCGAATTCTGACAATCTGAGGGTCATGTTGCAGGTTGTGCAGCAAGAAGGCACTCATGTGTCTTGCGCATCCAGGAGGACCATGTCCTTGTTGTGTTGGTAGCGAGGTAAGAATCATTCTTCCTTCCTCTGCCCTCTCCCCCCAACCTCGCACAACAGAAATGTGATCAAGGTCTCCCTCATCTGATGAGTCTTCCATGCCCATCGCCAGTTCGTCCTCCACTTCTTCCTCGGCTCCTGCACCTTCCTCAACAGTTTGGCTGCTACCATGCGCCCTGGTTAATCCCTCTCCCCCACCCTCCCATGCCTGCCGCCTTGGTGCTGACAGCCGTCTGGACCTTGGAGATGTTATCCCTTCCGCATACGACTCCTCCTCTACTTCCTCCACCTCCTCTTGTCCCACCATCTGACTCTGAATTCTGTTTAATGTGTGCTCCAGCATGTAAATCACCGGAATAGTCATGCTGATAATGGCATCGTCGTCAGCACTAAACATCTTCGTTGCCATTTCAAAACTGTGCAGAAGGGTGTGTGGCGCCCCTGAGGGTTCAGTCGCCACAGAGTTACTGCATCTCACCCAGAGGTGTGGTATCTCACCCTCAGGTAAGGAAGGCGTTTGGCTCGGGACCCTAACACCTGCATCCAACACATACCCGCAGTGGGGGTAGGGCGAGATTGCTCCTAAGGGAGAGCACAGTCCCAGGTCCCTAGCTGGTGGGAGGGTCCTATGTAGTGGGTGCTTAGGGGAGCAGCTTAGGGGAGCACATGACAGGGAGAGTATAAATAGGAAGCCATCTTAGAAAGAGCAAGCCAGTCAGAGGAGGAAAAGTGACAGGAGCAGAGGCTCGGCATGAGCTCTGCTCCGGAGGCGGTCCTAGCCTGGGAGGCCCAGGACTGAAGGAGAGAAGAGAGGAGTGGGAGCAGGAAGGCTCCAGGAACCGAAGGGACCCTAGGGCTACGGGCCGTGCAGAAGGCCACCCGTACTCCCGCTGCTACCAGGAGGTAGAGGGGTCAGGCCAGATAAGGGGAACCGGTCCCTCAACTAGCGGAGAAACAGCAAGGCTCAACTAGAAACAGGAGGCTGCAGCATTTCATGTACTGCAGGCAAAAGTCCACACCAGTCTCACTAAGAAGGTAGCCACATAGGACCCAGGGGACGGAACACAAGTCGCCCGCCAAGGCCCGAGGATACCGGATAGAAGTGTCACTGGGTGTGAGGTGCAGGGAGAAGGCCAGAGAAAGGACACACAGAAGGGGGTCCTGCTAAGTACTCCAGAGCTATCTGGGGGTGGACTGAGCCCCTCACTGAGTACGCACAGCACGACGGGTGAGATTGCTCTGGTACCTGTAATCTGGACTGCAATAACTGTGAGTAAAGATCTTGGGACTGCATCACACGGACTCTGTGTTCATTACTGACTCCCTGCACTGCAACCACCATCATCCACCCACACTGCCCTGAAGCTACACTCTTCCTGTGGTGAGTAATAATACCATTGCTGCAAAACCACCAGCTTCAGAGGACTGTTCCGCAGCGGCGGCCCCTTTGGCCGCACTCCACAGGTGGCGTAGTCGGACATTATAAAATCCATATATACAAATTACCCTTGGATTGACCGCCCTGGGTCACGGACCGGGTCACCGCCACAGTGACTACAACCCCCAGCATCTACCGGCCCGGCTCAGGGTACCCCACGGCCCAGGGGGCGCATCAACTTCATAGGTCCCTGATCTGAGACCACTCCTGCAGCGTGATTTGCCCCACCTCTGGATCTCGTTGGCCCAGGCTATACGTCAGAACGTATTGCACCAGGGCTTGTCGGTGCTGCCACAGTCGCTGCAACATGTGCAGAGTTGAATTCCACCGTGTCGGCACATCGCATTTCAGCCAGTGAACTGGCAGGCCCAACGACTTCTGTAGAGATGTAAGTCGTTGAGCTGCGGTATGCGAACGGCGGAAGAGAGCACACAGCGACCGTGCCCTCTGCAGAAGGCCATCTAGTCCGTAATAGTGGGCTACAAATTTATGGACAACCAGGTTCAACACGTGAGCCATACAAGGCACATTTGTGAAATTGCCCCGGCGAAGGGCGGCACCCAGGTTTGCAGCATTGTCGCACACAGCCTTCCCTGGTTGCAGGTCCAGTGGAGACAACCATTCATGAAACTGGGTCTCCAGAGCTGACCACAACGCCTCAGCTGTGTGACTCACATTTCCCAGACATTTCAAAGTAAACACTGATGCCGTTGAGCCCTGCTGCCAGCATAGTAAGGAGGTGTGCAGGATTCCTTCTGCGCAGTTAGAAAGCAGGTGGCATTACCAGACAGTCTTTGGGTGCAGGTGGAGGACCGAGAGGAGGTTGAGGAGGCAGAAGCAGTGGAGGAACTTCGAGAAAAAGAGGATTGACGCACAACTCGTGGGGACGGTAACACTTGGACAGCAGCCCCTTGTCCTGCTGTCACCATAGTTACCCAGTGCCCAGTCAGCGACATGTAACGCCCCTGTCCATGCCTACTCGTCCAAGTGTCTGTGGTGAAATGCACCCTGTCACACACAGAGTTTCTCAAAGAAGTGGTGATGTTGTGTGCGACATGCTGGTGGAGCGCAGGCACACCTTTCTTTGAGAAGTAGTGCCGACTGGGCATCTGGTACTGGGGCACTGCGACGGACATAAGGTCTCGAAAATCCACTGTGTCCTCCAGGCGGAAAGGCAGCATTTCTGTAGCCAACAGCTTGCAGATGGTGAAATTCAACCTCTTAGCTTTGTTATGGCTAGGAGGAAATGGTCTTTTACTTTTCCACATCTGAGGGACCGAGGGCTGGCTGTTGTGCTTAGACGGGGTTGAGTAGGGTGTCCCCGGCAAGCTGCCGGTCTGTGAGGAAGATGCAGGCGGACATGTTAGGTTGCCTTGATCCAAAGGTGGTGCTCTCGATGTCAGAGAGCGCTCAACACCAGCAGGTGTTTCCTCTTCCCAATGAACTGACGACCTGCCAATCACACTGGCTGTTGCAGTTAAAGAGGTGGCAGGTCTGCGTCCAAAAACATGTGTGACTGCTGTCCCCCAGTCACAGAGGATGAAGAGGCCGCGAATGCACAAGATGGGGCAGACGGTGGTTGGCCCAGCCTGCTAGGCCGCATTGTAGCACAGTGAGCTTCCCACTGCAACTTATGCTTCATATCCATGTGACGGTACATGCATGAAGTACTCAAACTATGGATTTTTTGGCCTCTACTTAGCTTTTGGTGACAAATATTACAGATAACACGAGTTGGTTCATCCTTATCGATCTGAATAAATGCCCAGGCTATGCAATGCTTAGAGCCCATGCGACCTGAAGAGCCGCTACGACTTGTGGTCAGAGGCAGAGTTGTGGTTGAGGATGCAGTTGTTGACGTGCTTCCAGTACTCCGTCTCTGTCCAGGAAGGCGCAACCTAACCTCGTCGTCAATAGCATCTGTGACGCCACGCTGCACTTGGTATTACAGATCCTAGAAGAGTGTATTGATGGAATCCTCCACAAGAGGCCCTCATAAACATTCACACATCTCCACCTTCCACCTCAGACCAACAGAGGGAGCCCGTTAGGGATATAAATAGGGAAGGTGGAGCTAGTCAGTTCAGTTCCTCTGAAGAGTTCCTGCAGTAGAGAAGCCTAAGAGAGGTCAGTCTGCAGTGGAGCTCAGTCTAGTCTAGAGAACTCAGTTAATAGTTCAGCAGTGGAGCACGAGGCTCCTGCTAGCTAGATTCAGGGAGCCCAGATAGAGCTTAAGGTGTGCCGACGCCATAAGATCGGTGAAGCGCGGCAAGCTGTCGTTAGTGTGTATAGCCTAGTGAGGGCCCGAGTAGGCCGAAGGCGAGCGGCGAGTTAAGGGGCAGAGGAGCTTAACCAGCTCAACCCGAAGCATTTACCGGACATCGGATCCAAGCTTACCGGGATCTCTATGACCCAGTAAGGCATAACCGGAATCCCTGGAGAACTACAAGTCCCAGGATCGATAAGGTGCTGATACGTAACAGAGCCAGGAGACGCTTAGGCCCCGCATACTGGGAGCGTGAACTCCAAGAGAAGGCCCTACCACAAGGTCAGCCAGCGCAGGACAGAGACAAAGTTAGGCCTAGCTCCAGGCAGGTCAGAAACTTACTACGCAGAGGCAAGAAACAGGAGGCCCTACACCCGCTCATTGGGGAGGATCCTGATATGCACCCTTCACCCTACATTGCTCCGGGATGTGCCTGAATTTCCTCCAGTAAAAGGTACTGAAGTGACTACCGTGTCCGTTCCCGTTCTTGCTCTGACCCAACTGGGTCTCGCCTGTCCTGCATTCCCCCTGCATACGTTGCCCTGAGACCTAGCTCCACCTGTGGGGAGCTATACCATCGAGCTGCCTTATCACGGGTCTCAGTGGACTGCTGCAGCGCTGGTGCTTCTCACCAGATACCACAGGTGGCGTCACGAACTCTTATAAAATTAACAATTATCCACCCTTTCAAAGAGTGACCCCAGGGTACTGGCCAGGGAGCCAACCACTGCGACATCCCCAAGGCCAGGCAAAGGCCCGGGTACCAAGTAATCCCCATCCCCTGGGCTAGTCACATCCTCCTCCGCTGACCTCATCGACTGGCTGACTTTGGGTTGACAGTAAGTGGGATCTCCAACCTCGTCATCATCACCCTGTGTGTTATCACACCCGTCGTCCTCAAAGCCAACCTCTTCCTGCCCTGACCGAAAAGTCAAGTTGTCGCTCCAATCAGGTATTTGAGTCTCATCATCGTCTTCATCAATGCCTCCACCAACAGGAGTTACAGTTTGGGAACGAGGGTCTACATTATGCTCAGAACCTTCTTCGTCTGGTCCTGGATCCGACTTATAAAGATTCTGGGCATCAGTGCAGATCATTTCCTCGTCTGGATTAACAGAAGCTCTGGAGCAGACCTCCATTTCCCAGGCTATAGTATGAGTAAACAGCTCTGCAGACTCAACCATCTGTGTTACCCCATACTCAGACGGGCAGCTGGAGACTGAGGAATCAAGTGCGATTGGGGTGACACCTCTGAGGACTGGAGTATTTGTGATATTGAAATTGAGGTGGAGGAGAGCCCACTTGAAGGAGCACTTGATATCCGCTGAAGCACCTGCTGTTTTTGTGCCTCATCTGGAATTTGTAGCGATGGGCGTGTCCATAAGAAAGGGATCGTATCACATTGTCCACGAAAAGAAGTCGACATCTTAGTTTGGCTGGAAGATGGTCTTTCTTCTGCAGAAGTTACCCTCCCCCACTGCGGGGGGGGCTCGACCCACCAGTGGACAGGCACCAGTATTGGGAGAGGGGGGCTGGCCGTCAGGGTCCACCGTGGCTCTGGCACAAACCCGGATGTGGCACGGGCAGGAACGGACTGGCCGTGTCGGCTTCTCACTTTTTGGATTTTAGAAGGGCATGACATGCCTATATCTGTGTCTCCCCCTCCTTTTACTCCTCCACCTCTTTTCTTTTCGCATGACTATATGTACTTGTCACTTTTCCATGTGTTAGTTATGTGTTCTGAGCAGTTTGTCAGCTTTTGGACACCTTTGAAGGTGTTTTCTATGTGTTTCTATGTGTTTTTGTTTGCCTGCCATTGGTTTTAACGGTGTTCGAAGGGGTTCTAGCAGTATGTAGGACTTGGTCTATTAGTCCATCTATACTGACCTCCATCAGGTTGCAAATTGAATATAATTTTTTTCTGCATCAAGCTCTGAAAAAATATTTGGGCTTCTAGCAGTGTGTGGGACTTGTTCTATTAGTCCATCTATATTGACCTCCATCAGGTTGCAAATTAAAAATAATTTTTATCTGCATCTAGCTCTGAAAAAATATTTGGGCTTCTAGCAGTGTGTGGGACTTGGTCTATTAGTCCATCTATACTGACCTCCATCAGGTTGCAAATTAAAAATAATTTTTATCTGCATCTAGCTCTGAAAAAATATTTGGGCTTCTAGCAGTGTGTGGGACTTGTTCTATTAGTCCATCTATTCTGACCTCCATCAGGTTGCAAATTGAATATAATTTTTTTCTGCATCTAGCTCTGAAAAAATATTTGGGCTTCTAGCAGTGTGTGGGACTTGGTCTATTAGTCCATCTATACTGACCTCCATCAGGTTGCAAATTAAAAATCATTTTTATCTGCATCTAGCTCTGAAAAAATATTTGGGCTTCTAGCAGTGTGTGGGACTTGTTCTATTAGTCCATCTATACTGACCTCCATCAGGTTGCAAATTGAATATAATTTTTTTCTGCATCTAGCTCTGAAAAAATATTTGGGCTTCTAGCAGTGTGTGGGACTTGGTCTATTAGTCCATCTATACTGACCTCCATCAGGTTGCAAATTGAATATAATTTTTTTCTGCATCTAACCCAGACAATAGTTTTGGGCTAATACCACAGTTTGGCCACTCAGCTCTGCTCGGTTCCCATCCATTGTTTTTTTGTGCAAACAACTCCAGAGTTGTGAATTAGTTAACCACCAAAATGAGTGGAAAAAGGCCTGCTGCTGGTGGAAAGGGGAATAGGCGTGTTGGGAAGGGGAAAAAAGGTTGTGTCCGTGGGGTAGGTGTTAAAGCAACAGTAACATCTGCAGAAGAAAGACCATCTTCCAGCCAAACTAAAATGTCTACTTCTTTTAGCGGACAATGTGATAAGATCCCTTTCTTACGGCCACGCCAATCGCTACAAATTCCAGATGAGGCACAAAAACAGGAGGTGCTTCAACGGATATCAAGTGCTCCTTTAAGTGGGCTCTCCTCCACATCAACTTCAACATTACAAATACTCCAGTCCTCAGAGGTGTCACCCCAATCGCACTTGCTTCCTCACAGCTCCCAAATCTCCAGCTGCCCGTCTGAGTATGAGGTAGAACAGATGGTTGAGTCTGCAGAGCTGTTTACTCATACTATAGCCTGGGAATCAGAGGTCGGCTCCAGTGCTTCTGTGAATCCAGACGAGGAAATGATCTGCACTGATGCCCAGAATCTTTATGAGTCGGATACAGGACCAGACGCAGAAGGTTCTGACCATAATGTAGACCCTCATTTCCAAACTGTAACTCCTGTTCGTGGAGACAATGAGGAAGACGATGATGAGACTCAAATACCTGATTGGAGCGACAACTTTAGTTTTTTGTCAGGGCAGGAACAGTTTGGCTCTGAGGACGACGGGTGTGATAACACACAGGGTGATGATGATGAGGTTGGAGATCCCACTTACTGTCAACCCACAGTCAGCCAAGAGATGAGGTCAGCAGAGGAGGTGGAGGAGGATGCTAGTGACGACGAGGTCAGGTTGCGCCTTCCTGGACAGAGACGTAGTACTGGAAGCACGTCAACAACTGCATCCTCAAACACAACTCTGCCTCTGACCACAAGTCGTGGTGGCTCTTCAGGTCGCATGGGTGCTAAGCCTTGCATAGCCTGGGCATTTTTTCAGATCGATAAAGATGACCCAACTTGTGTTATCTGCAACATTTGTCAACAAAAGCTAAGTAGAGGCCAAAAAATACATAGTTTGAGTACTTCATGCATGAACCGGCACATGAACATGAAGCATAAGTTGCAGTGGGAAGCTCACTGTGCTACAATGCGGCCTAGCCGGCCGGGCCAACCACCGTCTGCCCCATCTTGTGCATCTGCGGCCTCTTCATCCTCTGTGACAGGGGGACAGCAGTCACACCTGTTTTGGGACACAGACCTGCCACCTCTTTACCCGCAACAGCCAGCGTGATTGGCAGATCATCATTTTATTTGGAGGTGGTAACACCAGCTGGTGTTGAGCGCTGTCCGACATCGATAGCACCACCTTTGAATCAAGGCAACCTAACATGTCCGCCTGCATCTTCCTCACAGACCGGCAGTTTGCCGGGGACACCCTTATCAACTACGTCTAAACATAACAGCCAGCCCTCGGTCCCTCAGATGTGGACAAGTAAAAGACCATTTCCTCCTAGCCATGAGAAAGCTAAGAGGTTGAATTTCACCATCTGCAAGCTCTTGGCAACAGAAATGCTTCCATTCCGCCTGGTGGACACAGAGGATTTTCTAGACCTTATGTCCGTCGCAGTGCCCCAGTACCAGATGCCCAGTCGGCACTACTTCTCAAAGAAAGGTGTGCCTGCGCTCCTCCAGCATGTCGCACACAACATCACCGCTTCTTTGAGAAACTCTGTGTGTGACAGGGTGCATTTCACCACAGACACTTGGACGAGTAGGCATGGACAGGGGTGTTACATGTCGCTGACTGGGCACTGGGTAACTATGGTGACAGCAGGACAAGGGGCTGCTGTCCAAGTCTTGCCGTCCCCACGAGTTGTGCGTCAATCCTCTTTATCTCGAAGTTCCTCCACTGCTTCTGCCTCCTCAACCTCCTCTCGGTCCTCCACCTGCACCCAAAGCCTGTCTGGTCATGCCACAAGCTCTCTAACTGCGCAGAAGGGATCCTGCAGACCTCCTTACTATGCTGGCAGTAGGGCTCAACGTCATCAGGCGGTTTTTACTTTGAAATGTCTGGGAAATGTGAGTCACACAGCTGAGGAGTTGTGGTCAGCTCTGGAGAACCAATTTCATGAATGGTTGTCTCCACTAGACCTGAAACCAGGGAAGGCCGCGTGCGACAATGCTGCAAACCTGGGTGAGGCCCTTCTCCGGGGCAATGTCACACACGTGCCTTGTATGGCTCACGTGTTGAACCTGGTTGTCCAGCAATTTTTAGCCCACTATCCCGGACTAGATGGCCTTCTGCAGAGGGCACGGTTGCTGTGTGCTCACTTCCGCCGTTCGCATCCCGCAGCTCAGCGACTTACATCTCTACAGAAGTCGTTGGGCCTGCCACTTCACCGGCTAAAATGCGATGTGCCTACCCCGTGGTATTCAACTCTGCACATGTTGCAGCGACTGTGGCAGCACCGACAAGCCCTGGTGCAATACGTTCTGACGTATAGCCTGGGCCAACGAGATCCAGAGGTGGGGCAAATCACGCTGGAGGAGTGGTCTCAGATCAGGGACCTATGCACACTTCTGCACAGTTTTGAAATGGCGACGAAGATGTTTAGTGCTGGCAATGCCATTATCAGCATGACTATTCCGGTGATTTACATGCTGGAGCACATGTTAAACAGAATTCGGAGTCAGGTGGTGGCACAAGAGGAGGTGGAGGAAGTATAGGAGGAGGAGTTGTATGCGGAAGGGCTAACATCTGCAAGGTCCAGACGGTCGGCAGCACCAAGGCGGCAGGCATGTGAGGGTGGAGGAGATGGTTTTACCAGGGCGCATGATAGCAGCCAAACTAGTGAGGAAGGTGCAGGAGCCCAGGAAGAAGTGGAGGACGAACTGATGGAAGACTCATCAGATGAGGGAGACCTTGATCACATTTCTGTTGTGCGAGGTTGGGGGGAGAGGACAGAGGAAGGAAGCATGATTGTTACCTCGCCACCAACACAACAGGGACTTGGTGCTCCTGGATGCGCAAGACACATGACTGCCTTCTTGCTGCACTACCTGCAACAGGACCCTCGAATTGTTAGAATTAGAAATAATCCTGACTACTCGGTTGCCACACTGTTAGATCCCCGGTACAAAAGTAAATTTGCAGAAATTATTCCTGCCATACAAAGGGATGCACGCATGCAGGAGTATCAGCAGAGACTGTTGCAGAATCTTACATGTGCTTTTCCACAAAACACCAGTGGTGCACGTAGTGAATCTCACAGTTCCAACTTGCCAACCGTGGGACCGTCGAGTGTTCAGCACTCAAACCGTAACAGAAACACAGTATCTGCTGGTAACATCAATTTTGCGGAATCATTTCACCACTTTTTTAGTCCATCCTTTGCAAGGCCACAGGAGACAAGAAGTCTGACACATAGTCAACGCCTAGAGACGATGGTACAGGAGTATCTCCAAGTAAACATTGAAGCCATGACTGTGTCACTGGACCCTTGCTATTTTTGGTCTTCCAATCTGGATAAATGGCCTTAGCTCGCCACTTATGCCTTGGAGATCTTGTCATGCCCCGCAGCCAGCGTTCTGTCTGAAAGTGTGTTCAGCGCTGCTGGTGGTGTGCTGACAGATAAGCGCACGCAGCTCTCCACTGATAATGTAGACAGACTCACGTTCATAAAGATGAACAAATCATGGATCCGAAACGACTTTTCTACCCCTGTGTCATCCTGGGGAGAGTAAAAGCTTGATGATTGGTTAAAACCAACCGTTTTAAGCTTTCAAATTACTAATCATGTTTATCTGTATCTTGGCTGGAAAATAATTTGGGCTTTGTAGCAGTGTGCAGTACTGATTCTATTAGGCCATCTATACTAAGCTCCACCAGATTTAAAATTACTAATCATGTTTATCTGTATCTTGGCTGGAAAATAATTTGGGCTTTGTAGCAGTGTGCAGTACTGATTATATTAGGCCATCTATACTAAGCTCCACCAGATTTAAAATTAATAATAATTTTTAGCTGCATCTAGCCCGGAAAATAATTTTGGGGCTCCGAGATGCGCAAGACACATAAGTGCCTTCTTGCTGCACTACCTGCAACATGACCCTCAGATTGTCAGAATTCGAAGTAATCCTGACTACTGGGTTGCCACACTCTTAGATCCCCCACACTCTTCGATCAACCTTTTCATTTTAATAAAGACCAAAAAAATGGTCATTTTTGAAATTATAAGCATTAGCAGGTTATTAGAAACGGAAATCAAACAGTTTTCAACTCAAAACTTTATTCTAGGTTATGTTACATTTGCACTTAGGACCCCTTGTTCGAAAGGAGCTTCTGAACTCTCTCATCCATTGAATTTGTCAGGTTTTGGATGGTTTCTGCTTCAATTGTTTTGCATGAGGACAGAATACCCTCCCAGAGCTGTTGATTAGATGTGAACTGCCTCCTGCCATCATAGACACTCCTTTTGATGATGCTCCAGAGGTTCTGAATGGGGTAGAGGTCAGGGGAGCATGGGGGTCACACCATAAGTTTGTCCCCTTTTATGCCCATATCAGCCAGAGATGCAGATGTGTTATGTGCAGCAAGAGACGGAGCATTATCATGCATGAAAATGATCTTGCTGTGGAATACATGGTTCTTCTTCTTGAACCATGGCAGGAAGTGCTGTTTGAGAAACTCCACATACATTATGGAGTTCATCTTTACCCCTTCAGGAATCCTAAAGGGGCCGACAATCTCTCTCCCCATGATTCCAGCCCAAAACATTACTCCACCTCCTCCTTGTTGGCGCTGTAGCCGTGTTTGCGTGGGGTGTCCATCAACCAGCCATCCTCCACTCCATCCATCTGGACCATCGAGCGTTGCACGGCACTCATCCGTGAACAAAACAGTTTTGAAGTCAGTCTTCATGTATTGTTTGGCCCACTGGAGCCATTTCTGCTTGTGTGCAGTGGATAGAGGAGGTCGACAGGATGGCGTACGCACAGCTGCAAACCTCTGAAGGACCCTGCATCTTGTTGTTTGGGGGACGTTGGAGGCACCAGCAGCTTCAAAAACTTGTCTGCTGCTATGACAAGGCTTTTTTGCCGCTGCACTTTTAACCTGACGTAATTGCCTGTAGGAAAGAGTCCTCAATTTGCCCTTATCAGCACGCACATGTGTGTACTGTGAATCAGCTACATACTTCTTGATTGCCAAGACTCTTCATCCTGATCATCACACAATGTTGATTGTAGTCATGCCTTGACCTAAACACTCTACAATTTGTTGCTTCTCTGCAGCCGACACATCCTTTTTCTTTCCCATTTTGGCAGAAAATGTAGGCTGCTTAATAATGTGGGACAACCTTCTTAAGTAGTCTTGCCTTTCATTGGACACACCTGCCAAACTCATTAGCACAGGTGTCTGCAATTGCTTACAGTGATATAAAGAGCCCTGACACACATTACCATCAATGAGTTTAACTGACAAACAAACAAATTCTTCCCTTATCACTCCTAAACACTTTTTGCATAATAATTTGTACAGTGTACATGTGCATTTCCCCAAAACACCAGTGGTTTACGTAGCGAATCTTACAGTTCTAACTTGCCAACCATGGTCTGTATGGAGTTGTTCAATAAAGGGCCCAAAATTAAGATACAATAGACGGGAGAGGTCTCTATGAATAGGAATTCCTAAGTATTTGATACCCTGTGAGGGCCAGGCAAAGGGAAAGTTGGACTGGATGGAATCCTGTATGGATTTGGGGAGGGAGACATCGAGGGCCTCAGACTTCGCTGCATTGATTTTAAAATTTGACCATGTAACAAAGTGATCTATTTCAGCCATAACAGCAGGGATGGATATATGTGATTGAGTGATATATACTAGGACATCATCAGCAAATAGAGAGCACTTGTACTCGGTGCCTCCCACCTCAATCCACCTAATATTGGGGTTATGGCGAATTGATGAGAGCAGGTGCTCCGTCACTAGGATGTATAAGAGAGGGGACAGAGGACATCCCTGCCTTGTCCCATTGGTGATTATGAAAGGTAATGAAAATGTTCTGACGCGCCCCCTGGGCCTTGGGACATCCGGAGCCGGACCCATTTTGGTGGATGCTGATGGTTGTAGTCTCCGTGGCGGCGACCCAGTTCCGTGGCTCAGGGCGGTCAAACCAGTGGCGGAACTATTTATGTGGTTTTGATGTTTAAATGTCCGACTGCGCCACCCGTGGATTGCGGTCAGAGTGAACTGCCGCTGCAGGGCAGACCGCTGAGGCTGGTGTTGTGGGTGCAGCAGAGCGTAGCATAACTCCCCACGGGAGGAGTATAGCCTCATGGCAGTGTATGCGGAGGATGGGGGTGATGGTGCAGGGCAGCAGCAGTAACGACACAGAGTCAGTGATGCAGTCCAGGGCCTTTACTCACAGTTCTTAATATCCAGACCACTTCTGCAGGTAACGACTGCCCACGTCGTACTGTGCTCACCAGGAGAGAGGCTCAGACAACTCCCAGATAACTTTGGAGCGCTTCACAGGACCCCCTTTGTGTGTCCTTTGTCTGGCCTTTCTTACCTACCCTTCTGTCCGGCTGCCTCGGGCCTCCTCTTGGTAAACTTGGCGCCAGTTTCCTTGACCCTATGTGGTGCTTTCCTAGCCTCCGGTTTCTAGCTGAGGGTCGTTTCCCGCCTCCACTAGTTTCGGGGATCGGTCTCCCCATTTGGCCTGACCCCTCCACGCAGGTGGATTCGGGCGTTCGGTGGCGACTCGCCCATCTTCACCCCTGGGATCCCTTCATTCCTCGTTCCTGGAGCCTTCTCCGCTCCTCTTCCTTCCTTCTCCCTCTTCCAGGCCTGGGCTTCTGTCACTAGGCCCGCCTCCGGAGCAGAGCTCATGCAGAGCCCCTGCTCCCTGTCAATTCTGCTCAGACTTCTCTGCACTGAACTAAGATGGTGCCCACCTTTTATGCTCCCTTCTCAATGCACCCAGGAACTGCTTCCTCCCTGCTCCTGCACTACAGGGTTCCTCTTCCTCAGTGTTCCCTCCCCCCACTCCAGCCAGGGAAAAGGACTGTCGTGCCCATCTCACGGGCTTATTGGTCGCCCTGCCCCACGGCAATGTGGTGTAATGCATGCAGGTGTCGGGTCCTGATCCACACTCCATCCTTACCTGAGAGTGAGATATCACACCTCTGGGTGAGGTGCAATACCTCTGTAGCAACCGAGCCCTCAGGGTGCTACAGTTCCATTTATCTTCAGCCAAGGTGACGTATTGCGATACAGGGCCATGATTTTGCCTATAAAAGGGTCCCCTAGACAACTACCCCAAGCTTTTTAAGAGAATAATATATGGCGTGCCAGGAGACTCTATGGAATGCTTTCTCAGCATCCAACGAGAGTATCTAATTACAAATTTTTAACTACATCTAGCCCAGGAAATACTTTGTGCCTAGTATCAGTGTCTGCTAGTCAGCGGATTATCCCGGCTGTTAAGCAAGCTACACCACCTGTAGTTTGGACACTTCATTTTTTCAAAGGAAATGCTTCGGGACCACTGGATACTCAGTGAAGAGCATCAGGAGGCACCCCAAGGCATAGGGGCTGGGACTGGCAGTAGGATGCCTTGCGGTGGACAGCCGAGCTCGATCCTTATAAAAGCATTTTAACTGCAGCAGCTTTAGTGGACGCTACTGGAGCTGGAATTACGCGGCTGCTGGCATGAGACTCGCCCTCCAATAGATCCTTGTAAAAGGATTTAAAGTGTATTCATTCAAATTAGAGAGACAATTTAAATTAAAAAGCTTAGAGCTGCCTCCACCACAGGGGGGCTCGCTCGACCCACCAGCGGACAGGCACCAGTATTGGGAGAGGGGGGCTGGCCATCAGCGTCCACCGCGGCTCTGGCACAAACCCGGCGACACGGAGGTGGCACGGGCAGGAACGGACTGGCTGTGTCGGCTTCTCACTTTTTGGACTTTAGAAGGGCATGACATGCCTATATCTGTGTCTCCCCCTCCTTTTACTCCTCCACCTCTTTTCTTTTCGCATGACTATATGTACTTGTCACTTTTCCATGTGTTAGTTATGTCTTCTGAGCAGTTTATCAGCTTTTGGACACCTTTGAAGGTGTTTTCTATGTGTTTCTATGTGTTTTTGTTTGCCTGCCATTGGTTTTAGCGGTGTTCGAAGGTGTTCGACGAACAGTTCGACAAACAGTTCGGCGAACACACGGGTGTTCGACGAACCGAACTGAACTCGAACACTATGGGGGTGGCTCAACACTAGTCCTAACTCTAACCCTAGTTGTCCTAGCGCTTATCCTAGTCGTCCTACTGCTAACCCTAGTCATCCTAGCGCTAACCCTAGTCGTCCTAGCTCTAACCCTAGTCGTACTAACGCTAACCCTATCGTCCTAACGATAACCCTAGTCGACCTAACACTAACCCTGGTCGTCCTAGAGCTAACCCCAGTCGTCCTAGCGCTAACCCTAGTCGTCATAGTGCAAACCCTAGTCATCCTAGCGCTAACTCTAGTCGTCCTAGCGCTAACCCTAGTCGTCCTAGCACTAACCCTAGTCGTCCTAGCACTAACCCTAGTCGTCCTAACGCTATCCCTAGTCGTCCTAGCACTAACCCTAATCATCCTAAAGTTAACACTATCGTCCTAACGCTAACCCTAGTCATCCTAGCGCTAGCCCTAGTCGTACTAGCGCTAACGCTCATCTTCCTAACGCTAACCCTAGACGTCCTAGCGCTAACCCTAGTTGTCCTAGTGCAAACACTAGTCGTTGTAGTGCTAACCCTAGTCGTCCTAGCACTAACCCTAGTCGTCCTAGCACTAACCCTAGTCGTCCTAACGCTATCCCTAGTCGTCCTAGCGCTAACCCTAATCATCCTAACGTTAACACTATCGTCCTAACGCTAACCCTAGTCGCCCTAGCGCTAGCCCTAGTCGTCCTAGCGCTAACACTCATCTTCCTAACGCTAACCCTAGCCGTCCTAGCGCTAACCCTAGTCATCCTAAATCTAACCCTAGTCATCCTAACGCTAAACCTAGTCATGCTAGCGCTAACCCTAGTCATCCTACGGCTAACACTAGTCGTCCTAACGCTAACCCTAGTCGTTCTAAGGCTAACTCTTGTCGTCTTAATGCTAACCCTAATCGTCGTAACGCTAACCCTAGTTATCCTAGTGCAATCCCTAGTTGTCCTAGCAATTAACCTAGTCTTCCCTGCACCAACCCTAGTCATCCTACGGCTAACCCCAGTCTCCTAGAGCTAACCCTAGTCGTCCGAGCGCTAACCCTAGTCATGCTAAAGCTAATACTATCGTCCGGACGCTAACCCTAGTCATGCTAAAGCTAATACTATCGTCCGGACGCTAACCCTAGTCATAATAGCGCTAACCCTAGTCGTCCTATCGCTAACCCTAGTCGTCCTAGCGCTAATCGTCGTCTTCCTAACGCTAACCCTGGTCGTCCTAGTGCTAGCCCTAGTCGTCCTAGTGCAAACACTAGTCATTCTAGCGCTAACCCTAGTCGCCCTAGCACTAATCCTAGTAGTCCTAACTCTATCCTTAGTCATCCTAACGCTAACCCTAGTCATCCTAGCGCTAACCCTAGTCGTCCTAGGGCTAACCCTAGTCATCCTAACGGTAAACCTAGTCATCCTAGCGCTAACCCTAGTCATCCTAGCGCTAACCCTAGTAATTCTAACGCTAACTGTAGTCATCCTAAGGCTAACCCTAGGCGTCCTAACGCTAGCCCTAGTTGTCCTAAGGCTAACCCTAGTGCTCCTAACTCTAACTCTAGTCGTCTTAGTGCTAACCATAGTCATCTAAATGCTAACGCTAGTCATGCTATGGCTAACCCTAGTCGTCCTAACGCAAACCCTATTCGTCCTAACGCTAGCCCTAGTCTTCCTAGCGCTAACCCTAGTATTCCTAGCGCTAACTCTAGGCGTTCTAATCTAACTCAAACCCTAGTCGTCTCAACGCTAACCTTAGTCGTCCAAGCGCTAACCCTAGTCGTCCTAGCGCTAACCCTAATCGTCCTAGCGCTAACCCTAGTCGTCCTAGAGCTAGCCCTAGTCGTCCTAGGGCTAACCTCAATCATCCTATTGCTAACCCCAGTCGACCTAAGGCTAATCCTAGTCGTCCTAACGCTAACCCTAGTGGTCCTAAGGCTAACCCTAGTCGTACTAACGCTAACCCTAGTCGTCCTAGCGCTAACCCTAGTCTTCCTAGCGCTAACCCTAGTTGTCCTACGGCTAACCCTAGCCGTCCTAACGCTAACACTAGTCATCCTATGGCTAACCCTAATCATCCTAACGCTAACCCTAGTCGTCCTAAGGCTAAGCCTAGTCGTCCAAGTGAAAACCCTAGTCATCCTAGCGCTAACCCTAGTCGTCCTAACTCTAACCCTAGTCGTCCTAAAGCTAACCCTCGTCGTCCTAATGCTATTCCTAGTCGTCCTAGCGTATATCCTAGTCATCCTACCAGTTACCCTAGTCATCCTAGCGCTAACCCTAGTCGTCCTTGCGCTAACCCTTGTCGTCCTAGCGCTAACCCTAGTCGTCCTAATGCTAACCCTATCGTCCTAACGCTAACCCTAGTCGTCCTAACGCTAAAACTAGTCGTCATAACGCTCACCCTAGTCGTAATAGCGCTAACCCTAGTTGTCCTAACGCTAACCCTAGTCATTCTAGCGCTAACCCTAGTCGTACTAGCGCTAAACATATTCGTCCTAACGCTAACCCTAGTTGTCCTAGCGCTTATTCCAGTCGTCCTAGCGCTAACCCTAGTCATCCTAGCGCTAACCTTAGTTGTCTTAACGCTAATACTAGTCGTCCTAGCGCTAACTCTAGTCATCCTAGCGCTAACCCTAGTTATCCTACCGCTAACCCTAGTCATACTAGCGCTAAGCCTAATCGTCCTAACGCTAACCCTAGTCATCCTAAGGCTAACCCTAGGCGTCCTAACGCTAGCCCTAGTTGTCCTAAGGCTAACCCTAGTGCTCCTAACTCTAACTCTAGTCGTCTTAGCGCTAACCATAGTCATCTAAATGCTAACGCTAGTCATGCTAAGGCTAACCCTAGTCGTCCTAACGCAAACCCTATTCGTCCTAACGCTAACCCTAGTCTTCCTAGCGCTAACCCTAGTATTCCTAGCGCTAACTCTAGGCGTTCTAACTCAAACCCTAGTCGTCTCAACGCTAACCTTAGTCGTCCAAGCGCTAACCCTAGTCGTCCTAGCGCTAACCCTAATCGTCCTAGCGCTAACCCTAGTCGTCCTAGAGCTAACCCAAGTCGTCCTAGGGCTAACCTCAATCATCCTATTGCTAACCCTAGTCGACCTAAGGCTAATCCTAGTCGTCCTAACGCTAACCCTAGTGGTCCTAAGGCTAACCCTACTCGTACTAACGCTAACCCTAGTCGTCCTACGGCTAACCCTAGCCGTCCTAACGCTAACACTAGTCATCCTATGGCTAACCCTAGTCATCCTAACGCTAACCCTAGTCGTCCTAAGGCTAAGCCTAGTCGTCCAAGTGAAAACCCTAGTCATCCTAGCGCTAACCCTAGTCGTCCTAACTCTAACCCTAGTCGTCCTAAAGCTAACCCTAGTCGTCCTAAAGCTAACCCTCGTCATCCTAATGCTATTCCTAGTCGTCCAAGCGTATATCCTAGTCGTCCTACCAGTTACCCTAGTCATCCTAGCGCTAACCCTAGTCGTCCTTGCGCTAACCCTTGTCGTCCTAGCGCTAACCCTAGTCGTCCTAATGCTAACCCTATCGTCCTAACGCTAACCCTAGTCGTCCTAACGCTAAAACTAGTCGTCATAACGCTCAACCTAGTCGTAATAGCGCTAACCCTAGTTGTCCTAACGCTAACCCTAGTCATTCTAGCGCTAACCCTAGTCGTCCTAACACTAACCCTAGTCGTACTAGCGCTAAACATATTCGTCCTAACGCTAACCCTAGTTGTCCTAGCGCTTATTCCAGTCGTCCTAGCGCTAACCCTAGTCATCCTAGCGCTAACCTTAGTTGTCTTAACGCTAATACTAGTCCTCCTAGCGCTAACTCTAGTCATCCTAGCGCTAACCCTAGTTATCCTACCGCTAACCCTAGTCATACTAGCGCTAAGCCTAATCGTCCTAACGCTAACCCTAGTCATCCTAAATCTAACCCTAGTCGTCCTAACGCTAAACCTAGTCATGCTAGCGCTAACCCTAGTCATCCTACGGCTAACACTAGTCGTCCTAACGCTAACCCTAGTCGTCCTAAGGCTAACCCTAGCTGTCCTAACTCTAACCCTAGTCGTTCTAAGGCTAACTCTTGTCGTCTTAATGCTAACCCTAATCGTCGTAACGCTAACCCTAGTCATCCTAGTGCAATCCCTAGTTGTCCTAGCACTTAACCTAGTCTTCCCTGCGCCAACCCTAGTCGTCCTACGGCTAACCCCAGTCTCCTAGAGCTAACCCTAGTCGTCCGAGCGCTAACCCTAGTCATGCTAAAGCTAATACTATCGTCCGGACGCTAACCCTAGTCGTCCTAACGCTAACCCTAGTCATAATAGCGCTAACCCTAGTCGTCCTATCGCTAACCCTAGTCGTCCTAGCGCTAACCGTCGTCTTCCTAACGCTAACCCTGGTCGTCCTAGTGCTAGCACTAGTCGTCCTAGTGCAAACACTAGTCGTTCTAGCGCTAACCCTAGTTGACCTAGCGCTAATCCTAGTAGTCCTAACTCTATCCTTAGTCGTCCTAACGCTAACCCTAGTCGTCCTAGCGCTAACCCTAGTCGTCCTAGGGCTAACCCTAGTCATCCTAACGGTAAACCTAGTCATCCTAGCGCTAACCCTAGTCATCCTAGCGCTAAACCTAGTAATTCTAACGCTAACTCTAGTCATCCTAAGGCTAACCCTAGGCGTCCTAACGCTAGCCCTAGTTGTCCTAAGGCTAACCCTAGTGCTCCTAACTCTAACTCTAGTCGTCTTAGCGCTAACCATAGTCATCTAAATGCTAACGCTAGTCATCCTAAGGCTAACCCTAGTCGTCCTAACGCAAACCCTATTCGTCCTAACGCTAACCCTAGTCTTCCTAGCGCTAACCCTAGTATTCCTAGCGCTAATTCTAGGTGTTCTAACTCAAACCCTAGTCGTCTCAACGCTAACCTTAGTCGTCCAAGCGCTAACCCTAGCCGTCCTAGCGCTAACCCTAGTCGTCCTAGCGCTAACCCTAGTCGTCCTAGAGCTAACCCTAGTCGTCCTAGGGCTAACCTCAATCATCCTATTGCTAACCCTAGTCGACCTAAGGCTAATCCTAGTCGTACTAACGCTAACCCTAGTCGTCCTAGCGCTAACCCTAGTCTTCCTAGCGCTAACCCTAGTCGTCCTACGGCTAACCCTAGCCGTCCTAACGCTAACACTAGTCATCGTATGGTTAACCCTAGTCATCCTAACGCTAACCCTAGACGTCCTAAGGCTAAGCCTAGTCGTCCAAGTGAAAACCCTAGTCATCCTAGCGCTAACCCTAGTCGTCCTAACTCTAACCCTAGTCGTCCTAAAGCTAACCCTCGTCGTCCTAATGCTATTCCTAGTCGTCCTAGCGCATATCCTAGTCGTCCTACCAGTTACCCTAGTCATCCTAGCGCTAACCCTAGTCGTCCTTGCGCTAACCCATGTCGTCCTAGCGCTAACCCTAGTCGTCCTAATGCTAACCCTATCGTCCTAACGATAACCCTAGTTGACCTAACACTAAGCCTAGTCATCCTAGAGCTAACCCCAGTCGTCCTAGAGCTAACCCTAGTCTTCCTAACGCTAACTGTAGTCGTCCTAGAGCTAACTCTAGTCATAGTGCAAACCCTAATCGTCCTAGCACTAACTCTAGTTGTCCTAGCGCTAACCCTAGTCGTCCTATCGCTAACCCTAGTCGTCCTAGCGCTAACCCTAGTCGTCCTAACTCTAACCCTAGTCGTCCTAGCGCTAACCCTAGTCGTCCTAACGCTAACTCTAGTCGTTCTAAGGCTATCCCTAGTCGTCCTAATGCTAACCCTAGTCCTCCTAAGGCTAACCCTAGTCGTCCTAACTCTAACCTTAGTCGTCCTAGCTCTAACGCTAGTCGTCCTAACGCTCACGCTAGTCATTCTAACGCTAACCCTAGTCGTCCTAGCGCTAACCCTTTTCGTCCTAATGCTAACCCTAGTCGTCCTAGCACTGACCCTAGGCATTCTAACTCTGACCCTAGTTGTCCTAATGCTAACCTTAGTCGTTGTAACGCTAACCCTAGTCGTCCTAACGCTACAACTATTCGTCCTAGCGCTTATCCTAGTTGTATTAGCGCTAACCCTAGTCATCCTATCGCTAACCCTAGTCGTCCTAACGCTAACCCTAGTCGTCCTAGCACTAACCCTTGTCGTCCTAGCGCTAACCCTAGTCGTCCTAACGCTAACCCTACCATCCTAACGATTACCCTAGTCGACCTAACACTAATCCTAGTCATCTTAGAGCTCACCCCAGTCGTCCTAGCGCCAACCCTAGTCTTCCTAACGCTAACCCTAGTCGTCCTAGCGCTAACCCTAGTCGTCATAGTGCAAACCCTAGTCGTCCTAGTGCTAACTCAAGTCGTCCTAGCGCTAACTCAAGTCGTCCTAACTCTAACCCTAGCCGTCGTAGCTCTAACCCTAGTCGTCCTGACGCTAACCCTAGTCGTCCTAGCACTAACCCTAGTCATCCTAGTGCTAACCGTAGTCGTCCTAACGCTATCCCTAGTCGTCCTAGTGCTAACCTTTGTCGTCCTAGTGCAAACCCTAGTCATCCTAGCTCTAACCCTAGGCGTTCTAACTATAACCCTAGTCGTCCTAACGCTAACCCTAGTCATCGTAGCGCTAACCATAGTAGTCCTAGCGCTAACCATAGTCATCCTAGCGCTAACCCTAGTCGTCCTAAGGCTAACCTTAGTCGTTTCCTGCTATCCCTAGTCATCCTAGCGCTAACCCTAGTCGTCCTAACGCTAAATCTAGTCGTCCTAAGGCTAACCCTAGTCGTCCTAACGCTAACCCTAGTCGTCCTAGTGCTAACCCTAGTCGTCCTACCGCTAACTCTAGTAGTACTAACGCTAACCCTAGTCATCTTAAGGCTAACCCTAGCCGCCCTAACGCTAACCCTAGTATTCCTAAGGCTAACCCTTGTCGTCCTAATGCTAACCCTAGTCGTTCTAACGCTAACCCTAGTCCTCCTAGTGCAAACCCTAGTCTTCCTAGCATTAACCTTCGTGATTCTAGTGCTAACCCTTGTCGTCTTAGCGCTAACCCTAGTCATCCTAGCGCTAACCCTAGTCGTCCTAGCGCTAACCCTAGTTATCCTAACTCTAACCCTAGTCTTCCAAATACAAACCCTAGTTGTCCTAATGCTAACCCTAGTCGTCCTAGCGCTAACTCTAGTATTCCTAACGCTAACCCAAGGCGTTCTAACTCTAACCCTAGTCGTCCTAGCGCTAACCTTAGTCATCCTAGCTCTAACCCTAGTCGTCCTAGCTCTAACCCTAGTCGTCCTAGAGCTAACCCTAGTCATCCTAGCGCTAACCTCAGTCATCCTATTGCTAACCCTAGTCGTCCTAAGGCTAATCCTAGTCATCCTAAAGCTAACCCTAGTGGTCCTAAGGCTAACTCTAGTTAGTCTAACGCTAACCCTAGTCGTCCTAGTGCTAACCCTAGTCATCCTACGGCTAACCATAGCCGTCCTAACGCTAACCCTAGTCATCCTAAGGCTAACCCTAGCCGCCCTAAGGCTAACCCTAGTCTTCCTTGTGAAAACCCTAGTTGTCCTGGCGCTAACTCTAGTCGTCCTAGTGAAAACCCTAGTCGTCGTAGCGCTAACCCTGGTCATCCTAACTCTAACCCTAGTCGTCCTAACGCTAACCCTAGTCGTCCTAATGCTAACCCTTGTCGTCCTAGCGATTTTCCTAGTCGTCCTACCGCTAACCCTAGTCATCCCAAAGCTAACCCTAGTCATCCTAAGGTAAACCCTTGCCGTCCTAACGCTAACCCTAAGGCTAACTCTTGTCTTCTTAATGCTAACCCTAGTCGTCCTAGCGCTAACCCTAGTCGTCCTAGCGCTTATCCTAGTCGTCCTAACGCTACAACTATTCGTCCTAGCGCTTATCCTAGTTGTATTAGCGCTAACCCTAGTCATCCTATCGCTAACCCTAGTCGTCCTAACGCTAACCCTAGTCGTCCTAGCGCTAAACCTTGTCGTCCTAGCGCTAACCCTAGTCGTCCTAACGCTAACCCTACCGTCCTAACGATTACCCTAGTCGACCTAACACTAATCCTAGTCGTCATAGAGCTCACCCCAGTCGTCCTAGCGCCAACCCCAGTCTTCCTAACGCTAACCCTAGTCGTCCTAGCGCTAACCCTAGTCGTCATAGTGCAAACCCTAGTCGTCCTAGCGCTAACTCAAGTCGTCCTAGCGCTAACTCAAGTAGTCCTAACTCTAACCCTAGCCATCGTAGCTCTAACCCTAGTCGTCCTGACGCTAACCCTAGTCGTCCTAGCACTAACCCTAGTCATCCTAGTGCTAACCGTAGTCGTCCTAACGCTATCCCTAGTCGTCCTAGTGCTAACCTTTGTCGTCCTAGTGCAAACCCTAGTCATCCTAGCTCTAACCCTAGGCGTTCTAACTATAACCCTAGTCGTCCTAACGCTAACCCTAGTCATCGTAGCGCTAACCATAGTAGTCCTAGCGCTAACCATAGTCATCCTAGCGCTAACCCTAGTCGTCCTAAGGCTAACCTTAGTCGTTTCCTGCTATCCCTAGTCATCCTAGCGCTAACCCTAGTCGTCCTAACGCTAAATCTAGTCGTCCTAAGGCTAACCCTAGTCATCTTAAGGCTAACCCTAGGCACCCTAATGCTAACCCTAGTATTCCTAAGGGTAACCCTTGTCGTCCTAATGCTAACCCTAGTCGTTCTAACGCCAACCCTAGTCCTCCTAGTGCAAACCCTAGTCTTCCTAGCACTAACCTTTGTGATTCTAGTGCTAACCCTTGTCGTCCTAGCGCTAACCCTAGTCATCCTAGCGCTAACCCTAGTCGTCCTAGCGCTGACCCTAGTCGTCCTAACTCTAACCCTAGTCTTCCAAACACTAACCCTAGTTGTCCTAATGCTAACCCTAGTCGTCCTAGCGCTAACCCTAGTATTCCTAACGCTAACCCAAGGCGTTCTAACTCTAACCCTAGTCGTCCTAGCGCTAACCTTAGTCATCCTAGCTCTAACCCTAGTCGTCCTAGCTCTAACCCTAGTCGTCCTAGCGCTAACCCTAGTCATCCTAGCGCTAACCTCAGTCATCCTATTGCTAACCCTAGTCGTCCTAAGGCTAATCCTAGTCATCCTAAAGCTAACCCTAGTGGTCCTAAGGCTAACTCTAGTTAGTCTAACGCTAACCCTAGTCGTCCTAGTGCTAACCCTAGTCATCCTACGGCTAACCATAGCTGTCCTAACGCTAACCCTAGTCATCCTAACGCTAACCCTAGCCATCCTAAGGATAACCCTAGTCTTCCTAGTGAAAACCCTAGTTGTCCTGGCGCTAACTCTGGTCGTCCTAGTGAAAACCCTAGTCGTCGTAGCGCTAACCCTGGTCATCCTAACTCTAACCCTAGTCGTCCTAACGCTAACCCTAGTCGTCCTAATGCTAACCCTTGTCGTCCTAGCGATTTTCCTAGTCGTCCTACCGCTAACCCTAGTCATCCTAGCGCTAACCCTAGTCGTCCTAACGCTAACCTTAGTCGTCCTAGCGCTAACCCTTGTCGTCCTAACGCTAGCCCTATCATCCTAATGATAACCCTAGTCAACCTAACACTAACCCTAGTCGTCCTAGAGCTAACCCTAGTCATCCTAGCGCTAACCCTAGTCTTCCTAAAGCTAACTCTAGTCGTCCTAGCACTAACCCTAGTCGTCATAGTGCAAACCCTAGTCGTCCTAGCGCTAACTGTAGTCGTCCTAGCGCTAACCCTACTTGTCCTAGCGCTAACCCTAGTCGTCCTAACGCTAGCCATAGTCGTCCTAGTGCTAATTCTCGTCTTCCTAACGCTAACCCTAGCAGTCCTAGCGCTAACCCTAGTCATCCTAACGCTAGCCCTATTCGTCCTAGTGCTAATCCTCGTCTTCCTAACGCTAACCCTAGCCGTCCTAGCGCTAAACCTAATCATCCTAACGTTAACACTATTGTCCTAACGCTAAACCTACTCGTCCTAACGCTAACCCTATCGTCCTAACGATAACCCTAGTCGACCTAACACTAACCCTATTCGTCCTAGAGCTAACCCTAGTCGTCCTAGCGCTAACCCTAGTCTTCCTAAAGCTAACTCTAGTCGTCCTAGCACTAACCCTAGTCGTCATAGTGCAAACAATAGTCGTCCTAGCGCTAACTGTAGTCATCCTAGTGCTAACCCTAGTCGTCCTAACGCTAGCCCTAGTCGTCCTATTGCTAATCCTCGTCTTCCTAACGCTAACCCTAGCCGTCCTAGCGCTAAACCTAATCATCCTAACGTTAACACTATTGTCCTAACGCTAAACCTACTCGTCCTAATGCTAACCCTATCATCCTAACGATAACCCTAGTCGACCTAACACTAACCCTAGTCGTCCTAGAGCTAACCCTAGTCGTCCTAGCGCTAACCCTAGTCTTCCTAAAGCTAACTCTAGTCGTCCTAGTACTAACCCTAGTCGTCATAGTGCAAACAATAGTCGTCCTAGCGCTAACTGTAGTCGTCCTAGCGCTAACCCTAGTTGTCCTAGCGCTAACCCTAGTCGTCCTAACGCTAGCCCTAGTCATCCTAGTGCTAATCCTCGTCTTCCTAACGCTAACCCTAGCCGTCCTAGCGCTAACCGTAGTCGTCCTAACGCTAGCCCTATTCGTCCTAGTGCTAATCCTCGTCTTCCTAACGCTAACCCTAGCCGTCCTAGCGCTAAACCTAATCATCCTAACCTTAACACTATTGTCCTAACGCTTAACCTACTCGTCCTAACACTAACCCTAGTCGTCCTAGCGCTAGCCCTAGTCGTCCTAGTGCTAATCCTCGTCTTCCTAACGCTAACCCTAGCCATCCTAGCGCTAACCCTATTCGTCCTATTGCTAATCCTAGTCATCCTAGTGCTAACCCTTGTATTACTAGCTCTAACCCTAGGCATTCTAACTCTGACCCTAGTTGTCCTAACGCTAACCTTAGTCGTACTAGCGCTAACCCTAGTCACCCTATTGCTAACCCTAGTCGTCATAAGGGTAATCCTAGTAATCCTAACGCTAACCCTAGTCGCCCTACGACTAACCCTAGTCGTTGTAACGCTAACAATAGTCTTCCTAGCGCTAACCCTAGTTGTCCTCCGGATAACCCTAGCCATCCCAACGCTTACCCTAATCATCCTAAGGCTAACTCTTGTCGTCTTAATGCTAACCCTAGTCGTCCTAGTGCTAACCCTAGTCATCCTAATGAAAACCCTAGTCATCCTAGCCCTAACCCTAGTCTTCCTAACACTAACCCTAGTCCTCCTAAGGCTAACTCTTGTCGTCTTAATGCTAATCCTAGTCGTCCTAGCGCTAACTATACACTGTGTTCCAAATTATTATCCAAATAATATTTTCTCAGATTTTCCCAAATTACCTATATGAATTGCAGTCATTGTAATTTTCCAGTCAAATAACTATTACAGTACAATTGAAAGGTGTAACGGGTCTAGGAGGCGGAACCTCTGAGCAACTATACAAGGGGGCGGTCCTTGTAAGGAAGCGGGTGGCTCCCAGGGAAGACGGGCAGGTAGTCACGGCAAGTGACAGGGACAGTCTCTGGGTAAAAGGGCAGGTAGTCACGGCAAGTGACAGGGACAGTCTCTGGGTAGAGGGGCAGGTAGTCACGGCAAGTGACAGGGACAGTCTCTGGGTAGAAGGACGGGTACTCACGGCAAGTGACAGGGACAGTCTCTGGGTAGAAGGACAGCAGGCAGGTGACTGGTGAGCGCTCCCAGGTGAGCGGGCGAGAGTCTCTGGACAGGCAGGTGGTCATGGCAAGTGACGGCAGAGCCTCCAGGTAGGCTAGCAGGCAGGTAGCAGGTGAGCGCTCCCAGGTGAGCAGGCAAGAGTCTCTGGACAGGCAGGTGGTCACGGCAAGTGACGGCGGAGCCTCCAGGTAGGCTAGCAGGCAGGTAGCAGATGAGCGCTCCCAGGTGAGCAGACAAGAGTCTCTGGACAGGCAGGTGGTCACGGCAAGTGACGGCGGAGCCTCCAGACAGGCTAGCAGGCAGGTAGCAGATGAGCGCTCCCAGGTGAGCGGACAAGAGTCTCTGGACAGGCAGGTGGTCACGGCAAGTGACGGTGGAGCCTCCAGGCAGGCTAGCAGGCAGGTAGCAGATGAGCGCTCCCAGGTGAGCGGGCAGGCTGGTCCATAGACAGACTGACAGGTGTCGGAAGGCAGACCGTCGGACCGCAGGCTTGAAAGCAGGTAAACGGATATCAGGCAGGTATCAAGCAGGAATCTGACAGGTGACTGGCAGGTAACTGGTAACGGGACCTGAGGGCTGAAGCAGAGTGAAGGCTTTGCAACAACATTGCTCGGGCACCTCCATTTTGGAGGAGGTGCCTTATATATGGTGAGGTCCTCCGGCCATTGGCCGGGGACTCCTTAGGACGGCGCGCGTGGCCACTTTAAGAGAGGGGGAGCGCGCGCGCGCGCACCCTAAGCACAGTGGCCGGGAAGCAGCTCGCGCTGCCAGCAGAGCGGGAGGAGGACGCCGGGCACGGAGTGGAGAGGTGAGGGGAACAGCGTTCCTGCCTAGCAGGAGGCAGGGACGCCGACGCTACAAAAGGTTTTTGTACAAACTGCCTATGATAACAGTATATTTTTAAAAAAATAAAAAACTCAAACTGCACTCAAAGTGCATGTTCGAAATTACTATGCACAGTAGAGTTTTCAACCTTTTCATTTTAATAAAGAACAAAAAAATGGTCATTTTTGAAATTATAAGCATTAGCAGATTATTACAAACTGAAATCAAACAGTTTTCAACTCAAAACTTTATTCTAGGTGATGTTACATTTGCACATAGGACCCCTTGTTCGAAAGAAGCTTCTGAACTCTCTCATCCATTGAATTTGTCAGGTTTTGGATGGTTTCTGCTTCAATTGTTTTGCATGAGGACAGAATACCCTCCCAGAGCTGTTGCTTAGATGTGAACTGCCTCCCGCCATCATAGACACTCCTTTTGATGATGCTCCAGAGGTTCTCAATGGGGTTGAGGTCAGGGGAGCATGGGTGCCACACCATAAGTTTGTCCCCTTTTATGCCCATAGCAGCCAGAGATGCAGATGTGTTATGTGCAGCATGAGACGGGGCATTATCATGCATGAAATGATCTCGATGGTCCAGATGGATGGAGTGGAGGATGGCTGGTTGATGGACACCCTATGTAAACACGGCTATGGCGCCAACAAGGAGGAGGTGGAGTAATGTTTTGGGCTGGAACCATGGGGAGAGAGATTGTCGGCCCTTTTAGGATCCCTGAAGGGGTAAAGATGAACTCCATAATATATGTTGAGTTTCTCAAACAGCACTTCCTTCCATGGTTCAAGAAGAAGAACCGTGCATTGCGCAGCAAGATCATTTTCATGCATGATAATGCCCCGTCTCATGCTGCACATAACACATCTGCATCTCTAGCTGCTATGGGCATAAAAGGGGACAAACTTATGGTGTGGCACCCATGCTCCCCTGACCTCAACCCCATTGAGAACCTCTGGAGCATCATCAAAAGGAGTGTCTATGATGGCGGGAGGCAGTTCACATCTAAGCAACAGCTCTGGGAGGGTATTCTGTCCTCATGCAAAACAATTAAAGCAGAAACCATCCAAAACCTGACAAATTCAATGGACGAGAGAGTTCAGAAGCTCCTTTCGAACAAGGGGTCCCATGTGCAAATGCAACATCACCTAGAATAAAGTTTTGAGTGGAAAACTGTTTGATTTCAGTTTGTAATAACCTGCTAATGCTTATAATTTCAAAAATGACCATTTTTTTGTTCTTTATTAAAATGAAAAGATTGAAAACTCTGCTGTGCATAATAATTTGGAACATGCATTTTGAGTGCAGTTTGAGTTTTTTATTTTTTTTAAAATATACTGTTATCATAGGCAGTTTGTACAAAAACCTTTTGTAGCATCGGCGTCCCTGCCTCCTGCTAGGCAGGGACGCCGTTCCCCTCACCTCTCCGCTCCTTGCCCGGCGTCTTCCTCCCGCTCTGCTGGCAGCGCGCGCTGCTTCCCGGCCTCTGTGCTTAGGGCGCACGCGCGCGCGCTCCCCCTCTCTTAAAGGGGCCGCGTGCGCCGTCATAAGGAGTCCCCAGCCAATGGCCGGAGGACCTCACCATATATAAGACACCTCCTCCAAAATGGAGGTGCCCGAGCAATGTTGTTGCAAAGCCTTTCAACTCTGCTTCAGCCCTCAGGTCCCGTTACCAGTTACCTGCCAGTCACCTGCCAGATTCCTGCTTGATACCTGCCTGATATCTGCTTACCTGCTTGCTATCCTGTGGTCCGACAGTCTGCCTACCGGCACCTGCCAGTCTGTCTATGGATCAGTAAGCCTGCGGACCAGGAAGTACCTGCCAGATACCTGCCTACCTGGCCAGAGACTCTTACTCGCTCACCTGGGAGCGCTCACCTGCTACCTGCCTGCTAGCCTACCTGGAGGCTTAGCCGTCACTTGCTGTGACCACCTGCCTGTCCAGAGACTCTTACTCGCTCACCTGGGAGCGCTTACCTGCTACCTACCTGCTAGCCTACCTGGAGGCTTAGCCGTCACTCGCTGTGACCACCTGCCTGTCTAGAGACTCTTGCCCGCTCACCTGGTAGCGCTCACCTGCTACCTGCCTGCTAGCCTACCTGGAGGCTCTGCTGTCACTTGCCGTGACCACCTGCCTGTCCAGAGACTCTTGCCCGCTCACCTGGGAGTGCTCACCTGCTACCTGCCTGCTAGCCTACCTGGAGGCCCTGCCGTCACTTGCCGTGACCACCTGCCTGTCCAGAGACTCTTACCTGCTCACCTGGGAGAGCTCACCTGCTACCTGCCTGCTAGCCTATCTAGAGACTCTTCCCTGTTGTCACTTGCCGTGACCACCTGCCCGTCTAGAGACTCTTTCCCTGCTGTCACTTGCCGTGACCACCTGCCCGTCTAGAGACTCTTACCCTGCTGTCACTTTCCGTGACCATCCGCCTGTCAAGAGACTGTCCCCGTCACTTGCCGTGACTTCCTGCCCCTTCTACCCAGAGACTGTCCCTGTCACTTGCCGTGACTACCAGCCCATCTTCCCTGGGAGCCACCCGCTTCCTTACAAGGACTGCCCCTTTGTATAGTTGCTCAGAGGTTCCACCTCCCAGACCCGTTACAGTTTGATCGGGCCATGGAACCCGGTGGCACCCAAGCTCCCTCGCTCTCGGACCTAAGCCATGAACTGTCCCGTCAGAGGTCCCAACAGGAGTCCATCCTGAGCCACCTGCGTAGTGTTAACTCCCGCCTGGACACACTGACTACATCTTCGGGACCGGCTTCCAGTCGCACGACTCCTACACCGGCAGCGCCGCTGCAAATCAATTCCATGGCATCTCTTCCCTGTCCCCGCCTCACCGCCCCGCCTCATTTTGGCGGAGATCCCGGTCAGGCACGGGGCTTCATTAACCTGTGCACTCTGCACTTCGAACTGTTGGCACACCAGTTTTCCACCGACCGAGCCAAAGTAGCCTTCATCATGTCCCATCTCACGGGGGAGGCGCTGGCTTGGCTAAATCCTCTATGGGAGAGAGGAGACTCCCTGGTGTCCAATCTGCCAGCCTTTCTCTCGGCCTTCCAGAAGGTCTTCGATGAACCAGGACGGAGGACCTCATCCGCCTCATCTCTGCTACGCCTCCGCCAAGGAAGTCTCACCGTGGGCCAATATGCCATACGGTTCCGTACCCTTGCTTCGGAGCTTGCCTGGGATAACGACGCCCTGGTGTCCGTCTTCTGGGAGGGTCTGTCCGGCCGTATTAAAGATGAACTCGCCGGTCGGGACATTCCTACCACTCTCGACGACTTGATTACACTTGCCACCCGGATTGACATCTGGTTCCAGGAGCTCACCAAAGAGGTCACCCATGAGAGGAGGTTTCCACGCCTTGCCCCTACCTTCCAGAGATCTGTCACTTCCTCCGTTACTCCTCCGGTGCACTCACCCGAGCCTATGCAGGTCGACCAGACCAAGATGGTCAAGACCCGTCAGGAATTACGCCGTGCCGAGGGGAGCTGCTTCTACTGTGGCAGTAATGAGCACCGGATCCGTTCCTGCCCGGAGAGGTCGGGAAACGCCTGTGTCTCGGATCGCTCAGAGAGGTCACCCTAGACAGAAATAAACCCTCTCCATCTCTAATGCTGTCGGTCTCTATCATCTGCGGGGAGAACCGTTATTTTGAACTGGCTCAACTTGACTCTGGAGCTGCCGGAAATCTCATTTCTCAGTCCCTGGTAGAGAAATACCGCATTCCCACCAAACCTCTGGCTGTACCCCTATCTGTCGCCGCCGTGGATGGGGGCCTCTTACCACATCCCATCCAACTCATCACCGAATCCATAACTCTGCAGGAGGGAATGCTGCACTCTGAGAGCATCTGCTTCCATGTTCTGCCTGGACTCTCTCACGCCCTCATGCTAGGCCTACCTTGGCTCCAGAAACACGCACCCGTGCTTGATTGGCAGACCGGAGAAGTTCTTCGCTGGGGACAGGACTGCCATAAGACTTGTTTAGTTCCCGTTCATCCTGCTCGTCCTTCTCCTACCCCAGCCAATCTACCCGGCCTACCGGCTCCCTATTGGTCTTTTGCGGACGTCTTTAATAAAAGAGAAGCAGAGACATTACCCCCTCATAGACCATACGACTGCCCAACTGACCTGATGCCCGGCGCTACTCCTCCCCGTAGGCGTATTTACCCTTTGTCCGCTGCTGAGACCCGGTCCATGTCTGAATATATTGAGGAGAATCTGGCCCAGGGATTTATCCGGAAATCTACCTCCCCGGCGGGAGCAGGCTTCTTCTTCGTCAAAAAGAAGGACGGCTCACTCCGTTCCAGTATAGACTATAGAGGCCTTAACCTGATCACAGTGAAGAATAAATACCCCCTTCCGCTCATTCCTGAATTATTTGACCGACTGAGGGGGGCTAGAATCTTCACCAAGCTGGACCTCCGTGGGGCGTATAATCTGGTCCGTATCCGTCAGGGGGATGAATGGAAGACGGCATTCAACACCCGGGATGGCCACTATGAATATCTTGTAATGCCCTTCGGTCTTTCTAACGCTCCCGCCATCTTTCAAGAGTTGGTCAATGACATCTTCTGTGACCTTCTATACTCCTGCGTGGTGGTGTACCTGGACGACATCTTGGTCTTCTCTCCGGATCTTCTCACTCACCGGAGGGACGTTCGTCAGGTCCTGCTCAGGCTCAGGCAGAACCACCTCTACGCTAAATATGAGAAGTGCCTCTTTGAGCAGACCTCCCTTCCGCTTCTGGGCTACATAAAATCTCAGACCGGCCTACAAATGGACCCTGAGAAACTGTCTGCCATCGAGAAGTGGCCCCGACCAGAGGGGTTGAAGGCTATTCAGCGGTTCCTGGGCTTCGCCAACTACTACCGCCTCTTCATTCCGCACTTCTCTTCCCGGACTGCCCCTATCTCGGCGCTCACCCGTAAGGGCGCTAATCCCAGAGAATGGTCGCTCGAAGCAGAGGAGGCCTTCCTTTCCTTAAAACGAGCTTTTTCCTCCGCCCCTGTGCTGCATCGTCCGGACGGCAACAAACAATTCTTTCTAGAAGTCGACGCTTCCTCCTCCGGAGCCGGAGCAGTACTTACCCAAAAGTCGTCTTCCGGAAGAATGGTAACTTGCGGCTTCTTCTCCAAACTCTTCTCCTCTTCTGAGCGCAATTATTCTATAGGAGACCGAGAATTGTTGGCCATTAAGCTGGCACTGGAGGAGTGGCGTTACCTGCTCGAGGGGGCTCTTCACCCGGTAATAATTTACACGGACCACAAGAACTTGGCTTACCTCCAGAGTGCCCAGAGACTTAACCCGCGCCAAGCCCGGTGGTCCTTGTTCTTCGCCCGCTTTAATTTCATTCTTCATTTTCGCCCGGCTGACAAAAACATCAAAGCTGACGCCTTATCCCAATCCTTTTTGGTCTCTGATCTTGAGGAGGAGCCTAAACACATCATCGACCCCGCCAAAGTAATGCAGGTGGCCCCCGTGAATCTAAATCGTCTTCCACCCGGTAAGACGTTCGTAACTGTTCCTGATCGTGAGAAGGTTCTACACTGGGGACACTCGTCCAAGCTAGCTGGCCACGCTGGTCAGAAAAAAAAACCTCCAGCTTATTTCCCGGCATTACTGGTGGCCTACCCTGCACAAGGACGTAATAGACTTTGTTTCAGCCTGTGTGTCCTGCGCCCGCAACAAGGTTCCGAGACATCTGCAGCCGGCCGTCTCCTTCCTCTTCCTGTACCTGCTGCCCCGTGGCAGCATATAGCTATGGACTTTATAACGGACCTCCCTGTCTCTGCCGGTTGTACGGTCATATGGATGGTCGCTGACCGCTTTTCCAAAATGGCTCACTTTATTCCCCTGCCGGGTCTCCCGTCTGCATCAGAGTTAGCTAAAGACTTTATCCATCATGTCTTCCGTCTTCATGGTCTTCCTCTCCACATCGTATCCGACCGAGGGGTTCAGTTCACCTCTCGTTTTTGGCGAGCCATGTGTAAACTGCTGGGGGTCACCTGGGACTTTTCTTCTGCTTATCATCCACAGTCCAATGGCCAAGTAGAACGGATCAACCAAATTTTAACCAGTTACCTCCGGCACTTTGTTAATGCTCACCATTCCGACTGGGTGGACCTTTTACCGTGGGCCGAATTTTCTTACAATAATCACGAGAGCGAATCTTCCTCCAAATCCCCGTTTTTTGTAGTCTTCGGTCAGCATCCTCGGATCCCGTTTCCCGTCTCCGCCTCGGTGGACAATCCGGCTGCCTAATCTCTCGTTAATGAATTTTCCTCCATTTGGGAAAGTACCAGATCCGCACTTCTTCAGTCATCCGAGCGGATGAAAAAACAGACTGACAAGAGACATCTGGATCCACCACAATTCCGTCCTGGAGATAAGGTCTGGCTCTTATCCAAATATGTCCGGCTCAAGATTCCTTCCTACAAGTTAGGGCCTCGGTTCATCGGCCCACTGGAGGTTATCAAACAAATCAACCCGGTGGCCTATAAATTGAAACTCCCAGACAATTTGCGGATTCCTAACTCCTTCCATGTATCTCTACTCAAACCCGTGATACTTAACTCTTTTTCCAAGTCTACAGGTATGCCTCCTGATCCAGTTTCCGCTGAAAAAGAGTTTGAGGTAGAGAACATTCTGGCCACAAAAAGGGTAAGAGGAAGAACCTTTTTTCTAGTGGATTGGAAGGGGTTTGGTCCTGAGGAGAGAACATGGGAGCCCCGGGAGAACAGCCATGCCCCGCTCATCCTTGATAAATTCCTGTCTGGTCTAAAAAAGGGGGGGGCCTAAATGGGGGGGGGTTCTGTAGCATCGGCGTCCCTGCCTCCTGCTAGGCAGGGACGCCGTTCCCCTCACCTCTCTGCCTCCGTGCCCGGCGTCTTCCTCCCGCTCTGCTGGCAGCGCGCGCTGCTTCCCGGCCTCTGTGCTTAGGGCGCGCGTGCGCGCTCCCCCTCTCTTAAAGGGGCTGCGAGTGCCGTCCTAAGGAGTCCCCGGCCAATGGCCGGAGGACCTCACCATATATAAGGCACCTCCTCCAAAATGGAGGTGCCCGAGCAATGTTGTTGCAAAGCCTTTCAACTCTGCTTCAGCCCTCAGGTCCCGTTACCAGTTACCTGCCAGTCACCTGCCAGATTCCTGCTTGATACCTGCCTGCTACCTGCCTGATATCTGCTTACCTGCTTGCTATCCTGTGGTCCGACAGTCTGCCTACCGGCACCTGCCAGTCTGTCTATGGATCAGTCCGTCTGCGGACCAGGAAGTACCTGCCAGATACCTGCCTGATACCTGCCTGCCTGTCCAGAGACTCTTACTCGCTCACCTGGGAGCGCTCACCTGCTACCTGCCTGCTAGCCTACCTGGAGGCTTAGCCGTCACTTGCTGTGACCACCTGCCTGTCCAGAGACTCTTACTCGCTCACCTGGGAGCGCTTACCTGCTACCTACCTGCTAGCCTACCTGGAGGCTTAGCCGTCACTCGCTGTGACCACCTGCCTGTCTAGAGACTATTACCCGCTCACCTGGGAGCGCTCACCTGCTACCTGCCTGCTAGCCTACCTGGAGGCTCTGCCGTCACTTGCCGTGACCACCTGCCTGTCCAGAGACTCTTGCCCGCTCACCTGGGAGTGCTCACCTGCTACCTGCCTGCTAGCCTACCTGGAGGCCCTGCCGTCACTTGCCGTGACCACCTGCCTGTCCAGAGACTCCCAGACCCGTTACACCTTTCAATTGTACTTTAATAGTTATTTGACTGGAAAATTACAATGACTGCAATTCATATAGGTAATTTGGGAAAATCTGAGAAAATATTATTTGCATAATAATTTGGAACACAGTGTAGTCGTCCTAACCCTTATCCTAGTCGTCCTAGCGCTAACCCTAGTCATCCTAGCGCTAACCCTAGTTGTCCTAACGCTAACCCTATTCGTCCTAGCGCTCACCCTTGTCGTCCTAGCGCTAATCCCAGTCATCCTAACGCTAACCATACCTTCCAAAGGAAAACCCTAGTCGACATAACACTAACCCTAGTCATCGTAGAGCTAGCCCTAGTCGCCCTAGCGCTAACCCTAGTCTTCCTAACGCTAACCTTAGTCGTACTAGCGCTAACCCTAGTCGTCATAGTGCAAACAATAGAAGTCCTAGCGCTAACCCTAGTCGTCCTAACTCTAACCCTAGTCGTCCTAACGCTAACCCTAGTTGTCCTAATGCTAACCCTAGTCGTACTAGCACTAACCCTAGTCGTCCTAGCGCTAACTGTAGTCGTCCTAGCGCAAACCCTAGTCGTCCTAGCGCTAACCCTAGGCATTCTAACTCTAACCCTAGTTGTCCTAACGCTAAACCTAGTCATCGTAGCGCTAACCATAGTCGTCCTAGCGCTAAGTCTAGTCATCCTAGCGCTAACCCTAGTCGTCCTAAGGCTAACCTTAGTCGTTTACCGCTATCCCTAGTCGTCCTAGCGCTAACGCTAGTCGTCCCAATGCTAACCCTAGTCGTCTTAAGGCTAACTCTTGTCATCCTAACGCTAACCCTAGTCGTCCTAGTGCTAACCTAGTCGTCCTAACGCTAACCCTAGTAGTACTAACGCTAACCATAGTCGTCTTAAGGCTAACCCTAGCCGTCCTAACGCTAGCCCTAGTCGTCCTAAGGCTAACCCTTGACGTCCTAATGCTAACCCTAGTCGTTCTAACGCTAACCCTAGTCCTCCTAGTGCAAACCCTAGTCTTCCTAGCACTAACCTTAGTCATCCTAGTGCTAACCCCAGTCGTCATAGCGCTAACCCTAGTCATCCTAGCGCTAACCCTATTCCTCCTAGAGCAAACCCTAGTCTTCCAAACACTAACCCTAGTCGTCCTAATGCTAACCCTAGTCGTCCTACCGTTAGCACTAGTCGTCCTAACGCTAACGCTAGTCATCCTAATGCTAACCCTAGTCGCCCTAGTGCTAACCCTCATCGTCCTAACGCTAACGCTAGTCGTTCTTGCGCTAACCCTAGTCATCCTAACGCTAACCCTAGTCGTCCTAAGGCTAACCCTAGTCCTCCTTGCGCTTACCCTAGTTGTCCTAGCGCTAACCCTAGTATTCCTAATGCTAAACCATGTCTTCCTAGCGCTAACCCTTGTCGTCCTAGATCTAACCTAGTCGTCCCAGTGCTAACCCTAGTCGTCCTAACACTAACCCTAGGCGTCCTAACGCTAACCCTATTCGTCCTAAGGCTAAGCCTAGTCCTCCTAGCGCTTACGCTAGTCGTATTAGCGCTAACCCTAGTCGTCCTAATGCTAACCCTAGTCGTCCTAGCTCTAACCCTAGTCATCCTAGTGCTAACCCTAGTCATCCTAGTGCTAACCCTAGTCATCCTAAAGCTAACCCTAGTCGTCCTAATGCTAACCCTAGTCGTACTAACTCTAAAAATAGTCGCCCTAAAGCTAAAACTAGTCATCATAGCGCTTCCCCTAGTCGTCCTAGCGCTAACCCTAGTTGTCCTAATGCTAAACCATGTCGTCCTAGCGCTAACCCTAGTCATCGTAGCTCTAACCCTAGTCGTCCTAACGCTAACCCTATTCGTCTTAGCGCTAACCCTAGTCATCCTAGTGCAAACCATAGTCGTCCTAGCGCTAATCCTAGTCGTCCTATTGCTAACCCTAGTCGTCCTAATGCTAACCCTAGTCTTCCTAGCGCTAACCGTAGTCATCCTAAGGCTAACCCCAGACGTCCTACCGCTAACCCTAGTCATCATAGCGCTTACCCAAGTCGTCCTAACGCTAACCCTACTTGTCCTAAGGCTAACCCAGTCGTCCTAACGCTAACCCTAGTCGTCCTAACGCTAACCCAGTCGTCCTAACGCTTACCACAGTTGTCCTAAAGCTAACCCTAGTCATCCTAATCCTAATCCTAGTTGTTATAGCGCTAACCCTAATCATCCTAACGCTAACTCTCGTCGTCCTAGCTCTAACCCAAGTCGTCTTAGCGCTTTTCCTAGTCATCCTAGAGCTAACCCCAGTCATCCTAGTGCAAACCATAGTCGTCCTCGCGCTTTTCCTAGTCGTCCTAGTGCTAACTCTAGTTGTCCTAACTCCAACCGTAGTCTTACTAATGCTAACCCTAGTCACCCTAACGCTAACCCTAGTCGTAATAGCGCTAACCCTAGTCGTCCTAGCGCTAACCGTAGTCGCCCTAATGCTGACCCTATTGTCCTAACGTTAACCATAGTCGTCCTACCGCTAACCCTAGTCGTACTAGTGCTATCCCTAGTCGTCGTAACGAAAACCCTAGTTGTCCTAGCGCTTATTCTAGTCATCCTAGCGCTAACCCTAGTTGTCCTAGAGCTAACCCTAGTCGTCTTAACGCTAAACCTAGTCATCCTAGCGCTAACCCTAGTCGTTCTAGCGCTTACCCTAGTTGTCCTATCGCTAATTCTAGTTGTCCTACCGCTAACCCTAGTCGTTTTAGCGCTAACCCTAGTGTTACTAAGACTAACCCTAGTCGTCATAAGGCTAACCTAGTCCTCCTAGTGCTTACCCTAGTCGTCCTAGCGCTAACCCTAGTCATCCTAATGCTAAGCCATGTCTTCCTAGTGCTACGCTTAGTCGTCCTAGCTCTAACCCTAGTCGTCCTAACACTAACCCTAGTCGTCCTAAGGCTAACCCTAGTCCTCCTAGCTCTTACCCTAGTCATCCTAGCGCTAATCCTTGTCGTTCTTGTGCTAACCCTAGTCGTCTTAATGCTAACCCTAGTCGTCCAAACGCTAACCCTAGTCATCCTAGCGATAACCCCAGTCATCCTAGCGCTTACCCCAGTCGATCTAGCGTTAACCGTAGTCGTAATAGCGCTAACCCTAGTCGTCCTAATGCTAACCCTAGTCATTCTAGAGCTAACCGTAGTCGCCCTAACGCTGACCCTATTGTCCTAACGCTAACCATAGTCATCCTAACGCTAACTCTAGTCGTACTAGCGCTAACCCTAGTCGTCATAACGCTAACCCTAGTCATCCTAACGCTAACCCTTTTCTTCCTAGCGCTAACCCTAGTCGTCCTAGCGATAACAATAGTCGTTCTAACGCTAACCCTTGTTGTCCTAGCGCTAACCCCAGTCGAACTAGCGCTAACCCTAGTCGTCCTAGCGCTAACCCCAGTCGACCTAGCGCTAACCCTAGTCGTAATAGCGCTATCCTTAGTCGTCCTAGCGCTAACCGTAGTCGCCCTAACGCTGACCCTATTGTCCTAACGTAAACCATAGTCGTCCAAACGCTAACCGTAGTCATACTAGCGCTAACCCTAGTCGTCGTAGCGATAACCTTAGTTTTCCTAGCGTTTATTTTAGTCATCTTAGCGCTAACCCTAGTCATCCTAGCGCTACCCCTAGTCGACTTAACGCTAACCCTAGTCATCCTAGCGCTAACCCTAGTCGTCCTAGTGCTAACCCTAGTCGTCCTAGCGCTAACCCTAGTCATCTTAACGCTAACCCTAGTTGTCCTATCGCTAACCCTATTTGTCCTAACGCTAACCCTAGTCGTCATAAGGCTAACCTAGTCCTCCTATCGCTTACCCTAGTCGTCCTAGCGCTAACCATAGTCATCCTAATGCTAAGCCATGTCTTCCTAGCGCTACGCCTAGTCGTCCTACCTCTAACCCTAGTCGTCCTAACGCTAACCCTAGTCGTCCTAAGGCTAACCCTAGTCCTAATAGCTCTTACCCTAGTGGTCCTAGCGCTAATCCTAGTCGTTCTAGTGCTAACCCTAGTCATCTTAATGCTAACCCTAGTCGTCCAAACGCTAATCCTAGTCGTCCTAGCGCTAACCCTACTCGTCCTAACGCTAAACCTAGTCGTCCTATCTTAATCCCTAGTCGTCCTAATGCTAACCCTAGTCGTCCTAGCGCTAACCCTAGTCATCTTAGCGCTAACCACAGTCATCCTAGCACTGACCCTAGTCTTCCTAGCTTTAACCCTAGTCATCCTAAGGCTAACGCTAGTCGTCCTTCCGCTAACACTAGTCATCCTAACACTAATGCTAGTCGTCATAAGGCTAATCCTAGTCGTTCTATCTCTAACCCTAGTCGTCCCAACGATAACCCTAGTCGCCCTAGCGCTAACCCTAGTCATCCTAGCGATAACCCTAGTCATCCTAGCGAAAACCCCAGTCGATCTAGCGCTAACCCTAGTCGTAATAGCGCTAACCCTAGTCGTCCTAAAGCTAACCCTAGTCGATCTATAGCTAACCGTAGTCGCCCTAACGCTGACCCTATTGTCCTAACGCTAATCATAGTCGTCCTAACGCTAACCCTAGTCGTACTAGCGCTATTCCTAGTCGTTCTAACGCTAACCCTAGTCGTCCTAACGCTAACCCTAGTCGTCCCGACGATAACCCTAGTCGTCCTAGTGCTAAACCTAGTCATCCTAGCGAGAACCCTAGTCATCCTAGCGCTAATCCCAGTCGATATAGCGCTGACCCTAGTCGTAATAGCGCTAACCCTAGTCATCCTAAAGCTAACCCTAGTCATCCTAACGCTAACCCTTTTCGTCCTAGCTCTAACCCTAGTCGTCCCAGCGCTATCCCTAGTCGTCCTAACGCTAACCCTAGTCGTCCTAACGCTAACCCTAGTCGTCCTAAGGCTAACCCTAGTCCTCCTAGCTCTTACCCGAGTCATCCTAGCGCTAATCCTTGTCGTTCTTGTGCTAACCCTAGTCGTCTTAATGCTAACCCTAGTCGTCCAAACGCTAATCCTAGTCATCCTAGCGCTAACACTACTCGTTCTAACGCTAACCAAAGTCTTCCTATCTCTATCCCTAGTCGTCCTAACGCTAACCCTAGTCTTCCTAGCTCTAACCCTAGTCATCCTAAGGCTAACCCTAGTCATCCTAAGGCTAACTCTAGTCGTACTAGCGCTAATCCTAGTCGTTCTAACGCTAACTCTAGTCGTACTAGCGCTAACCACAGTCGATCTAGGGCTAACCCTAGTCGTAATAGCGCTAACCCTAGTCGTCCTAACGCTAACCCTAGTCATCCTGACGCTAAACCTAGTCATCCTAACGCTAACCCTTTTCTTCCTAGCGCTAACCCTAGTCGTCCTAGCGCTAACCCTAGTCGTTCTAACGCTAAACCTTGTCGTCCTAACGCTAACCCTTGTCGCCCTATCTCGAAACCTAGTCGTCCCAACAATAACCCTAGTCGTCCTAGCGCTAACCCTAGTCATCCTAGCGCTAACCCTAGTCGTCATAGCGCTAACCCCAGTCGACCTAGCGCTAACCCTAGTCGTAATAGCGCTAATCCTAGTCGTCCTAGCGCTAACCGTAGTCGCCCTAACGCTGACCCTATTGTCCTAACGTAAACCATAGTCGTCCTAACGCTAACCCTGGTCATCCTAAGGCTAATCCTAGTCGTCCTAACGCTAACCATAGTCATCCTAACCCTGACCCTAGTAATCCTAGCGCTAATCCTAATCATCCTAGTGCTAACCCTATTCGTACTAGCGCTAACCCAAGTCGTCTTACCGCTAACCCCAGTCGTCCTAGCGCTTTTCCTAGTAGTCCTAGTGCTATCCCTAGTCTCCTAACTCTAACCCTAGTCGTACAAATGTTAAAGCTAGTCGTCCTAATGCCAATCCTAGTCGCCCTAGCGCTAACCCTAATCGTCCTAACGCTAACCCTAGTCGTCCAAGCGCTAACTCTAGTCGTCCTAATGCTAACCCTAGTTATCCTAGCGCTAACCTTAGTCATCCTAACGCTAACCCTAGTCGCCCTAACGCTAACCCTAGTCGTCCTAGCACTAACTCTAGAGGTCCTAGCGCTAATCCTAGTCGTCCTAACGCTAACACTAGTTGAAATAACACTAACCCTAGTGTTCCTAGCGCTAACCCTAGTCGTCCTAGCGCTAACCCTAGTCGTTCAAACGCTAACCCATGTCGTCCTATCTCTAAACCTAGTCGTCCCAGCGATAACCCTAGTCGTCCTAGCGCTAACCCTAGTCATCCTAGCGATAACCCCAGTCATCCTAGCGCTTACCCCAGTCGATCAAGCGTTAACCCTAGTCGTAATAGAGCTAATCCTAGTCATCCTAATGCTAACCCTAGTCATTCTAGAGCTAACCGTAGTCGCCTTAACGCTGACCCTATTGTCCTAACGCTAACCATAGTGGTCCTAACGCTAACTCTAGTCGTACTAGCGCTAATCCTAGTCGTTCTAACGCTAACTCTAGTCGTACTAGCGCTAACCCCAGTCAATCTAGGGCTAACCCTAGTCGTAATAGCGCTAAAACTAGTCGTCCTAACGCTAACCCTAGTCATCCTAACGCTAACCCTTTTCTTCCTAGCGCTAACACTAGTCGTCCTAGCGCTAACTCTAGTCGTTCTAATGCTAACCCTTGTCGTCTTATCTCTAAACCTAGTAGTCCCAACAATAACCCTAGTCGTCCTAGCGCAAACCCTAGTCATCCTACCGCTAACCCTAGTTCTCCTAGCGCTAACCCCAGTCGACCTAGCGCTAACCCTAGTCGTAATAGCGCTATCCCTAGTCGTCCTAGCGCTAAATGTAGTCGCCCTAACGCTGACCCTATTGTCCTAACGTAAACCATAGTCGTCCTAACGCTAACCGTAGTCGTACTAGCGCTAACCCTAGTCGTCGTAACGATAACCCTAGTTGTCCTAGCGCTTATTTTAGTCGTCCTAGCGCTAACCCTAGTCATCCTAGGGCTACCCCTAGTCGTCTTAACGCTAACCCAAGTCATCCTAGCGCTAACCCTAGTCGTCCTAGCACTAACTCTAGTTGTCCTAGCGCTAACCCTAGTCGTCCTAGCGCTAACCCTAGTCGTCCTAGAGCTAACCCTAGTCGTCTTAACGCTAACCCTAGTTGTCCTATCACTAACCCTATTTGTCCTAACGCTAACCCTAGTCGTCATAAGGCTAACCTAGTCCTCCTAGCGCTTACCCTAGTCGTCCTAGCGCTAACCATAGTCATCCTAATGCAAAGCCATGTCTTCCTAGCGCTACGCCTAGTCGTCCTAGCTCTAACCCTAGTCGTCCTAATGCTAACCCTAGTCGTCCTAAGGCTAACCCTAGTCATCCTAGCTCTTACCCTAGTGGTCCTAGCGTTAATCCTAGTCGTTCTAGTGCTAACCCTAGTCGTCTTAATGCTAACCCTAGTCGTCCTAGCGCTAACCCTACTTGTCCTAGCGCTAAACCTAGTCGTCCTATCTTAATCCCTAGTCGTCCTAACGCTAACCCTAGTCATCCTAGCGCTAACCCTAGTCGTCCTAGCGCTAACCCTAGTCATCCTAGCGCTAACCACAATCGTCCTAGCGCTGACCCTAGTCTTCCTAGATCTAACCCTAGTCATCCTAAGGCTAACCCTAGTCGTCCTTCCGCTAACACTAGTCATCCTAACGCTAACGCTAGTCATCCTAAGGCTAATCCTAGTTGTCCTAACGCTAACCATAGTCGTCCTATGGCTAACCCTAGTCGTCCTAACCCTAACCCTAGTCATCCTAGCGCTAACCCTCATCATCCTAGCGCTAACCCTATTCGGAAAAGCGCTAACCCAAGTCATCTTACCGATAACCCCAGTCGTCCTAGCGCTTTTCCTAGTAGTCCTAGTGCTATCCCTAGTCATCCTAACCCTAACCCTAGTCGTACTAATGCTAACCCTAGTCGTCCTAATGCAAATCCTAGTCGTCCTAACGCTAACCCTAGTCGTCCTAGCGCTAACCCTAGTCGTCCAAGCGCTAACTCTAATCGTCCTAACGCTAACCCTAGTCATCCTAGCGCTAACCTTAGTCATCCTAACGCTAACCCTAGTCGTCCTAACGGTAACTCTAGTCGTCCTAGCACTAACCCTAGAGGTCCTAGCGCTAACCCTAGTCGTCCTAAAGCTAACACTAGTTGTCCTAATGCTAACCTTAGTCTTCCTAGTGCTAACCCTAGTCGCCCTAGCGCTAACACTAGTCGTTCTAACGCTAACCCTTGTCGTCCTATCTCTAACCCTAGTCGTCCCAACGATAACCCTAGTCGTCCTAGCGCTATCCCTAGTCATTCTAGCGATAAACCTAGTCATCCTAGCGCTAACCCCAGTCGATCTAGCGCTAACCCTAGTCGTAATAGCGCTAACCCTAGTCATCCTAACACTAAGCCTAGTCGTTCTAGAGCTAACCGTAGTCGCCCTAACGCTGACCCTATTGTCCTAACGCTAACCATAGTCGTCCTAACGCTAACCCTAGTCGTACTAGCGCTAACCCTTGTCGTCCAAACGCTAACCCAAGTAGTCCTAGCGCATATTCTAGTCATCCTAGCGCTAACCCTAGTCATCCTAGAGCTAACACTAGTCGTGTTAACGCTAACCGTAGTCGTCCTAACGCTAACCCTAATCATCCTATGGCTAACCCTTGTCGTCCTAATGCTAACCCTAGTCATCCTAAGGCTTACCCTAGTAGGCATAACTCTAACCCTGGTCGTCCAAGCGCTAACCCTAGTCGTCCTAACGCTAACTCTAGTTGTCCTAGCGCTAACCCTAGTAGTCCTAATGCTAATCCTAGTCGTCCTAGCGCTAACCCTAGTATTCCTAGCGCTAACCCTAGGCATTCTAACTTTAACCCTAGTCGTCCTAACGCTAACCCTAGTCATCCCTGCGCTAACCCTAGTATTCCTAGCGCTAACCCTAGGCATTCTAAGTCTAACCCTAGTCATCCTTATACTAACCCTAGTCGTCCCTGCGCTAACACTAGTCGTCCTAGCACTCAACCAAGTTATCCTAATGCTAACTCTAGTCGTCCTAGCGCTAACCCTAGTCATCCTAGCGCTAACCCTAGTAGTCCTAATGCTAACCATAGTCATCCAAGCGCTAACTCTAGTCGTCCTAATGCTAATCCTAATCATCCTAACGCTAACCATAATTGTCCTAATGCTAACCCTAGTCCTCCTAGCGCTAACCCTAGTCGTCCTAGCGCTAACCTTAGTCGTCCAAACGCTAACCCTAGTCGTCCTAAGGCTAACCCTAGTCGTCCTAACGCTAACCCTAGTCGTCGGAAGCTGAAACTTAGTCGTCCTAACACTAACCCTAGTTGTCCTAGCGCTAACCCTAGTCGTCCTACCACTTATCCTAGTCGTTCTATGGCTAACCCTAGTCGTCCTAGCGCAAAGCCTAGTCATTCTAGCCCTAACCCTAGTCGTCCTAGCGCTTACCGTAGTTGACCTAATGCTGACCCTATTGTCCTAACGCTAACCATAGTCGTACCAACGCTAACCCTAGTCTTACTAGCGCTAATCCTAGTCATCCTAGCGCTAACCCTAGTATTCCTAGCGCTAACCCTAGGCATTCTAACTCTAACCCTAGTCGTCCTAACGCTAACCCTAGTCATCCCTGCGCTAACACTAGTCGTCCTAGCGCTAACCCTAGTAGTCCTAAGGCTAACCATAGTCATCCTAGCACTAACTCTAGTCGTCCTAATGCTAACCCTAGTCATCCTAACACTAACCATAGTTGTCCTAATGCTAACCAAAGTCGTCCTAGCGCTAACCGTAGTCGTCCTAGCGCTAACCTTAGTCATCCTAATGCTAACCCTAGGCGTCCTAAGGGTAACCCTAGTCGTCCTAACGCTAACCCTAGTCGTCGGAAGGTTAAACTTAGTCGTCCTAACGCTAACCCTAGTCGTCCTAGCGCTAACCCTAGTCATCCTAGCGTTTATCCTAGTCGTTCTATGGCTAACCCTAGTCGTCCTAACGCTAACCCTAGTCGTTCTAGCGCTAACCCTGGTCGTCCTAGCACTTACCGTAGTCGCCCTAATGCTGACCCTATTGTCCTAACGCTAACCATAGTCATCCTAATGCTAACCCTAGTCATACTAGCGCTATCCCTAGTCGTTCTAACCCTAACCCTAGTTGTCCTAGCGCTTATTCTAGTCGTCCTAGCGCCAACCATAGTCGTCCTAGCGCTAACCCTAGTCGTCCTAGCGCTAACCCTAGTTGTTCTAGCACGAACCCTAGTCGTCCTAACACTAACTCTAGTCTTACTAAGGCTAACCCTAGTCGTCCTAAGGCTAACCCTAGTAGTTCTAATTCTAACCCAAGTCGTCCTAGCGCTAACTATTGTCGTCCTAACACTAAGCCTAGTCGTCCTAGCGCTAACCCTAGGCATTCTAACTCCAGCCCTAGTCGTCCTAACGTCTACCCTAGTCGTCCCTGCGCTAACACTAGTCATCTTAGCGCTCAACCTAGTCGTCGTAGCGCTAACCCTAGTCGTCCTAGTACTAACCCTAGTCGTCCTAGTGCTAGCCCTAGTAGTCCTAAGGCGAACCCTAGTTATCCTAGCGCTAACCCTTGTCATCCAACTCTAACCCTAGTCGTCCTAATGCTAACCCTAGTTGTCCTAATGCTAACCCTAGTCATCCTAGCATTAACCCTAGTCGTCCTAGCGTTAACCCTAGTCATCCTAACGCTAACCCTAGTGGTCCGAAGTCTAACAGCAGTCGTCCTAATGCTAACCCTAGTCGTCCTAACGCTAACCCTAGTCGCCCTAGCATTAACCCTAGTCGTCCTAGCGCTAACCCTAGTCATCCTAACGCTAACCCTAGTGGTCCGAAGTCTAACAGCAGTCGTCCTAATGCTAACCCTAGTCGTCCTAGCGCTAACCCTAGTCGTATTAGCGCTTATCCTAGTCGTCCTAGAGCGAAGCCTAGTCGTCCTAGCGCTAACCCTAGTCGCCCTAACGCTAGTCGTCGTAAGGTTAACCTTAGTCGTCCTAACGCTAACCCTAGTAGTCCTAGCGCTAACCCTAGTCGTCCTATTGCTTATCCCAGTCGTCATAGCGCTAATCCTAGGCGTTCTAACTCTAACCCTAGTCGTCCTAAGGCTACCCCTAGTCGTCTTAAGGCTAGCCCTAGTCTTCCTAACGGTAACACTAGTCATCTTAGTGCTAACCCTAGTCGTCCTATGGCTAACCCTAGTCATCCTAACGCTAACCCTAGTCGTCCTAAGGCTAACCCTAGCCGTCGTAAGGCTAACCCTAGTCGTCCTAGCACTAACCCAAGTCGTCATAGTGCAAACCCTAGTCGTCCTTAGGCTAACCCTAGTCATCCTAAGGCTAACCCTACTCGTCCTAATGCTAACTCTAGTCGTCGTAAGGCTAACCCTAGTCGCCCTAACGCTATCCCTAGTCGTCCTAGCGCTAACCTTATTCGTTCTAGTGCAAACACTAGTCGTCCTAGCGCTAACCCTAGTGGTCCTAGCGCTAACCCTAGACGTTTTAATTCTAACCCTAGTCGTCCTTGCGCTAACAATCGTCGTCCTACCACTAACCCTAGTCATCCTAATGCTAACCCTAGTCGTCCTCAGGCTAACTCTAGTCATCCTAATGCAATCCCTAGTCGTTCTAGCGCTAACCCTAGTCATCCGAACGTTAACACAATCGTCCTAATGCTAACACTAGTCATCCTAGTGAAAACCCTAGTCGTCTTAGCGCTAACCCTAGTTGTCCTTGCGCTAACTCTAGTCGTCCTAACGCTAACCCTAGTCATCCTAACGCTAACCATAGTCGTCCTAACGATAACCCTAGTCGACCTAACATTAAATCTAGGCATCCTAGAGCTAACCCCAGATGACCAAGCGCTAACCCTAGTCTTCCTTACGCTAACCCTAATCGTCCTAGCGCTAACCCTAGTCATCATAGTGCAAACCATAGTCATCCTAGCACTAACTCTAGTCGTCCTAGCACTAAACCTAGTCGTCCTAACTCTAACCCTAGTCATCCTAACGCTAACCCAAGTTGTCCTAACGCTAACCCTAGTCATCCTACCACTAACCCTAGTCGTCCTAGCGCCAACCCTAGTCATCCTAAGGCTAACCCTAGTCGTCTTAACGCTAACCCTAGTCGACGTAAGGCTAACCCTAGTCGTCCTAACACTATCCCTAGTCATCCTAGCGCTAACCTTATTAGTCCTAGTGCAAACCCTAGTGTTCCTAGCGCTAACCATAGACATCCTAGCGCTAAACCTAGTCGTCCTAACGCTAACCCTGGTCGTCCTAACGCTAACCCTAGTCGTTTAGCGCTAACCCTAGTCGTTCTAGCGCTATCCCTAGTCGTCCTAACGCTAACCCTAGTGGTCCTAAGGCTAACCCTAGTCATCCTAAAGCTATCCCTAGTCTTCCTAAGGCTAACCCTAGTCGTCCTAAGGCTAACCCTAGTCGTCCTAGCGCTAACCATAGTCGTCCAATTGCAAATCCTAGTCGTCCTAATGCTAACCCTGGTTGTCTTAAGGCTAACCCTAGCCGTCCTAACGATAACCCTAGTCGTCCTAAGGCTAACCTTTGTCATTCTAATGCTAACCCTAGTCGTTCTAACGCTTACCCTAGTCTTCCAAATGCAAACCCTAGTCATCCTAGCACTAATCCTAGTCATCCTAGCGCTAACCCTAGTTGTCCTAGCGCTAACCCTAGTCATCCTAGCACTAAACCTAGTCATCCTTGCACTGACCCTAATCATCCTAACTCTAACCCTAGTCATGCAAACGCTAACCCTAGTCGTCCTAATGCTAACCCTAGTCGTTCTAGCGCTTACGCTAGTCATCCTAGAGCTTATCTTAGTCTTCTTAGCGCTAACGCTAGTCATCCTAGCGCTAACACTAGTCTTCCTAATGCAAACGCTAGTCGTCCTAATGCTTACCCTAGTCGTCCTAGCGCTAAACCTCGTCGTCCTAATGCTAACCCTAGTCATCCTAGCGCTAACCCTAGTCATCCTAACGCTAACCATAGTCATCCTAGCGCTAACCCTAGTCTTCCTAACGCTAACCCTAGTCGTGCTAGCGCTAACCCTAGTCGTCCTAGCGCTAACCCTAGTCGTCATAGTGCAAACCCTAGTCGTCCTAAGGCTAACCCTAGTCATCCTAAGGCTAACCCTAGTAATACTAATGCTAACTCTAGTCGTCGTAAGGCTAACCCTAGTCGTCCTAACGCTATCCCTAGTCGTCCTAGCGCTAACCTTATTCGTCCTAGTGCAAACCCTAGTAGTCCTAGCGCTATCCCTAGGCGTTCTAACTCTAACCCTAGTCTTTCTAACGTTAACCCTAGTCGTGCTAGCGCTAACCCTAGTCGTCCTAGCGCTAACCCTAGTCGTCATAGTGCAAACTCTAGTCGTCATAGTGCAAACTCTAGTCGTCATAGTGCAAACTCTAGTCGTCCTAAGGCTAACCCTAGTCATCCTAAGGCTAACCCTAGTCATCCTAATGCTAACTCTGGTCGTCGTAAGGCTAACCCTAGTCGTCCTAACGCTATCCCTAGTCGTCCTAGCGCTAACCTTATTCGTCCTAGTGCAAACCCTAGTCATCCTAGTGCTAACCCTAGTGGTCCTACTGCTAACCCTAGTCGTCCTTGCGCTAACCATAGTCGTCCTACCGCTAACCCTAGTCATCCTAGCGCTAACCCTAGTCATCCTAATTCTAACCCTAGTCGTCCTAAGGCTAACTCTCGTCGTCCTAATGCTATCCCTAGTCGTTCAAGCGCTAAGACTAATCATCCAAACGCTAACACAATCGTCCTAATGCTAGCCCTAGTCATCCTAGTGAAAACCCTAGTCGTCCTGGCGCTAACCCTAGTCGTCCAGGCGCTAACTCTAGTCATCCTAACGCTAACCCTAGTCGTCCTAACGCTAACCCTAGTCGTCCTAGTGCTAACCCTTGTCATTCTAGTGCTAAACTTAGTCGCCCTAAAGCTAACCCTATCGTCCTACCGATAACCCTAGTCGACCTAACATTAAATCTTGTGGTCCTAGAGCTAACCCCAGTCGTCCAAGCACTAACCCTAGTCTTCCTTATGCTAACCCTAATCATCCTAGCGCTAACCCTAGTCATCATAGTGCAAACCATAGTCATTCTAGCACTAACTCTAGTCGTCCTAGCGCTAAACATAGTCGTCCTAACTCTAACCCTAGTCGTCCTAGCACTAACCCTAGTCGTCCAAGCGCTAACCCTAGTCGTCCTAAGGCTAACCCTAGTCGTCCTAACGCTAACCCTAGTCGTCGTAAGGCCAACCCTAGTTGTCCTAACGCTATCCCTAGTCCTCCTAGCGATAACCTTATTCGTCCTAGTGCAAACCCTAGTGTTCCTAGCGCTAACCCTAGTGGTCCTAGCGATAACCATAGGCGTTTTAACTCTAACCCTAGTTGTCCACATGCTAACCCTAGTCGTCCTACCGCTAACCATAGTCGTCCTAACGCTAACCCTAGTCGTCCTAAGGCTAACCCTAGTCGTCCTAAGGCCAACCCTAGTCGTCCTAAAGCTATCCCTAGTCTTCCTAAGGCTAACCCTAGTGGTCCTAAGGCTAACCCTAGTCGTCCTAGCGCTAACCATAGTCGTCCTATGGCTAACCCTAGTCGTTCTAATGCTAACCCTAGTTGTCTTAAGGCTAAAGCTAGCCGTCCTAACACTAACCCTAGTCGTCCTAAGGCTAACCATAGTCGTCCTAATGCTAACCCTAGTCATTCTAACGCTAACACTACTCTTCCAATTGCAAACCCTAGTCGTCCTAGCACTAATCCTAGTCATCCTAGCGCTAACCCTAGTTGTCCTAGCGCTAACCCTAGTCATCCTAGCGCTAACCCTAGTCGCCCTTGAACTGACCCTAGTCGTCCTAACTCTAACCCTAGTCGTCCAAACGCTAAACCTAGTCGTCCTAATGCTAACCCTAGTCGTCCTAGCGCTAACCCTAGACTTCCTAGCGCTTATCTTAGTCGTCTTAGTGCTAACCCTAGTCATCCTAGCGCTAACACTAGTCGTCTTAACGCTAACGCTAGTCGTCCTAATGCTAACCCTAATCGCCCTAGAGGTAACCCTCATTGTCCTAATGCTAACAATAGTCGTCCTAGTGCTAACACAAGTCGTTTTAATGCTAACCCTAGTCCTCCTAGCGCTTACCCTAGTCGTCCTAGCGCTAACCATAGTCGATCTAACGCTAAACCATGTCTTCCTAGCTCTAACCCTAGTCGTCCCAGCGCTAACCCTAGTCGTCCTATTGCTAACCCTAGTTGTCCTATTGCTAGCCCTAGTTGTCCTATTGCTAACCCTAGTTGTCCTATCTCTAACCCTAATCGTCCTAGCGCTAATTCTAGTAGTCCTAAGGCGAATCTAGTCCTCCTAGCGCTTACCCAAGTCGTCCTAATGCTAAACCATGTCATCCTAGCGCTATTCCTAGTGTTCCTAGCTCTAACCCCAGTCGTCCTAGCGCTAACCCTAATCGTCCTTTCGCTAACCCTTGTCGTCCTAACGCTAACCATAGTCGTCCTAAAGCTAACCCTAGTCGTCCTAACGCTAAAAATAGTCGTCCTAAGGCTAACCCTAGTCGTCCTAATGCTAACTCTAGTCGTCCTAACGCTAACCCTATTCGTCGTAATCCTAACCCGCGTCATCCTAACGCTAATTCTAGTCGTCCTAACGCTAACCCTAGTCTTCCTAGCGCTAACCCTAGTCGTCCTAGCGCTAACCCTAGTCATCCAAGGGCTAACCCTAATCGTCCTAGTGTTAACCCTAGCGATCCTAAGGCTAACCCTAGTCATCCTACTGCTAACCCTAGTCGTCATAGCGCTAACCCTATTCGCCCTAACGCTAACCCGAGTCGTCCTAAGGCTAACCCTAGTCGTCCTAACGCTAACCCTAGTCGCCCTAGCATTAACCCTAGTCATTCTAGCGCTAACCCTAGTCATCCTAACGCTAACCCTAGTGGTCCGAAGTCTAACAGCAGTCGTCCTAATGCTAACCCTAGTCGTCCTAGCGCTAACCCTAGTCGTATTAGCGCTTATCCTAGTCGTCCTAGCGCGAAGCCTAGTCGTCCTAGCGCTAACTCTAGTCGTCCTAGTGCAAACCCAAGTCGTCCTAGCGCTAACTCTAATAGTCCTAGCGCTAACCCTAGTTGCCCTAACGCTAACGCTAGTCGTCGTAAGGTTAACCTTAGTCGTCCTAACGCTAACCCTAGTAGTCCTAGCGCTAACCCTAGTCGTCCTATTGCTTATCCCAGTCGTCATAGCGCTAATCCTAGGCGTTCTAACTCTAACCCTAGTCGTCCTAAGGCTACCCCTAGTCGTCTTAAGGCTAGCTCTAGTCTTCCTAACGGTAACACTAGTCATCTTAGTGCTAACCCTAGTCGTCCTATGGCTAACCCTAGTCATCCTAACGCTAACCCTAGTCGTCCTAAGGCTAACCCTAGCCGTCGTAAGGCTAACCCTAGTCGTCCTAGCGCTAACCCAAGTCGTCATAGTGCAAACCCTAGTCGTTCTTAGGCTAACCCTAGTCATCCTAAGGCTAACCCTACTCGTCCTAATGCTAACTCTAGTCGTCGTAAGGCTAACCCTAGTCGCCCTAACGCTATCCCTAGTCGTCCTAGCGCTAACCTTATTCGTCCTAGTGCAAACACTAGTCGTCCTAGCGCTAACCCTAGTGGTCCTAGCGCTAACCCTAGACGTTTTAATTCTAAGCCTAGTCGTCCTTGCGCTAACAATCGTCGTCCTACCACTAACCCTAGTCATTCTAATGCTAACCCTAGTCGTCCTAAGGCTAACTCTAGTCATCCTAATGCAATCCCTAGTCGTTCTAGCGCTAACCCTAGTCATCCGAACGTTAACACAATCGTCCTAATGCTAACACTAGTCATCCTAGTGAAAACCCTAGTCGTCTTAGCGCTAACCCTAGTTGTCCTTGCGCTAACTCTAGTCGTCCTAACGCTAACCCTAGTCATCCTAACGCTAACCATAGTCGTCCTAGCGCTAACCCTTGTCGTTCTAACGCTAACCCTAGTCGTCCTAACGATAACCCTAGTCGACCTAACATTAAATCTAGTCATCCTAGAGCTAACCCCAGATGACCAAGCGCTAACACTAGTCTTCCTTACGTTAACCCTAATCGTCCTAGCGCTAACCCTAGTCATCATAGTGCAAACCATAGTCATCCTAGCACTAACTCTAGTCATCCTAGCACTAAACCTAGTCGTCCTAACTCTAACCCTAGTCATCCTAACGCTAACCCTAGTTGTCCTAACGCTAACCCTAGTCATCCTACCACTAACCCTAGTCGTCCTAGCGCCAACCCTAGTCATCCTAAGGCTAACCCTAGTCGTCTTAACTCTAACCCTAGTCATCCTAGCGCTAACCTTATTAGTCCTAGTGCAAACCCTAGTGTTCCTAGCGCTAACCATAGACATCCTAGCGCTAAACCTAGTCATCCTAACCCTAGTCGTTCTAATGCTAACCCTAGTTGTCTTAAGGCTAAAGCTAGCCGTCCTAACACTAACCCTAGTCATCCTAAGGCTAACCATTGTCGTCCTAATGCTAACCCTAGTCGTTCTAACGCTAACACTAGTCTTCCAATTGCAAACCCTAGTCGTCCTAGCACTAATCCTAGTCATCCTAGCGCTAACCCTAGTTGTCCTAGCGCTAACCCTAGTCATCCTAGCGCTAACCCTAGTCGTCCTTGAACTGACCCTAGTCGTCCTAACTCTAACCCTAGTCGTCCAAACGCTAAACCTAGTCGTTCTAATGCTAACCCTAGTCGTCCTAGCGCTAACCCTAGACTTCCTAGCGCTTATCTTAGTCGTCTTAGCGCTAACCCTAGTCATCCTAGCGCTAACACTAGTCGTCTTAACGTTAACGCTAGTCGTCCTAATGCTAACCCTAATCGCCCTAGAGGTAACCCTCATTGTCCTAATGCTAACAATAGTCGTCATAGTGCGAACACAAGTCGTTTTAACGCTAATCCTAGTCCTCCTAGCGCTTACCCTAGTCGTCCTAGCGCTAACCATAGTCGATCTAATGCTAAACCATGTCTTCCTAGCTCTAACCCCAGTCGTCCCAGCGCTAACCCTAGTCGTCCTAGTGCTAACCCTAGTTGTCCTATTGCTAACCCTAGTTGTCCTATTGCTAACCCTAGTTGTCCTATCTCTAACCCTAGCCATTCTAGCGATAACCCTAATAGTCCTAGCGCTAATTCTAGTAGTCCTAAGGCGAATCTAGTCCTCCTAGCGCTTACCCAAGTCGTCCTAATGCTAAACCATCCTAGTCGTCCTAACCCTTGTCGTCCTAACGCTAACCATAGTCTTCCTAAGGCTAACCCTAGTCGTCCAAACCCTAATCCTAGTCGTCCTAGCGCTAACCCTAATTATCCTAGCGCTAACCCTAGTCGTCCTAGCGCTAATCCAAGTCGTCTTAGCGCTAACCCTAGTCATCCTAGAGCAAACCATAGTCGTCCTAGCGCTAACCCTAGTCGTCCTTACGCTAAACCCTGTCGTCCTAACGCTAACCCTAGTCGTCCTATGGCTAACACTAGTCGTCCTAACGCTAACCTTAGTTGTCCTAAGGCTAACCCTGGTCGTCCTAATGCTAACCCTAGTCGTTCTAACGTTTACACTAGTCTTCCTACTGCAAACCCTAGTCGTCCTAACACTAATCCTAGTCATCCTAGCGTTAACCCTAGTCGTCCTAGCGCTAACCCTAGTCGTCCAAACGCTAACCCTAGTCGTTCTAATGCTAACACTAGTCGTCCAAGCACTAACCCTAGTCATCCTAGCGCTTATCTTAGTCATCTTAGCGCTAAACCTAGTCATCCTAGCGCTAACACTAGTCGTCATAACGCTAACGCTAGTCGTCCTAATGCTAACCCTAGTCGTCCTAGCGCTAACCCTAGTCGTCCTAGCGCTAACCCTAGTCGTCCTAACGCTAACCCTAGTCGTCCTAATGCTAAACCATGTCTTCCTACCTCTAACCCTAGTCGTCCCAGCGCTAACCCTAGTCGTCCTATCGCTAACCCTAGTCATCCTACCGCTAATCCTAGTAGTCATAAGGCCAACCTAGTCCTCCTAGCGCTTACCCAAGTCGTCCTAGCGCTAACCCTAGTCATCCTAATTCTAAACAATGTCGTCCTAGCGCTATTCCTAGTTGTCCTATCATTAACCCTAGTCGTCCTTTCGCTAACCCTTGTCGTCCTAAAGCTATCCCTTGTCGTCCTAACGCTAAAAATAGTCGTCCTAAGGCTAATCCTAGTCGTCCTAATGCTAACCTTAGTCGTTCTAACGCTAACCCTATTCGTCCTCGCGCTAATCCTAGTCATCCTAGCACTAACACTAGTCATCATAGCGCTAACCCAAGTCGTCTTAGCGCTAACCCTATTCGTCCTAGTGCAAACCAAAGTCGCCCTAGCACTAATCCTAGTCGTCCTAGTGATAACCCTAATCGTCCTAACTCTAACCGTAGTCGTCATAATGCTAACCCTTGTCGTCCTTACGCTAACCCTAGTCGTCCTAGCGCTAACCCTAGTCATCCTAGCGCTAACCCCAGTCATCCTAGCGCTAACCCCAGTCGTCCTAGCGCTTACTCTAGTCATCCTAAGGCTAACCCTAGTCGTCCTACTGCTAACCCTAGTGGTCATAGCGCTAAGCCTATTCGCCCTAACGCTAATCCGAGTCGTCCTAAGGCTAACCCTAGTCGTCCTAATGCTAACCATAGTCGTCCTAAGGCTAACCCTAGTCGTCCAAACCCTAACCCTAGTCGTCCTAGCGCTAACCCTAATCATCCTAGCGCTAACCCTAGTCAGCCTAGCGCTAACCCAAGTCGTCTTAGCGCTAACCCTAGTCGTCCTAGTGCAAACCATAGTCGTCCTAGCGCTTTTCCTAGTCGTCCTAGTTCTAACCCTAGTTGTCCTAACTAACCCTTATCGTCCTAAGGCTTACCCTAGTCCTCCTAGCGCTTACCCTAGTCGTCCTAGCGCTAACCCTAGTCGTCCTAAGGCTAACCCTATTCCTCCTAGTGCTTAACCTAGTCCTCCTAGCGCTAACCATAGTCGTCCTATTGCTAAACCATGCCTTTTTAGCTCTAACCCTAGTCGTCCTAGCTCTAACCCTAGTCGTCCTAACGCTAACCCTAGAAGTCCTAAGGCTAACCTAGTCCTCCTAGGGCTAACCCTAGTCATCCTAATGCTAAACCATGTCATCCTAGCGCTATTCCTAGTGTTCCTAGCTCTAACCCTAGTCGTCCTAGCGCTAACCCTAGTCGTCCTAGCGCTAACCCTAGTTATCCTAGCGCTAACCCCAGTCGTCCTAGCGTTAACCCCAGTCGTCCTAGCGCTAACCCTAGTCATCCTAAGGCTAACCCTAGTCATCCTACTGCTAACCCTAGTGGTCATAGCGCTAAGCCTATTCGCCCTAACGCTAATCCGAGTCGTCCTAAGGCTAACCCTAGTCGTCCTAATGCTAACCATAGTCGTCCTAAGGCTAACCCTAGTCATCCAAACCCTAACCCTAGTCGTCCTAGCGCTAACCCTAATCATCCTAGCGCTAACCCTAGTCAGCCTAGCGCTAACCCAAGTCGTCTTAGCGCTAACCCTAGTCGTCCTAGTGCAAGCCATAGTCGTCTTAGCGCTTTTCCTAGTCGTCCTAGTTCTAACCCTAGTTGTCCTAACTCTAACCCTTATCGTCCTAAGGCTTTCCCTAGTCCTCCTAGCGCTTACCCTAGTCGTCCTAGCACTAACCCTAGTCGTCCTAAGGCTAACCCTATTCCTCCTAGTGCTTAACCTAGTCCTCCTAGCGCTAACCATAGTCGTCTTATTGCTAAACCATGTCTTTCTAGCTCTAACCCTAGTCGTCCTAGCTCTAACCCTAGTCGTCCTAACGCTAAACCTAGAAGTCCTAAGGCTAACCTAGTCCTCCTAGCGCTAACCCTAGTCATCCTAATGCTAAACCATGTCATCCTAGCGCTATTCCTAGTGTTCCTAGCTCTAACCCTAGTCGTCCTAGCGCTAACCCTAGTCGTCCTAGCGCTAACCCTAGTTGTCCTAGCGCTAACCCTAGTCATCCTAAGGCTAACCGTAGTCGTCCTAATGCTAACCCTAGTCGTCATAGCGCTAACCCTATCCGTCCTAAGGCTAAAGCTAGTCGTTCAAACCCTTACCCTAGCCATCCTAGTGCTAACCCTAGTCGTCCTAACGCTAACCCTATCGTCCTAACGATAGCCCTAGTCGACATAACATTAAACCTGGTCGTCCTACGCTAACCCCAGTCGTCCTAGCGCTAACCTAGTCTTTATACCGCTAACCCTAGTCGTTCTAGCTCTAACACTAGTCGTCATAGTGCAAACCCTAGTCGTCCTAGCGCTTACTATAGTCGTCCTAATGCTAACACTAGTTATCCTAACGCTAACCCTAGTCATCCTAGCACTAACCCTAGTCGTAATAGCGCTAACCCTAGTCGTCCTTAGGCCAACCCTTGTCGTCCTAACACTAACCCTAGTCGTCGTAAGGCTAACCTTAGTCATCCTAGCGCTAACCTTATTCGTTCTAGTGCAAAGCCTAGTCATCCTAGCGTTAACCCTAGTGCTCCTAGCTCTAACCCAAGGCGTTCTAACTCTAACCCAAGTTGTCCTAACGCTAACCCTAGTCGTCCTAGCGCTAACCATAGTCGTGCTAGCGCTAACCCTAGTCATCCTAGCGCTAAACCTAGTCGTCCTAAGGCTAACCTTAGTCGTCCTAGCGCTAACCCTAGTCGTCCTAGCGCTAACCCTAGTTGTCCTAACACTAACACTAGTCATCCTAAGGCTAACCCTTGTCGTCCTAATGCTAACCCTAGTCGTCCTAACGCTAACCCTAGTAGTCCTAAGGCTTACCTAGTCCTCCTAGCTCTAACCCAAGTCGTCCTTACGCTAACCCTTGTCATCCTAACGCTAACCCTAGTCGTCCTAGCGCTAACCCTAATTAACCTAGCGCTAACCCTAGTCGTCCTAAGGCTAAACCTAGTCGTCCTAACGCTAAAAATAGTCGTCCTAAGGCTAACCCTAGTCGTCCTAACATTAAACCTAGCCGTCCTTGCGCTAACCCTAATAATGCTAGCGCTAACCCTAGTCGTCCTAGCGCTAACTCAAGTCGTCTTAGCGCTAACCCTATTCGTCCTAGTGCAAACCATAGTCACCCTAGCGCTAATCCTAGTCGTCCTAGCGCTAACCCTAGTCGTCCTAGCGCTAACCCTAGTTGTCCTAACACTAACACTAGTCATCCTAAGGCTAACCCTTGTCGTCCTAATGCTAACCCTAGTTGTTCTAACGCTAACCCTAGTCTTCCTACTGCAAACCCTAGTCGTCCTAGCACTAATCCTAGTCCTCCTAACGCTAACCCTAGTCATCCTAGTGCTAACCCTAGTCATCCTAGCGCTAACCCTAGTCGTCCTTGAACTGACCCTAGTCGTCCTAACTCTAACCCTAGTCGTCCAAACGCTAACCCTAGTCATCTTAATGCTAAGCCTAGTCGTCCTAGCGCTTATCTTAGTCGTCTTAGCGCTAACCCTAGTCATCCTAGTGCTAACGCTAGAAATACTAACGCTAACACAAGTCGTCCTAATGCTAACACTAGTCATCCTAGCGCTAACCCTCGTCGTCCTAACGCTAACCCTAGTCGTCCTAGCGCTAACCCTAGTCGTCCTAACGCTAACCCTAGTCGTCCTAAGGCTAACCCTAGTCCTCCTAGCGCTTACTCTAGTCGTCCTAGCGCTAACCATAGTCGTCCGAAAGCTAAACCATGTCTTCCTAGTGCTAACCCTGGTCGTCCTAGCTCTAACCCTAGTCGTCCCAGCGCTAACCCTAGTCGTCCTATCGCTAACCCTAGTCGTCCTAACGCTAACCCTAGTAGTCCTAAGGCTTACCTAGTCCTTCTAGCTCTAACCCAAGTCGTCCTTACGCTAACCCTTGTCATCCTAACGCTAACCCTAGTCGTCCTAAGGCTAACCCTAGTCGTCCTAACGCTAAAAATAATCATCCTAACGCTAACCCTAGTCGTTCTAGCGCTAACCCTAGTCGTCCTAAAGCTAATCCAAGTTGTCCTAGAGCTAACCCTAGTCGTCCTAGAGCTAACCCTAGTTGTCCTATCTCTAAACCTTTTCGTCCTTACGCTAACCCTAGTTGTCCTAGCGCTAACCCTAGTCTTCCTAGCGCTAACCCCAGTCGTCTTAGCGCTAACCCTAGTTGTCCTAGCGCTAACTCTAGTCATCCTAAGGCTAACCCTAGTCGTCCTAATGCTAACCCTAGTTGTCATAGTGCTAACCCTATTCGTCCTAACGCTAACCCGAGTCGTCCTAAGGCTAAAGCTAGTCGTTCAAACCCTAACCCTAGCCGTCCTAGTGCTAACCCTAGTCGCCCTAACGATAACCCTATCATCCTAACGATAACCCTAGTCGACATAACATTAAACCTAGTCGTCCTACGCTAACCCCTGTCGTCCTAGCGCTAACCTAGTCTTCATAACGCTAACCCTAGTCGTTCTAGCGCTAACACTAGTCGTCATAGTGCAAACCCTAGTCGTCCTAGCGCTTACTATAGTCGTCGTAACGCTAACCCTAGTTATCCTAACGCTAACCCTAGTCATCCTAGCACTAACCCTAGTCGTAATAGCGCTAACCCTAGTCGTCCCTAGGCCAACCCTTGTCATCCTAACACTAACCCTAGTCGCCGTAAGGCTAACCTTAGTCATCCTAGCGCTAACCTTATTCGTTCTAGTGCAAAGACTAGTCATCCTAGCTCTAACCCTAGTGCTCCTAGCTCTAACCCTAGGAGTTCTAACTCTAACCCTAGTCGTCCTAGCGCTAACCATAGTCGTGCTAGCACTAACCCTAGTCATCCTAGCGCTAACCCTAGTCGTCCTAAGGCTAACCCTAGTCATCCTAGCGCTAACCCTAGTCGTCATAGCGCTAACCCTAGTTGTCCTAACACTAGTCATCCTAAGGCTAACCCTTGTCGTCCTAATGCTAACCCTAGTCGTTCTAACGCTAACCCTAGTCTTCCTACTGCAAACCCTAGTCATCCTAGCACTAATCCTAGTCCTCCTAACGCTAACCCTAGTCGTCCTAGTGCTAACCCTAGTCATCCTAGCGCTAACCCTAGTCATCCGTGAACTGACCCTAGTCGTCCTAACTCTAACCCTAGTCGGCCAAACGCTAACCCTAGTCATCTTAATGCTAAGCCTAGTCGTCCTAGCGCTACCACTAGTCGTACTAACGCTTATCTTAGTCGTCTTAGCGCTAACCCTAGTCATCCTAGTGCTAACACTAGAAATACTAAAGCTAACACAAGTCGTCCTAATGCTAACACTAGTCATCCTAGAGCTAACCCTCGTCGTCCTATCGCTAACCCTAGTCATCCTAGCGCTACCCTAGTCGTCCTAACTCTAACCCTAGTCGTCCTAAGGCTAACCCTAGTCCTCCTAGCGCTTACCCTAGTCGTCCTAGAGCTAACCATAGTCATCCTAAAGCTAAACCATGTCTTCCTTGCGCTAACCCTGGTCGCCCTAGCTTTAACCCTAGTCGTCCCAGCGCTAACCCTATTCGTTCTATCGCTAACCCTAGTCGTCCTAAGGCTTACCTAGTCCTCATAGCTCTTACCCAAGTCATCCTAGCGCTAACCCTAGTTGTCCTAATGCTAAACCAAGTCGTCTTAGCGCTAATCCTAGTCGTTTTAGCTCTAACCCTAGTCATCCTAGCACTGACCCTAGTAGTCCTTACGCTAACCCTTGTCATCCTAGCGCTAACCCTAGTCGTCCTAAGGCTAACCCTAGTCGTCCTAACGCTAAAAATAATCATCCTAATGCTAACCCTAGTCGTCCTAGCGCTAACCCTAATTAACCTAGCGCTAACCCTAGTCGTCCTAGCGCTAACCCAAGTCGTCTTAGCGCTAACCCTAGTCGTCCTCGTGCAAACCATAGTAGTCCTAACGCTAGTCCTAGTCGTCGTTGTGCTAACCCTAGTCGTCCTTATGCTAACCCTAGTCGTCCTAGCGCTTACCCCAGTCGTCCTAGCGCTAACCCTAATCATCCTAGCGCTAACCCCAGTCGTCCTAGCGCTAACCCTAGTCGTCCTAGCCCTAACCCAGTCGTCCTAGCGCTAACCCTAGTCGTCCTAGCGCTAACCCCAGTCATCCTAAGGCTAACCCTAATTGTCCTACCGCTAAACCTAGTCGTCATAGAGCTAACCCTATTGGTCCTAACGATAACCCTAGTCGTCCTAAGGCTAACCATAGTTGTCCTAACGCTAACCATAGTCGTCCTAAGGCTAACCCTATTCTTCCAAACCCTAACCCTAGTCGTGCTAGCGCTAACCTTAATCATCCTAGCGCTAACCCTAGTCGTCCTAGCGCTAACCCAAGTCGTCTTAGCGCTAACCCTAGTTGTCCTAGTGCAAACCATAGTCGTCCTAGCGCTTTTCCTAGTCGTTCTAGTGCTAACCCTAGTCGTCCTAAGGCTAACCCTAGTCCTCCTAGCGCTTACCCTAGTCGTCCTAGAGCTAACCATAGTCATCCTAAAGCTAAGCCATGTCTTCCTAGCGCTAACCCTGGTCACCCTAGCTTTAACCCTAGTCGTCCCAGCGCTAACCCTATTCGTTCTATCGCTAACCCTAGTCGTCCTAAGGCTTACCTAGTCCTCCTAGCTCTTACCCAAGTCATCCTAGCGCTAACCCTAGTTGTCCTAATGCTAAACCATGTCGTCCTAGCGCTAATCCTAGTCGTTTTAGCTCTAACCCTAGTCATCCTAGCACTGACCCTAGTAGTCCTTACGCTAACCCTTGTCATCCTAGCGCTAACCCTAGTCGTCCTAAGGCTAACCCTAGTCGTCCTAACGCTAAAAATAATCATCCTAATGCTAACCCTAGTCGTCCTAGCGCTAACCCTAATTATCCTAGCGCTAACCCTAGTCGTCCTAGCGCTAACAGAAGTCGTCTTAGCGCTAACCCTAGTCGTCCTCGTGCAAACCATAGTAGTCCTAACGCTAGTCCTAGTCGTCGTTGTGCTAACCCTAGTCGTCCTTATGCTAACCCTAGTCGTCCTAGCGCTTACCCCAGTCGTCCTAGCGCTAACCCTAATCATCCTAGCGCTAACCCCAGTCGTCCTAGCGCTAACCCTAGTTGTCCTAGCCCTAACCCAGTCGTCCTAGCGCTAACCCTAGTCGTCCTAGCGCTAACCCCAGTCATCCTAAGGCTAACCCTAATTGTCCTACCGCTAAACCTAGTCATCATAGAGCTAACCCTATTGGTCCTAACGATAACCCTAGTCGTCCTAAGGCTAACCATAGTTGTCCTAACGCTAACCATAGTCGTCCTAAGGCTAACCCTATTCTTCCAAACCCTAACCCTAGTCGTGCTAGCGCTAACCTTAATCATCCTAGCGCTAACCCTAGTCGTCCTAGCGCTAACCCAAGTCGTCTTAGCGCTAACCCTAGTTGTCCTAGTGCAAACCATAGTCGTCCTAGCGCTTTTCCTAGTCGTTCTAGTGCTAACCCTTGTCGTCTTAACTCTAACCTTAGTCGACCTTATGCTAACCCTAGTCATCATATCGCTAATCCTAGTCATCCTGGCGCTAACCCTAGTCGTCCTAAGGCTAACCCTAGTCGTCCAAGCAATAAATGTAGTCATCCTAACGCTAACCCTAGTCGTCCTAGCGCTAACCCTAGTCGTCCTTAGGCTAACCCTAGTCGTCCAAGCAATAACCCTAGTCGTCAAAGCGCAATCCCTAGTCGTCCTAACGCTAACACTAGTTGTCCTAACGCTAACCCTAGTCGTCCTAGAGCTAGCCCTAGTCGTTCTAGTGCTAACCCTAGTGGTCCTAGCCCTAACCCTAGTCATCCTAACGCTAACACTAGTCGTTCTAACGCTAACCCTAGTCGTCCTAACGCTACCCTAGAACCCTAGTCGTCCTAATGCTAACCCTAGTCGTCCTATCTCTAACCCTTGTCGTCCTTACGCTATCCCTATTCGTCCTAGCGCTATCCCTAGTCTTCCTAGCGCTAGGACGACTGGGGTAAGCGCTAGGACGACTAGGGTTAGCGTAAGGACGACAAGGGTTAGAGATAGGATGACTAGGGTTAGCGTAAGGACGACTAGGGTTAGCACAACGACGACTAGGATTAGCGTTAGGACTACTATGGTTTGCACGAGGACGACTAGGGTTAGCGCTAAGACGACTTGGGTTAGCGCTAGGACGACTAGGGTTAGCGCTAGGTTAATTAGGGTTAGTGCTAGGACGACTAGGGTTAGCGTTAGGATGATTATTTTTAGCGTTAGGATGACTAGGGTTAGCCTTAGGACGACTAGGGTTAGCGTTAGGATGACAAGGGTTAGCGTAAGGACTACTAGGGTCAGCACTAGGACGACTAGGGTTAGAGCTAAAACGACTAGGATTAGCGCTAGGACGACATGGTTTAGCATTAGGACAACTAGGGTTAGCGCTAGGACGACTTGGGTAAGAGCTAGGAGGACTAGGTAAGCCTTAGGTCTACTAGGGTTAGCGTTAGGATGACTAGGGTTAGCGATAGGATGACTAGGGTTAGCGCTGGGACGACTAGGGTTAGAGCTAGGACGACCAGGGTTAGCGCTAGGAAGACATGGTTTAGCTTTAGGACGACTATGGTTAGCTCTAGGATGACTAGGGTAAGCGCTAGGAGGACTAGGGTTAGCCTTAGGACGACTAGGGTTAGCATTAGGACGACTAGGGTTAGCGCTAGGACGACTAGGGTTAGCGCTAGGACGACTAGGGTTAGCGTTAGGACGACGAGGGTTAGCTCTAGGATGACTAGTGTTAGCATTAGGACGACTTGTGTTAGCGCTAAGACGACTAAGATAAGCGCTAGGACGACTAGGCTTAGCATTAAGATGACTAGGGTTAGCGTTTGGATGACTAGGGTTAGAGTTAGGACGACTAGGGTCAGTTCAAGGACGACTAGGGTTAGCGCTAGGATGACTAGGATTAGTGCTAGGACGACTAGGGTTTGCAGTAGGAAGACTAGGGTTAGCGTTAGAACGACTAGGGTTAGCATTAGGACGACAAGGGTTTGCCTTAGGATGACTAGTGTTAGTGTTAGGACAACTAGGGTTAGCGCTAGGACGACTAGGGTTAGCGCTAGGACGACTAGGGTTAGCGCTAGGACGACTAGGGTTAGCGCTAGGACGACTAGGGTTAGCGCTAGGATGACTAGGGTTAGTGCTAGCATGACTAGGGTTAGCGTTAGGATAACTAGGGTTAGCGTTAGGACGACTATAGTAAGCGCTAGGACGACTAGGGTTTGCACTATGACGACTAGTGTTAGCGCTAGAACGACTAGGGTTAGCGTTATGAAGACTAGGTAAGCGCTAGGACGACAGGGGTTAGCGTAGGACGACTAGGTTTAATGTTATGTCGACTAGGGTTATCGTTAGGACGATAGGGTTAGCTTTAGGGTGACTAGGGTTAGCACTAGGACGGCTTGGGTTAGGGTTTGAACGACTAGCTTTAGCCTTAGGACGACTCGGGTTAGCGTTAGGACGAATAGGGTTAGCGCTTTGACGACTAGGGTTAGCATTAGAACGACTATGGTTAGCCTTAGGATGACCAGGGTTAGCGCTAGGACAACTAGGGTTAGCGCTAGGACGACTGGGGTTAGCGCCAGGAAGACTAGGGTTAGCGCTAGGACAACTAGGGTTAGCGTAAGGACGACAAGGGTTAGAGATAGGACGACTAGGGTTAGCGCTTGGACGACATGGTTTAGCATTAGGACAACTAGGGTTAGCGCTAGGATGACTTGGGTAAGAGCTAGGAGGACTAGGTAAGCCTTAGGGCTACTAGGGTTAGCGTTAGGACGACTAGGGTTAGCGATAGGACGACTTGGGTTAGCGCTGGGACGACTAGGGTTAGCGCTGGGACGACTAGGGTTAGAGCTAGGACGACCAGGGTTAGAGATAAGAAGACATGGTTTAGCTTTAGGACGACTCTGGTTAGCGCTAGGACGACTAGGGTAAGCGCTAGGAGGACTAGGGTTAGCCTTAGGACGACTAGGGTTAGCGTTAGGACGACTAGGGTTAGCGCTAGGACGACTAGGGTTAGCGTTAGGACGACGAGGGTTAGCTCTAGGATGACTAGTGTTAGCATTAGGACGACTTGTGTTAGCGTTAGTATTTCTAGTGTTAGCACTAGGATGACTAGGGTTAGCGCTAAGACAACTAAGGTAAGCGCTAGTACGACTAGTTTTAGCGCTAGGACGACTAGGCTTAGCATTAAGATGACTAGGGTTAGCGTTTGGACGACTGGGGTTAGAGTTAGGACGACTAGGGTCAGGTCAAGGACGACTAGGGTTAGCGCTAGGATGACTAGGGTTAGCACTAGGACGACTAGGGTTAGCGTTAGGAGGACTAGGATTAGTGCTAGGACGACTAGGGTTTGCAGTAGGAAGACTAGGGTTAGCATTAGAACGACTAGGGTTAGCATTAGGACGACAAGGGTTAGCGTTGGGACAACTAGGGTTAGCGCTAGGACGACTAGGGTTAGCGCTAGGATGACTAGGGTTAGCCTTAGGACGACTAGGGTTAGCGCTAGGATGACTAGGGTTAGCGCTAGCACGACTATGGTTAGCGCTAGGTCGACTAGGGTTAGCGTTAGGACAACTAGGGTTAGAGTTAGAACGCCTAGGGTTAGAGCTAGGAGCACTAGGGTTAACGCTAGGATGACTAGGCTTTGCACTAGAACGAATAAGGTTAGCGCTAGGATGACTAAGGTTAGCCTTACGACGACTAGGGTTAGTGTTAGGACGACAAGGGTTGGCCTAAGGACGACTAGGGTTAGCGCTATTACGACTAGGGTTAGTGCTAGGATGACTACGGTTAGCGTTAGGATAACTAGGGTTAGCGTTAGGACGACTATAGTAAGCGCTAGGATGACTAGGGTTTGCACTATGACGACTAGTTTTAGCGCTAGAACGACTAGGGTTAGCGTTATAAAGACTAGGTTAGCGCTAGGACGACTGGGGTTAGCGTAGGACGACTAGGTTTAATGTTATGTCGACTAGGGTTATCGTTAGGACGATAGGGTTAGCGTTAGGACGACTAGGGTTAGCACTAGGACGGCTAGGGTTAGGGTTTGAACGACTAGCTTTAGACTTAGGACGACTCGGGTTAGCGTTAGGACAAATAGGGTTAGCGCTATGACGACTAGGGTTAGCATTAGTACAACTAGGGTTAGCCTTAGGATGACTTGGGTTAGCGCTAGGACAACTAGGGTTAGCGCTAGGACGACTGGGGTTAGCGCTAGGAAGACTAGGGTTAGCGCTAGGACAACTAGGGTTAGCGTAAGGACAACTAGGGTTAGCGTAAGGACGACAAGGGTTAGAGATAGGACGACTAGGGTTAGCGTTAGGATGACTAGGGTTAGCTCTAGGACGACTTGGATTAGCTTTAGGACGACTAGGGTTAGCATTAGGACAACTAGGGTTAGAGTTAGGACGTCTAGGGTTAGCACTAGGACTACTAGGATTAGCGCTAGGGTGACTATGGTTTGCACTAGGACGAATAGTGTTAGCGCTAAGACGACTTGAGTTAGCGCTAGGATTATTAGGGTCATCCTAACGCTAACCCTAGTCGTCCTAGCGCTAACCCTAGTGTAGCGCCGGCGTCCCTGCCCTCTGCTAGGCAGGGACGCTGTTCCCCTCACCTCTCTGCTCCGTGCCCGGCGTCCTCCTCCCGCTCTGCTGGCAGCGCGCGCTCCTTCCCGGCCACTGTGCTTAGGGCGCGTGCGCGTGCTCTCCCTCCCTCTTAAAGGGGCCGCGCGCGCTGTCCTAAGGAGTCCCCGGCCAATGGCCGGAGGACTTCACCATATATAAGGCACCTCCTCCAAAATGGAGGTGCCCGAGCAATGTTGTTGCACTGTTCTCTACTCTGCTTCAGCCCTCAGGTCCCGTTGCCAGTTACCTGCCAGATGCCTGCCAGATTCCTGCCAGCTCGCTGTCTTATTCCTGCCTGATATTCTGCTACCTGCCTGCTAGCCTGAGGTCCGACGGTCTGCCTTCCAACTCCTGTCAGTCTGTCTATGGACCAGCTTGCCCGCTCACCTGGGAGCGCACATCTGCTACCTGCCTGCTAGCCTACCTGGAGGCTCCGCCGTCACGTGCTGTGACCACCTGCCTGTCCAGTGACTCCTGCCCGCTCACCTGGGAGCGCACATCTGCTGCCTGTCCGCTAGCCTACCAGGAGGCTCTGCCGTCACGTGCTGTGACCACCCGCCTGTCCAGAGACTTCTGCCCGCTCACCTGGGAGCGCTCATCTGCCGCCTGTCTGTTGGTCTTCCTGGAGGCTCCGCCGTCACATGCTGTGACCACCCGTTTATCCAGAGACTCTCGCCTGCTCACCTGGGAGCTCACGTCTACCATCAGCCGCCACAGGTCGTACCAACCCTTTACCCAGAGACTGCCCCGGTCACTTGCCGTGACCATCTGCCCGTTCATCCAGAGACTGCCCCGGTCACTTGCCGTGACCATCTGCCCGTTCATCCAGAGACTGCCCCGGTCACTTGCCGTGACCATCTGCCCGTTCATCCAGAGACTGCCCCGGTCACTTGCCGTGACCATCTGCCCGTTCATCCAGAGACTGCCCCGGTCACTTGCCGTGACCTCCTGCCCCTTCTTCCAGAGACTGTCCCGGTCACCTGCTGTGACTGCCTGCCTGGTCGCCACCCGCTCCCTTACAAGAACCGCCCCCTTGTATAGTAGCTTAGAGGTTCCACCTCCCAGACCCGTTACAGTTTGCTCGGGCCATGGAACCCGGTGGCACCCAAGCTCCCTCACTCTCGGACCTGTGTCATGAATTGTCCCGTCAGAGGTCCCAACAGGAGTCCATCCTGGGTCACCTGCGTAATGTCAATTCTCGCCTGGACACTCTGACTGCTCCGCCAGCAACCTCCGCCAGTGCCATGACTCGCAATCCGGCAGCTCCGCTGCCACTAATACCATGGTATCCTACCCCGGACCCCGGCTTTCTGCACCTCCTCGCTTCGGAGGCGACTCCGCCCAGGCTCGGGGCTTCATAAATCAGTGCACCCTGCACTTTGAACTCCTGTCCCACCAGTTTAACTCCGACAGGGCCAAAATTGCCTTCATCATGTCCCATCTCACAGGGGAGGCCCTGGCCTGGCTAAATCCTCTATGGGAGAGAGGAGACCCCCTGGTGTCCGACTTGCCTGCTTTTCTCACGGCTTTCCGGAAAGTCTTCGATGAACCCGGACGGAAGACCTCATCCGCATCATCACTGCTACGCCTCCGTCAGGGAAGTCTCACCGTGGGCCAATATGCCATACGGTTCCGTACCCTTGCCTCGGAGCTGGCCTGGGATAACGACGCTCTGGTATCCGTCTTCTGGGAGGGTCTGTCCGGCCGTATTAAAGATGAACTTGCCGGTCGGGACATTCCTACCACTCTCGATGACCTAATAACTCTTGCCACCCGGATTGACCTACGGTTCCAGGAGCGTGCCAAAGAGGTCACCCGTGAGAGGAGGTTTCCACGTCTAGCTCCTACTTTTCAGAAACCCATCACTCCCTCCGTCTCTCCCCAGGTACACTCTCCTGAGCCTATGCAGGTCGACCAGACCAAGATGGTCAAAACCCGTCAGGACTTACGCCGTGGTGAGGGGAGCTGCTTCTACTGTGGCAGTAAGGAGCACCGGATCCGTGCCTGCCCGGAGAGGTCGGGAAATGCCTGTGTCTAGGTTTGCTCAGAGAGGTCGACCTAGACAAGAATAAATCCTCTCCATCTCTGCTGCTGTCAGTCTCAATCGTCTGCGGGGAGAACCGTTATTTCGAACTAGCCCAACTTGACTCTGGAGCAGCCGGGAATCTTATTTCACAGTCCCTGGTAGAGAAATACCGCATCCCCACCAAACCTCTGGCTGTACCCTTGTCTGTTGCTGCCGTGGATGGGGGTCTCTTACCACGCCCCATCCAACTCATCACCGAATCCATTACTCTGCAGGTGGGAATGCTGCATTCTGAGAGTATCTCCTTTCATGTTCTGCCTGGACTCTCTCACGCCCTCTTGCTAGGTCTACCTTGGCTCCAGAGACATGCACCCGTGCTTGACTGGCAGACCGGAGAAGTCCTTCGCTGGGGACAGGACTGCCATAAGACCTGTCTGGTTCCCGTCCATCCCGTCCGTCCTTCTCCTACCCCAGCTAATCTACCTGGACTTCCGATTCCTTATTGGTCTTATGCTGATGTCTTTAATAAAAAGGAGGCAGAGACACTACCCCCTCATAGACCATACGACTGCCCTATCGACCTGTTACCCGGTACTACTCCTCCCCGTGGGCGTATTTATCCATTATCCGCTGCTGAGACCCGGTCGATGTCCGAATATATTGAGGAGAATCTGGCCAGGGGATTCATCCGGAAATCTACCTCCCCGGCGGGGGCAGGCTTCTTTTTCGTCAAAAAGAAGGACGGCTCTCTCCGTCCCTGTATAGACTATAGAGGCCTTAACCAGATCACGGTGAAGAATAAGTACCCCCTTCCGCTCATTCCGGAGTTATTTGATCGTCTGAGGGGGGCTAGAATCTTCACCAAACTGGACCTCCGTGGGGCGTACAACCTGGTTCATATCCGTCAGGGGGATGAATGGAAGACGGCATTCAACACCCGGGACGGCCACTATGAATATCTGGTAATGCCCTTTGGTCTCTGTAACGCTCCTGCCGTCTTTCAAGAGTTGGTCAATGACATCTTCCGGGACCTTCTCTACTCCTGCGTAGTGGTGTACCTGGACGACATCTTGGTCTTCTCTCCGGATCTCCAGACGCACCGGAGGGACGTTCGTCAGGTCCTGCTCAGGCTCAGGCAGAATCACCTCTTCGCTAAATACGAGAAGTGCCTCTTTGAGCAGACCTCGCTTCCGTTTTTGGGCTACATTATTTCTCAGACCGGCCTACGAATGGATCCAGAGAAACTGTCTGCCATCGAGAAATGGCCTCGACCGGAGGGGTTGAAGGCCATTCAGCGGTTCCTGGGCTTCGCCAACTACTACCGCCTCTTCATACCACACTTCTCTTCCCGGACTGCCCCAATTTCCGCGCTCACCCGTAAGGGTACTAATCCCAAAGAGTGGCCGCCCGAAGCAGAGGAGGCCTTTCTTTCCTTAAAACAGGCCTTCTCTTCCGCCCCGGTGCTGCATCGCCCGGACGGCAACAAGCAGTTCTTCCTGGAATTTGACGCCTCCTCCTCTGGAGCCGGAGCGGTACTTACTCAAAAATCATCTTCCGGGAGGATGGTAACTTGCGGCTTCTTCTCTAAACTCTTCTCCTCCTCAGAGCGCAATTATTCCATAGGAGACCGAGAGTTATTGGCCATCAAACTGGCATTGGAGGAGTGGCGTTACCTGCTCGAGGGGGCTCTTCACCCGGTAATAATTTACACTGACCACAAGAACTTGGCTTACCTCCAGCATGCCCAGAGACTTAACCCGCGCCAAGCCCGGTGGTCCTTGTTTTTTGCTCGCTTTGATTTTGTTCTTCATTTTTGCCCGGCTGACAAAAACGTCAAGGCGGACGCCTTGTCTCAATCCTTTCTGGTGTCTGATCTCGAGGAAGATCCGAAACACATCATCGATCCCGCCAGAGTAATGCAGGTGGCTCCCGTGAGTCTAAATCGTCTCCCTCCCGGAAAGACGTTCGTATCAGTACCTGATCGGGAGAAGATCCTTCACTGGGGTCACTCGTCTAAACTGGCTGGCCACGCCGGTCAGAAAAAGACCCTCCAGCTTATTACCCGGCACTACTGGTGGCCTACCCTGCACAAGGACGTAATAGACTTTGTTTCTGCCTGTGTGTCCTGCGCCCGCAACAAGGTTCCGAGACATCTGCCAGCCGGTCGCCTCCTTCCGCTTTCTGTACCTGCTGCCCCCTGGCAGCATATAGCAATGGACTTTATAACTGACCTCCCAGTCTCTGCCGGTTGTACGTTCATTTGGGTGGTCGCTGACCGCTTCTCCAAGATGGCTCATTTCGTTCCCCTGCCATGCCTCCCATCTGCACCCGAGCTAGCTAAAGATTTTATTCGTCACATCTTTCGTCTTCATGGCCTGCCCCTCCACATCGTGTCGGATCGTGGGGTACAGTTCACCTCACGCTTCTGGAGAGCCACTTGTAAACTGCTAGACATCACCCTGGACTTCTCTTCCGCTTACCACCCGCAGTCCAATGGTCAAGTGGAGCGGATCAATCAGAACCTGACCAGTTACCTCCGGCACTTCGTTAATGCCCATCATTCAGACTGGGTGGATCTCCTACCATGGGCCGAGTTCTCTTATAACAATCACGAGAGCGAATCCTCCTCCAAATCCCCGTTTTTTGTAGTCTTCGGTCAGCATCCTCGGATTCCTTTTCCTGTCTCCACCTCTGTGGACAACCCGGCTGCGGCATCTCTCGTTAGCAAATTTTCCTCCATTTGGGAGAGTACCCGATCCGCACTCCTTCAGTCGTCCGAACGGATGAAAAGACACGCTGACAAAAAACGCCTGGATCCTCCACAATTTCGTCCTGGAGATAAAGTCTGGCTGTCATCTAAATATGTCCGACTCAAGATACCTTCTTACAAGTTAGGGCCTCGGTTCATCGGTCCTCTGGAGGTCATCAGTCAGATCAACCCGGTGGCCTATAAATTGAAACTCCCGGCCAACTTACGGATCCCTAACTCCTTCCATGTATCTCTCCTCAAACCTGTGGTACTTAACTCTTTTTCCAAGTCTACAGGTACGCCTCCTGCTCCGGTTTCTGCTGAGGACGAGTTTGAGGTAGAGAACATTCTTGCCACCAAAAGGGTAAGAGGAAAGACCTTTTTTCTAGTAGATTGGAAGGGGTTTGGTCCTGAGGAGAGAACGTGGGAGCCCCGGGAGAACATCCATGCCCCTCTTATCCTAGCTAAATTTCTGTCTGGCCTAAAAAAGGGGGGGCCTAAAGGGGGGGTACTGTAGCGCCAGCGTCCCTGCCCTCTGCTAGGCAGGGACGCTGTTCCCCTCACCTCTCTGCTCCGTGCCCGGCGTCCTCCTCCCGCTCTGCTGGCAGCGCGCGCTCCTTCCCGGCCACTGTGCTTAGGGCGCGCGCGCTCTCCCTCCCTCTTAAAGGGGCCGCGCGCGCCGTCCTAAGGAGTCCCCGGCCAATGGCCGGAGGACATCACCATATATAAGGCACCTGCTCCAAAATGGAGGTGCCCGAGCAATGTTGTTGCACTGTTCTCTACTCTGCTTCAGCCCTCAGGTCCCGTTGCCAGTTACCTGCCAGATACCTGCCAGATTCCTGCCAGCTCGCTGTCTTATTCCTGCCTGATATTCTGCTACCTGCCTGCTAGCCTGAGGTCCGACGGTCTGCCTTACAACTCCTGTCAGTCTGTCTAAGGACCAGCTTGCCAGCTCACCTGGGAGCGCACATCAGCTACCTGCCTGCTTGCCTGAGGTCCGACGGTCTGCCTTCCAACTCCTGTCAGTCTGTCTATGGACCAGCTTGCCCGCTCACCTGGGAGCGCACATCTGCTACCTGCCTGCTAGCCTACCTGGAGGCTCCGCCGTCACGTGCTGTGACCACCTGCCTGTCCAGTGACTCCTGCCCGCTCACCTGGGAGCGCACATCTGCTGCCTGTCCGCTAGCCTACCTGGAGGCTCTGCCGTCACGTGCTGTGACCACCCGCCTGTCCAGAGACTTCTGCCCGCTCACCTGGGAGCGCTCATCTGCCGCCTGTCTGTTGGTCTTCCTGGAGGCTCCGCCGTCACATGCTGTGACCACCCGTTTATCCAGAGACTCTCGCCTGCTCACCTGGGAGCTCACGTCTACCATCAGCCGCCACAGGTCGTACCAACCCTTTACCCAGAGACTGCCCCGGTCACTTGCCGTGACCATCTGCCCGTTCATCCAGAGACTGCCCCGGTCACTTGCCGTGACCATCTGCCCGTTCATCCAGAGACTGCCCCGGTCACTTGCCGTGACCATCTGCCCGTTCATCCAGAGACTGCCCCGGTCACTTGCCGTGACCATCTGCCCGTTCATCCAGAGACTGCCCCGGTCACTTGCCGTGACCATCTGCCCGTTCATCCAGAGACTGCCCCGGTCACTTGCCGTGACCTCCTGCCCCTTCTTCCAGAGACTATCCTGGTCACCTGCTGTGACTGCCTGCCTGGTCGCCACCCGCTCCCTTACAAGGACCGCCCTCTTGTATAGTAGCTTAGAGGTTCCGCCTCCCAGACCCGTTACACCTAGTTGTCCTAACGCTAACCCTAGTCGTCCTAACGCTAACCCTAGTCATCCTATTGCTAACCCCAGTTGTTCTAGCGCTAACCCTAGTGGTGCTAGCGCTAATATTAGTCATCCTAGAGCTAACCCTAGTCGTCCTAAGGCTAACCCTAGTCGTCCAAGCAATAACTCTAGTCGTCCTAACGGTAACCCTAGTTGTCAAAGCGCTATCACTAATCGTCCTAACGCTAACCCTAGTCGTCCTAGTGCTAGCCCTAGTCGTTCTAACGCTAACCCTAGTCATCCTAACGCTAACCCTAGTCGTCCTAATGCTAACCCTAGTCGTCCCAACACTAACCCTAGTCGTCCTGAGGCTATCCCTATACGTCCTAGCGATATCATCCTAACGCTAACCCTTGTCGTCCTAGCGCTAACCCTAGTGTAGCGCCGGCGTCCCTGCCCTCTGCTAGGCAGGGACGCTGTTCCCCTCACCTCTCTGCTCCGTGCCCGGCGTCCTCCTCCCGCTCTGCTGGCAGCGCGCGCTCCTTCCCGGCCACTGTGCTTAGGGCGCGTGCGCGCGCTCTCCCTCCCTCTTAAAGGGGCCGCGCGCGCTGTCCTAAGGAGTCCCCGGCCAATGGCCGGAGGACTTCACCATATATAAGGCACCTCCTCCAAAATGGAGGTGCCCGAGCAATGTTGTTGCACTGTTCTCTACTCTGCTTCAGCCCTCAGGTCCCGTTGCCAGTTACCTGCCAGATGCCTGCCAGATTCCTGCCAGCTCGCTGTCTTATTCCTGCCTGATATTCTGCTACCTGCCTGCTAGCCTGAGGTCCGACGGTCTGCCTTACAACTCCTGTCAGTCTGTCTATGGACCAGCTTGCCCGCTCACCTGGGAGCGCACATCTGCTACCTGCCTGCTAGCCTACCTGGAGGCTCCGCCGTCACGTGCTGTGACCACCTGCCTGTCTAGTGACTCCTGCCCGCTCACCTGGGAGCGCACATCTGCTGCCTGTCCGCTAGCCTACCTGGAGGCTCTGCCGTCACGTGCTGTGACCACCCGCCTGTCCAGAGACTTCTGCCCGCTCACCTGGGAGCGCTCATCTGCCGCCTGTCTGTTGGTCTTCCTGGAGGCTCCGCCGTCACATGCTGTGACCACCCGTTTATCCAGAGACTCTCGCCTGCTCACCTGGGAGCTCACGTCTACCATCAGCCGCCACAGGTCGTACCAACCCTTTACCCAGAGACTGCCCCGGTCACTTGACGTGACCATCTGCCCGTTCATCCAGAGACTGCCCCGGTCACTTGCCGTGACCATCTGCCCGTTCATCCAGAGACTGCCCCGGTCACTTGCCGTGACCATCTGCCCGTTCATCCAGAGACTGCCCCGGTCACTTGCCGTGACCATCTGCCCGTTCATCCAGAGACTGCCCCGGTCACTTGCCGTGACCATCTGCCCGTTCATCCAGAGACTGCCCCGGTCACTTGCCGTGACCTCCTGCCCCTTCTTCCAGAGACTGTCCCGGTCACCTGCTGTGACTGCCTGCCTGGTCGCCACCCGCTCCCTTACAAGGACCGCCCCCTAGTAGCTTAGAGGTTCCGCCTCCCAGACCCGTTACACCTAGTTGTCCTAACGCTAACCCTAGTCGTCCTAACGCTAACCCTAGTCGTCCTATTGCTAACCCTAGTTGTTCTAGCGCTAACCCTAGTGGTCCTAGCGCTAATATTAGTCATCCTAGCGCTAACCCTAGTCGTCCTAAGGCTAACCCTAGTCGTCCAAGCAATAACTCTAGTCGTCCTAACGGTAACCCTAGTTGTCAAAGCGCTATCACTAATCGTCCTAACGCTAACCCTAGTCGTCCTAGTGCTAGCCCTAGTCGTTCTAACGCTAACCCTAGTCATCCTAACGCTAACCCTAGTCGTCCTAATGCTAACCCTAGTCGTCCCAACACTAACCCTAGTCGTCCTGAGGCTATCCCTATACGTCCTAGCGATATCCCTAGTCTTCCTAGCGCTAACGTTAGTCGTCCTAGCGATAACCCTAGTCTACCTTGCGTTAACAATAGTCTTCCTAGCGCTTACCCTATTCATTCTAAAGCTAACCCTAGTCATCCTACCGCTAACCCTAGTCGTCATAGTGCTAACCGTAGTCGTCCTAAGGCTAACCCTAGTCGTCCTAAGGCTAACCCTAGTCATCTTAACACTAACCATAGTCGTCCTAAGGCTAACGCTAGTCGTCCTAACCCAAACCTTAGTCGTCCTAGCGCTTACCCTAATCATCCTTGCGTATACCCTAGTCATCCTAGCGCTAACCCTAGTCGTCATAATGCTACCCCTAGTCGTCCTAGCGCTAACCCTAGTCGTCCTAGCGCTAACACTAGTCCTAACGCTAAGGCTAATCGTCCTAACGCTAACGCTAGTCGTCCTAACGCTAATCCTAGTCTTCCTAGCGCTAACCCTAGTCGTCCAAACGCTAACCCTAGTCGTCCTAACGTTAACCCTAGTCGTCCTATCGCTAAACCTTGTCGTCCTATCACTAAACCTTGTCGTCCTAACGCTAACCTTAGTAGTCCTATCGCTAACCCTAGTCGTCCTAGGGCTAACCCCAGTCATCCTAGCGCTAACCCCAGTCGTCCTAGCGCTAACCCTAGTTGTCCTAGCGCTAACCCTAGTCATCCTAAGGCTGACCCAAGTCGTCCTACCGCTAACCCTAGTCGTCATAGCGCTAACCCTATTCGTCCTAACGCTAATCCTAGTCGTCCTAAGGCTAACCCTAGTCGTCCTAACGCCAACCATAGTGGTCCTAAGGCTAACCCTAGTCGTCCTAACCCTAACCCTAGTCGTGCTAGCGCTAACCCTAGTCGTGCTAGCGCTAACCCTAATCATCATAGCGCTAACCCTAGTCATCCTAGCGCTAACCCTAGTCATCCTAGTGCAAACCATAGTCGTCTTTGCGCTTTTCCTAGTCGTCCTAGTGCTATCCCTAGTCATCCTAACTCTAAACCTAGTCATCCTAATGCTAACCCTAGTCGTCCAAACGCTAATCCTAGTCGTCCTAGTGCAAACCCTGGTCATCCTAATGATAACCGTAGTCGACCTTACACTAGTCCCAGTCATCCTAGAGCTAACCCCAGTCATCCTAGCGCTAACCTTAGTCGTCCCAACGCTAATCCTAGTCATCCCAGCGCTAACCCTAGTCGTCATAGTGCAAACCCTAGTCATCCTAGCACTAACTCTAGTAGTCCTAGCGCTAAACCTAGTCAAACTAACTATATCCCTAGTCTTCCTAAGGCTAACATTAGTCGTCCTAACGCTAACCCTAGTTGTCCTATCTCTAACCCTTGTCGTCCTTACGCTAACCCTAGTCTTCCTAGCGCTAACCCTAGTCGTCCTAGCGCTAACCCTAGTCGTCCTAGCCCTAACCCTAGTCATCCTGGTGCTAACCCTAGTCGTCCTAGTGTTAACCCTAGTGATCCTAAGGCTAACCCTAGTCATCCTACTGCTAACCCTAGTCGTCATAGCGCTAACCCTATTCGCCCTAACGCTAACCCGAGTCGTCCTAAGGCTAACCCTAGTCATCCTAACGCTAACCATAGTCGTCCTAACGCTAACCATAGTCGTCCTAACGCTAACCATAGTCGTCCAAACCCTAACCCTAGTCGTCCAAACCCTAACCCTAGTCATCCTAGCGCTAAACCTAATCATCCTAGCGCTAACCCTAGTCGTCCTAGCGCTAATCAAAGTCGTCTTAGCGCTAACCCTAGTCGTCCTAGAGCAAACCATAGTCATCCTAGCGCTTTTACTAGTGGTCCTAGCTCTAACCCTAGTTGTCCTAGCGCTAACCCTAGTCGTCCTTACGCTAACCCATGTCGTCCTAATGCTAACCCTAGTCGTCCTATGGCTAACACTAGTCGGCCTAACGCTAACCCTTGTCGTCCTAATGCTAACCCTAGTCATTCTAACGTTTACCCTAGTCTTCCTACTGCAAACCCTAGTCATCCTAGCACTAACCCTAGTCATCCTAGCGCTAACCCTAGTCGTCCTAGCGCTAACCCTAGTCATCCTAACTCTAACCCTAGTCGTCCAAACGCTAACCCTAGTCGTTCTAATGCTAACACTAGTTGTCCAAGCACTAACCCTAGTCATCCTAGCACTTATTTTAGTCATCTTAGCGCTAAACCTAGTCATCCTAGCGCTAACACTAGTCGTCATAACGCTAACGCTAGTCGTCCTAATGCTAACCCTAGTCGTCCTAGCGCTAACCCTCGTCCTAGCGCTAACCCTAGTTGTCCTAGCGCTAAGCCTAGTCGTCCTAACCCTAACCCTAGTCGTCCTAATGCTAAACCATGTCTTCCTACCTATAACCCTAGTCGTCCCAGCGCTAACCCTAGTCGTCCTATCGCTAACCCAAGTCATCCTACCGCTAATCCTAGTAGTCCTAATGCTAACCCTAGTCGTCATAGCGCTAATCCTAGTCATCCTGGCACTAACCCTAGTCGTCCTAAGGCAAAGCCTTGTCGTCCAAGCAATAACTCTAGTCATCCTAACGCTAACCCTAGAGGTCCTAGCGCTAACCCTAGTCGTCCTAACGCTAACCCTAGTCGTCCTAACGCTAACCCTAGTCGTTCTAGTGCTAACCCTAGTTGTTCTAGCGCTAACCCTAGTGGTCCTAGTGCTAGCCCTAGTCGTTCTAACGCTAACCCTAGTCATCCTAATGCTAACCCTAGTCGTCCTAATGCTAAACCTAGTCGTCCCAACACTAACCCTAGTCGTCCTGAGGCTATCCCTATACGTCCTAGCGATATCCCTAGTCTTCCTAGCGCTAACGTTAGTCGTCCTAACGCTAACCCTAGTCGTCCTAACGCTAACCCTAGTGGTCCTAGCGCTAACCCTAGTCTACCTTGCGTTAACAATAGTCTTCCTAGCGCTTACCCTATTCATTCTAAAGCTAACCCTAGTCATCCTACCGCTAACCCTAGTCATCATAGTGCTAACCGTAGTCGTCCTAACGCTAACCCTAGTCGTCCTAAGGCTAACCCTAGTCATCCTAACGCTAACCATAGTCGTACTAAGGCTAACGCTAGTCGTCCTAACCCAAACCTTAGTCGTCCTAGCGCTAACCCTAATCATCCTAGCGCTTACACTAGTCATCCTAGCGCTAACCCTAGTCGTCATAATGCTAACCCTAGTCGTCCTAGCGCTAACCCTAGTCGTCCTAGCGCTAACACTAGTCGTCCTAAATCTAAACCTAGTCATCCTAATGGTAACACTAGTCGTCCTAACGCTAATCCTAGTCTTCCTAGCGCTAACCCTAGTCGTCCAAACGCTAACCCTAGTCGTCCTAACGCTAACCCTAGTCGTCCTAGGTCTAACCCCAGTCATCCTAGCGCTAACCCCAGTCGTCCTAGCGCTAACCCTAGTCATCCTAAGGCTGACCCTAGTCGTCCTACCGCTAACCCTAGTCGTCATAGCGCTAACCCTATTCGTCCTAACTAGTGTTGAGCCACCCCCGTAGTGTTCGAGTTCGGTTCAGTTCGTCGAACACCCGTGTGTTCGCCGAACTGTTCGTCGAACTGTTCGTCGAACACCTTCGAACACCGTTAAAACCAATGGCAGGCAAACAAAAACACATAGAAACACATAGAAAACACCTTCAAAGGTGTCCAAAAGCTGACAAACTGCTCAGAAGACACAACTAACACATGGAAAAGTGACAAGTACATATAGTCATGCGAAAATAAAAGAGGTGGAGGAGTAAAAGGAGGGGGAGACACAGATATAGGCATGTCATGCCCTTCTAAAATCCAAAAAGTGAGAAGCCGACACGGCCAGTCCGCTCCTGCCCGTGCCACCTCCGTGTCGCCGGGTTTGTGCCAGAGCCGCGGTGAACCCTGATGGCCAGCCCCCCTCTCCCAATACTGGTGCCTGTCCGCTGGTGGGTCGAGCGAGCCCCCCTGTGGTGGAGGCAGCTCTAAGCTTTTTAATTTAAATTGTCTCTCTAATTTGAATGAATACACTTTAAATCCATTTACAAGGATCTATTGGAGGGCAAGTCTCATGCCAGCAGCCGCGTAATTCCAGCTCCAGTAGCGTCCACTAAAGCTGCTGCAGTTAAAAAGCTTTTATAAGGATCGAGCTCGGCTGTCCACCGCAAGGCATCCTACTGCCAGTCCCAGCCCCTATGCCTTGGGGTGCCTCCTGATGCTCTTCACTGAGTATCCCATGGTCCCGAAGCATTTCCTTTGACAAAATTAAGTGTCTAAACTACAGGTGGTGTAGCTTGCTTAACAGCCGGGATAATCCACTGACTAGCAGACACTGCTACTAGGCACAAAGTATTTCCTGGGCTAGATGCAGTTAAAAATTTGTAATTAGATACTCTCGTTGGATGCTGAGAAAGCATTCCATAGAGTCTCCTGGCACGCCATATATGATTCTCTTAAAAAGCTTGGGGTAGGGGTCTAGGGGACCCTTTTATAGCCCAAATCACGGCCCTGTATCGCAATGCGTCACCTAGGCTGAAGATAAATGGAACTGTAGCACCCTGAGGGCTCGGTTGCAACAGACGTATTGCACCTCACCCAGAGGTGTGATATCTCACTCTCAGGTAAGGATGGAGTGTGGATCAGGACCCGACACCTGCATGCATTACACCACATTGCCGTGAGGCAGGGCGACCAATATGCCCCTGAGATGGGCACGACAGTCCCTGTCCCTGGCTGGAGTGGGGGGAGGGAACACTGAGGAAGGGGAACCCTGTAGTGCAGGAGCAGGGAGGAAGCAGTTCCTGGGTGCATTGAGAAGGGAGTATAAAAGGTGGGCACCATCTTAGTTCAGTGCAGAGAAGTCTGAGCAGAAGTGGCAGGGAGCAGGGGCTCTGCATGAGCTCTGCTCCGGAGGCGGGCCTAGTAACAGAGGCCCAGGCCTGGAAGAGGGAGAAGGAAGGAAGAGGAGCAGAGAAGGCTCCAGGAACGAGGAATGAAGGGATCCCAGGGGTGCGGACGGGCGAGTCGCCACCGCACGCCCGAATCCACCTGCGTGGAGGGGTCAGGCCAAAGGGGGAGACCGGTCCCCGAACTAGTGGAGGCAGGAAACGACCCTCAGCTAGAAACCGGAGGCTCTGACATTTTATGTGGCGCAGCCCCTCGCTACACCCGCTATGAAGGCACCACATAGGGTCAGGGAAACTGGCGCCAAGTTTACCAAGAGGAGGCCCGAGGCAGCCGGACAGAAGTGTTGGTAAGAAAGGCCAGACAAAGGACACACAAAGGGGGTCCTGTGAAGTGCTCCAAAGTTATCTGGGAGTTGTCTGAGCCCCTCACCTGGTGAGCACAGTACGACGTGGGCAGCCGTTACCTGCAGACGTGGTCTGGATAATAAGAACTGTGAGTAAAGGCCCTGGACTGCATCACTGACTCCGTGTCGTTACTGCTGCTGCCCTGCACCATCACCCCCATCCTCCGCATACACTGCCCTGAGGCTATACTCCTCCCGTGGGGAGTTATGCTACGCTCTGCTGCACCCACAACACCAGCCTCAGCGGTCTGCCCTGTAGCGGCGGTTCACTCTGACCGCAATCCACGGGTGGCGTAGTCGGACATTTAAACATCAAAACCACATAAATAGTTCCGCCACTGGTTTGACCGCCCTGAGCCACGGAACCGGGTCGCCGCCACGAAGACTACAACCACCAGCATCCACCAAAAAGGGTCCGGCTCCAGGAGTCCCAAGGCCCAGGGGGTGCGTCAGAACATTTTCATCACCTTTCACAATCACCAATGGGACAAGGCAGGGATGTCCTCTGTCCCCTCTCTTATACATCCTAGTGACGGAGCACCTGCTCTCATCAATTCGCCATAACCCCAATATTAGGTGGATTGAGGTGGGAGGCACCGAGTACAAGTGCTCTCTATTTGCTGATGATGTCCTAGTATATATCACTCAATCACATATATCCATCCCTGCTGTTATGGCTGAAATAGATCACTTTGTTACATGGTAAAATTTTAAAATCAATGCAGCGAAGTCTGAGGCCCTCGATGTCTCCCTCCCCAAATCCATATAGGATTCCATCCAGTCCAACTTTCCCTTTGCCTGGCCCTCACAGGGTATCAAATACTTAGGAATTCCTATTCATAGAGACCTCTCCCATCTATGTTATCTTAATTTTGGGCCCTTTATTGAACAATTCCATACAGACCACGGTTGGCAAGTCAGAACTGTAAGATTCACTACGTGAACCGCTGGTGTTTTGTGGAAAAGCACATGTACACCGCGTTCCAAATTATTATGCAAAAAGTGTTTAGGAGTGATAAGGGAAGAATTTGTTTGTTTGTCAGTTAAACTCATTGATGGTGATGTGTGTCAGGGCTCTTTATATCACTGTAAGCAATTGCAGACACCTGTGCTAATTAGTTTGGCAGGTGTGTCCAATGAAAGGCAAGACTACTTAAGAAGGCTCTCTCACATTATTAAGCAGCCTACATTTTCTGCCAAAATGGGAAAGAAAAAGGATGGGTCGGCTGCTGAGAAGCAACAAATTGTGGAGTGTTTAGGTCAAGGCATGACTACAATCAACATTGTGCGATGATCAGGATGAAGTGTCTTGGCAATCAAGAAGTATGTAGCTGATTCACAGTACACACGTGTGCGTGCTGATAAGGGCAAATTGAGGACTCTTTCCTACAGGCAATTACGTCAGGTTGAAAGAGCAGCGGCAAAAAAGCCTTGTCATAGCAGCAGACAAGTTTTTGAAGCTGCTTGTGCCTCCAACATCCCCCGAACAACAAGATGCAGGGTCCTTCAGAGGTTTGCAGCTGTGCATACGCCATCCTGTCGACCTCCTCTATCCACTTCACACAAGCAGAAACGGCTCCAGTGGGCCAAACATTACATGAAGACTGATTTCAAAACTGTTTTGTTCACGGATGAGTGCCGTGCAATGCTCGATGGTCCAGATGGATGGAGTGGAGGATGGCTGGTTGATGGACACCCCACGCAAACACGGCTACAGCGCCAACAAGGAGGAGGTGGAGTAATGTTTTGGGCTGGAATCATGAGGAGAGAGATTGTCGGCCCCTTTAGGTTCCCTGAAGGCGCTAAAGATGAACTCCATAATGTATGTGGATTTTCTCAAACAGCACTTCCTGCCATGGTTCAAGAAGAAGAACTGTGTATTTCACAGCAAGATCATTTTTCTGCATGATAATGCACCATCTCATGCTGCACATAAAACATCTGCATCTCTGGCTGATATGGGCATAAAAGGGGACAAACTTATGGTGTGACCCCCATGCTCCCCTGACCTCTACCCCATTCAGAACCTTTGGAGCATCATTAAAAGGAGTGTCTATGATGGCGGGAGGCAGTTCACATCTAAGCAACAGCTCTGGGAGGGTATTCTGTCCTTATGCAAAACAAGTGAAGCAGAAACCATCCAAAACCTGACAAATTCAATGGACGAGAGAGTTCAGAAGCTCCTTTCGAACAAGGGGTCCTATGTGAAAATGTAACATCACCTAGAATAAAGTTTTGAGTTGAAAACTGTTTGATTTCAGTTTCTAACAACCTGCTAATGCTTATAATTTCAAAAATGACCATTTTTTTGGTCTTTATTAAAATGAAAAGGCTGATCGAAAAGTTTGGGGGATCTAAGAGTGTGGCAACCCAGTAGTCATGATTACTTCGAATTCTGACAATATGAGGGTCATGCTTCAGGTAGTGCAGCAAGAAGGCACTTATGTGTCTTGCGCATCTCGGAGCCCCAAAATTATTTTCCGGGCTAGATGCAGCTAAAAATTATTTTTAATTTTAAATCTGGTGGAGCTTATTATAGATGGCCTAATAGGATCAGTGCTGCACACTGCTACAAAGCCCAAATTATTTTCCAATCAAGATACAGATAAACATGATTAGTAATTTGAAAGCTTAAAACGTTTGTTAGGGTGATTTTAACCAATCATCAAGCTTTTACTCTCCCCAGGATGACACAGGGGTAGAAAAGTCGTTTCGGATCCATGATTTGTTCATCTTTATGAACGTGAGTCTGTCTACATTATCAGTGGAGAGCCGCGTGCGCTTATCTGTCAGCACACCACCAGCAGCGCTGAACACACGTTCAGACAGAACGCTGGCTGCGGGGCATGACAAGATCTCCAAGGCGTAAGTGGCTAGCTCCGGCCATTTATCCAGATTGGAAGCCCAAAAAGAGCAAGGGTCCAGTGACACAGTCGTGGCTTCAATGTTTACTTGGAGATACTCCTGTACCATCGTCTCTAGGCGTTGACTATGTGTCAGACTTCTTGTCTCCTGTGGCCTTGCAAAGGATGGACTAAAAAAGTGGTGAAATGATTCCGCAAAATTGATGTTACCACCAGATACTGTGGTTCTGTTACGGTTTGAGTGCTGAACACTTGACGGTCCCACGGTTGGCAAGTTGGAACTGTGAGATTCACTACGTGCACCACTGGTGTTTTGTGGAAAAGCACATGTAAGATTCTGCAACAGTCTCTGCTGATACTCCTGCATGCGTGCATCCCTTTCTATGGCAGGAATAATTTCTGAAAATTTACTTTTGTACTGGGGATCTAACAGTGTGGCAACCCAGTAGTCAGGATTATTTCTAATTCTCACAATTCGAGGGTCATGTTGCAGGTAGTGCAGCAAGAAGGCACTCATGTGTGTTGCGCATCCAGGAGCACCAAGTCCCTGTTGTGTTGGTGGCTAGGTAACAATCATGCTTCCTTCCTCTGTCCTCTCCCCCCAACCTCGCACAACAGAAATGTGATCAAGGTCTCCCTCATCTGATGAGTCTTCCATCAGTTCGTCCTCCACTTCTTCCTGGGCTCCTGCACCTTCCTCACTAGTTTGGCTGCTACCATGCGCCCTGGTAAAACCATCTCCCCCACCCTCACATGCCTGCCGCCTTGGTGCTGCCGACCTTCTGGACCTTGCAGATGTTAGCCCTTCCGCATAAAACTCCTCCTCCTCTACTTCCTCCACCTCCTCTTGTGCCACCACCTGACTCCGAATTCTGTTTAACATGTGCTCCAGCATGTAAATCACCGGAATAGTCATGCTGATAATGGCATCGTCAGCACTAAACATCTTCGTCGCCATTTCAAAACTGTGCAGAAGGGTGCATAGGTCCCTGATCTGAGACCACTCCTCCAGTGTGATTTGCCCCACCTCTGAATCTCGTTGGCCCAGGCTATACGTCAGAACGTATTGCACCAGGGCTTGTCAGTGCTGCCACAGTCGCTGCAACATGTGCAGAGTTGAATTCCACCGGGTAGGCACATCGCATTTTAGCCGGTGAAGTGGCAGGCCCAACGACTTCTGTAGAGATGTAAGAGATGTAAGTCGCTGAGCTGCGGGATGCGAACGGCGGAAGTGAGCACACAGCGACCGTGCCCTCTGCAGAAGGCCATCTAGTCTGGGATAGTGGGCTAAAAATTGCTGGACAACCAGGTTCAACACGTGAGCCATACAAGGCACGTGTGTGACATTGCCCCGGCGAAGGGCCGCACCCAGGTTTGCAGCATTGTCGCACACGGCCTTCCCTGGTTTCAGGTCCAGTGGAGACAACCATTCATGAAATTGGTTCTCCAGAGCTGACCACAACTCCTCAGCTGTGTGACTCACATTTCCCAGACATTTCAATGTAAAAACCACCTGATGACGTTGAGACCTACTGCCAGCATAGTAAGGAGGTGTGCAGGATCCCTTCTGCGCAGTTAGAAAGCTTGTGGCATGACCAGACAGGCTTTGGGTGCAGGTGGAAGACCGAGAGGAGGTTGAGGAGGCAGAAGCAGTGGAGGAACTTTGACATAAAGAGGATTGATGCACAACTCGTGGAGACGGCAAGACTTGGACAGCAGCCCCTTGTACTGCTGTCACCATAGTTACCCAGTGCCCAGTCAGCGACATGTAACGCCCCTGTCCATGCCTACTCGTCCAAGTGTCTGTGGTGAAATGCACCCTGTCACACACAGAGTTTCTCAAAGAAGCGGTGATGTTGTGTGCGACATGCTGGTGGAGCGCAGGCACACCTTTCTTTGAGAAGTAGTGCCGACTGGGCATCTGGTACTGGGGCACTGCGACGGACATAAGGTCTCGAAAATCCTCTGTGTCCACCAGGCGGAAAGGCAGCATTTCTGTAGCCAAGAGCTTGCAGATGGTGAAATTCAACCTCTTAGCTTTCTCATGGCTAGGAGGAAATGGTCTTTTACTTGTCCACATCTGAGGGACCGAGGGCTGGCTATTGTGCTTAGACGGGGTTGATAAGGGTGTCCCCGGCAAACTGCCGGTCTGTGAGGAAGATGCAGGCGGACATGTTAGGTTGCCTTGATCCAAAGGTGGTGCTATCGATGTCGGACAGCGCTCAACACCAGCTGGTGTTACCACCTCCAAAGAAAATGATGACCTGCCAATCACGCTGGCTGTTGCGGGTAAAGAGGTGGCAGGTCTGCGCCCCAAAACAGGTGTGACTGCTGTCCCCCCAGTCACAGAGGATGAAGAGGCCGCGGATGCACAAGATATGGCAGACGGTGGTTGGCCCGGCCGGCTAGGCCGCATTGTAGCACACTGAGATTCCCACTGCAACTTATGCTTCATGTGCCGGTTCATGCATGAAGTACTCAAACTATGTATTTTTTGGCCTCTACTTAGCTTTTGCTGACAAATGTTACAGATAACACGAGTTGGGTCATCTTTATCGATCTGAAAAAATGCCCAGGCTATGCAAGGCTTAGCACCCATGCGACCTGAAGAGCCACCACGACTTGTGGTGAGAGGCAGAGTTGTGTTTGAGGATGCAATTGTTGAAGTGCTTCCAGTACTACGTCTCTGTCCAGGAAGGCGCAACCTGACCTCGTCGTCACTAGCATCTTCCTCCACCTCCTCTGCTGACCTCATCTCTTGGCTGACTGTGGGTTGACAGTAAGTGGGATCTCCAACCTCATCATCATCACCCTGTATGTTATTACACCCGTCGTCCTCAGAGCCAACCTGTTCCTGCCCTGACAAAAAACTAAAGTTGTCGCTCCAATCAGGTATTTGAGTCTTATCATCGTCTTCCTCATTGTCTCCACCAACAGGAGTTACAGTTTGGGAATGAGGGTCTACATTATGGTCAGAACCTTCTGCGTCTGGTCCTGGATCCGACTCATAAAGATTCTGGGCATCAATGCAGATCATTTCCTCGTCTGGATTCACAGAAGCGCTGGAGTCGACCTCTGATTCCCAGGCTATAGTATGAGTAAACAGCACTGCAGACTCAACCATCTGTTCTACCTCATACTCAGACGGGCAGCTGGAGATTTGGGAGCTGTGAGGAAGCAAGTGCGATTTGGGTGACACCTTTGAGGACTGGAGTATTTGTGATGTTGAAGTTGATGTGGAGGAGAGCCCACTTAAAGGAGCACTTGATATCCGTTGAAGCACCTGCTGTTTTTGTGCCTCATCTGGAATTTGTAGCGATTGGCGTGGCCGTAAGAAAGGGATCTTATCACATTGTCCGCTAAAAGAAGTAGACATTTTAGTTTGGCTGGAAGATGGTCTTTCTTCTGCAGATGTTACTGTTGCTTTAACACCTACCCCACGGACACAACCTTTTTTCCCCTTCCCAACACGCCTATTCCCCTTTCCACCAGCAGCAGGCCTTTTTCCACTCATTTTGGTGGTTAACTAATTCACAACTCTGGAGTTGTTTGCACAAAAAAACAATGGATGGGAACCGAGCAGAGCTGAGTGGCCAAACTGTGGTATTAGGCCAAAACTATTGGCTGGGTTAGATGCAGAAAAAAATTATATTCAATTTGCAACCTGATGGAGGTCAGTATAGATGGACTAATACAACAAGTCCCACACACAGCTAGAAGCCCAAATATTTTTTCAGAGGTACTGTAGATGCAGATAAAATTTATTTTTAATTTGCAACCTGATGGAGGTCAGTATAGATGGACTAATAGAGAAAGTCCGACACACTACTAGAAGGCCAAATATTTTTTCAGAGGTAGATGCAGAAAAAAATATATTCAGTTTGCAACCTGATGGAGGTCAGTATAGATGGACTAATACAACAAGTCCCACACACAGCTAGAAGCCCAAATATTTTTTCAGAGGTACTGTAGATGCAGATAAAAATGATTTTTAATTTGCAACCTGATGGAGGTCAGTATAGATGGACTAATAGAGAAAGTCCGACACACTACTAGAAGGCCAAATATTTTTTCAGAGCTAGATGCAGAAAAAAATTATATTCAGTTTGCAACCTGATGGAGGTCAGTATAGATGGATTAATAGAACAAGACCCACACACAGCTAGAAGCCCAATATTTTTTCAGAGGTAGATGCAGAAAAAAATATATTCAGTTTGCAACCTGATGGAGGTCAGTATAGATGGACTAATACAACAAGTCCCACACACAGCTAGAAGCCCAATATTTTTTCAGATTTAGATGCAGAAAAAAATATATTCAGTTTGCAACCTGATGGAGGTCAGTATAGATGGACTAATACAACAAGTCCCACACACAGCTAGAAGCCCAATATTTTTTCAGAGGTACTGTAGATGCAGATAAAAATTAGTTTTAATTTGCAACCTGATGGAGGTCAGTATAGATGGACTAATAGAGAAAGTCCGACACACTACTAGAAGGCCAAATATTTTTTCAGAGGTAGATGCAGAAAAAAATATATTCAGTTTGCAACCTGATGGAGGTCAGTATAGATGGACTAATACAACAAGTCCCACACACAGCTAGAAGCCCAAATATTTTTTCAGAGGTACTGTAGATGCAGATAAAAATTAGTTTTAATTTGCAACCTGATGGAGGTCAGTATAGATGGACTAATAGAGAAAGTCCGACACACTACTAGAAGGCCAAATATTTTTTCAGAGGTAGATGCAGAAAAAAATATATTCAGTTTGCAACCTAATGGAGGTCAGTATAGATGGACTAATACCACAAGTCCCACACACAGCTAGAAGCCCAATATTTTTTCAGAGGTAGATGCAGAAAAAAATATATTCAGTTTGCAACCTGATGGAGGTCAGTATAGATGGACTAACACAACAAGTCCCACACACAGCTAGAAGCCCAAATATTTTTTTAGAGGTACTGTAGATGCAGATAAAAATTTGTTTTAATTTGCAACCTGATGGAGGTCAGTATAGATGGACTAATAGAGAAAGTCCGACACACTACTAGAAGGCCAAATATTTTTTCAGAGCTAGATGCAGAAAAAAATTTTATTCAGTTTGCAACCTGATGGAGGTCAGTATAGATGGATTAATAGAAAAAGACCCACACACAGCTAGATGCCCAATATTTTTTCAGAGGTAGATGCAGAAAAAAATATATTCAGTTTGCAACCTGATGGAGGTCAGTATAGATGGACTAATACAACAAGTCCCACACACAGCTAGAAGCCCAAATATTTTTTCAGAGGTACTGTAGATGCAGATAAAAATTAGTTTTAATTTGCAACCTGATGGAGGTCAGTATAGATGGACTAATAGAAAAAGTCCGACACACTACTAGAAGGCCAAATATTTTTTCAGAGCTAGATGCAGAAAAAAATTATATTCAGTTTGCAACCTGATGGAGGTCAGTATAGATGGATTAATAGAACAAGACCCACACACAGCTAGAAGCCCAATATTTTTTCAGAGGTAGATGCAGAAAAAAATATATTCAGTTTGCAACCTGATGGAGGTCAGTATAGATGGACTAATACAACAAGTCCCACACACAGCTAGAAGCCCAATATTTTTTCAGAGGTAGATGCAGAAAAAAATATATTCAGTTTGCATCCTGATGGAGGTCAGTATAGATGGACTAATACAAGTCCCACACACAGCTAGAAGACCAAATATTTTTTCAGAGGTACTGTAGATGCAGATAAAAATTAGTTTTAATTTGCAACCTGATGGAGGTCAGTATAGATGGACTAATAGAGAAAGTCCGACACACTACTAGAAGGCCAAATATTTTTTCAGAGGTAGATGCAGAAAAAAATATATTCAGTTTGCAACCTGATGGAAGTCAGTATAGATGGACTAATACAACAAGTCCCACACACAGCTAGAAGCCCAAATATTTTTTCAGAGGTAGATGCAGAAAAAAATATATTCAGTTTGCAAACTGATGGAGGTCAGTATAGATGGACTAATACAAGTCCCACACACAGCTAGAAGCCCAAATATTTTTTCAGAGGTACTGTAGATACAGATAAAAATTAGTTTTAATTTGCAACCTGATGGAGGTCAGTATAGATGGACTAATAGAGAAAGTCCGACACACTACTAGAAGGCCAAATATTTTTTCAGAGCTAGATGCAGAAAAAAATTATATTCAGTTTGCAACCTGATGGAGGTCAGTATAGATGGATTAATAGAACAAGACCCACACACAGCTAGAAGCCCAATATTTTTTCAGAGGTAGATGTAGAAAAAAATATATTCAGTTTGCAATCTGATGGAGGTCAGTATAGATGGACTAATACAACAAGTCCCACACACAGCTAGAAGCCCAATATTTTTTCAGAGGTAGATGCAGAAAAAAATATATTCAGTTTGCAACCTGATGGAGGTCAGTATAGATGGACTAATACAACAAGTCCCACACACAGCTAGAAGCCCAAATATTTTTTCAGAGGTACTGTAGATGCAGATAAAAATTAGTTTTAATTTGCAACCTGATGGAGGTCAGTATAGATGGACTAATAGAGAAAGTCCGATACACTACTAGAAGGCCAAATATTTTTTCAGAGCTAGATGCAGAAAAAAATTATATTCAGTTTGCAACCTGATGGAGGTCAGTATAGATGGATTAATAGAACAAGACCCACACACAGCTAGAAGCCCAATATTTTTTCAGAGGTAGATGCAGAAAAAAATATATTCAGTTTGCAACCTGATGGAGGTCAGTATAGATGGACTAATACAACAAGTCCCACACACAGCTAGAAGCCCAATATTTTTTCAGAGGTAGATGCAGAAAAAAATATATTCAGTTTGCAACCTGATGGAGGTCAGTATAGATGGACTAATACAACAAGTCCCACACACAGCTAGAAGCACAAATATTTTTTCAGAGGTACTGTAGATGCAGATAAAAAATAGTTTTAATTTGCAACCTGATGGAGGTCAGTATAGATGGACTAATAGAATGATGCTATGCCCAAAAGATTTTACTTCACTAGGTGCAGTAAAAAAATTTGTATTCTATACACAGGTGGTATATCTTGCAACACAGATAGGCTACTCCACTGACTAACACACTCTGCAATAGGCCAAAAAGGATTAGCTTTGCTAGATTCAGCCAAATGCTGTGAAAAAAACTTGCACAGCACTGGCACAGACCTGCCTGGCAAAAACTGATAGGAACTGATGTAACCTAGTCCTGAAAAGGACTCCAATTACAATTAGTCTTTACTCCCACAACCTATCTATTTAAGAGCACAGACCTCCCTGATAAAAGTCGTAGGAAATGCTGTAACCTAGTCCTTAAAAGGACTGCAATCACAACTATTCCCTACTCCCAAGCTATCTGTATATTTGTGCGAAAATTGGCTTGAAATTAACAAGGTATAGCGCACACAGCAACAGCGGTGCCGTCTAACACGCAGCTGCAGCAGTGAGAAAATGGTGGCGACAGGGAAAATGGCTTGGTCTTATAGGGCAAGGACATGTGACATACACTGCCAATGACACATGCCCTTGCTTGTGTGAAAAAAAGCACTTCGCTCCGTGTGTGCGCTGCTGATAGGCTGACAGATTGCACCTCCGCACTGTAAATGCGGGAAAGAGAAAAAAAAATGGAGATCTTCATTGTTCCTGCAGAGATCCATCCCCTGCCCCTCCCCCCACCCCGCTGTACACTCAAACTGCGTATTAACATTAATTTTCATCATTACTGAGAAAAAATCCAGTTATGATTTTGGTGCACGAACAGTTATCGAACATAACCTCGAACAGCCGAATTTTTCTCAAATTGTTCGTGTTCGCCGAACGGCTCGAACACCGCCCAAAACAGCTCGAATTTGAGATTGGCGAACAGTTCGAGTAGAACAACGCTCATCTCTAGTCCTAACGCTAATCCTAGTCGTCCTAAGGCTAACCCTAGTCGTCCTAGCGCCAACCATAGTGTCCTAAGGCTAACCCTAGTCGTCCTAACCCTAACCCTAGTCGTGCTAGCGCTAACCCTAATCATCATAGCGCTAACCCTAGTCGTCCTAGCGCTAACCCAAGTCGTCTTAGCGCTAACCCTAGTCGTCCTAGTGCAAACCATAGTCGTCTTTGCGCTTTTCCTAGTCGTCCTAGTGCTAACCCTAGTCGTCCTAACTCTAAACCTAGTCGTCCTAATGCTAACCCTAGTCGTCCAAACGCTAATCCTAGTCGTCCTAGTGCAAACCCTGGTCATCCTAATGATAACCGTAGTCGACCTTACACTAGCCCTAGTCATCCTAGAGCTAACCCCAGTCATCCTAGCGTTAACCTTAGTCGTCCCAACGCTAATCCTAGTCGTCCCAGCGCTAACCCTAGTTGTCATAGTGCAAACCCTAGTCGTCCTAGCACTAACTCTAGTAGTCCTAGCGCTAAACCTAGTCAACCTAACCATATCCCTAGTCTTCCTAAGGCTAACCCTCATCGTCCTAACGCTAACCCTAGTATTCCTAAGGCTAACCCTAGTCGCACTAACGTTAAAAATAGTCATCCTAAGGCTAACCCTAGTTATCCTAAGGCTAACCCTAGTCATCCTAGCTCTAACCCTAATCATCCTAGCGCTAACCCTAGTCATCCTAGCGCTAACCCTAGTCATCTTAGCGCTAACCCTAGTCGTCCTAGTGCAAACCATAGTCGTCCTAGCGCTAATCCTAGTCGTCCTAGTGATAACCCTAGTCGTTCTAACTCTAAACCTAGTCGTTCTAATCCCAACCCTAGTCGTCCTAACGCTAATCGTTGTCTTCATAACGCTAACCCTAGTCGTCCTAACGCTAACCCTAGTGGTCCTATCTCTAACCCTTGTCGTCCTAAGGCTAACCATAGTCATCCTAACCCTAACCCTCGTAGTCCTAGCGCTAACCCTAGTCGTCCTAGTGCTAACCCAAGTCATCTTAGCGCTAACCCTAGTGGTCCTAGTGCAAACCATAGTCGTCCTAGAGCTTTTCCTAGTCATCCTAATGCTAACCCTAGTCGTCCTAGCGCTAACCCTAGTCATCCTAGCTCTAACCCTTGTCATCCTAGAGCTAACCCCAGTCGTCCTAGCGCTAAACCTAGTCGTCCTAGCGCTGACCCTAGTCATCCTAAGGCTAACCCTAGTCGTCCTACCGCTAACCCTAGTCGTCATAGCGCTAACCATATTCGTCCTAACACTAACACTAGTCGTCCTAAGGCTAACCCTAGTCGTTCTAACGCTAACCATAGTCGTCCTAAGGCTAACCCTAGTCATCCTAACCCTAACCCTAGTCGTCCTAGCGCTAGCCCTAATCATCCTAGCGCTAATCCTAGTCATCCTAGCGCTAAGCCAAGTCATTTTTGCGCTAATCCTAGTGGTCCTTTTGCAAACCATAGTCGTCCTAGCGCTTTTCCTAGTCGTCCTAATGCTAACCCTAGTCGTCCTAAGGCTAACCCTAGTCGTCCTAACGCTAACCCTAGTCGTCCTAACGCTAACCCTATCATTCTAACGATAACCTTAGTCGACCTAACACTGACCCTAGTCGTCCTAGAGCTAACCCCAGTCGTCCTAGCGCTAACCCTAGTCTTCCCAACGCTAACCCTAGTCGTCCTAGCACTAACCCTAGTCGTCACAGTGCAAACCCTAGTCATCCTAGCGCTAACTCTAGTCATCCTAGCGCTAAACCTAGTCGTCCTAATCCTAACCCTAGTCATCCTAACGCTAACCCTACTTGTCCTAACGCTAACCCTAGTCACCCTAGCACTAACCCTAGTCGTCCTATCGCTAACCCTATTCGTTGTATCGCTAACCCTTGTCGTCCTAGTGCTAACCCTAGTCGTCCTAATGCTAACCCTAGTCGTCCTAGCGCTAACCCTAGTCGTCCTAGCGCTAACCCTAGTCGTCCTAGCGCTAACCCTAGTCATCCTAGTGCAAACCCTAGTTGTCCTAATGCTTACCCTAGTGGTCCTAGCGCTAACCATAGTCATCCTAGCGCTAATTCTAGTCGTCCTAGTGCTAACCCTAGTCATCCTAAGGCTAACCCTAGTCGTTTACCGATAACCCTAATCGTCCTATCGCTAACCCTATTCGTCCTAACTCTAACCCTAGTCGTCCTATGGCTAACCCTAGTCGTCCTAATGCTAACCCTAGTCGTCCTAAGGCTAACCCTAGTCGTCCTAACGATAACCCTAGTCATCCTAGCGCTAACCCGAGTCATCCTACGGCTAAACCTAGTCATCCTAACGCTAACCCTAGTCGTCTTAATGCTAACCCTAGCCTTTCTAACGCTCACCCTAGTCATCCTAAGGCTAACCCTTGTCGTCCTAATGCTAACCCTAGTCGTTCTAACGTTAACCCTAGTTTTCCTACTGCAAACCCTAGTCGTCCTAGCACTAACCCTAGTCATCCTAGCACTAACCCTAGTCATCCTAGCGCTAACCCTAGTCATCCTAGCGCTAACCCTAGTCGTCCTTGCACTCTCCCTAGTCGTCCTTACTCTAACCCTAGTTGTCCAAAAGCTAACCCTAGTCGTCCTAACGCTATCCCTAGTCGTTCTAGCGCTAACCCTAGTCATCCTAACGCTAACACAATCGTCCTAACGCTAACTCTACTCATCCTAGTGAAAACCCTAGTCGTCCTAGCGCTAACCCTAGTTGTCCTAGAGTTAGCCCTAGTCGTCCTAGCGCTTATCCTAGTCGTTCTACCACTAACCCTAGTCATCTTAGGGCTAACCCTTGTCATCCTAGCATCCTAGCGCTAAACCTAGTCATCTTAACGCTAACCCTATCGTCCTAACGGTAACTCTATTCGAAATAACACTAACCCTAGTCGTCGTAAAGCTAACCCCAGTCATCCTACCGCTAACCCTAGTCTTCCCAACGCTAACCCTAGTCGTCCTAGCGCTAACACTAGTCGTCATAGTGCAAAACCTAGTCGTCCTAGGGCTAACTCTAGTCGACGTAGCGTTAAACCTAGTTGTCCTGACGCTACCCTAGAACCCTAGTCGTCCTAATGCTAACCATAGTCGTCCCAACACTAACCCTAGTCGTCCTGAGGCTATCCCTATTCGTCCTAGCGCTATCCCTAGTCTTCCTAGCGCTAGGACGACTGGGGTAAGCTCTAGGACGACTAGGGTTAGCGTAAGGACGACAAGGGTTAGAGATAGGACGACTAGGGTTAGAGATAGGACGACTAGGGTTAGCGTAAGGACGACTAGGGTTAGCACAACGACGACTAGGATTAGCGTTAGGACTACTATGGTTTGCACTAGGACGACTAGGGTTAGCGCTAAGACGACTTGGGTTAGCGCTAGGACGACTAGGGTTAGCACTAGGTTAATTAGGGTTAGCGCTAGGACGACTAGGGTTAGCGTTAGGATGATTATTTTTAGCGTTAGGACGACTAGGGTTACCTTAGGACGACTAGGGTTAGCGTTAGGATGACAAGGGTTAGCGTAAGGACTACTAGGGTCAGCGCTAGGACGACTAGGGTTAGAGCTAAAACGACTAGGATTAGCGCTAGGACGACATGGTTTAGCATTAGGACAACTAGGGTTAGCGCTAGGACGACTTCGGTAAGAGCTAGGAGGACTAGGTAAGCCTTAGGACTACTAGGGTTAGCGTTAGGACAACTAGGGTTAGTGATAGGATGACAAGGGTTAGCGCTGGGACGACTAGGGTTAGAGCTAGTACGACCAGGGTTAGCGCTAGGAAGACATGGTTTAGCTTTAGGACGACTATGGTTAGCTCTAGGATGACTAGGGTAAGCGCTAGGAGGACTAGGGTTAGCCTTACGACTAGGGTTAGCATTAGGACGACTAGGGTTAGCGCTAGGACGACTAGGGTTAGCGCTAAGACGACTAGGGTTAGCGTTAGGACGACGAGGGTTAGCTCTAGGATGACTAGTGTTAGCATTAGGACGACTTGTGTTAGCGCTAAAATGACTAAGATAAGCGCTAGGACGACTAGGCTTAGCATTAAGATGACTAGGGTTAGCTTTTGGATGACTAGGGTTAGAGTTAGGACGACTAGGGTCAGTTCAAGGACGACTAGTGTTAGCGCTAGGATGACTAGGATTAGTGCTAGGACGACTAGGGTTTGCAGTAGGAAGACTAGGGTTAGCGTTAGAACGACTAGGGTTAGCATTAGGACGACTAGGGTTAGCATTAGGACGACAAGGGTTTGCCTTAGGATGACTAGTGTTAGTGTTAGGACAACTAGGGTTAGCGCTAGAACGACTAGGGTTAGCGCTAGGACGACTAGGGTTAGCGCTAGGACGACTAGGGTTAGTGCTAGGATGACTAGGGTTAGCGTTAGGATAACTAGGGTTAGCGTTAGGACGACTATAGTAAGCGCTAGGACGACTAGGGTTTGCACTATGACGACTAGTGTTAGCGCTAGAACGACTAGGGTTAGCGTTATGAAGACTAGGTTAGCGCTAGGACGACAGGGGTTAGCGTAGGACGACTAGGTTTAATGTTATGTCGACTAGGGTTATCGTTAGGACGATAGGGTTAGCGTTAGGGCGACTAGGGTTAGCACTAGGACGGCTTGGGTTAGGGTTTGAACGACAAGCTTTAGCCTTAGGACGACTCGGGTTAGCGTTAGGATGAATAGGGTTAGCGCTATGACGACTAGGGTTAGCATTAGGACGACTAGGGTTAGCCTTAGGATGACTAGGGTTAGCGCTAGGACAACTAGGGTTAGCGCTAGGACGACTGGGGTTAGCGCTAGGAAGACTGGGGTTAGCGCTAGGACAACTAGGGTTAGCGTAAGGACGACAAGGGTTAGAGATAGGAAGACATGGTTTAGCTTTAGGACGACTATGGTTAGCGCTAGGACGACTAGGGTAAGCGCTAGGAGGACTAGGGTTAGCCTTAGGACGACTAGGGTTAGCGTTAGGACGACTAGGGTTAGCGCTAGGACAACTAGGGTTAGCGTTAGGACGACGAGGGTTAGCGCTAGGATGACTAGTGTTAGCATTAGGACGACTTGTGTTAGCGTTAGTATTTCTAGTGTTAGCACTAGGATGACTAGGGTTAGCGCTAAGATGACTAAGGTAAGCACTAGTACGACTAGTGTTAGCGCTAGGACGACTAGGCTTAGCATTAAGATGACTTGGGTTAGCGTTTGGACGACTGGGGTTAGAGTTAGGACGACTAGGGTCAGTTCAAGGACGACTAGGGTTAGCACTAGGACGACTAGGGTTAGCGTTAGGAGGACTAGGATTAGTGCTAGGACGACTAGGGTTTGCAGTAGGAAGACTAGGGTTAGCATTAGAACGACTAGGGTTAGCATTAGGACGACAAGGGTTAGCGTTAGGACAACTAGGGTTAGCGCTAGGACGACTAGGGTTAGCGCTAGGATGAATAGGGTTAGCCTTAGGACGACTAGGGTTAGCGCTAGGATGACTAGGGTTAGCGCTAGCACGACTATGGTTAGCGCTAGGACGACTAGGGTTAGCGTTAGGACAACTAGGGTTAGAGTTAGAACGCCTAGGGTTAGAGCTAGGAGCAATAGGGTTAACGCTAGGATGACTAGGCTTTGCACTAGAACAAATAAGGTTAGCGCTAGGGTGACTAAGGTTAGCCTTACGACGACTAGGGTTAGTGTTAGGACGACAAGGGTTGGCCTAAGGACGACTAGGGTTAGCGCTATTACGACTAGGGTTAGTGCTAGGATGACTAGGGTTAGCGTTAGGATAACTAGGGTTAGCGTTAGGACGACTATAGTAAGCGCTAGGATGACTAGGGTTTGCACTATGACGACTAGTTTTAGCGCTAGAACGACTAGGGTTAGCGTTATAAAGACTAGGTTAGCGCTAGGACGACTGGGGTTAGCGTAGGACGACTAGGTTTAATGTTATGTCGACTAGGGTTATCGTTAGGACGATAGGGTTAGCGTTAGGATGACTAGGGTTAGCACTAGGACGGCTAGGGTTAGGGTTTGAACGACTAGCTTTAGCCTTAGGACGACTCGGGTTAGCGTTAGGACAAATAGGGTTAGCGCTATGTCGACTAGGGTTAGCATTAGTACGACTAGGGTTAGCCTTAGGATGACTTGGGTTAGCGCTAGGACAACTAGGGTTAGCGTAAGGACAACTAGGGTTAGCATAAGGACGACAAGGGTTAGAGATAGGACGACTATGGTTAGAGATAGGACGACTAGGGTTAGCTCTAGGACGACTTGGATTAGCTTTAGGACGACTAGGGTTAGCATTAGGACAACTAGGGTTAGATTTAGTACGACTAGGTTTAGCACTAGGACTACTAGGATTAGCGCTAGGGTGACTATGGTTTGCACTAGGACGAATAGTGTTAGCGCTAAGACGACTTGAGTTAGCGCTAGGACGACTAGGGTTAGCGCTAGGATTATTAGGTTCATCCTAATGCTAACCCTAGTCATCCTAGTGCTAACCCTAGTCGTCCTAACGCTAACCCTAGTCGTCCTATTGCTAACCCTAGTTGTTCTAGCGCTAACCCTAGTGGTCCTAGCGCTAATATTAGTCATCCTAGCGCTAACCCTAGTCGTCCTAAGGCTAACCCTAGTCGTCCAAGCAATAACTCTAGTCGTCCTAACGGTAACCCTAGTTGTCAAAGCGCTATCCCTAATCGTCCTAACGCTAACCCTAGTCGTCCTAGTGCTAGCCCTAGTCGTTCTAACGCTAACCCTAGTCATCCTAACGCTAACCCTAGTCGTCCTAATGCTAACCCTAGTCGTCCCAACACTAACCCTAGTCGTCCTGAGGCTATCCCTATACGTCCTAGCGATATCCCTAGTCTTCCTAGCGCTAACGATCGTCGTCCTAGCGCTAAACCTAGTCTACCTTGCGTTAACAATAGTCTTCCTAGCGCTTACCCTATTCATTCTAAAGCTAACGCTAGTCATCCTACCGCTAACCATAGTCGTCATAGTGCTAACCGTAGTCGTCCTAACGCTAACCCTAGTCGTCCTAAGGCTAACCCGAGTCATCTTAACGCTAACCATAGTCGTCCTAAGGCTAACGCTAGTCGTCCTAACCCAAACCTTAGTCGTCCTAGCGCTTACCCTAATCATCCTTGCGTATACCCTAGTCATCCTAGCGCTAACCCTAGTCGTCATAATGCTAACCCTAGTCGTCCTAGCGCTAACCCTAGTCGTCCTAGCGCTAACACTAGTCCTAACGCTAACGCTAATCGTCTTAACGCTAACGCTAGTCGTCCTAACGCTAATCCTAGTCTTCCTAGCGCTAACCCTAGTCGTCCAAACGCTAACCCTAGTCGGCCTAACGCTAACCCTAGTTGTCCTATCACTAAACCTTGTCGTCCTACCGCTAACCTTAGTAGTCCTATCGCTAACCCTAGTCGTCCTAGGGCTAACCCCAGTCATCCTAGCGATAACCCCAGTCGTCCTAGCGCTAACCCTAGTTGTCCTAGCGCTAACCCTAGTCATCCTAAGGCTGACCCTAGTCGTCCTACCGCTAACCCTAGTCGTCATAGCGCTAACAATATTCGTCCTAACGATAATCCTAGTCGTCCTAATGCTAACCCTAGTCGTCCTAACGCCAACCATAGTGGTCCTAAGGCTAACCCTAGTCGTCCTAACCCTAACCCTAGTCGTGCTAGCGCTAACCCTAATCATCATAGCGCTAACCCTAGTCGTCCTAGCGCTAACCCTAGTCATCCTAGTGCAAACCATAGTCGTCTTTGCGCTTTTCCTAGTCGTCCTAGTGCTAACCCTAGTCGTCCTAACTCTAAACCTAGTCATCCTAATGCTAACCCTAGTCGTCCAAACGCTAATCCTAGTCGTCCTAGTGCAAACCCTGGTCATCCTAATGATAACCGTAGTCGACCTTACACTAGCCCTAGTCATCCTAGAGCTAACCCCAGTCATCCTAGCGCTAACCTTAGTCGTCCCAACGCTAATCCTAGTCATCCCAGCGCTAACCCTAGTCGTCATAGTGCAAACCCTAGTCATCCTAGCACTAACTCTAGTAGTCCTAGCGCTAAACCTAGTCAAACTAACCATATCCCTAGTCTTTCTAAGGCTAACATTAGTCGTCCTAACGCTAACCCTAGTTGTCCTATCTCTAACCCTTGTCGTCCTTACGCTAACCCTAGTCTTCCTAGCGCTAACCCTAGTCGTCCTAGCTCTAACCCTAGTCGTCCTAGCGCTAACCCTAGTCATCCTAGCGCTAACCCTAGTCGTCCTAGTGTTAACCCTAGTGATCCTAAGGCTAACCCTAGTCATCCTACTGCTAACCCTAGTCGTCATAGCGCTAACCCTATTCGCCCTAACGCTAACCCGAGTCGTCCTAAGGCTAACCCTAGTCATCCTAACGCTAACCATAGTCGTCCTAACGCTAACCATAGTTGTCCAAACCCTAACCCTAGTCGTCCAAACCCTAACCCTAGTCGTCCTAGCGCTAACCCTAATCATCCTAGCGCTAACCCTAGTCGTCCTAGCGCTAATCAAAGTCGTCTTAGCGCTAACCCTAGTCGTCCTAGAGCAAACCATAGTCATCCTAGCGCTTTTCCTAGTGGTCCTAGCTCTAACCCTAGTTGTCCTAGTGCTAACCCTAGTCGTCCATACGCTAACCCATGTCGTCCTAATGCTAACCCTAGTCGTCCTATGGCTAACACTAGTCGTCCTAATGCTAACCCTAGTCATTCTAACTAGTGTTGAGCCACCCCCGTAGTGTTCGAGTTCGGTTCGGTTCGTCGAACACCCGTGTGTTCGCCGAACTGTTCGTCGAACTGTTCGTCGAACACCTTCGAACACCGTTAAAACCAATGGCAGGCAAACAAAAACACATAGAAACACATAGAAAACACCTTCAAAGGTGTCCAAAAGCTGACAAACTGCTCAGAAGACACAACTAACACATGGAAAAGTGACAAGTACATATAGTCATGCGAAAAGAAAAGAGGTGGAGGAGTAAAAGGAGGGGGAGACACAGATATAGGCATGTCATGCCCTTCTAAAATCCAAAAAGTGAGAAGCCGAGACGGCCAGTCCGCTCCTGCCCGTGCCACCTCCGTGTCGCCGGGTTTGTGCCAGAGCCGCGGTGAACCCTGACGGCCAGCCCCCCTCTCCCAATACTGGTGCCTGTCCGCTGGTGGGTCGAGAGAGCCCCCCTGTGGTGGAGGCAGCTCTAAGCTTTTTAATTTAAATTGTCCCTCTAATTTGAATGAATACACTTTAAATCCATTTACAAGGATCTATTGGAGGGCAAGTCTCATGCCAGCAGCCGCGTAATTCCAGCTCCAGTAGCGTCCACTAAAGCTGCTGCAGTTAAAAAGCTTTTATAAGGATCGAGCTCGGCTGTCCACCGCAAGGCATCCTAGTGCCAGTCCCAGCCCCTATGCCTTGGGGTGCCTCCTGATGCTCTTCACTAAGTATCCCGTGGTCCCGAAGCATTTCCTTTGAAAAAATTAAGTGTCCAAACTACAGGTGGTGTAGCTTGCTTAACAGCCGGGATAATCCGCTGACTAGCAGACACTGCTACTAGGCACAAAGTATTTCCTGGGCTAGATGCAGTTAAAAATTTGTAAGTAGATACTCTCGTTGGATGCTGAGAAAGCATTCCATAGAGTCTCCTGGCACGCCATATATGATTCTCTTAAAAAGCTTGGGGTAGGGGTCTAGGGGACCCTTTTATAGCCAAAATCACGGCCCTGTATCACAATACGTCACCTAGGCTGAAGATAAATGGAACTGTAGCACCGAGGGCTCGGTTGCTACAGACGTATTGCACCTCACCCAGAGGTGTGATATCTCACTCTCAGATAAGGATGGAGTGTGGATCAGGACCCGACACCTGCATGCATTACACCACATTGCCGTGGGGCAGGGCGACCAATATGCCCCTGAGATGGGCACGACAGTCCCTGTCCCTGGCTGGAGTGGGGGGAGGGAACACTGAGGAAGGGGAACCCTGCAGTGCAGGAGCAGGGAGGAAGCAGTTCCTGGGTGCATTGAGAAGGGAGTATAAAAGGTGGGCACCATCTTAGTTCAGTGCAGAGAAGTCTGAGCAGAAGTGGCAGGGAGCAGGGGCTCTGCATGAGCTCTGCTCCGGAGGCGGGCCTAGTAACAGAGGCCCAGGCCTGCAAGAGGGAGAAGGAAGGAAGAGGAGCGGAGAAGGCTCCAGGAACGAGGAATGAAGGGATCCCAGGGGTGCGGACGGGCGAGTCGCCACCGCACGCCCGAATCCACCTGCGTGGAGGGGTCAGGCCAAAGGGGGAGACCGGTCCCCGAACTAGTGGAGGCAGGAAACGACCCTCAGCTAGAAACCGGAGGCTCTGACATTTTATGTGGCGCAGCCCCTTGCTCCACCCGCTAGGAAGGCACCACATAGGGTCAGGGAAACTGGCGCCAAGTTTACCAAGAGGAGGCCCGAGGCAGCCGGACAGAAGTGTTGGTAAGAAAGGCCAGACAAAGGACACACAAAGGGGGTCCTGTGAAGCGCTCCAAAGTTATCTGGGAGTTGTCTGAGCCCCTCACCTGGTGAGCACAGTACGACGTGGGCAGCCGTTACCTGCAGACGTGGTCTGGATAATAAGAACTGTGAGTAAAGGCCCTGAACTGCATCACTGACTCCGTGTCGTTACTGCTGCTGCCCTGCACCATCACCCCCATCCTCCGCATACACTGCCCTGAGGCTATACTCCTCCCGTGGGGAGTTATGCTACGCTCTGCTGCACCCACAACACCAGCCTTAGCGGTCTGCCCTGTAGCGGCGGTTCACTCTGACCGCAATCCACGGGTGGCGTAGTCGGACATTTAAACATCAAAACCACATAAATAGTTCCGCCACTGGTTTGACCGCCCTGAGCCACGGAACCGGATCGCCGCCACGAAGACTACAACCACCAGCATCCACCAAAAAGGGTCCGGCTCCGGGTGTCCCAAGGCCCAGGGGGTGCGTCAGAACATTTTCATCACCTTTCACAATCACCAATGGGACAAGGCAGGGATGTCCTCTGTCCCCTCTCTTATACATCCTAGTGACGGAGCACCTGCTCTCATCAATTCGCCATAACCCCAATATTAGGTGGATTGAGGTGGGAGGCACCGAGTACAAGTGCTCTCTATTTGCTGATGATGTCCTAGTATATATCACTCAATCACATATATCCATCCCTGCTGTTATGGCTGAAATAGATCACTTTGTTACATGGTAAAATTTTAAAATCAATGCAGCGAAGTCTGAGGCCCTCGATGTCTCCCTCCCTAAATCCATATAGGATTCCATCCAGTCCAACTTTCCCTTTGCCTGGCCCTCACAGGGTATCAAATACTTAGGAATTCCTATTCATAGAGACCTCTCCCATCTATGTTATCTTAATTTTGGGCCCTTTATTGAACAATTCCATACAGACCACGGTTGGCAAGTTAGAACTGTAAGATTCACTACGTGAACCACTGGTGTTTTGTGGAAAAGCACATGTACACCGCGTTCCAAATTATTATGCAAAAAGTGTTTAGGAGTGATAAGGGAAGAATTTGTTTGTTTGTCAGTTAAACTCATTGATGGTGATGTGTGTCAGGGCTCTTTATATCACTGTAAGCAATTGCAGACACCTGTGCTAATTAGTTTGGCAGGTGTGTCCAATGAAAGGCAAGACTACTTAAGAAGGCTCTCTCACATTATTAAGCAGCCTACATTTTCTGCCAAAATGGGAAAGAAAAAGGATGTGTCGGCTGCTGAGAAGCAACAAATTGTGGAGTGTTTAGGTCAAGGCATGACTACAATCAACATTGTGCGATGATCAGGATGAAGTGTCTTGGCAATCAAGAAGTATGTAGCTGATTCACAGTACACACGTGTGCGTGCTGATAAGGGCAAATTGAGGACTCTTTCCTACAGGCAATTACGTCAGGTTGAAACAGCAGCGGCAAAAAAGCCTTGTCATAGCAGCAGACAAGTTTTTGAAGCTGCTTGTGCCTCCAATGTCCCCCGAACAACAAGATGCAGGGTCCTTCAGAGGTTTGCAGCTGTGCATATGCCATCCTGTCGACCTCCTCTATCCACTTCACACAAGCAGAAACGGCTCCAGTGGGCCAAACATTACATGAAGACTGATTTCAAAACTGTTTTGTTCACGGATGAGTGCCGTGCAGCGCTCGATGGTCCAGATGAATGGAGTGGAGGATGGCTGGTTGATGGACACCCCACGCAAACACGGCTACAGCGCCAACAAGGAGGAGGTGGAGTAATGTTTTGGGCTGGAATCATGGGGAGAGAGATTGTCGGCCCCTTTAGGATCCCTGAAGGAGCTAAAGATGAACTCCATAATGTATGTGGATTTTCTCAAACAGCACTTCCTGCCATGGTTCAAGAAGAAGAACCGTGTATTTCACAGCAAGATCATTTTTCTGCATGATAATGCACCATCTCATGCTGCACATAAAACATCTGCATCTCTGGCTGATATGGGCATAAAAGGGGACAAACTTATGGTGTGACCCCCATGCTCCCCTGACCTCTACCCCATTCAGAACCTTTGGAGCATCATTAAAAGGAGTGTCTATGATGGCGGGAGGCAGTTCACATCTAAGCAACAGCTCTGGGAGGGTATTCTGTCCTCATGCAAAACAATTGAAGCAGAAACCATCCAAAACCTGACAAATTCAATGGACGAGAGAGTTCAGAAGCTCCTTTCGAACAAGGGGTCCTATGTGAAAATGTAACATCACCTAGAATAAAGTTTTGAGTTGAAAACTGTTTGATTTCAGTTTCTAACAACCTGCTAATGCTTATAATTTCAAAAATGACCATTTTTTTGGTCTTTATTAAAATGAAAAGGTTGATCGAAAAGTTTGGGGGATCTAAGAGTGTGGCAACCCAGTAGTCATGATTACTTCGAATTCTGACAATATGAGGGTCATGCTGCAGGTAGTGCAGCAAGAAGGCACTTATGTGTCTTGCGCATCTCGGAGCCCCAAAATTATTTTCCGGGCTAGATGCAGCTAAAAATTATTTTTAATTTTAAATCTGGTGAAGCTTATTATAGATGGCCTAATAGGATCAGTGCTGCACACTGCTACAAAGCCCAAATTATTTTCCAGTCAAGATACAGATAAACATGATTAGTAATTTGAAAGCTTAAAACGGTTGGTAGGGTGATTTTAACCAATCATCAAGCTTTTACTCTCCCCAGGATGACACAGGGGTAGAAAAGTCGTTTCGGATCCATGATTTGTTCATCTTTATGAACGTGAGTCTGTCTACATTATCAGTGGAGAGCCGCGTGCGCTTATCTGTCAGCACACCACCAGCAGCGCTGAACACACGTTCAGACAGAACGCTGGCTGCGGGGCATGACAAGATCTCCAAGGCGTAAGTGGCTAGCTCCGGCCATTTATCCAGATTGGAAGCCCAAAAAGAGCAAGGGTCCAGTGACACAGTCGTGGCTTCAATGTTTACTTGGAGATACTCCTGTACCATCGTCTCTAGGCGTTGACTATGTGTCAGACTTCTTGTCTCCTGTGGCCTTGCAAAGGATGGGCTAAAAAAGTGGTGAAATGATTCCGCAAAATTGATGTTACCAGCAGATACTGTGGTTCTGTTACGGTTTGAGTGCTGAACACTTGACGGTCCCACGGTTGGCAAGTTGGAACTGTGAGATTCACTACGTGCACCACTGGTATTTTGTGGAAAAGCACATGTAAGATTCTGCAACAGTCTCTGCTGATACTCCTGCATGCGTGCATCCCTTTCTATGGCAGGAATAATTTCTGCAAATTTACTTTTGTACCGGGGATCTAACAGTGTGGCAACCCAGTAGTCAGGATTATTTCTAATTCTCACAATTCGAGGGTCATGTTGCAGGTAGTGCAGCAAGAAGGCACTCATGTGTGTTGCGCATCCAGGAGCACCAAGTCCCTGTTGTGTTGGTGGCGAGGTAGCAATCATGCTTCCTTCCTCTGTCCTCTCCCCCCAACCTCGCACAACAGAAATGTGATCAAGGTCTCCCTCATCTGATGAGTCTTCCATCAGTTCGTCCTCCACTTCTTCCTGGGCTCCTGCACCTTCCTCACTAGTTTGGCTGCTACCATGCGCCCTGGTAAAATCATCTCCCCCACCCTCACATGCCTGCCGCCTTGGTGCTGCCGACCGTCTGGACCTTGCAGATGTTAGCCCTTCCGCATACAACTCCTCCTCCTCTACTTCCTCCACCTCCTCTTGTGCCACCACCTGACTCCGAATTCTGTTTAACATGTGCTCCAGCATGTAAATCACCGGAATAGTCATGCTGATAATGGCATCGTCAGCACTAAACATCTTCGTCGCCATTTCAAAACTGTGCAGAAGGGTGCATAGGTCCCTGATCTGAGACCACTCCTCCAGCGTGATTTGCCCCACCTCTGAATCTCGTTGGCCCAGGCTATACGTCAGAACGTATTGCACCAGGGCTTGTCGGTGCTGCCACAGTCGCTGCAACATGTGCAGAGTTGAATTCCACCGGGTAGGCACATCGCATTTTAGCCGGTGAAGTGGCAGGCCCAACGACTTCTGTAGAGATGTAAGTCGCTGAGCTGCGGGATGCGAACGGCGGAAGTGAGCACACAGCGACCGTGCCCTCTGCAGAAGGCCATCTAGCCTGGGATAGTGGGCTAAAAATTGCTGGACAACCAGGTTCAACACGTGAGCCATACAAGGCACGTGTGTGACATTGCCCCGGCGAAGGGCCGCACCCAGGTTTGCAGCATTGTCGCACACGGCCTTCCCTGGTTTCAGGTCCAGTGGAGACAACCATTCATGAAATTGGTTCTCCAGAGCTGACCACAACTCCTCAGCTGTGTGACTCACATTTCCCAGACATTTCAATGTAAAAACCGCCTGATGACGTTGAGCCCTACTGCCAGCATAGTAAGGAGGTGTGCAGGATCCCTTCTGCGCAGTTAGAAAGCTTGTAGCATGACCAGACAGGCTTTGGGTGCAGGTGGAAGACCGAGAGGAGGTTGAGGAGGCAGAAGCAGTGGAGGAAAAATGACATAAAGAGGATTGACGCACAACTCGTGGGGACGGCAAGACTTGGACAGCAGCCCCTTGTCCTGCTGTCACCATAGTTACCCAGTGCCCAGTCAGTGACATGTAACGCCCCTGTCCATGCCTACTCGTCCAAGTGTCTGTGGTGAAATGCACCCTGTCACACACAGAGTTTCTCAAAGAAGCGGTGATGTTGTGTGCGACATGCTGGTGGAGCGCAGGCACACCTTTCTTTGAGAAGTAGTGCCGACTGGGCATCTGGTACTGGGGCACTGCGACGGACATAAGGTCTCGAAAATCCTCTGTGTCCACCAGGCGGAAAGGCAGCATTTCTGTAGCCAAGAGCTTGCAGATGGTGAAATTCAACCTCTTAGCTTTCTCATGGCTAGGAGGAAATGGTCTTTTACTTGTCCACATCTGAGGGACCGAGGGCTGGCTATTGTGCTTAGACGGGGTTGATAAGGGTGTCCCCGGCAAACTGCCGGTCTGTGAGGAAGATGCAGGCGGACATGTTAGGTTGCCTTGATCCAAAGGTGGTGCTATCGATGTCGGACAGCGCTCAACACCAGCTGGTGTTACCACCTCCAAAGAAAATGATGACCTGCCAATCACGCTGGCTGTTGCGGGTAAAGAGGTGGCAGGTCTGCGCCCCAAAACAGGTGTGACTGCTGTCCCCCCAGTCACAGAGGATGAAGAGGCCGCGGATGCACAAGATATGGCAGACGGTGATTGGCCCGGCCGGCTAGGCCGCATTGTAGCACACTGAGCTTCCCACTGCAACTTATGCTTCATGTCCATGTGCCGGTTCATGCATGAAGTACTCAAACTATGTATTTTTTGGCCTCTACTTAGCTTTTGCTGACAAATGTTACAGATAACACGAGTTGGGTCATCTTTATCGATCTGAAAAAATGCCCAGGCTATGCAAGGCTTAGCACCCATGCGACCTGAAGAGCCACCACGACTTGTGGTGAGAGGCAGAGTTGTGTTTGAGGATGCAGTTGTTGACGTGCTTCCAGTACTACGTCTCTGTCCAGGAAGGCGCAACATGACCTCGTCGTCACTAGCATCTTCCTCCACCTCCTCTGCTGACCTCATCTCTTGGCTGACTGTGGGTTGACAGTAAGTGGGATCTCCGACCTCATCATCATCACCCTGTGCGTTATCACACCCGTCGTTCTCAGAGCCAACCTGTTCCTGCCCTGACAAAAAACTAAAGTTGTCGCTCCAATCAGGTATTTGAGTCTTATCATCGTCTTCCTCATTGTCTCCACCAACAGGAGTTACAGTTTGGGAATGAGGGTCTACATTATGGTCAGAACCTTCTGCGTCTGGTCCTGGATCCGACTCATAAAGATTCTGGGCATCAGTGCAGATCATTTCCTCGTCTGGATTCACAGAAGCGCTGGAGTCGACCTCTGATTCCCAGGCTATAGTATGAGTAAACAGCTCTGCAGACTCAACCATCTGTTCTACCTCATACTCAGACGGGCAGCTGGAGATTTGGGAGCTGTGAGGAAGCAAGTGTGATTTGGGTGACAACTTTGAGAACTGGAGTATTTGTGATGTTGAAGTTGATGTGGAGGAGAGCCCACTTAAAGGAGCACTTGATATCCGTTGAAGCACCTGCTGTTTTTGTGCCTCATCTGGAATTTGTAGCGATTGGCGTGGCCGTAAGAAAGGGATCTTATCACATTGTCCGCTAAAAGAAGTAGACATTTTAGTTTGGCTGGAAGATGGTCTTTCTTCTGCACCTACCCCACGGACACAACCTTTTTTCCCCTTCCCAACACGCCTATTCCCCTTTCCACCAGCAGCAGGCCTTTTTCCACTCATTTTGGTGGTTAACTAATTCACAACTCTGGAGTTGTTTGCACAAAAAAACAATGGATGGTAACCGAGCAGAGCTGAGTGGCCAAACTGTGGTATTAGGTCAAAACTATTGGCTGGGCTAGATGCAGAAAAAAATTATTTTTAATTTGCAACCTGATGGAGGTCAGTATAGATGGACTAATAGACCAAGTCCCACACACTGCTAGAAGCCCAAATATTTTTTCAGAGCTAGATGCAGAAAAAAATTATTTTTAATTTGCAACCTGATGGAGGTCAGTATAGATGGACTAATAGACCAAGTCCCACACACTGCTAGAAGCCCAAATATTTTTTCAGAGCTAGATGCAGAAAAAAATTATTTTTAATTTGCAACCTGATGGAGGTCAGTATAGATGGACTAATAGAACAAGTCCCACACGCTGCTAGAAGCCCAAATATTTTTTCAGAGATAAATGAAGAAAAAAATTATTTTTAATTTGCAACCTGATGGAGGTCAGTATAGATGGACTAATAGACCAAGTCCCACACACTGCTAGAAGCCCAAATATTTTTTCAGAGCTAGATGCAGAAAAAAAATATTTTTAATTTGCAACCTGATGGAGGTCAGTATAGATGGACTAATAGACCAAGTCCCACACACTGCTAGAAGCCCAAATATTTTTTCAGAGCTAGATGCAGAAAAAAATTATTTTTAATTTGCAACCTGATGGAGGTCAGTATAGATGGACTAATAGAACAAGTCCCACACGCTGCTAGAAGCCCAAATATTTTTTCAGAGATAAATGAAGAAAAAAATTATTTTTAATTTGCAACCTGATGGAGGTCAGTATAGATGGACTAATAGACCAAGTCCCACACACTGCTAGAAGCCCAAATATTTTTTCAGAGCTAGATGCAGAAAAAAATTATTTTTAATTTGCAACCTGATGGAGGTCAGTATAGATGGACTAATAGACCAAGTCCCACACACTGCTAGAAGCCCAAATATTTTTTCAGAGCTAGATGCAGAAAAAAATTATTTTTAATTTGCAACCTGATGGAGGTCAGTATAGATGGACTAATAGACCAAGTCCCACACACCGCTAGAAGCCCAAATATTTTTTCAGAGCTAGATGCAGAAAATTTTTTTATTCAATTTGCAACCTGATGGAGGTCAGTATAGATGGACTAATAGACCAAGTCCCACACACTGCTAGAAGCCCAAATATTTTTTCAGAGCTAGATGCAGAAAAAAATTATTTTTAATTTGCAACCTGATGGAGGTCAGTATAGATGGACTAATAGACCAAGTCCCACACACTGCTAGAAGCCCAAATATTTTTTCAGAGCTAGATGCAGAAAAAAATTATTTTTAATTTGCAACCTGATGGAGGTCAGTATAGATGGACTAATAGACCAAGTCCCACACACCGCTAGAAGCCCAAATATTTTTTCAGAGCTAGATGCAGAAAATTTTTTTATTCAATTTTCAATCTGATGGAGGTCAGTATAGATGGACTAATAGACCAAGTCCCACACACTGCTAGAAGCCCAAATATTTTTTCAGAGCTAGATGCAGAAAATTTTTTTATTCAATTTGCAACCTGATGGAGGTCAGTATAGATGGACTAATAGACCAAGTCCCACACACTGCTAGAAGCCCAAATATTTTTTCAGAGCTAGATGCAGAAAAAAATTATTTTTAATTTGCAACCTGATGGAGGTCAGTATAGATGGACTAATAGAAGAAGTCCCGCACGCTGCTAGAAGCCCAAATATTTTTTCAGAGCTAGATGCAGAAAATTTTTTTATTCAATTTGCAACCTGATGGAGGTCAGTATAGATGGACTAATAGACCAAGTCCCACACACTGCTAGAAGCCCAAATATTTTTTCAGAGCTAGATGCAGAAAAAAAATTATTTTTAATTTGCAACCTGATGGAGGTCAGTATAGATGGACTAATAGAACAAGTCCCACACGCTGCTAGAAGCCCAAATATTTTTTCAGAGATAAATGAAGAAAAAAATTATTTTTAATTTGCAACCTGATGGAGGTCAGTATAGATGGACTAATAGACCAAGTCCCACACACTGCTAGAAGCCCAAATATTTTTTCAGAGCTAGATGCAGAAAAAAATTATTTTTAATTTGCAACCTGATGGAGGTCAGTATAGATTGACTAATAGACCAAGTCCCACACACTGCTAGAAGCCCAAATATTTTTTCAGAGCTAGATGCAGAAAAAAATTATTTTTAATTTGCAACCTGATGGAGGTCAGTATAGATGGACTAATAGAACAAGTCCCACACGCTGCTAGAAGCCCAAATATTTTTTCAGAGATAAATGAAGAAAAAAATTATTTTTAATTTGCAACCTGATGGAGGTCAGTATAGATGGACTAATAGACCAAGTCCCACACACTGCTAGAAGCCCAAATATTTTTTCAGAGCTAGATGCAGAAAAAAATTATTTTTAATTTGCAACCTGATGGAGGTCAGTATAGATGGACTAATAGACCAAGTCCCACACACTGCTAGAAGCCCAAATATTTTTTCAGAGCTAGATGCAGAAAAAAATTATTTTTAATTTGCAACCTGATGGAGGTCAGTATAGATGGACTAATAGACCAAGTCCCACACACCGCTAGAAGCCCAAATATTTTTTCAGAGCTAGATGCAGAAAAAAATTATATTCAGTTTGCAACCTGATGGAGGTCAGTATAGATGGACTAATAGAATGATGCTATGCCCAAAAGATTTTACTTCACTAGGTGCAGTAAAAAAATTGGTATTCTATACACAGGTGGTATATCTTGCAACACAGATAGGCTACTCCACTGACTAACACACTCTGCAATAGGCCAAAAAGGATTAGCTTTGCTAGATTCAGCCAAATGCTGTGAAAAAAACTTGCACAGCACTGGCACAGACCTGCCTGGCAAAAACTGATAGGAACTGATGTAACCTAGTCCTGAAAAGGACTCCAATTACAATTAGTCTTTACTCCCACAATCTATCTATTTAAGAGCACAGACCTGCCTGATAAAAGTCGTAGAAAATGCTGTAACCTAGTCCTTAAAAGGACTGCAATCACAACTATTCCCTACTCCCAAGCTATCTGTATATTTGTGCGAAAATTGGCTTGAAATTAACAAGGTATAGCGCATACAGCAACAGCGGTGCCGTCTAACACGCAGCTGCAGCAGTGAGAAAATGGTGGCGACGGGGAAAATGGCTTGGTCTTATAGGGCAAGGACATGTGACATACACTGCCAATCACACATGCCCTTGCTTATGTGAAAAAAAGCACTTCGCTCCGTGTGTGCGCTGCTGATAGGCTGACAGATTGCACCTCCCCACTGCAAATGCGGGAAAGAGAAAAAAAAATGGAGATCTTCATTGTTCCTGCAGAGATCCATCCCCTGCCCCTCCCCCCGCCCCGCTGTACACTCAAACTGCGTATTAACATTAATTTTCATCATTACTGAGAAAAAATCCAGTTATGATTTTGGTGCACGAACAGTTATCGAACATAACCTCGAACAGCCGAATTTTTCTCAAATTGTTCGTGTTCGCCGACCGGCTCGAACACCGCCCAAAACAGCTCGAATTTGAGATTGGCGAACAGTTCGAGTAGAACAACGCTCATCTCTAATTCTAACGTTTACCCTAGTCTTCCTACTGCAAACCCTAGTCATCCTAGCACTAATCCTAGTCATCCTAGCGCTAACCCTAGTCGTCCTAGCGCTAACCCTAGTCATCCTAACTCTAACCCTAGTCGTCCAAACGCTAACCCTAGTCGTTCTAATGCTAACACTAGTCGTCCAAGCACTAACCCTAGTCATCCTAGCACTTATTTTAGTCATCTTAGCGCTAAACCTAGTCATCCTAGCGCTAACACTAGTCGTCATAACGCTAACGCTAGTCGTCCTAATGCTAACCCTAGTCGTCCTAGCGCTAACCCTCGTCCTAGCGCTAACCCTAGTCGTCCTAGCGCTAAGCCAAGTCGTCGTAACGCTAACCCTAGTCGTCCTAATGCTAAACCATGTCTTCCTACCTATAACCCTAGTCGTCCCAGCGCTAACCCTAGTCGTCCTATTGCTAACCCAAGTCATCCTACCGCTAATCCTAGTAGTCCTAATGCTAACCCTAGTCGTCATAGCGCTAATCCTAGTCATCCTGGCGCTAACCCTAGTCGTCCTAAGGCAAAGCCTTGTCGTCCAAGCAATAACTCTAGTCATCCTAACGCTAACCCGAGTGGTCCTAGCGCTAACCCTAGTCGTCCTAACGCTAACCCTAGTGGTCCTAGCGCTAACCCTAGTCGTCATAATGCTAACCCTAGTCGTCCTAGCACTAACCCTAGTCGTCCTAGCGCTAACACTAGTCGTCCTAACGCTAACGCTAATTGTCCTAACGCTAAAGCTAGTCGTCCTAGCGCTAATCCTAGCCGTCCTAGTGCTTACCCTAGTCGTCCAAAATCTAAACATAGCCATCCTAATGGTAACACTAGTCGTCCTAACGCTAATCCTAGTCGTCCTAGCGCTAACCCTAGTCGTCTTAATGCTAACCCTTGTCATCCTAACGCTAACCTTAGTCGTCCTAGCGCTAACCTTAGTCGTCCTAGCGCTAACCCTAGTCGTCCTAGCGCTAACCCTAGTCCTCATAGTGCTAACCCTATTCGTCCTAACGCTAATCCTAGTCATCCTAAAGCTAACCCTAGTCGTCCTAACGCCAACCATAGTCATGCTAAGGCTAACCCTAGTCATCCTAACCCTAACCCTAGTCGTGCTAGCGCTAACCCTAGTCATCCTAGCGCTAAGCCTAGTCGTCCTAGCGCTAATCCAAGTCGTCTTAGCGCTAACCCTAGTCGTCCTAATGCTAACCCTAGTCGTTCTAACATTAATCCTAGTCGTCCTAGTGCAAACCCTGGTCGTCCTAACGATAACCCTAGTCGTCCTGGTGCAAACCCTTGTCGTCCTAACGATAACCCTAGTCGTCTTAACCCTAACCCTCGTAGTCCTAGCGCTAACCCTAGTCATCCTAGCGCTAACCCAAGTCGTCTTAGCGCTAACCCTAGTAGTCCTAGAGCAAACCATAGTCGTCCTAGAGCTTTTCCTAGTCATCCTAATGCTAACCCTAGTCATCTTAGCGCTAACCCTAGTCATCCTAGCGCTAACCCTTGTCATCCTAGAGCTAAACCCAGTCGTCCTAGCGCTAACCCTAGTCGCCCTAGCGCTAGCCCTAATCATCCTAGCGCTAACACTAGTCGCCCTAGCGCTAAGCCAAGTCGTCTTAGCGCTAACCCTAGTGGTCCTTTTGCAAACCATAGTCGTCCTAGCGCTTTTCCTAGTCGTCCTAATGCTAACCCTAGTCGTCCTAAGCCTAACCCTAGTCGTCCAAGCAATAAATTTAGTCGTCCTAACGCTAACCCTAGTCATCCTAGCGCTAACCCTAGTCGTCCGAGCGCTAACCCTAGTCGTCCTAACGCTAACCCTAGTTGTCCTAACGCTAACCCTAGTCGTCCTAACGCTAACCCTATCATTCTAATGGTAACCCTATTTGACCTAACACTAACCCTAGACGTCCTAGAGCTAACCCCAGTCGTCCTAGAGCTAACCCTAGTCTTCCCAACGCTAACCCTAGTTGTCCTAGCGCTAACCCTAGTAGTCACAGTGCAAACCCTAGTCATCCTAGCGCTAAACCTAGTCGTCCTAATCCTAACCCTAGTCGTCCTAATGCTAACCTTAGTCATCCTAGCACTAACCCTAGCCATCCTATCGCTATCCCTAATCGTCCTAACGCTAACCCTAGTCGTTGTATCGCTAACCCTTGTCATCCTAGTGCTAGCCCTAGCCGTCCTAGCACTAACCCTAGTCATCCTAGCACTAACCCTAGTCATCCTAGCGCTAACCCTAGTCATCCTAGCGCTAACCCTAGTCGTCCTTGCACTCTCCCTAGTCGTCCTTACTCTAACCCTAGTTGTCCAAACGCTAACCTAGTCGTCCTAGCGCTTTTCCTAGTCGTCCTAGCGCTAACCCTATCGTCCTAACGGTAACCCTAGTCGACTTAACACAAACCCTAGTCGTCCTAGAGCTAACCCAAGTCATCCTAGCGCTAACCCCAGTCGTCCTATTGCTAACCCTAGTCTTCCCAACGCTACCCCTAGTCATCAAAGCGCTAACCCTAGTCATCATAGTGCAAACCCTAGTCGTCCTAGCGCTAACTCTAGTCATCCAAGCACTAACCCTAGTCATCCTAGCGCTAACCCTAGTCGTCCTAACGCTAACCCTAGTCATTATAGCGCTAACCCTAGACGTCCTAGCGCTAACCCTAGTCATGCTAACGCTAACCCTAGTCATCCTAGGGCTAAACATTGTCGTCCTAACGCTAACCTTAGTCATCGTAAGGCTAACCCTAGTCGTCCTAACGCTTTCCCTAGTAGTCCTAGCGCTAAACTTATTCGTCCTAGTGCCAACCCTAGTCGTCCTAGCGCTAACCCTAGTCGTCCTAGCGCTAACCCTAGGCGTTCTAACTCTGACTCTAGTTGTCTTAATGCTAACCCTAGTCGTCCTAGCGCTAACCATAGTTATCCTAGCGCTAACCCTAGTCGTCCTAGCGCTAATCCTAGTCGTTCTAAGGCTAACGCTAGTCATCCTAGCGCTAACACTAGTCGTTCTAAGGCTAACCCTAGTCGCCCTAACTCTAACCCTAGTCTTCCTAAGGCTAACCCTAGTCGTCCTAGCGCTAACACTAGTCGTCCTAACGCTAACCCTAGTCGTCCTAAGGCTAACCCTAGTCCTCCTAACGCTAACCCTAGTCGTCCTATGGCTAACCCTAGTTGTCCTAATGCTAAACCTAGTCGATTAAGGCTAACCATAGCCATTCTAACGCTAACCCTAGTAGTCTTAAGGCAAACCCTTGTCGTCCTAATGCTAAACCTAGTCGTTCTAAGGGTAACCCTAGTCTTCCTACTGCAAACCCTAGTCGTCCTAGCACTAACCCTTGTCGTCCTAGCGCTAGCCCTAGTCGTCCTAGCGCTAACCCTTGTCATCCTAACGCTAATCCTAGCCGTCCTATCGCTAACCCTAGTCATCCTAAGTCTTACCCTAGTCCTACTAGCGCTTACTCTTGTCATCCTAGCACTAACCTTAGTCCTCCTAATGCTAAACCATGCCTTCCTAGCGCTAACCCTAGCCTTCCTAGCTCTAAAACCAGTCGTCCCAGCGCTAACACTAGTCGTCCTAACGCTAACCCTAGTCGTCCTAACGCTAACCCTAGTAGTCCTAAGGCTAACCCTAGTCCTCTTGGCGCTTACCCAAGTCGTCCGAGCGCTAACCCTAGTCGTCCTAATGATAAATCATGTCGTCCTAGCGCTAACCCTAGTAGTCCTAGCTCTAACCCTAGTCGTCCTAGCGCTAACCCTAGTGGTCCTAAAGCTAACCCTAGCCGTCCTAACACTAAACCTAGATATCCGAAGGCTAACCCTAGTCGTCCTAACGCTAAAAATAGTCGTCGTTAGGCTAACCCTAGTCATCCTAACGCTAACCCTAGTCGTCCTAGCGCTAACCCTAATCATCCTAGCGCTAACCCTAGTCGTCCTAGCGCTGACCCAAGTCATCTTAGCGCTTAACCTAGTCGTCCTAGTGTTAACCCTTGTCGTCCTAACGCTAATCCTAGTCGTCCTAGCGTTAACCCTAGTCGTCCTAACTATAACCCTAGTCGTCCTAAGGCTAACCCTAGTCGTCCTAACGCTAACCATAGTCGTCCTAAGGCTAACCCTAGTTGTCCTATCCCTAACCCTAGTCGTCCTAGAGCTAACCCTAGTCGTCCTAACGCTAAGCCTAGTCGTCCTAACCCTAAAACTAGTCGTCCTACCGCTAACACTAGTCGTCCAACGGCTAACCCTAGTCATCCTAACGCTAACCCTAGTTCTCTTAAGGCTAACCCTAGCCGTTCTAACGCTACCGCTAGTCATCCTAAGGCTAACCCTTGTCGTCCTAATGCTAACCCTAGTCGTTCTAATGCTAACCCTAGTCTTCCTACTGCAAACCCTAGTCGTCCTAGCACTAACCCTAGTGATCCTTCCGCTAACCCTAGTCGTCCTAGCGCTAACCCTAGTCATCCTAACGCTAACCCTAGTAGTCCTTGCACTGACCCTAGTCGTCCTTACTCTAACCCTAGTGGTCCTAGCGCTAACCCTAGTCGTCATAATGCTAACCCTAGTCGTCCTAGCACTAACCCTAGTCGTCCTAGCGCTAACACTAGTCGTCCTAGCTCTAACGTTAATTGTCCTAACGCTAAAGCTAGTCGTCCTAGCGCTAATCCTAGCCGTCCTAGTGCTTACCCTAGTCGTCCAAAATCTAAACATAGTCATCCTAATGGTAACACTAGTCGTCCTAACGCTAATCCTAGTCGTCCTAGCGCTAACCCTAGTCGTCTTAATGCTAACCCTTGTCGTCCTAACGCTAACCTTAGTCGTCCTAGCGCTAACCCTAGTCGTCCTAGCGCTAACCCTAGTCCTCATAGCGCTAACCCTATTCGTCCTAACGCTAATCCTATTCATCCTAAAGCTAAGCCTAGTCGTCCTAACGCCAACCATAGTCATGCTAAGGCTAACCCTAGTCATCCTAACCCTAACCCTAGTCGTGCTAGCGCTAACCCTAGTCATCCTACCGCTAAGCCAAGTCGTCCTAGCGCTAATCCAAGTCGTCTTAGCGCTAACCCTAGTCGTCCTAATGCTAACCCTAGTCGTTCTAACACTAATCCTAGTCGTCCTAGTGCAAACCCTGGTCGTCCTAACGATAACCCTAGTCGTCCTAGTGCAAACCCTTGTCGTCCTAACGATAACCCTAGTCATCCTAACCCTAACCCTCGTAGTCCTAGCGCTAACCCTAGTCTTCCTAGCGCTAACCCAAGTCGTCTTAGCGCTAACCCTAGTGGTCCTAGAGCAAACCATAGTCGTCCTAGAGCTTTTCCTAGTCATCCTAATGCTAACCCTAGTCATCTTAGCGCTAACCCTAGTCATCCTAGCGCTAACCCTTGTCATCCTAGAGCTAACCCCAGTCGTCCTAGCGCTAACCCTAGTCGCCCTAGCGCTAGCCCTAATCATCCTAGCGCTAACACTAGTCGTCCTAGCGCTAAGCCAAGTCATCTTAGCGCTAACCCTAGTGGTCCTTTTGCAAACCATATTCGTTCTAGCGCTTTTCCTAGTCGTCCTAATGCTAACCCTAGTCGTCCTAAGGCTAACCCTAGTCGTCCAAGCAATAAATTTAGTCGTCCTAACGCTAACCCTAGTCATCCTAGCGCTAACCCTAGTCGTCCGAGCGCTAACCCTAGTCGTCCTAACGCTAACCCTAGTTGTCCTAACGCTAACCCTAGTCGTCCTAACGCTAACCCTATCATTCTAATGGTAACCCTATTTGACCTTACACTAACCCTAGTCGTCCTAGAGCTAACCCCAGTCGTCCTAGAGCTAACCCTAGTCTTCCCAACGCTAACCCTAGTTGTCCTAGCGCTAACCCTAGTAGTCACAGTGCAAACCCTAGTCATCCTAGCGCTAAACCTAGTCGTCCTAATCCTAACCCTAGTCATCCTAACGCTAACCCTAGTTGTTCTAACGCTAACCCTAGTCATCCTAGCACTAACCCTAGCCATCCTATCGCTATCCCTAATCGTCCTAACGCTAACCCTAGTCGTTGTATCGCTAACCCTTGTCGTCCTAGTGCTAGCCCTAGCCGTCCTAGCACTAACCCTAGTCATCCTAGCACTAACCCTAGTCATCCTAGCACTAACCCTAGTCATCCTAGCGCTAACCCTAGTCGTCCTTGCAGTCTCCCTAGTCGTCCTTACTCTAACCCTAGTTGTCCAAACGCTAACCTAGTCGTCATAATGCTAGCCCTAGTCGTCCTAGAGCTAACCCTAGTTGTCCTAACGCTATCGCTAGTCGTCCTAATGCTAACACAAGTCGTCCTAGCGCTAAGCCTCGTCGTCCTAACGATAACCCTAGTCGTCCTAGCGCTAACCCTAGTCGTCCTTACGCTAACCCTAGTCATTGTGGCGCTAACCCAAGTCATCCTAGCCCTAACCCTAGTCGTGCTAACGCTAACCCTAGTCATCCTAGGGCTAAACCTAGTCGTTCTAACGCTAACCTTAGTCATCGTAAGGCTAGGCTAACCCTGATCGTCCTAACGCTATTCCTAGTCGTCCTAGCGGTAACCTTATTCGTCCTAGTGCCAACCCTAGTCATCCTAGCCCTAACCCTAGTCGTCCTAGCGCTAAACCTAGGCGTTCTAACTCTAACCCTAGTTGTCTTAATGCTAACTCTAGTCGTCCTAGCGCTAACCATAGTCATCCTAGAGCTAACCCTAGTCGTCCTAGCGCTAACCCTTGTTGTTCTAAGGCTAACCCTAGTCGTTTACCGCTAACCCTAGTCGCCCTAGCGCTAACCCTAGTCCTAACGCTAACCCTCGAAGTCCTAAGGCTAATCCTAGTCGTCCTAGCGCTAACCCTAGTCGTCCTAAGGCTAATCCTAGTCGTGCTAGAGCTAACCCTAGTCGTCCTACGGCTAACCCTAGTCATCCTAAGGCTAACCCTTGTCGTCCTATTGCTAAACCTAGTAGTTTTAACGCTAACCCTAGTCTTCCTACTGCAAAGCCTAGTCATCCTAGCACTAACCCTAGCCATTCTAGCTCTAACCGTAGTCGCCCTAGCGCTAACCCTAGTCATCCTAGTGCTAACCCTAGTCGTCCTTGCACTGACACTAGTCATCCTAAGTCGAACCCTAGTCGTCCAAACGCTAACTCTAGTCGTCATAATGCTAACCCTAGTCGTCCTAGCTAACGCTAGGCGTCCTGAAGCTAACCCTATTCGTCCTAGCACTAACCCTCGTCTTCCTAACGCTAACCCTAGCCGTACTAGCACTAACCGTAGTTGTCCTAACGCTAACCCTATTCGTACTATGGCTAACCCTAGTCCTCCTAGCGCTTAACCTTGTCATCCTAGCTATAGCCCTAGCCCTCCTAATGCTAAACCATGTCTTCCTAGAGCTAACCCTAGTTGTCCCAGCGCTAAAACTAGTCGTACCATCGCTAACCCTAGTCATCCTAACGCTAACCCTAGTCGTCCTAACGCTAACCCTAGTAGTCCTAAGGCTAACCCTAGTTCTCCTGGCGCTTACCAAAGTAGTCCTAGCGCTAACCCTACTCGTCCTAATGCTAAATCATGTCGTCCTAGCGCTAACCCTAGTCATCCTAGCTCTAACCCTAGTCGTCCTAGCGCTAACCCTAGTCGTCCTAACACTAACCCTAGTTGTCCTAAGGCTAACCCTAGTCGTCCTAGCGCTTTTCCTAGTCGGCCTAATGCTAACCCTAGTCGTCCTAGCGCTAACCCTATCGTCCTAACGGTAACCCTAGTCGACTTAACACAAACCCTAGTCGTCCTAGAGCTAACCCAAGTCATCCTAGCGCTAACCCCAGTCGTCCTATTGCTAACCCTAGTCTTCCCAACGCTACCCCTAGTCATCAAAGCGCTAACCCTAGTCATCATAGTGCAAACCCTAGTCGTCCTAGCGCTAACTTTAGTCATCCAAGCACTAAACCTAGTCGTCCAAGCGCTAACCCTAGTCGTCCTAACGCTAACCCTAGTCATTATAGCGCTAACCCTAGTCGTCCTAGCGCTAACCCTAGTCATGCTAACGCTAACCCTAGTCATCCTAGGGCTAAACATTGTCGTCCTAACGCTAACCTTAGTCATCGTAAGGCTAACCCTAGTCGTCCTAACGCTTTCCCTAGTAGTCCTAGCGCTAAACTTATTCGTCCTAGTGCCAACCCTAGTCGTCCTAGCGCTAACCCTAGTCATCCTAGCGCTAACCCTAGGCGTTCTAACTCTGAATCTAGTTGTCTTAATGCTAACCCTAGTCATCCTAGCGCTAACCATAGTTATCCTAGCGCTAACCCTAGTCGTCCTAGCGCTAATCCTAGTCGTTCTAAGGCTAACGCTAGTCATCCTAGCGCTAACACTAGTCGTTCTAAGGCTAACCCTAGTCGCCCTAACTCTAACCCTAGTCGTTCTAAGGCTAACCCTAGTCGTCCTAGCGCTAACACTAGCCGTCCTAACGCTAACCCTAGTCGTCCTAAGGCTAACCCTAGTCCTCCTAACGCTAACCCTAGTCGTCCTATGGCTAACCCTAGTTGTCCTAATGCTAAACCTAGTCGATTAAGGCTAACCATAGCCATTCTAACGCTAACCCTAGTAGTCCTAAGGCTAACCCTTGTCGTCCTAATGCTAAACCTAGTCGTTCTAAGGGTAACCCTAGTCTTCCTACTGCAAACCCTAGTCGTCCTAGCACTAACCCTTGTCGTCCTAGCGCTAGCCCTAGTCGTCCTAGCGCTAACCCTCGTCATCCTAACGCTAATCCTAGCCGTCTTATCTCTAACCCTAGTCCTCCTAGCGCTTACTCTTGTCGTACTAGCACTAACCTTAGTCCTCCTAATGCTAAACCATGCCTTCCTAGCGCTAACCCTAGTCTTCCTAGCTCTAAAACTAGTCGTCCCAGCGCTAACACTAGTCGTCCTAACGCTAACCCTAGTCGTCCTAACGCTAACCCTAGTAGTCCTAAGGCTAACCCTAGTCCTCCTGGCGCTTACCCAAGTCGTCAGAGCACTAACCCTAGTCGTCCTAATGCTAAATCATGTCGTCCTAGCGCTAACCCTAGTAGTCCTAGCTCTAACCCTAGTCGTCCTAGCGCTAACCCTAGTGGTCCTAACGCTAACCCTAGTCGTCCTAACACTAAACCTAGATATCCGAAGGCTAACCCTAGTCGTCCTAACGCTAAAAATAGTCATCCTTAGGCTAACCCTAGTCATCCTAACGCTAACCCTAGTCGTCCTAGCGCTAACCCTAATCATCCTAGCGCTAACCCTAGTCGTCCTAGTGCTAATCCAAGCTATCTTAGCGCTTAACCTAGTCGTCCTAGTGCTAACCCTTGTCGTCCTAACGCTAATCCTAGTCGTCCTAGCGTTAACCCTAGTCGTCCTAACTCTAACCCTAGTCGTCCTAAGGCTAACCCTAGTCGTCCTAACGCTAACAATAGTCGTCCTAAGGCTAACCCTAGTTGTCCTATCCCTAACCCTATTCGTCCTAGAGCTAACTCTAATCATCCTAGCGCTAATGCTAGTCGTCCTAATGCTAACACTAGTTGTCATAGCGCTAATCCTAGTCGTCGTAGCGCTAACCCTAGTCGTCCTAAGGCTAACCCTATTCGTCCAAGCAATAACTTTAGTCGTCCTTATGCTAACCATAGTCGTCCTAGCACTAACACTAGTCATCCTAACGCTATCCCTAGTCGTCCTAACGCTAACCCTAGTCATCCTAAGGCTAACCCTAGTCGCCCCAACTCTAACCCTAGTTGTCCTAGTGCTAATTCTAGTCTTCCTAGAGCTAACCCTAGGCTTCCTAGCGCTAACTCTAGTCGTCCTAACGCTAACCAAAGTCGTCCTTGCGCTACCCCAAGTCTTCTTAGCGCTAACCCTAGTCATCCTAAGGCTAACCCTAGTCGTCCTACCGCTAACCCTAGTCGTCATAGTGCTAAGCCTAGTCATCCTAACGCTAACCCTAGTCGTCCTAAGGCTAACCCTAGTCGTCCTAACATTAACCATAGTCGCCCTAAGGCTAACGCTAGTCGTCCTAACCCTAACCCTAGTAATTCTAGCGCTAACCCTAATCATCCTAGCACTAACCCTAGTAATACTTAGACTAACCCAAGTCGTCTTAGCGCTAACCCCAGTCGTCCTAGTGCAAACCATAGTCGTCCTAGCACTTTTCCTAGTGGTCCTAGTGCTAACCCTAGTCGTCCTAACTCTAATCTTAGTCGTTCTAATGCTAACCCTAGTCATCCTAATGCTAACCCTAGTCGTCCTAACGCTAACCCTAGTCGTCCAAGCGCTAACCCTAGTCATCCTAGCGCTAACCATAGTCATCCTAACGCTAACTCTAGTTGTCCTAACGCTAACACTAGTCGTCCTAACGCTAACCCTAGTCGTCCAAGCGCTAACTCTAGTCGTCCAAAGGCTAACCCTAGTTGTCCCATCGCAAACCCTAGTCATCCTAGGGCTAAACGTATATAAATAGTAAAAGGATTAAATCGAATAATATTGGACCGATAAAAAGTGATGAAGGCAAAATCATAGAGAAAGATGAGGATAAAGCTAATCTATTAAATAAATTTTTTTCGTCAACTTTCACAAAGGAAAAAGAACTAACAGGCGAAATGAGAAGTGACAAACTTAATCCTCCACTAAGTATGACAAATCTAACCCAAGCTGGGGTACAGAAACGCCTCAGTAACATTAAAATAAACAAATCACCAGGACCTGATGGCATACATCCACGGGTACTAAGGGAACTAAGTAATGTGATAGACAGACCGTTATATCTTATATTTAAGGACTCTGTTGAGACTGGGTCTGTACCACTTGATTGGCGACAGGCGAATGTAGTGCCAATATTCAAAAAGGGAGCGAAAAGTGACGCCGGAAACTATCGGCCGGTGAGTCTGACGTCCGTTGTGGGCAAAATTTTTGAAGGCTTTATTAATGAGGCAATCATGGAGCATCTTGATGCTAATAATCTATTAACCCCGAACCAACATGGATTCATGAGGAATCGCTCCTGCCAAACAAACCTGATTGACTTCTACGAGGAGGTTAGCTCTCGAGTAGATCAGGGGGAACCAGTGGATGTCGTGTATCTCGACTTCTCAAAAGCGTTCGATAGTGTGCCACATAATAGGTTGGTATACAAAATGAGAATGATGGGGCTGGGGGAAAATGTCTGCAAGTGGGTAGCTAACTGGCTAAAGGATAGAAGGCAGAGGGTGGTTATAAAAGGAATATACTCAGATTGGGTAAGCGTCACTAGTGGGGTACCACAGGGGTCTGTACTAGGCCCAATGTTATTTAATATCTTTATTAACGACATAGTCAACGGGATAAATAGTAAAATATCAATATTTGCAGATGACACAAAGTTATGTAAAACAATTAATACAAAAGAGGATAGTGCAGACCTACAGAGGGATTTGGATAAGCTGGGTAGGTGGAGCATTAAATGGCAAATGAGGTTTAACGAGGAGAAATGTAAGGTCATACATATGGGAAGGAAAAATGGAAGTCACCAGTACTCACTGAATGGGAAATCATTGGGGAATTCAGAGATGGAGAAGGACTTGGGCATCTTGATTGATAGCAAACTAAATTGGAGTGCCCAAAGTCAGGCGGCTGCTGTAAGGGCAAACAGGGTAATGGGATGTATCAGAAGAGGTATAGCTGCAAAGGATGAGAACATTGTTCTTCCACTGTACAAAGCACTGGTCAGACCACACTTGGAATACTGTGCTCAGTTATGGGCCCCAATATATAGAAAGGATATAAATGAGCTTGAAAAGGTACAAAGGAGGGCAACAAAATTAATAAGGGGAATGGAGGGACTGCAATACCCAGAGAGGTTGGCAAAACTAGGACTATTCAGCCTGGAAAAGAGAAGGTTGAGGGGGGACATAATAAATGTGTACAAATATGTTAGGGGACAGTATAGAGACCTTGCCCGGGATTTGTTCAAAAGGAGGGATATTACGGTAACAAGAGGGCACTCACTAAGACTGGAAGAGAAAAGGTTTCAGCACCAGCATAGGAAGGGGTTCTTTACGGTAAGAGCAGTGAGAATATGGAATTCACTGAGTGAGGAGACGGTAATGTCAGATTCACTACACCAGTTCAAGCGGGGACTGGATGCATTTCTAGATACCAGGCAGATTTCAGCATATACTTAAAAATAAAATAAAATAGTAGGTTGATAAAGGGATTTATTTTGACTGCTGGTTTCAGAGTCGGGAGGGAATTTTTCCTCAGGTGAAGATTGGCCAAATCATTTGGGGTTTTTGCCCTCCTCTGGATCAACTTTAGCAATTACAGAACTAACAGGTCGAACTTGATGGACGCAAGTCTTTATTCGGCTTTACTAACTACTATTACTACTATTAGTCGTCCTAGCGCTAATCCTAGTCTTCCTAGCACTAACCCTAGTCTTCTTAGCGCTAACCCTAGTCGTCCTAACGCTAATCCTAGTCATCCTAGCGCTAACCCCAGTCGTCCCAGCGCTAACCCTAGTCGTCCTAGTGCTAACCCTAGTCGTCCTAGCGCTAACCCTAGTCATCCTAAGGCTAACCCTAGTCGTGCTACCACTAACCCTAGTCGTCATGGCGCTAACCCTAGTCGTCCTAACGCTAACCCTAGTCGTGCTAAGGCTAACCCTAGTCGTCCTAACGCTAACCATTGTCGTCCTAAGGCTAATCCTAGTCGTCCTAATCCTAGTCGTCCTAGAGGTTACCCTAATCATACTAGTGCTAACCTTAGAAGTCCTAGTTCTAACCGAAGTAGTCTTAGCGCTAACCCTAGTCATCCTAGTGCACACCATAGTCATCCTAGCGCTTTTCCTAGTCATCCTAGTGCTAATCCTAGTCGTTCTAACTCTAACCCTAGTCGTCCTAATGCTAACCTTAGTCGTCCTAACGCTAGCACTAGTCTTTCTAGCGCTAACCCTAGTCATCCTAGCATTAACCCTAGTCATGCTAACGCTAACCCTAGTCATCCTAGTGCTAACCCTAGTCGTTCTACTGCTAACCCTAGTGGTCCTAGCGCTAACCCTAGTCGTCCTAACGCTAACACTAGTCATTCTAATGCTATCCCTAGTCGTCCTAGAGCTAACCCTAGTCGTTCTAGCGCTAACCCTGGTGGTCCTAGCGCTAACCTAAGTCATCCTAACGGTAACACTAGTCGTCCTAACGCTAACCCTAGTCGTCCTAAAGCTAACCCTATTCGTGCTAAGGCTAGCTCTTTTCGTCCCAACGCTAACTCTAGTCGTCCTAGGGCTAACCCTAGTCGTCCTAGCGCTAACCCTAGTCTTCCTAGCGCTAACCCTAGTCGTCCTAGCGCTAACCCTAGTCGTCCTAGCGCTAACCCTAGTCGTCCTAACGCTAACCCTTGTCGTCCTAACGCTAACCCTAGTCGTCCTAGCGCTAACCCTAGTCGTCCTAGCGCTAACCCTAGTCATCCTAGCGCTAACCCCAGTCATCCTAGCGCTAACCATAGTCGTCCTATTGATAACCCTAGTCATCATTAGGCTAACCCTAGTCATCCTACCGCTAACCCTAGTCGTCCTTGTGCTAACCCTAATTGTTCGAACTCTTACTCTAGTCGTCCTAGTGCTAACCCTAGTCATTCTAACGCTAACCCTAGTCATCCTAGTGCAAACCCTAGTCATTCTAGGGCTAAACCTAGTGGTCCTAGCGCTAACCCTAGTCGTCCTAACTAGAGATGAGCGTTGTTCTACTCGAACTGTTCGCCAATCTCAAATTCGAGCTGTTTTGGGCGGTGTTCGAGCCGGTCGGCGAACACGAACAATTTGAGAAAAATTCGGCTGTTCGAGGTTATGTTCGATAACTGTTCGTGCACCAAAATCATAACTGGATTTTTTCTCAGTAATGATGAAAATTAATGTTAATACGCAGTTTGAGTGTACAGCGTGGCGGGGGGAGGGGCAGGGGATGGATCTCTGCAGGAACAATGAAGATCTCCATTTTTTTTTCTCTTTCCCGCATTTGCAGTGGGGAGGTGCAATCTGTCAGCCTATCAGCAGCGCACACACGGAGCGAAGTGCTTTTTTTCACACAAGCAAGGGCATGTGTGATTGGCAGTGTATGTCACATGTCCTTGCCCTATAAGACCAAGCCATTTTCCCCGTCGTACCATTTTCTCACTGCTGCAGCTACGTGTTAGACGGCACCGCTGTTGCTGTGTGCGCTATACCTTGTTAATTTCAAGCCAATTTTCGCACAAATATACAGATAGCTTGGGAGTAGGGAATAGTTGTGATTGCAGTCCTTTTAAGGACTAGGTTACAGCATTTCCTACAACTTTTATCAGGCAGGTCTGTGCTCTTAAATAGATAGATTGTGGGAGTAAAGACTAATTGTAATTGGAGTCCTTTTCAGGACTAGGTTACATCAGTTCCTATCAGTTTTTGCCAGGCAGGTCTGTGCCAGTGCTGTGCAAGTTTTTTTCACAGCATTTGGCTGAATCTAGCAAAGCTAATCCTTTTTGGCCTATTGCAGAGTGTGTTAGTCAGTGGAGTAGCCTATCTGTGTTGCAAGATATACCACCTGTGTATAGAATACCAATTTTTTTACTGCACCTAGTGAAGTAAAATCTTTTGGGCATAGCATCATTCTATTAGTCCATCTATACTGACCTCCATCAGGTTGCAAACTGAATATAATATTTTTCTGCATCTAGCTCTGAAAAAATATTTGGGCTTCTAGCAGTGTGTGGGACTTGGTCTATTAGTCCATCTATACTGACCTCCATCAGGTTGCAAATTAAAAATAATTTTTTTCTTCATTTAGCTCTGAAAAAATATTTGGGCTTCTAGCAGTGTGTGGGACTTGTTCTATTAGTCCTTCTATACTGACCTCCAGCAGGTTGCAAATTGAATATAATTTTTTTCTGCATCTAGCTCTGAAAAAATATTTGGGCTTCTAGCTGTGTGTGGGACTTGGTCTATTAGTCCATCTATACTGACCTCCATCAGGTTGCAAATTAAAAATAATTTTTTTCTGCATCTAGCTCTGAAAAAATATTTGGGCTTCTAGCAGTGTGTGGGACTTGGTCTATTAGTCCATCTATACTGACCTCCATCAGGTTGCAAATTAAAAATAATTTTTTTCTTCATTTATCTCTGAAAAAATATTTGGGCTTCTAGCAGCGTGTGGGACTTGTTCTATTAGTCCATCTATACTGACCTCCATCAGGTTGCAAATTAAAAATAATTTTTTTCTGCATCTAGCTCTGAAAAAATATTTGGGCTTCTAGCAGTGTGTGGGACTTGGTCTATTAGTCCATCTATACTGACCTCCATCAGGTTGCAAATTAAAAATAATTTTTTTCTGCATCTAGCTCTGAAAAAATATTTGGGCTTCTAGCAGTGTGTGGGACTTGGTCTATTAGTCCATCTATACTGACCTCCATCAGGTTGCAAATTGAATAAAAAAAATTTCTGCATCTAGCTCTGAAAAAATATTTGGGCTTCTAGCGGTGTGTGGGACTTGGTCTATTAGTCCATCTATACTGACCTCCATCAGGTTGCAAATTAAAAATAATTTTTTTCTGCATCTAGCTCTGAAAAAATATTTGGGCTTCTAGCAGTGTGTGGGACTTGGTCTATTAGTCCATCTATACTGACCTCCATCAGGTTGCAAATTAAAAATAATTTTTTTCTTCATTTAGCTCTGAAAAAATATTTGGGCTTCTAGCAGTGTGTGGGACTTGTTCTATTAGTCCTTCTATACTGACGTCCAGCAGGTTGCAAATTGAATATAATTTTTTTCTGCATCTAGCTCTGAAAAAATATTTGGGCTTCTAGCGGTGTGTGGGACTTGGTCTATTAGTCCATCTATACTGACCTCCATCAGGTTGCAAATTAAAAATAATTTTTTTCTGCATCTAGTTCTGAAAAAATATTTGGGCTTCTAGCAGTGTGTGGGACTTGGTCTATTAGTCCATCTATACTGACCTCCATCAGGTTGCAAATTAAAAATAATTTTTTTCTGCATCTAGCTCTGAAAAAATATTTGGGCTTCTAGCAGTGTGTGGGACTTGGTCTATTAGTCCATCTATACTGACCTCCATCAGGTTGCAAATTGAACAAAAAAAATTTCTGCATCTAGCTCTGAAAAAATATTTGGGCTTCTAGCGGTGTGTGGGACTTGGTCTATTAGTCCATCTATACTGACCTCCATCAGGTTGCAAATTAAAAATAATTTTTTTCTGCATCTAACCCAGCCAATAGTTTTGGCCTAATACCACAGTTTGGCCACTCAGCTCTGCTCGGTTACCATCCATTGTTTTTTTGTGCAAACAACTCCAGAGTTGTGAATTAGTTAACCACCAAAATGAGTGGAAAAAGGCCTGCTGCTGGTGGAAAGGGGAATAGGCGTGTTGGGAAGGGGAAAAAAGGTTGTGTCCGTGGGGTAGGTGCAGAAGAAAGACCATCTTCCAGCCAAACTAAAATGTCTACTTCTTTTAGCGGACAATGTGATAAGATCCCTTTCTTACGGCCACGCCAATCGCTACAAATTCCAGATGAGGCACAAAAACAGCAGGTGCTTCAACGGATATCAAGTGCTCCTTTAAGTGGGCTCTCCTCCACATCAACTTCAACATCATAAATACTCCAGTCCTCAAAGGTGTCACCCAAATCGCACTTGCTTCCTCACAGCTCCCAAATCTCCAGCTGCCCGTCTGAGTATGAGGTAGAACAGATGGTTGAGTCTGCAGAGCTGTTTACTCATACTATAGCCTGGGAATCAGAGGTCGACTCCAGCGCTTCTGTGAATCCAGATGAGGAAATGATCTGCACTGATGCCCAGAATCTTTATGAGTCGGATCCAGGACCAGACGCAGAAGGTTCTGACCATAATGTAGACCCTCATTCCCAAACTGTAACTCCTGTTGGTGGAGACAATGAGGAAGACGATGATAAGACTCAAATACCTGATTGGAGCGACAACTTTAGTTTTTTGTCAGGGCAGGAACAGGTTGGCTCTGAGGACGATGGGTGTGATAACGCACAGGGTGATGATGATGAGGTCGGAGATCCCACTTACTGTCAACCCACAGTCAGCCAAGAGATGAGGTCAGCAGAGGAGGTGGAGGAAGATGCTAGTGACGACGAGGTCAGGTTGCGCCTTCCTGGACAGAGACGTAGTACTAGAAGCACGTCAACAACTGCATCCTCAAACACAACTCTGCCTCTCACCACAAGTCGTGGTGGCTCTTCAGGTCGCATGGGTGCTAAGCCTTGCATAGCCTGGGCATTTTTTCAGATCGATAAAGATGACCCAACTCGTGTTATCTGTAACATTTGTCAGCAAAAGCTAAGTAGAGGCCAAAAAATACATAGTTTGAGTACTTCATGCATGAACCGGCACATGGACATGAAGCATAAGTTGCAGTGGGAAGCTCAGTGTGCTACAATGCGGTCTAGCCGGCCGGGCCAACCACCGTCTGCCATATCTTGTGCATCCGCGGCCTCTTCATCCTCTGTGACTGGGGGGACAGCAGTCACACCTGTTTTGGGGCGCAGACCTGCCACCTCTTTACCCGCAACAGCCAGCGTGATTGGCAGGTCATCATTTTCTTTGGAGGTGGTAACACCAGCTGGTCTTGAGCGCTGTCCGACATCGATAGCACCACCTTTGGATCAAGGCAACCTAACATGTCCGCCTGCATCTTCCTCACAGACCGGCAGTTTGCCGGGGACACCCTTATCAACCCCGTCTAAGCACAATAGCCAGCCCTCGGTCCCTCAGATGTGGACAAGTAAAAGACCATTTCCTCCTAGCCATGAGAAAGCTAAGAGGTTGAATTTCACCATCTGCAAGCTCTTGGCTACAGAAATGCTGCCTTTCCGCCTGGTGGACACAGAGGATTTTCGAGACCTTATGTCCGTCGCAGTGCCCCAGTACCAGATGCCCAGTCGGCACTACTTCTCAAAGAAAGGTGTGCCTGCGCTCCACCAGCATGTCGCACACAACATCACCGCTTCTTTGAGAAACTCTGTGTGTGACAGGGTGCATTTCACCACAGACACTTGGACGAGTAGGCATGGACAGGGGCGTTACATGTCGCTGACTGGGCACTGGGTAACTATGGTGACAGCAGGACAAGGGGCTGCTGTCCAAGTCTTGCCGTCCCCACGAGTTGTGCGTCAATCCTCTTTATGTCATTTTTCCTCCACTGCTTCTGCCTCCTCAACCTCCTCTCGGTCTTCCACCTGCACCCAAAGCCTGTCTGGTCATGCCACAAGCTTTCTAACTGCGCAGAAGGGATCCTGCACACCTCCTTACTATGCTGGCAGTAGGGCTCAATGTCATCAGGCGGTTTTTACATTGAAATGTCTGGGAAATGTGAGTCACACAGCTGAGGAGTTGTGGTCAGCTCTGGAGAACCAATTTCATGAATGGTTGTCTCCACTGGACCTGAAACCAGGGAAGGCCGTGTGCGACAATGCTGCAAACCTGGGTGCGGCCCTTCGCCGGGGCAATGTCACACACGTGCCTTGTATGGCTCACGTGTTGAACCTGGTTGTCCAGCAATTTTTAGCCCACTATCCCAGACTAGATGGCCTTCTGCAGAGGGCACGGTCGCTGTGTGCTCACTTCCGCCGTTCGCATCCCGCAGCTCAGCGACTTACATCTCTACAGAAGTCGTTGGGCCTGCCACTTCACCGGCTAAAATGCGATGTGCCTACCCGGTGGAATTCAACTCTGCACATGTTGCAGCGACTGTGGCAGCACCGACAAGCCCTGGTGCAATACGTTCTGACGTATAGCCTGGGCCAACGAGATTCAGAGGTGGGGCAAATCACGCTGGAGGAGTGGTCTCAGATCAGGGACCTATGCACCCTTCTGCACAGTTTTGAAATGGCGACGAAGATGTTTAGTGCTGACGATGCCATTATCAGCATGACTATTCCGGTGATTTACATGCTGGAGCACATGTTAAACAGAATTCGGAGTCAGGTGGTGGCACAAGAGGAGGTGGAGGAAGTAGAGGAGGAGGAGTTGTATGCGGAAGGGCTAACATCTGCAAGGTCCAGACGGTCGGCAGCACCAAGGCGGCAGGCATGTGAGGGTGGGGGAGATGATTTTACCAGGGCGCATGGTAGCAGCCAAACTAGTGAGGAAGGTGCAGGAGCCCAGGAAGAAGTGGAGGACGAACTGATGGAAGACTCATCAGATGAGGGAGACCTTGATCACATTTCTGTTGTGCGAGGTTGGGGGGAGAGGACAGAGGAAGGAAGCATGATTGCTACCTCGCCACCAACACAACAGGGACTTGGTGCTCCTGGATGCGCAACACACATGAGTGCCTTCTTGCTGCACTACCTGCAACATGACCCTCGAATTGTGAGAATTAGAAATAATCCTGACTACTGGGTTGCCACACTGTTAGATCCCCGGTACAAAAGTAAATTTGCAGAAATTATTCCTGCCATAGAAAGGGATGCACGCATGCAGGAGTATCAGCAGAGACTGTTGCAGAATCTTACATGTGCTTTTCCACAAAATACCAGTGGTGCACGTAGTGAATCTCACAGTTCCAACTTGCCAACCGTGGGACCGTCAAGTGTTCAGCACTCAAACCGTAACAGAACCACAGTATCTGCTGGTAACATCAATTTTGCGGAATCATTTCACCACTTTTTTAGCCCATCCTTTGCAAGGCCACAGGAGACAAGAAGTCTGACACATAGTCAACGCCTAGAGACGATGGTACAGGAGTATCTCCAAGTAAACATTGAAGCCACGACTGTGTCACTGGACCCTTGCTCTTTTTGGGCTTCCAATCTGGATAAATGGCCGGAGCTAGCCACTTACGCCTTGGAGATCTTGTCATGCCCCGCAGCCAGCGTTCTGTCTGAACGTGTGTTCAGCGCTGCTGGTGGTGTGCTGACAGATAAGCGCACGCGGCTCTCCACTGATAATGTAGACAGACTCACGTTCATAAAGATGAACAAATCATGGATCCGAAACGACTTTTCTACCCCTGTGTCATCCTGGGGAGAGTAAAAGCTTGATGATTGGTTAAAATCACCCTACCAACCGTTTTAAGCTTTCAAATTACTAATCATGTTTATCTGTATCTTGACTGGAAAATAATTTGGGCTTTGTAGCAGTGTGCAGCACTGATCCTATTAGGCCATCTATAATAAGCTTCACCAGATTTAAAATTAAAAATAATTTTTAGCTGCATCTAGCCCGGAAAATAATTTTGGGGCTCCGAGATGCGCAAGACACATAAGTGCCTTCTTGCTGCACTACCTGCAGCATGACCCTCATATTGTCAGAATTCGAAGTAATCATGACTACTGGGTTGCCACACTCTTAGATCCCCCAAACTTTTCGATCAACCTTTTCATTTTAATAAAGACCAAAAAAATGGTCATTTTTGAAATTATAAGCATTAGCAGGTTGTTAGAAACTGAAATCAAACAGTTTTCAACTCAAAACTTTATTCTAGGTGATGTTACATTTTCACATAGGACCCCTTGTTCGAAAGGAGCTTCTGAACTCTCTCGTCCATTGAATTTGTCAGGTTTTGGATGGTTTCTGCTTCAATTGTTTTGCATGAGGACAGAATACCCTCCCAGAGCTGTTGCTTAGATGTGAACTGCCTCCCGCCATCATAGACACTCCTTTTAATGATGCTCCAAAGGTTCTGAATGGGGTAGAGGTCAGGGGAGCATGGGGGTCACACCATAAGTTTGTCCCCTTTTATGCCCATATCAGCCAGAGATGCAGATGTTTTATGTGCAGCATGAGATGGTGCATTATCATGCAGAAAAATGATCTTGCTGTGAAATACACGGTTCTTCTTCTTGAAACATGGCAGGAAGTGCTGTTTGAGAAAATCCACATACATTATGGAGTTCATCTTTAGCGCCTTCAGGGATCCTAAAGGGGCCGACAATCTCTCTCCCCATGATTCCAGCCCAAAACATTACTCCACCTCCTCCTTGTTGGCGCTGTAGCCGTGTTTGCGTGGGGTGTCCATCAACCAGCCATCCTCCACTCCATTCATCTGGACCATCGAGCGCTGCACGGCACTCATCCGTGAACAAAACAGTTTTGAAATAAGTCTTCATGTAATGTTTGGCCCACTGGAGCTTTTTCTGCTTGTATGAAGTGGATAGAGGAGGTCGACAGGATGGCATATGCACAGCTGCAAACCTCTGAAGGACCCTGCATCTTGTTGTTCGGGGGACGTTGGAGGCACAAGCAGCTTCAAAAACTTGTCTGCTGCTATGACAAGGCTTTTTTGCCGCTGCTGTTTCAACCTGACGTAATTGCCTGTAGGAAAGAGTCCTCAATTTGCCCTTATCAGCACGCACACGTGTGTACTGTGAATCAGCTACATACTTCTTGATTGCCAAGACACTTCATCCTGATCATCGCACAATGTTGATTGTAGTCATGCCTTGACCTAAACACTCCACAATTTGTTGCTTCTCAGCAGCCGACACATCCTTTTTCTTTCCCATTTTGGCAGAAAATGTAGGCTGCTTAATAATGTGAGAGAGCCTTCTTAAGTAGTCTTGCCTTTCATTGGACACACCTGCCAAACTAATTAGCACAGGTGTCTGCAATTGCTTACAGTGATATAAAGAGCCCTGACACACATCACCATCAATGAGTTTAACTGACAAACAAACAAATTCTTCCCTTATCACTCCTAAACACTTTTTGCATAATAATTTGGAACGCGGTGTACATGTGCTTTTCCACAAAACACCAGTGGTTCACGTAGTGAATCTTACAGTTCTAACTTGCCAACCGTGGTCTGTATGGAATTGTTCAATAAAGGGCCCAAAATTAAGATAATATAGATGGGAGAGGTCTCTATGAATAGGAATTCCTAAGTATTTGATACCCTGTGAGGGCCAGGCAAAGGGAAAGTTGGACTGGATGGAATCCTATATGGATTTAGGGAGGGAGACATCGAGGGCCTCAGACTTCGCTGCATTGATTTTAAAATTTTACCATGTAACAAAGTGATCTATTTCAGCCATAACAGCATGGATGGATATATGTGATTGAGTGATATATACTAGGACATCATCAGCAAATAGAGAGCACTTGTACTCGGTGCCTCCCACCTCAATCCACCTAATATTGGGGTTATGGCGAATTGATGAGAGCAGGTGCTCCGTCACTAGGATGTATAAGAGAGGGGACAGAGGACATCCCTGCCTTGTCCCATTGGTGATTGTGAAAGGTGATGAAAATGTTCTGACGCACCCCCTGGGCCTTGGGACACCCGGAGCCGGACCCTTTTTGGTGGATGCTGGTGGTTGTAGTCTTCGTGGTGGCGATCCGGTTCCGTGGCTCAGGGCGGTCAAACCAGTGGCGGAACTATTTATGTGGTTTTGATGTTTAAATGTCCGACTACGCCACCCGTGGATTGCGGTCAGAGTGAACCGCCGCTACAGGGCAGACCGCTAAGGCTGGTCTTGTGGGTGCAGCAGAGCGTAGCATAACTCCCCACGGGAGGAGTATAGCCTCAGGGCAGTGTATGCGGAGGATGGGGGTGATGGTGCAGGGCAGCAGCAGTAACGACACGGAGTCAGTGATGCAGTTCAGGGCCTTTACTCACAGTTCTTATTATCCAGACCACGTCTGCAGGTAACGGCTGCCCACGTCGTACTGTGCTCACCAGGTGAGGGGCTCAGACAACTCCCAGATAACTTTGGAGCGCTTCACAGGACCCCCTTTGTGTGTCCTTTGTCTGGCCTTTCTTACCAACACTTCTGTCCGGCTGCCTCGGGCATCCTCTTGGTAAACTTGGCGCCAGTTTCCCTGACCCTATGTGGTGCCTTCCTAGCGGGTGGAGCAAGGGGCTGCGCCACATAAAATGTCAGAGCCTCCGGTTTCTAGCTGAGGGTCGTTTCCTGCCTCCACTAGTTCGGGGACCGGTCTCCCCCTTTGGCCTGACCCCTCCACGCAGGTGGATTCGGGCGTGCGGTGGCGACTCGCCCGTCCTCACCCCTGGGATCCCTTCATTCCTCGTTCCTGGAGCCTTCTCCGCTCCTCTTCCTTCCTTCTCCCTCTTGCAGGCCTGGGCCTCTGTTACTAGGCCCGCCTCCGGAGCAGAGCTCATGCAGAGCCCCTGCTCCCTGCCACTTCTGCTCAGACTTCTCTGCACTGAACTAAGATGGTGCCCACCTTTTATACTCCCTTCTCAATGCACCCAGGAACTGCTTCCTCCCTGCTCCTGCACTGCAGGGTTCCCCTTCCTCAGTGTTCCCTCCCCCCACTCCAGCCAGGGACAGGGACTGTCGTGCCCATCTCAGGGGCATATTGGTCGCCCTGCCCCACGGCAATGTGGTGTAATGCATGCAGGTGTCGGGTCCTGATCCACACTCCATCCTTATCTGAGAGTGAGATATCACACCTCTGGGTGAGGTGCAATACGTCTGTAGCAACCGAGCCCTCGGTGCTACAGTTCCATTTATCTTCAGCCTATTTGACGTATTGTGATACAGGGCCGTGATTTTGGCTATAAAAGGGTCCCCTAGACCCCTACCCCAAGCTTTTTAAGAGAATCATATATGGCGTGCCAGGAGACTCTATGGAATGCTTTCTCAGCATCCAACGAGAGTATCTACTTACAAATTTTTAACTGCATCTAGCCCAGGAAATACTTTGTGCCTAGTAGCAGTGTCTGCTAGTCAGCGGATTATCCCGGCTGTTAAGCAAGCTACACCACCTGTAGTTTGGACACTTAATTTTTTCAAAGGAAATGCTTCAGGACCACGGGATACTTAGTGAAGAGCATCAGGAGGCACCCCAAGGCATAGGGGCTGGGACTGGCACTAGGATGCCTTGCGGTGGACAGCCGAGCTCGATCCTTATAAAAGCTTTTTAACTGCAGCAGCTTTAGTGGACGCTACTGGAGCTGGAATTACGCGGCTGCTGGCATGAGACTTGCCCTCCAATAGATCCTTGTAAATGGATTTAAAGTGTATTCATTCAAATTAGAGGGACAATTTAAATTAAAAAGCTTAGAGCTGCCTCCACCACAGGGGGGCTCTCTCGACCCACCAGCGGACAGGCACCAGTATTGGGAGAGGGGGGCTGGCCGTCAGGGTTCACCGCGGCTCTGGCACAAACCCGGCGACACGGAGGTGGCACGGGCAGGAGCGGACTGGCCGTCTCGGCTTCTCACTTTTTGGATTTTAGAAGGGCATGACATGCCTATATCTGTGTCTCCCCCTCCTTTTACTCCTCCACCTCTTTTCTTTTCGCATGACTATATGTACTTGTCACTTTTCCATGTGTTAGTTGTGTCTTCTGAGCAGTTTGTCAGCTTTTGGACACCTTTGAAGGTGTTTTCTATGTGTTTCTATGTGTTTTTGTTTGCCTGCCATTGGTTTTAACGGTGTTCGAAGGTGTTCGACGAACAGTTCGACGAACAGTTCGGCGAACACACGGGTGTTCGACGAACCGAACCGAACTCGAACACTACGGGGGTGGCTCAACACTAGTCCTAACGCTAACACGAGTCATCCTAACGCTAACCCTAGTCATCCTAGTGCTAACACTAGTCATTGTAGCACTAACCCCAGTGGTCCTAGCGCTAACCCTAGTCGTCCTAACGCTAACCCTATTCGTGATAAGGCTAACCCTAGGTGTCTCAACGCTAACCCTACTCATCCTAGCCCTAACACCAGTCGTCCTAGCGCTAACCCTAGTGGTCCTAGCGTTAACCCTAGTCGTGCTAACGCTAACCCTAGTCATCCTAGTGCTAACCCTAGTCGTTCTACTGCTAACCCTAGTGGTCCTAGCGCTAACCCTAGTCGTCCTAACGCTAACACTAGTCGTCCTAATGCTAACCCTAGTGGTCCTAGAACTAACCCTAGTCGTTCTAGCGCTAAACCTGGTGGTCCTAGCGCTAACCTAAGTCATCCTAACGGTAACACTAGTCATCCTAACGCTAACCCTAGTCGTCCTAAAGCTAACGCTATTCGTGCTAAGGCTAGCTCTTTTCGTCCCAACGCTAACTCTAGTCGTCCTAGGGCTAACCCTAGTCGTCCTAGCCCTAACACCAGTCGTCCTAGCGCTAAACCTAGTGGTCCTATTGCTAACTCTATTCATCCTAAGGCTAACCCTAGTCGTCCTACCGCTAACCCTAGTCGTCATAGCTCTAACCCTAGTCGTCCTAATGTTAACCCTGGTCGTCCTAAGGATAACCCTAGTCGTCCTAACGCTAACCATATTCGTCCTAAGGCTAACCCTAGTTGTCCTAACCCTAACCCTAGTCGTCCTAGCGCTAACCCAAGTCGTCCTAGCGCTAACCCTAGTCGTCCTAGTGCAAACCATAGTGATCCTAGTGCTTTTACTAGTCGTCCTAGTGCTAACCCTAGTCGTCCTAATTCTAACCCTAGTCGTCCTAATGCTAACCCTATTCGTCCTAAGGCTAACCCTAGTCGTCCTAGCGCTAACCCTAGTCTTCCTAGCGCTAACCCTAATAATCCTAAGGCTTACCCTAGTTGTCCTAGCGCTTACCCAAGTCGTCTTAGCGCTAACCCCAGTCGTCCAACTGCAAACTACAGTCGTGTTAGCGCTTTTCATAGTCGTTCTAGTGCTAACCCTATTCGTCCTAACTCTAAACCTAGTCGTACTAATGCTAACCTTAGTCGTCGTAAAGCTAATCCTAGTCATCCTAGCGCTAACCCTAGTCAAATTAACGCTAACCCTAGTTGTCCTAAGGCTAAACCTAGTCGTCCCAACGCTAACACTAGTCATGCTAGGGCTAACCCTAGTCGTCTCAGCACCAACCCTAGTCTTCCGAGCGCTAACCCTAGACATTCTAATGCTAACCCTAGTCGTCCTAACGCTAACCCTAGTCGTCGTAGCGCTAACCCCAGTCATCCTAGCGCTAACCCTAGTCGTAATAGCGCTAACCCTAGTCGTCCTAATGCTAAACCTAGTCGTCCTAACGCTAACTCTAGTTGTTCTAGCGCTAACCCTACTCGTCCTAGCGTTTCTCCAACAGTGACCCTATTGTCCTAACGCTAACCATAGTCGTCCTAACGCTAACCCTAGTTGTCCTCGCGCTAACCCTAGTCACCCCAACGGTGACCCTATTTTCCTCACGCTAGCCATAGTCGTCCTAACGCTAACACTAGTGGTCCTATCTCTAACCCTAGTCATCTTAATTATAATCCTAGTCGTCCTAGCGCTAACCCTTGTCGTCCTAACGCTAAACCTTGTCGTCCTATCTCTAACTCTAGTCATCCTAATTCTAACCCTAGTTGTCCTAGCGCTTACCCTAGTCGTCCTAGCGCTTACCCTAGTCGTCCTAACGCTAACCCTTGTCGTCCTAACGCTAACCCTTGTCGTCCTAACGCTAACCCTTGTCGTCCTAACGCTAACCCTTGTCGTCCTATCTCTAACTCTAGTCATCCTAATTCTAACCCTAGTCGTCCTAGCGCTTACCCTAGTCGTCCTAACGCTAACCCTTGTCGTCCTAACACTAACCCTTGTCGTCCTAACGCTAACCCTTGTCGTCCTAACGCTAACCCTTGTCGTCCTATCTCTAACTCTAGTCATCCTAGGGCTAACCCTAGTCGTCCTAGCGCTAACCCTAGTCATACTAGCGCTAACCCCAGTCGTCCTAGCGCTAACCCCAGTCGTCCTAGCGCTAACCCTAGTCGTCCTACCGCTAACCCTAGTCGTCATAGCGCTAACCCTAGTCGTCCTAACGCTAACCCTAGTCGTCCTAAGGCTAACCCTAGTCATCCTAACGCTAACCCAAGTCGTCCTAACTAGAGATGAGCGGTGTTCGACTAGAACTGTTCGCCAATCTCAAATTCGAGCTGTTTTGGGCGGTGTTCGAGTTGTTCGACGAACCCGAACGATTTGCAAAAAATTCGGCTGTTCGAGGTTATGTTCGATAACTGTTCGTGCACCAAAAGCGTGTCCTGCATGTCTGGCGCTATTTAGAGCACCAATCATGCAGGGATTGTCTGCCACTCACTGTAATGCCACAGCCATGGTGGTTGTGGCATTACAGTGATTGCCCAAATCGATGGGAACAGTGCCAACAGTGAAACATGAAAAGCCGGCAATTCATCAGCGCATACACCGGTACCCGACAATTTAGAACCGAAAGAATAGAGCTTCACACATAGATTAGATAGATATAAATATGTCAGCCACATATATACGAAGTACAGTGACAGTGTTGCTTACTGTACTTGTCATTTAGCGTAAAGGATTTATCAAAAAAAATAATAGTGTTTTCATGCACTGTCTCTTTAAAAAAGCCGGCCGGCAATTCAGCAGCGGTACCCGACAATTTATAACAGACAGAATAGAGCTTCACACATAGATTAGATAGATAGAAACATGTCAGTCACATATATATGAAGTACAGTGATAGTGTTGGTTACTGTACTTGTCATTTAGTATTAAAATAAAGGATTTATTATTAAAAAAATTGGCGTGGGGTTCCCCTTAATTTTAGTCTCTAGCGGAGGTTAAGCAGACGGCTGGGGCAGATGTTTGAAGCCTGGGAAGGGGGTAATACCCACGGAGCTTCCCAGGCTACTAATATCAGCCCCCAGCTGAATACATAGCCTTTACTAGCTATTAAAATGGGGGACACCCCAAAAAAAATGACGTGGGGTCCCCCCTAATTTAATAGCTAGCAAAGGCTAGGCAGACAGCTGGGGGCTGATATTAATAGCCCAGGAAGGGAGCCATGAATATTGGCCCCCTCCCAGGCTAGAAACACCAGCCGTCAGCCGCCCCAGAAATGGCGCATTCATAGGATGCGCCAATTCTGGCACTTAGCCTCGCTCTTCCACGCTGCCCTGGTGCGGTGGCAGGGGGTAATAGGGTTGGGGTTGATGTCAGCTTATAATGCCAGCTGACATCAAGCCCAGGTTAGTAATGGAGAGGCGTCTATAAGACACCCCCATTACTAACCCCATAGTAAAAGTTAAAAAAAACACAAACACCCAGAATAAAGTCCTTTAATTGAAATAAAGACACAATCCTTTATTGTTCTAAATTAAACCATACTTACCATCACGCCCATTCCAGCTGAAGCCAACGATCTCCTGCAATAAAAGAAAAATAATAAAGCAACCTCATCCTTACCTTTCCATGGTTCCCACGACAGCTTCAGCTCTGCTACATCGAGATGACAGGCTGGACCGCAGCAGAACGCTGCCATCCAGCCTCTCATCCCGCAGACACTGAGAAGCGCAGGCTTGCTTGCGCTGCTCAGCGTCTCTCTGTGACGACATCCAGATGAGCCGAGTTCATGTCCAATGAACTCGGCTCACCTCATGCACGTCACTGACAGCGTGGGAAAATTCTCACGCTGAAGCGGTGAGTGCAGGAGAATTCTCCCACGCTGTCAGTGACGTGCATAAGGTGAGCTCATGTCCAATGAACTCAGCTCACCTCCTGCACTTCACTGACAGCGTGGGAGAATTCTCCTGCACTCAGCGCTTCAGCGTGAGAATTCTCCCACGCTGAAGCGCTGAGTGCAGGAGAATTTTCCCACGCTGTCAGTGACGTGCGTGAGGTGAGCCGAGTTCATTGGACATTAACTCGGCTCATCTGGATGCCCTCACAGAGAGACACTGTGGAGCGCAAGCAAGCCTGCGCTTCTCAGTGTCTGCGGGATGAGAGGCTGGATGGCAGCGTTCTGCTGCGGTCCAGCCTGTCATCTCGATGTAGCAGAGCTGAAGCTGTCATGGGAACCATGGAAAGGTAAGGATGAGGTTGCTTTATTATTTTTCTTTTATTTCAGGAGATCGTTGGCTTCAGCTGGAATGGGCGTGATGGTAAGTATGGTTTAATTTAGAACAATAAAGAATTGTGTGTTTATTTCAATTAAAGGACTTTTTTCTGGGTGTTGTGTTTTTTTTAAATACTTTACTAGAAATTCATGGTGGTCATGTCTAATATTGGCGTGACCCCATGAATTTCGGGCTTAGGGCCAGCTGATAATGCCAAGCTGGCCCTAACCCCTTTATTACCCAGTGAGCCACCGCATCAGGGCCCTGGATGAGTTGGGTACAGCGCCAGAAGATGGCGCTTCTATGAACGCGCCATTTTCCGGGGTGGCTGCGGACTGCAATTTGCAGCGGGGGTGGCCCAGAAAGCTTGGGCCTCCCTGCGCTGCGGATTCCAGCCCCCAGCTGCCTAGTTGTACCTGGCTGGACACAAAAACAGGGCGAAGCCCCACGTCAATTTTCTTTAAATTATTTCATGAAATAATTAAGAAAAAAAGGGCTTCCCTATATTGTTGTGTCCGGCCAGGTACAAATAGGCAGCTGGTGGTTGGGGGCAGCCCGTTCCTGCCTGCTGTACCTGGCTGGACACAAATATAGTGCGAAGCCCCACGTCAATTTTTTTTAAATTATTTCATGAATTTCCTGAAATAATTTAAAAAAATTGAAGTGGGGCTTCGCACTATATTTGTGTCCAGCCAGGTACAGCAGGCAGGAACGGGCTGCCCCCATCCACCAGCTGCCTATTTGTACCTGGCCGGACACAACAATATAGGGAAGCCCTTTTTTTCTTAATTATTTCATGAATTTCATGAAATATTTAAAAAAAATTGAAGTGGGGCTTCGCACTATATTTGTGTCCAGCCAGGTACAGCAGGCAGGAACGGGCTGCCCCCAACCACCAGCTGCCTATTTGTACCTGGCCGGACACAACAATATAGGGAAGCCCTTTTTTTCTTCATTATTTCATGAATTTCATGAAATAATTAAAAAAAAAGTACGTGGGGCTTCGCCCTATTTTTGTGTCCAGCCAGGTACAACTAGGCAGCTGGGGGCTGGAATCTGCAGCGCAGGGAGGCCCAAGCTTTCTGGGCCCCCCCCGCTACAAATTGCAGTCCGCAGCCACCCCGGAAAATGGCGCGTTCATAGAAGCGCCATCTTCTGGCGCTGTACCCAACTCATCCAGGGCCCTGGTGCGGTGGCTCACTGGGTAATAAAGGGGTTAGGGCCAGCTTGGTATTATCAGCTGGCCCCAAGCCCAAAATTCATGGGGTCACGCCAGTATTAGACATGACCGCCATGAATTTCTAGTAAAGTATTTAAAAAAAACACAACACCCAGAATAAAGTCCTTTAATTGAAAAAAAGACACAATTCTTTATTGTTCTAAATTAAACCATACTTACCATCACACCCATTCCAGCTGAAGCCAACGATCTCCTGCAATAAAAGAAAAATAATAAAGCAACCTCATCCTTACCTTTCCATGGTTCCCACGACAGCTTCAGCTCTGCTACATCGAGATGACAGGCTGGACCGCAGCAGAACGCTGCCATCCAGTCTGTCATCCCGCAGACACTGAGAAGCGCAGGCATGCTTGCGCTCCTCACTGTCTCGCTGTGACGGCATCCAGATGAGCCGAGGTCATGTCCAATGAACTCGGCTCACCTCATGCACGTCACTGACAGCGTGGGAAAATTCTCACGCTGAAGTGCTGAGTGCAGGAGAATTCTCCCACGCTGTCAGTGATGTGCATGAGGTGAGCTCATGTCCAATGAACTCAGCTCACCTCCTGCACGTCACTGACAGCGTGGGAAAATTCTCCTGCAATCAGCGCTTCAGCGTGAGAATTTTCCCACGCTGTCAGTGACGTGCATGAGGTGAGCCGAGTTCATTGGACATGAACTCGGCTCATCTGGATGTCGTCACAGAGAGACGCTGAGCAGCGCAAGCAAGCCTGCGCTTCTCAGTGTCTGCGGGATGAGAGGCTGGATGGCAGCGTTCTGCTGCGGTCCAGCCTGTCATCTCGATGTAGCAGAGCTGAAGCTGTCGTGGGAACCATGGAAAGGTAAGGATGAGGTTGCTTTATTATTTTTCTTTTATTGCAGGAGATCGTTGGCTTCAGCTGGAATGGGCGTGATGGTAAGTATGGTTTAATTTAGAACAATAAAGGATTGTGTCTTTATTTCAATTAAAGGACTTTATTCTGGGTGTTTGTGTTTTTTTTAACTTTTACTATGGGGTTAGTAATGGGGGTGTCTTATAGACGCCTCTCCATTACTAACCTGGGCTTGATGTCAGCTGGCATTATAAGCTGACATCAACCCCAACCCTATTACCCCCTGCCACCGCACCAGGGCAGCGTGGAAGAGCGAGGCTAAGTGCCAGAATTGGCGCATCCCATGAATGCGCCATTTCTGGGGCGGCTGACGGCTGGTGTTTCTAGCCTGGGAGGGGGCCAATATTCATGGCTCCCTTCCTGGGCTATTAATATCAGCCCCCAGCTGTCTGCCTAGCCTTTGCTAGCTATTAAATTAGAGGGGACCCCACGTCATTTTTTTGGGGGGGTCCCCCATTTTAATAGCTAGTAAAGGCTATGTATTCAGCTGGGGGCTGATATTAGTAGCCTGGGAAGCTCCGTGGGTATTACCCCCTTCCCAGGCTTCAAACATCTGCCCCAGCCGTCTGCTTAACCTCCGCTAGAGCCTAAAATTAAGGGGAACACCACGTCAATTTTTTTAATAATAAATCCTTTATTTTAATACTAAATGACAAGTACAGTAACCAACACTATCACTGTACTTCATATATATGTGACTGACATGTTTCTATCTATCTAATCTATGTGTGATGCTCTATCTTTCTGTTCTAAATTGTCGGGTACCGCTGCTGAATTGCCGGCCGGCTTTTTTAAAGAGACAGTGCATGAAAACACTATTATTTTTTTAAATAAATCCTTTACACTAAATGACAAGTACAGTAAGCAACACTATCACTGTACTTATTATATATGTGACTGACATGTTTCTATCTATCTAATCTATGTGTGAAGCTCTATTCTTTCTGTTCTAAATTGTCGGGTACAGATGCTGAATTGCCGGCCGGCTTTTTTAAAGAGACGGTGCATGAAAACACTAATATTTTTTTTAATAAATCCTTTACACTAAATGACAAGTGCAGTAACCAACACTGTCACTGTGCTTCTTATATGTGTGACTGACATGTTTCTATCTATCTAATCTATGTGTGATGCTCTATTCCTTCTTGTCTAAATTGTCGGGTACCGGTGTATGCCGCTGCTGAATTTGCCGGCCGGCTTTTTTAAAGAGAGTGTCTTCTGAGCAGTTTGTCAGCTTTTGGACACCTTTGCAGGTGTTTTCTATGTGTTTCTATGTGTTTTTGTTTGCCTGCCATTGGTTTTAACGGTGTTCGACGGTGTTCTAAGGTGTTCGACGAACCGAACCGAACCCGAACACTACGGGGGTGGCTCAACACTAGTCCTAACGCTAATCCTAGTCGTCCTAGCGCTAACCCTAGTCGTCCTAAGGCTAACCCAAGTAGTCCAAGCGCTACCTCTAGTCGTCCTAACGCTAACCATAGTCATCCTAATGCTAACCCTAGTCGTCCGAACGCTAACCCTAGTCGTTCTAGCGCTAACCCTAGTCGTCCTACCGCTAACCCTAGTAGTCATAGTGCTTTTCCTGGTCGTCCTAGTGCTAACCCTAGTCGTTCTAGCACTAACCCTTGTCGTCCTAATGCTAACCCTAGTCGTCCTAAAGCTAACCCTAGTCGTCCTAGTGCTAACCCTAGTCGTTCTAGTGCAAAACCTAGTGGTCCTAGCTCAAACCCTAGTCATCCTAATGCTACCAGTAGTCGTCCTAACGCTAACCCTAGTCGTCCTAGTGCTAACCCTAGTCGCTCTAGCGCTAACCCTAGTGGTCCTAGTGCTAACCCTAGTCGTCCTAACGGTAACCCTAGTCGTCCTAACGCTAACCCTAGTCGTGCTAAGCCTAAGCCTTGTCGTCCCAACGCTAACCCTAGTCGTCCCAGCGCTAACCCTAGTCGTCCTAGCGCTAAACCTAGTCTTCCTAGCGCTAACCCTTGTCGTCCTAGCGCTAACCCTAGTCTTCCTAGCGCTAACCCTAGTCGTCCTAGCGCTAACCCTAGTCGTCCTAACTCTATCCCTAGTCGTCCTAACGCTAACCCTAGTCGTCCTAGTGTTAACCCTAGTCATCCTAGCGCTAACCCTAGTCATCCTAGCGCTAACCCCAGTCGTCCTAGCGCTAACCCTAGTCGTCCTACCGCTAACCCTAGTCGTCAAAGCGCTAACCCTAGTCGTCCTAACGCTAACCCTAGTCGTCCTAAGGCTAACCCTTGTCGTCCTAGCGCTAACCCAAGTCGTCTTAGCGCTAACCCTAGTCATCCTAGTGCAAGCCATAGTCGTCCCATCGCTTTTCCTAGTCGTCCTAGTGCTAACACTAGTCATCCTAACTCTAACCCTAGTAGTTCTAATGCTAACCCTAGTCGTCCTAACGCTAATCCTAGTCGTCCTAGCGCTAACCCTAGTCGTCCTAAGGCTAACCCAAGTAGTCCAAGCGCTAACTCTAGTCGTCCTAACGCTAACCCTAGTCGTCCTAGCGCTAACCATAGTCGTCCTAATGCTAACCCTAGTCGTCCTAACGCTAACCCTAGTCGTTCTAGCGCTAACCCTAGTCGTCCTACCGCTAACCCTAGTCGTCATAGTGCTAACCCTAGTCGTTCTAACGCTAACCCTGGTCGTCCTAAGGCTAACCCTAGTCATCCTAACGCTAACCCTAGTCGTCCTAACCCTAACCCTTGTCTTCCTAGCGCTAACCCTAATCAGTTTAATGCTAACCCTAGTCGTCCTAGCGCTAACCCAAGTCGTATTAGCGCTAACCCTAGTCATCCTAGTGCAAACCATAGTCATCCCACCGCTTTTCCTAGTCGTCCTAGTGCTAACACTAGTCATCCTAATTCTAACCCTAGTAGTTCTAATGCTAACCCTAGTCGTACTAACGCTAATACTAGTCGTCCTAGCGTGAACCATAGTCGTCCTAAGGCTAACCCAAGTAGTCCAAGCGCTAACTCTAGTCGTCCTAACGCTAACCCTAGTCGTCCTAGCGCTAACCATAGTCGTCCTAATGCTAACCCTAGTCGTCCTAGCGCTAACCCTAGTCGTTCTAGAGCTAACCCTAGCAGTCCTAGCGCCAACCCTAGTCGTCCTAACGCTAACCCTAGTCGTCCTAACGCTAACCATAGTCGTCCTAAAGCTAACCCTAGTCGTCCTAGGGCTAACCCTAATCTTCCTAGCGCTAACCCTAGTCGTCCTAGCGCTAACCCTTGTCGTCCTAGTGCTAACCCTAGTCTTCCTAGCGCTAACCCTAGTCATCCTAAGGCTAACCATAGTCGTCCTAGCGCTAACCCAAGTCATCTTAGAGCTAACCCCAGTCGTCCTAGAGCAAACCATAGTCGTCCTAGCGCTTTTCATAGTCGTACTAGTGCTAACCCTATTCATCCTAACTCTAACCCTAGTCTTCCTAGGGCTTACCCTATTCATCCTAGCGCCAACCCTATTCTTCCTAGCGCTAACACTAGTCGTCCTAGCGCTAACCCTAGTTTTCTTAACGCTAATCCTAGTCGTCCTAACGCTAACCCCAGTCGTCCAAGCGCTAACCCTAGTCGTTCTCCCGCTAACCCTAGTCGTACTAGCGCTAAGCCTAATTGTCCTAAGGCTAACCCTAGTCGTGCTAAAGCTAACCCTAGTCGTACTAGCGCTAACCCTAGTCATCCTAAGGCTAACCCTAGTCGTGCTACCGCTAACCCTAGTCGTCATGGCGTCCTAGCACTTTTCCTAGTCGTCCTAGTGCTAACCCCAGTCGTCCTAGCGCTAACCCTAGACGTCTTAGCGCTAACCCTAGTCATCCTAATGCTAACCCTAGTCGTGCTGCCGCTAACCTTAGTCGTCATGGAGCTAACCCTATTCGTCCTATCGCTAACCCTAGTCGTGCTAAGGCTAACCCTAGTCGTCCTAACGCTAACCATAGTTGTCCTAAGGCTAATTCTAGCCGTCCTTACCGTACTCGTCCTAGCGGTTACCCTAATCATACTAGCGCTAACCCTAGAAGTCCTAGCACTAACCGAAGTAGTCTTAACTCTAACCGTAGTCTTCCTAGTGCAAACCATAGTCGTCCTAGCGCTTTTCCTAGTCGTCCTAGTGCTAACCCTAGTCGTTCTAACTCTAAACCTAGACGTCCTAGTGCTAACCTTAGTCGTCCTAACGCTAACGCTAGTTGTCCTAGCAATAACCCTAGTCGTGCTAACGCTAACCCGAGTCATCCTAGTGCTAACCCTAGTCGTTCTACTGCTAACCCTAGTGGTCCTAGCGCTAACCCTAATCATCCTAACGATAACATTAGTCGTCCTAACGCTAACCCTAGTCGTCCTAGAGCTAACCCTAGTCGTTCTAGCGCTAACAGTGGTGGTCCTAGCGCTAACCTAAGTCATCCTAATGGTAACACTAGTCGTCCTAACGCTAACTCTAGTCGTCCTAAAGCTAACCCTATTCGTGCTAAGGCTAGACCTTTTCGTCCCAACGCTAACTCTAGTCGTCCTAGGGCTAATCCTAGTCGTCCTAGCGCTAACCCTAGTCTTCCTAGCGCTAAACCTAGTCATCCTAGCGCTAACCCTAGTCATCCTAACGCTAACCCTTGTCGTCCTAACGCTAACCCTAGTCGTCCTAGCGCTAACCCAAGTCATCCTAGCGCTAACTTTACTCATCCTTAGGCTAATCCTAGTTATCCTAACGCTAACCCTAGTCGTCCTTGCGCTTTTCCTAGTCGTCCTAGTGCTAACCCTAGTTGTTCGAACTCTTACCCTAGTCGTCCTAGTGCTAACCCTAGTCGTTCTAACTAGTGTTGAGCCACCCCCGTAGTGTTCGAGTTCGGTTCGTTTCGTCGAACACCCGTGTGTTCGCCGAACTGTTCGTCGAACTGTTCGTCGAACACCTTCGAACACCGTTAAAACCAATGGCAGGCAAACAAAAACACATAGAAACACATAGAAAACACCTTCAAAGGTGTCCAAAAGCTGACAAACTGCTCAGAAGACACAACTAACACATGGAAAAGTGACAAGTACATATAGTCATGCGAAAAGAAAAGAGGTGGAGGAGTAAAAGGAGGGGGAGACACAGATATAGGCATGTCATGCCCTTCTAAAATCCAAAAAGTGAGAAGCCGAGACGGCCAGTCCGCTCCTGCCCGTGCCACCTCCGTGTCGCCGGGTTTGTGCCAGAGCCGCGGTGAACCCTGACGGCCAGCCCCCCTCTCCCAATACTGGTGCCTGTCCGCTGGTGGGTCGAGAGAGCCCCCCTGTGGTGGAGGCAGCTCTAAGCTTTTTAATTTAAATTGTCCCTCTAATTTGAATGAATACACTTTAAATCCATTTACAAGGATCTATTGGAGGGCAAGTCTCATGCCAGCAGCCGCGTAATTCCAGCTCCAGTAGCGTCCACTAAAGCTGCTGCAGTTAAAAAGCTTTTATAAGGATCGAGCTCGGCTGTCCACCGCAAGGCATCCTAGTGCCAGTCCCAGCCCCTATGCCTTGGGGTGCCTCCTGATGCTCTTCACTAAGTATCCCGTGGTCCCGAAGCATTTCCTTTGAAAAAATTAAGTGTCCAAACTACAGGTGGTGTAGCTTGCTTAACAGCCGGGATAATCCGCTGACTAGCAGACACTGCTACTAGGCACAAAGTATTTCCTGGGCTAGATGCAGTTAAAAATTTGTAAGTAGATACTCTCGTTGGATGCTGAGAAAGCATTCCATAGAGTCTCCTGGCACGCCATATATGATTCTCTTAAAAAGCTTGGGGTAGGGGTCTAGGGGACCCTTTTATAGCCAAAATCACGGCCCTGTATCACAATACGTCAAATAGGCTGAAGATAAATGGAACTGTAGCACCGAGGGCTCGGTTGCTACAGACGTATTGCACCTCACCCAGAGGTGTGATATCTCACTCTCAGATAAGGATGGAGTGTGGATCAGGACCCGACACCTGCATGCATTACACCACATTGCCGTGGGGCAGGGCGACCAATATGCCCCTGAGATGGGCACGACAGTCCCTGTCCCTGGCTGGAGTGGGGGGAGGGAACACTGAGGAAGGGGAACCCAGCAGTGCAGGAGCAGGGAGGAAGCAGTTCCTGGGTGCATTGAGAAGGGAGTATAAAAGGTGGGCACCATCTTAGTTCAGTGCAGAGAAGTCTGAGCAGAAGTGGCAGGGAGCAGGGGCTCTGCATGAGCTCTGCTCCGGAGGCGGGCCTAGTAACAGAGGCCCAGGCCTGCAAGAGGGAGAAGGAAGGAAGAGGAGCGGAGAAGGCTCCAGGAACGAGGAATGAAGGGATCCCAGGGGTGAGGACGGGCGAGTCGCCACCGCACGCCCGAATCCACCTGCGTGGAGGGGTCAGGCCAAAGGGGGAGACCGGTCCCCGAACTAGTGGAGGCAGGAAACGACCCTCAGCTAGAAACCGGAGGCTCTGACATTTTATGTGGCGCAGCCCCTTGCTCCACCCGCTAGGAAGGCACCACATAGGGTCAGGGAAACTGGCGCCAAGTTTACCAAGAGGAGGCCCGAGGCAGCCGGACAGAAGTGTTGGTAAGAAAGGCCAGACAAAGGACACACAAAGGGGGTCCTGTGAAGCGCTCCAAAGTTATCTGGGAGTTGTCTGAGCCCCTCACCTGGTGAGCACAGTACGACGTGGGCAGCCGTTACCTGCAGACGTGGTCTGGATAATAAGAACTGTGAGTAAAGGCCCTGAACTGCATCACTGACTCCGTGTCGTTACTGCTGCTGCCCTGCACCATCACCCCCATCCTCCGCATACACTGCCCTGAGGCTATACTCCTCCCGTGGGGAGTTATGCTACGCTCTGCTGCACCCACAACACCAGCCTTAGCGGTCTGCCCTGTAGCGGCGGTTCACTCTGACCGCAATCCACGGGTGGCGTAGTCGGACATTTAAACATCAAAACCACATAAATAGTTCCGCCACTGGTTTGACCGCCCTGAGCCACGGAACCGGATCGCCGCCACGAAGACTACAACCACCAGCATCCACCAAAAAGGGTCCGACTCCGGGTGTCCCAAGGCCCAGGGGGTGCGTCAGAACATTTTCATCACCTTTCACAATCACCAATGGGACAAGGCAGGGATGTCCTCTGTCCCCTCTCTTATACATCCTAGTGACGGAGCACCTGCTCTCATCAATTCGCCATAACCCCAATATTAGGTGGTTTGAGGTGGGAGGCACCGAGTACAAGTGCTCTCTATTTGCTGATGATGTCCTAGTATATATCACTCAATCACATATATCCATCCCTGCTGTTATGGCTGAAATAGATCACTTTGTTACATGGTAAAATTTTAAAATCAATGCAGCGAAGTCTGAGGCCCTCGATGTCTCCCTCCCTAAATCCATATAGGATTCCATCCAGTCCAACTTTCCCTTTGCCTGGCCCTCACAGGGTATCAAATACTTAGGAATTCCTATTCATAGAGACCTCTCCCATCTATGTTATCTTAATTTTGGGCCCTTTATTGAACAATTCCATACAGACCACGGTTGGCAAGTTAGAACTGTAAGATTCACTACGTGAACCACTGATGTTTTGTGGAAAAGCACATGTACACCGCGTTCCAAATTATTATGCAAAAAGTGTTTAGGAGTGATAAGGGAAGAATTTGTTTGTTTGTCAGTTAAACTCATTGATGGTGATGTGTGTCAGGGCTCTTTATATCACTGTAAGCAATTGCAGACACCTGTGCTAATTAGTTTGGCAGGTGTGTCCAATGAAAGGCAAGACTACTTAAGAAGGCTCTCTCACATTATTAAGCAGCCTACATTTTCTGCCAAAATGGGAAAGAAAAAGGATGTGTCGGCTGCTGAGAAGCAACAAATTGTGGAGTGTTTAGGTCAAGGCATGACTACAATCAACATTGTGCGATGATCAGGATGAAGTGTCTTGGCAATCAAGAAGTATGTAGCTGATTCACAGTACACACGTGTGCGTGCTGATAAGGGCAAATTGAGGACTCTTTCCTACAGGCAATTACGTCAGGTTGAAACAGCAGCGGCAAAAAAGCCTTGTCATAGCAGCAGACAAGTTTTTGAAGCTGCTTGTGCCTCCAACGTCCCCCGAACAACAAGATGCAGGGTCCTTCAGAGGTTTGCAGCTGTGCATATGCCATCCTGTCGACCTCCTCTATCCACTTCACACAAGCAGAAACGGCTCCAGTGGGCCAAACATTACATGAAGACTGATTTCAAAACTGTTTTGTTCACGGATGAGTGCCGTGCAGCGCTCGATGGTCCAGATGAATGGAGTGGAGGATGGCTGGTTGATGGACACCCCACGCAAACACGGCTACAGCGCCAACAAGGAGGAGGTGGAGTAATGTTTTGGGCTGGAATCATGGGGAGAGAGATTGTCGGCCCCTTTAGGATCCCTGAAGGCGCTAAAGATGAACTCCATAATGTATGTGGATTTTCTCAAACAGCACTTCCTGCCATGGTTCAAGAAGAGGAACCGTGTATTTCACAGCAAGATCATTTTTCTGCATGATAATGCACCATCTCATGCTGCACATAAAACATCTGCATCTCTGGCTGATATGGGCATAAAAGGGTACAAACTTATGGTGTGACCCCCATGCTCCCCTGACCTCTACCCCATTCAGAACCTTTGGAGCATCATTAAAAGGAGTGTCTATGATGGCGGGAGGCAGTTCACATCTAAGCAACAGCTCTGGGAGGGTATTCTGTCCTCATGCAAAACAATTGAAGCAGAAACCATCCAAAACCTGACAAATTCAATGGACGAGAGAGTTCAGAAGCTCCTTTCGAACAAGGGGTCCTATGTGAAAATGTAACATCACCAAGAATAAAGTTTTGAGTTGAAAACTGTTTGATTTCAGTTTCTAACAACCTGCTAATGCTTATAATTTCAAAAATGACCATTTTTTTGGTCTTTATTAAAATGAAAAGGTTGATCGAAAAGTTTGGGGGATCTAAGAGTGTGGCAACCCAGTAGTCATGATTACTTCGAATTCTGACAATATGAGGGTCATGCTGCAGGTAGTGCAGCAAGAAGGCACTTATGTGTCTTGCGCATCTCGGAGCCCCAAAATTATTTTCCGGGCTAGATGCAGCTAAAAATTATTTTTAATTTTAAATCTGGTGAAGCTTATTATAGATGGCCTAATAGGATCAGTGCTGCACACTGCTACAAAGCCCAAATTATTTTCCAGTCAAGATACAGATAAACATGATTAGTAATTTGAAAGCTTAAAACGGTTGGTAGGGTGATTTTAACCAATCATCAAGCTTTTACTCTCCCCAGGATGACACAGGGGTAGAAAAGTCGTTTCGGATCCATGATTTGTTCATCTTTATGAACGTGAGTCTGTCTACATTATCAGTGGAGAGCCGCGTGCGCTTATCTGTCAGCACACCACCAGCAGCGCTGAACACACGTTCAGACAGAACGCTGGCTGCGGGGCATGACAAGATCTCCAAGGCGTAAGTGGCTAGCTCCGGCCATTTATCCAGATTGGAAGCCCAAAAAGAGCAAGGGTCCAGTGACACAGTCGTGGCTTCAATGTTTACTTGGAGATACTCCTGTACCATCGTTTCTAGGCGTTGACTATGTGTCAGACTTCTTGTCTCCTGTGGCCTTGCAAAGGATGGGCTAAAAAAGTGGTGAAATGATTCCGCAAAATTGATGTTACCAGCAGATACTGTGGTTCTGTTACGGTTTGAGTGCTGAACACTTGACGGTCCCACGGTTGGCAAGTTGGAACTGTGAGATTCACTACGTGCACCACTGGTATTTTGTGGAAAAGCACATGTAAGATTCTGCAACAGTCTCTGCTGATACTCCTGCATGCGTGCATCCCTTTCTATGGCAGGAATAATTTCTGCAAATTTACTTTTGTACCGGGGATCTAACAGTGTGGCAACCCAGTAGTCAGGATTATTTCTAATTCTCACAATTCGAGGGTCATGTTGCAGGTAGTGCAGCAAGAAGGCACTCATGTGTGTTGCGCATCCAGGAGCACCAAGTCCCTGTTGTGTTGGTGGTGAGGTAGCAATCATGCTTGCTTCCTCTGTCCTCTCCCCCCAACCTCGCACAACAGAAATGTGATCAAGGTCTCCCTCATCTGATGAGTCTTCCATCAGTTCGTCCTCCACTTCTTCCTGGGCTCCTGCACCTTCCTCACTAGTTTGGCTGCTACCATGCGCCCTGGTAAAATCATCTCCCCCACCCTCACATGCCTGCCGCATTGGTGCTGCCGACCGTCTGGACCTTGCATATGTTAGCCCTTCCGCATACAACTCCTCCTCCTCTACTTCCTCCACCTCCTCTTGTGCCACCACCTGACTCCGAATTCTGTTTAACATGTGCTCCAGCATGTAAATCACCGGAATAGTCATGCTGATAATGGCATCGTCAGCACTAAACATCTTCGTCGCCATTTCAAAACTGTGCAGAAGGGTGCATAGGTCCCTGATCTGAGACCACTCCTCCAGCGTGATTTGCCCCACCTCTGAATCTCGTTGGCCCAGGCTATACGTCAGAACGTATTGCACCAGGGCTTGTCGGTGCTGCCACAGTTGCTGCAACATGTGCAGAGTTGAATTCCACCGGGTAGGCACATCGCATTTTAGCCGGTGAAGTGGCAGGCCCAACGACTTCTGTAGAGATGTAAGTCGCTGAGCTGCGGGATGCGAACGGCGGAAGTGAGCACACAGCGACCGTGCCCTCTGCAGAAGGCCATCTAGTCTGGGATAGTGGGCTAAAAATTGCTGGACAACCAGGTTCAACACGTGAGCCATACAAGGCACGTGTGTGACATTGCCCCGGCGAAGGGCCGCACCCAGGTTTGCAGCATTGTCGCACACGGCCTTCCCTGGTTTCAGGTCCAGTGGAGACAACCATTCATGAAATTGGTTCTCCAGAGCTGACCACAACTCCTCAGCTGTGTGACTCACATTTCCCAGACATTTCAATGTAAAAACCGCCTGATGACGTTGAGCCCTACTGCCAGCATAGTAAGGAGGTGTGCAGGATCCCTTCTGCGCAGTTAGAAAGCTTGTGGCATGACCAGACAGGCTTTGGGTGCAGGTGGAAGACCGAGAGGAGGTTGAGGAGGCAGAAGCAGTGGAGGAAAAATGACATAAAGAGGATTGACGCACAACTCGTGGGGACGGCAAGACTTGGACAGCAGCCCCTTGTCCTGCTGTCACCATAGTTACCCAGTGCCCAGTCAGCGACATGTAACGCCCCTGTCCATGCCTACTCGTCCAAGTGTCTGTGGTGAAATGCACCCTGTCACACACAGAGTTTCTCAAAGAAGCGGTGATGTTGTGTGCGACATGCTGGTGGAGCGCAGGCACACCTTTCTTTGAGAAGTAGTGCCGACTGGGCATCTGGTACTGGGGCACTGCGACGGACATAAGGTCTCGAAAATCCTCTGTGTCCACCAGGCGGAAAGGCAGCATTTCTGTAGCCAAGAGCTTGCAGATGGTGAAATTTAACCTCTTAGCTTTCTCATGGCTAGGAGGAAATGGTCTTTTACTTGTCCACATCTGAGGGACCGAGGGCTGGCTATTGTGCTTAGACGGGGTTGATAAGGGTGTCCCCGGCAAACTGCCGGTCTGTGAGGAAGATGCAGGCGGACATGTTAGGTTGCCTTGATCCAAAGGTGGTGCTATCGATGTCGGACAGCGCTCAAGACCAGCTGGTGTTACCACCTCCAAAGAAAATGATGACCTGCCAATCACGCTGGCTGTTGCGGGTAAAGAGGTGGCAGGTCTGCGCCCCAAAACAGGTGTGACTGCTGTCCCCCCAGTCACAGAGGATGAAGAGGCCGCGGATGCACAAGATATGGCAGACGGTGGTTGGCCCGGCCGGCTAGACCGCATTGTAGCACACTGAGCTTCCCACTGCAACTTATGCTTCATGTCCATGTGCCGGTTCATGCATGAAGTACTCAAACTATGTATTTTTTGGCCTCTACTTAGCTTTTGCTGACAAATGTTACAGATAACACGAGTTGGGTCATCTTTATCGATCTGAAAAAATGCCCAGGCTATGCAAGGCTTAGCACCCATGCGACCTGAAGAGCCACCACGACTTGTGGTGAGAGGCAGAGTTGTGTTTGAGGATGCAGTTGTTGACGTGCTTCCAGTACTACGTCTCTGTCCAGGAAGGCGCAACCTGACCTCGTCGTCACTAGCATCTTCCTCCACCTCCTCTGCTGACCTCATCTCTTGGCTGACTGTGGGTTGACAGTAAGTGGGATCTCCGACCTCATCATCATCACCCTGTGCGTTATCACACCCGTCGTCCTCAGAGCCAACCTGTTCCTGCCCTGACAAAAAACTAAAGTTGTCGCTCCAATCAGGTATTTGAGTCTTATCATCGTCTTCCTCATTGTCTCCACCAACAGGAGTTACAGTTTGGGAATGAGGGTCTACATTATGGTCAGAACCTTCTGCGTCTGGTCCTGGATCCGACTCATAAAGATTCTGGGCATCAGTGCAGATCATTTCCTCGTCTGGATTCACAGAAGCGCTGGAGTCGACCTCTGATTCCCAGGCTATAGTATGAGTAAACAGCTCTGCAGACTCAACCATCTGTTCTACCTCATACTCAGATGGGCAGCTGGAGATTTGGGAGCTGTGAGGAAGCAAGTGCGATTTGGGTGACACCTTTGAGGACTGGAGTATTTGTGATGTTGAAGTTGATGTGGAGGAGAGCCCACTTAAAGGAGCACTTGATATCCGTTGAAGCACCTGCTGTTTTTGTGCCTCATCTGGAATTTGTAGCGATTGGCGTGGCCGTAAGAAAGGGATCTTATCACATTGTCCGCTAAAAGAAGTAGACATTTTAGTTTGGCTGGAAGATGGTCTTTCTTCTGCACCTACCCCACGGACACAACCTTTTTTCCCCTTCCCAACACGCCTATTCCCCTTTCCACCAGCAGCAGGCCTTTTTCCACTCATTTTGGTGGTTAACTAATTCACAACTCTGGAGTTGTTTGCACAAAAAAACAATGGATGGTAACCGAGCAGAGCTGAGTGGCCAAACTGTGGTATTAGGCCAAAACTATTGGCTGGGTTAGATGCAGAAAAAAAATATTTTTAATTTGCAACCTGATGGAGGTCAGTATAGATGGACTAATAGACCAAGTCCCACACACCGCTAGAAGCCCAAATATTTTTTCAGAGCTAGATGCAGAAATTTTTTTTATTCAATTTGCAACCTGATGGAGGTCAGTATAGATGGACTAATAGACCAAGTCCCACACACTGCTAGAAGCCCAAATATTTTGTCAGAGCTAGATGCAGAAAAAAATTATTTTTAATTTGCAACCTGATGGAGGTCAGTATAGATGGACTAATAGACCAAGTCCCACACACCGCTAGAAGCCCAAATATTTTTTCAGAGCTAGATGCAGAAAAAAAATATTTTTAATTTGCAACCTGATGGAGGTCAGTATAGATGGACTAATAGACCAAGTCCCACACACCGCTAGAAGCCCAAATATTTTTTCAGAGCTAGATGCAGAAAAAAATTATATTCAATTTGCAACCTGCTGGAGGTCAGTATAGAAGGACTAATAGAACAAGTCCCACACACTGCTAGAAGCCCAAATATTTTTTCAGAGCTAAATGAAGAAAAAAATTATTTTTAATTTGCAACCTGATGGAGGTCAGTATAGATGGACTAATAGACCAAGTCCCACACACTGCTAGAAGCCCAAATATTTTTTCAGAGCTAGATGCAGAAAAAAAATATTTTTAATTTGCAACCTGATGGAGGTCAGTATAGATGGACTAATAGACCAAGTCCCACACACTGCTAGAAGCCCAAATATTTTTTCAGAGCTAGATGCAGAAAAAAATTATTTTTAATTTGCAACCTGATGGAGGTCAGTATAGATGGACTAATAGACCAAGTCCCACACACCGCTTGAAGCCCAAATATTTTTTCAGAGCTAGATGCAGAAAAAAATTATATTCAATTTGCAACCTGCTGGACGTCAGTATAGAAGGACTAATAGAACAAGTCCCACACACTGCTAGAAGCCCAAATATTTTTTCAGAGCTAAATGAAGAAAAAAATTATTTTTAATTTGCAACCTGATGGAGGTCAGTATAGATGGACTAATAGACCAAGTCCCACACACTGCTAGAAGCCCAAATATTTTTTCAGAGCTAGATGCAGAAAAAAATTATTTTTAATTTGCAACCTGATGGAGGTCAGTATAGATGGACTAATAGACCAAGTCCCACACACCGCTAGAAGCCCAAATATTTTTTCAGAGCTAGATGCAGAAATTTTTTTTATTCAATTTGCAACCTGATGGAGGTCAGTATAGATGGACTAATAGACCAAGTCCCACACACTGCTAGAAGCCCAAATATTTTTTCAGAGCTAGATGCAGAAAAAAATTATTTTTAATTTGCAACCTGATGGAGGTCAGTATAGATGGACTAATAGACCAAGTCCCACACACTGCTAGAAGCCCAAATATTTTTTCAGAGCTAGATGCAGAAAAAAAATATTTTTAATTTGCAACCTGATGGAGGTCAGTATAGATGGACTAATAGAACAAGTCCCACACGCTGCTAGAAGCCCAAATATTTTTTCAGAGATAAATGAAGAAAAAAATTATTTTTAATTTGCAACCTGATGGAGGTCATTATAGATGGACTAATAGACCAAGTCCCACACACTGCTAGAAGCCCAAATATTTTTTCAGAGCTAGATGCAGAAAAAAATTATTTTTAATTTGCAACCTGATGGAGGTCAGTATAGATGGACTAATAGACCAAGTCCCACACACCGCTAGAAGCCCAAATATTTTTTCAGAGCTAGATGCAGAAAAAAATTATATTCAATTTGCAACCTGCTGGAGGTCAGTATAGAAGGACTAATAGAACAAGTCCCACACACTGCTAGAAGCCCAAATATTTTTTCAGAGCTAAATGAAGAAAAAAATTATTTTTAATTTGCAACCTGATGGAGGTCAGTATAGATGGACTAATAGACCAAGTCCCACACACCGCTAGAAGCCCAAATATTTTTTCAGAGCTAGATGCAGAAAAAAATTATATTCAGTTTGCAACCTGATGGAGGTCAGTATAGATGGACTAATAGAATGATGCTATGCCCAAAAGATTTTACTTCACTAGGTGCAGTAAAAAAATTGGTATTCTATACACAGGTGGTATATCTTGCAACACAGATAGGCTACTCCACTGACTAACACACTCTGCAATAGGCCAAAAAGGATTAGCTTTGCTAGATTCAGCCAAATGCTGTGAAAAAAACTTGCACAGCACTGGCACAGACCTGCCTGGCAAAAACTGATAGGAACTGATGTAACCTAGTCCTGAAAAGGACTCCAATTACAATTAGTCTTTACTCCCACAATCTATCTATTTAAGAGCACAGACCTGCCTGATAAAAGTCGTAGGAAATGCTGTAACCTAGTCCTTAAAAGGACTGCAATCACAACTATTCCCTACTCCCAAGCTATCTGTATATTTGTGCGAAAATTGGCTTGAAATTAACAAGGTATAGCGCACACAGCAACAGCGGTGCCGTCTAACACGCAGCTGCAGCAGTGAGAAAATGGTGGCGACGGGGAAAATGGCTTGGTCTTATAGGGCAAGGACATGTGACATACACTGCCAATCACACATGCCCTTGCTTGTATGAAAAAAAGCACTTCGCTCCGTGTGTGCGCTGCTGATAGGCTGACAGATTGCACCTCCCCACTGCAAATGCGGGAAAGAGAAAAAAAAATGGAGATCTTCATTGTTCCTGCAGAGATCCATCCCCTGCCCCTCCCCCCGCCCCGCTGTACACTCAAACTGCGTATTAACATTAATTTTCATCATTACTGAGAAAAAATCCAGTTATGATTTTGGTGCACTAACAGTTATCGAACATAACCTCGAACAGCCGAATTTTTCTCAAATTGTTCGTGTTCGCCGACCGGCTCGAACACCGCCCAAAACAGCTCGAATTTGAGATTGGCGAACAGTTCGAGTAGAACAACGCTCATCTCTAGTTCTAACGCTAACCCTAGTCATCCTAGTGCAAACCCTGGTCGTTCTAGCACTAACCCTAGTCGTCCTACCGCTAACCCTAGTCGTCATAGCGCTAACCCTAGTCGTCCTAACGTTAACCCTGGTCGTCCTAAGGCTAAACCTAGTCGTCTTAACGCTAACCAAATTTGTCCTAAGACTAACCCTAGTTGTCCTAACCCTAACCCTAGTCGTCCTAGCGCTAACCCAAGTCGTCTTAGCGCTAACCCTAGTCGTCCTAGTGTAAACCATAGTCATCCTAGTGCTTTTACTAGTCGTCCTAGTGCTAACCCTATTCGTCCTAATTCTAACCCTAGTCATCCTAATGCTAACCCTATTCGTCCTAAGGCTAACCCTTGTTGTCCAAGCGCTAACTCTAGTCGTCCTAACGCTAACCCTAGTCACCCTAGCGCTAACCCTAGTCGTCTTAACGCTAACCCTAGTCGTCCTAACCCTAACCCTAGTCGTCCTAGTGCTAACCCTAGTCGTTCTAGCGCTAACCCTAGTGGTCCTAGCGCCAACCCTAGTCGTCCTAGCGCTAACATTAGTCGTCCAAAAGCTTACCCTAGTCGTCCTAACGCTAATCCTAGTCATCCTAAAGCTAACACTAGTCGTGCCAGCGCTAACCCTTGTCATCCTAGGTCTAACCCTAGTCATCCTAGCGCTAATCCTAGTCTTCCTAGCGCTAACCCTAGTCGTCCTAGCGCTAACCCTAGTCGTCCTAGCGCTAACCCTAATCATCCTAAGACTAACCCTAGTCGTCCTAGCGCTAACCCTAGTCTTCCTAGCGATAACCCTAATCATCCTAAGGCTAACTCTAGTTGTCCTAGCGCTTACCCAAGTCGTCTTAGTGCTAATCCCAGTCGTCCATCTGCAAACTACAGTCGTCCTAGCGCTTTTCATAGTCATCCTAGTGCTAACCCTATTCGTCCTAACTCTAAACCTAGTCGTACTAATGCTAACCTTAGTCGTCGTAAACCTAATCCTAGTCATCCTAGCGCTAACCCTAGTCAACCTAACGCTAACCCTAGTTGTCCTAAGGCTAACCCTAGTGGTCCCAACGTTAACCCTAGTCATCCTAGGGCTAACCCTAGTCATCTCAGCACCAACCCTAGTCTTCCTAGCGCTAAACCTAGCTGTCCTAGCACTAACCCTAGTCATTCTAACGCTTACCGTTGTCGTCCTATCTTTAACCCTAGTCGTCATAACGCTAACCCTAGTCGTCCTAACGCTAACCCTAGTTATCCTAGCGCTAACCCCAGTCATCCTAGTGCTAACCCTAGTCGTAATAGCGCTAACTCTAGTCGTCCTAATGCTAAACCTAGTCGTCCTAAAGCTAACTCTAGTTGTTCTAGCGCAAACCCTTCTCGTCCTAGCGCTAACTGTAGTTTCTCCAACGGTGACCCTATTGTCCTAACGCTAACCATAGTTGTCCTAACGCTAACCCTAGTTGTCCTCGCGCTAACCCGAGTCGTCCTAACGCCAACTGCAGTCACCCCAACGGTGACCCTATTGTCCTCACGCTAACCATAGTTGTCCTAACGCTAACCCTAGTGGTCCTAGCACTAACCCTAGTCATCTTAATTCTAATCCTAGTCGTCCTAGCTCTAACTCTAGTCGTCCTAGCGCTAACCCTAGTCATCCTCCCGCTAACCCTAGTCATATTAGCGCTAAGCCTAATCATCCTTACGCTAACCCTAGTCATCCTAAGGTTAACCCTAGTTGTCCTAGCGCTAACCCTAGTCTTCCTAGCACTAACCCTAGTCGTCCTAGCACTAACCCTAGTCGTCCTAACGCTAACCCTTGTCGTCCTAACGCTAACCCTTGTCGTCCTAACGCTAACCCTTGTCATCCTAGCGCTACCCCTAGTCATACTAGAGCTAACCACAGTCGTCCTAACGCTAACCCTAGTCATCCTATTGCTAACCCTAGTCATCCTAAGGCTAACCGTAGTCGTCCTACCGCTAACGCTAGTCGTCCTAGTGCTTTTCCTGGATGTCCTAGTGCTAACCCTAGTCGTTCTAAAACTAACCCTTGTCGTCCTAACGCTAACCCTAGTCGTCCTAGTGCTAACCCTAGTCATCCTAGGTCTAACCCTAGTCATGCTAGCGCTAATCCTAGTCTTCCTAGCGCTAACCCTAGTCGTCCTAGCGCTAACCCTAGTCATCCTTGCGCTAACCCTTGTCGTCCTATCTCTAACCCTAGTCGTCCTAAGGTTAACCCTAGTCGTCCTAGCGCTTTTCCTGGTCGTCCTAGTGCTAACCCTAGTCGTTCTAAAACTAACCCTTGTCGTCCTAACGCTAACCCTAGTCGTCCTAGCGCTAACCCTAGTCATTCTAGTGCTAACCCTAGTCGTCCGAACCCTAACCCTAGTCGTCCTAACGCTAAGCCAAGTCGTCTTAGCGCTAACCCTAGCCGTCCTAGTGTAAACCATAGTCATACTAGTGCTTTTACTTGTCGTCCTAGTGCTAACCCTAGTCATACTAGCGCTAACCCTAGTTGTCCTATCGCTAACCCTTGTCGTCCTAGCGCTAACCCTAGTCGTCCTAGCGCTAACCCTTGTCGTCCTAGCGCTAACCCTTGTCGTCCTAGCGCTAACCCTTGTCGTCCTAGCGCTAACCCTTGTCGTCCTATCTGTAACCCTAGTCGTCCTATCTGTAACCCTAGTCGTCCTAAGGTTAACCCTAGTCGTCCTAGCGCTAGCCCTAGTCTTCCTAGCGCTAACCCAAATCATCCTAAGGCTAACCCTAGTTGTCCTAGCGCTTACCCAAGTGGTCTTAGCGCTAATCCCAGTCGTCCATCTGCAAACAACAGTCGTCCTAGCGCTTTTCATAGTCGTCCTAGTGCTAACCCTATTCGTCCTAACTCTAAAGCTAGTCATACTAATGCTAACCTTAGTCGTCGTAAAGCTAATCCTAGTCATCCTATCACTAACCCTAGTCAACCTAACGCTAACCCTAGTTGTCCTAAGGCTAACCCTAGTGGTCCCAACGCTAACCCTAGTCATCCTAGGGCTAACCCTAGTCATCTCAGCACCAACCCTAGTCTTCCTAGCGCTAACCCTAGCTGTCCTAGCACTAACCCTAGTCATTCTAACGCTTACCGTTGTCGTCCTAACGCTAACCCTAGTCGTCCTAATGCTAACCCTAGTCATCCTAACGCTAACCCCAGTCATCCTAGCGCTAACCCTAGTCGTAATAGCGCTAACTCTAGTCTTCCTAACGCTAACCCTAGTCGTCCTAACCCTAACCCTAGTCATCCTAGGGCTAAACCCAGTCACCCTAGTGCTAACCCTAGTCGTAATAGCGCTAACTCTAGTCGTCCTAATGCTAAACCTAGTCGTCCTAAAGCTAACTCTAGTCATCTTAATTCTAATCCTAGTTGTCCTAGCTCTAACTGTAGTTTCTCCAACGGTGACCCTATTGTCCTCACGCTAACCATAGTCGTCCTAACGCTAACCCTAGTGGTCCAAGCGCTAACCCTAGTCATCTTAATTCTAATCCTAGTTGTCCTAGCTCTAACTCTGGTCGTCATAGCGCTAACCCTAGTCATCCTCCCGCTAACCCTAGTCGTACTAGCATTAAGCCTAATCATCCTAACGCTAACCCTAGTCATCCTAAGGTTAATTCTACTCGTCCTAGCGCTAACCCTACTCTTCCTAGCACTAACCCTAGTCGTCCTAGCGCTAACCCTAGTCGTCCTAACGCTAACCCTTGTCGCCCTAAAGCTAACCCTAGTCATTCTATTGCTAACCCTAGTCATCCTAAGGCTAACCCTAGTCGTCCTACCGCTAACCCTAGTCGTCCTAGCGCTTTTCCTGGTCGTCCTAGTGCTAACCCTAGTCGTTCTAAAACTAACCCTTGTGGTCCTAACGCTAACCCTAGTCGTCCTAGCGCTAACCCTAGTCAATCTAGTGCTAACCCTAGTCGTCCTAACTCTAACCCTAGTCGTCCTAGTGCTAACCCTAGTCGTTCTAGTGCAAAACCTAGTGGTCCTAGTGCTAACCCTAGTCATCCTAATGCTACCACTAGTCGTCCTAACGCTAACCCTAGTCGTCCTAGTGCTAACCCTAGTCGTTCTAGAGCTAACCCTAGTGGTCCTAGCGCTAACCCTAGTCATCCTAACGGTAACCCTAGTCGTCCTAATGCTTACCCTAGTCGTGCTAAGCCTAGTCGTCCCAACGCTAACCCTAGTCGTCCTAGCGCTAACCCAAGTCGTCCTAGCGCTAACCCTAGTCGTCCTAGCGCTAACCCTAGTCATTCTAGTGCTAACCCTAGTCGTCCTAACGCTAACCCTAGTCGTCCTAGTGCTAACCCTAGTCGTTCTAGTGCAAAACCTAGTGGTCCTAGCGCTAACCCTAGTCGTCCTAACGCTAACCCTAGTCGTCCTAGTGCTAACCCTAGTCATTCTAGCGCTAACCCTTGTCGTCCTATCTCTAACCCTAGTAGTCCTAACGCTAACCCTAGTGGTCCTAGTGCTAACCCTAGTCGTCATAGCGCTAACCCTAGTCGTCCTAGCGCTAACCCCAGTCGTCCTAGCGCTATCCCTAGTCGTCCTACCGCTAAACCTAGTCGTCATAGCGCTAACCCTAGTCGTCCCAACGCTAACCCTGGTCGTCCTAAGGCTAACCCTAGTCGTCCTAACGCTAGCCTTAGTCGTCCTAACCCTAACCCTTGTCGTCCTAGCGCTAACCCTAATCATCGTAACGCTAACCCTAGTCGTCCTAGCGCTAACTCAAGTCGTCTTAGCGCTAGCCCTAGTCATCCTAGTGCAGACCATAGTCGTCCCATCGCTTTTCCTGGTCGTCCTAGAACTAACACTAGTCATCCTAATTCTAACCCTAGTGGTTCTAATGCTAACCCTAGTTGTCCTAACGCTAATCCTAGTCGTCCTAGCACTAACCCTAGTCGTCCTAAGGCTAACCCTAGTAGTCCAAACGCTAACTCTAGTCGTCCTAACACTAACCCTAGTCATCCTAGCGCTAACCATAGTCGTCCTAATGCTAACCCTAGTCGTTCTAACGCTAACCCTAGTCGTTCTAGCGCTAACCCTAGTAGTCCTAGCGCCAACCCTAGTCGTCCTAACGCTAACACTAGTTGTCCTAACGCTAACCCTAGTCGTCCTAACGCTAACCCTAGTCGTCCTAACGCTAACCCTAGTCGTCCTAATGCTAACCATAGTCGTCCTAAAGCTAACCCTAGTCGTCCCAACGCTAACCCAGTCGTCCTAGGGCTAACCATAGTCGTCCTAGCGCTAACCCTAATCTTCCTAGCGCTAACCTAGTCGTCCTTGCGCTAACCCTTGTGGTCCTAGTGCTAACCCTAGTCGTACTAGCGCTAACCCTAGTCATCCTAAGGCTAACCGTAGTCGTCCTAGAGCTAACCCAAGTCATCTTAGAGCTAACCCCAGTCGTCCTAGTGCAAACCATAGTCGTCCTAGCGCTCTTCATAGTCCTACTAGTGCTAACCATATTCGTCCTAACTCTAACCCTAGTCGAACTAATGCTAACCCTAGTCACCCTAAAGCTAATCCTAGACATCCTAGCGCTAACCCTAGTCATCCTAACGCTAACCCTAGTCATCCTAGGGCTTACCCTAGTCGTCCAAGCGCCAAACCTATTCTTCCTAGCGCTAACGCTAGTCGCCCTAGCGCTAATCCTAGTTGTTCTAACGCTAACCGTTCTTGTCCTATCTCTAACACTAGTCGTCCTAACGCTAACCATAATCGTCCTAGCACTAACCCTAGTCGTCGTAGCGCTAACCCCAGTCATCCTAGCGCTAACCCTATTCGTAATAGCGCTAACCCTAGTCATCCTAATGCTAACCCTAGTCTTCCTAATGCTAACCCTAGTCGTTCAAGCGCTAAACCTAGTCGTCCTAGAGCTAACTGTAGTAGCCCCAACGGTGACCCTATTGTCCTAACTCTAACCATAGTCGCCCTAATGCTAACCCTAGTCGTACTAGCGCTAACCCTAGTCATCCTAACGCTAACCCTAGTTGTCCTAGCGCTTATTCTAGTTGTCCTAGCGCTAACCCTAGTCGCCCTAGCACTAACCCTAGTCGTCCTACCGCTAACCCTAGTCGTCTTAACGCTAATCCTTGTCGTCCTAGCGCTAACCCCAGTCATCCTAACGCTAACCCTATTCGTCCTAACTCTAACCCTAGTCGTCCTAAAGCTAATCCTAGTCATCCTAGCACAAACCCTAGTCAACCTAACGCTAACTCTAGTAATCCTAAGGCTAACCCTAGTTGTCCCAAAGCTAACCCTAGTCGTCCTAGGGCTAACCCTAGTCGTAATAGCGCCAAACCAAGTCTACCTAGCGCTAACCCTAATCGTCCTAGCGCTAACCCTAGTCATTCTAACGCTTACCGTTGTCGTCCTAACGCTAACCCTAGTCGTCCTAGCGCTAACGCTAGTCATCCTAGCACTAACCCCAGACATCCTAGCGCTAACCCTAGTCATAATAGCGCTAACCCCAGTCGTCCTAGCGCTAACCCTAGTCGTCCTACCGCTAAACCTAGTCATAGAATCATAGAATCATAGAATCATAGAATGGTAGAGTTGGAAGGGACCTCCTGGGTCATCTGGTCCAACCCCCTGCTGAAAGCAGGATTCACTAGATCATCTCAGACAGATGTCTGTCCAGCCTCTGTTTGAAGACGTCCATTGAAGGGGAACTCACCACCTCTCGTGGCAGCCTGTTCCACTCATTAATCACCCTAACTGTCAAAAAGTTTTTTCTAATATCTAATCTGTGTCTCCTCCCATTTAGTTTCATCCCATTGCTTCTAGTCTTTCCTTGTGCAAATGAGAATAAAGATGATCCTTCTACAATGTGACAGCCCTTGACATATTTGTAGACAGCTATTAAGTCTCCTCTCAGTCTTCTTTTTTGCAAGCTAAACATTCCCAAATCCTGCAACCGTTCCTCATAGGACATGGTTTGCAGACCAGTCACCATTCTGGTCGCTCTTCTCTGAACTTGCTCCAGTTTGTCTATGTCTTTTTTAAAATGTGGTGCCCAAAACTGTACACAGTATTCCAGATGAGGTCTGACCAAAGAGGAGTAAAGACCAATAATGACTTCACGTGATCTAGACTGTATGCTTCTGTTAATACATCCCAGAATTGTATTTGCCTTTTTTGCTGCTGCATCACACTGTTGACTCATGTTCAGTCTATGATCTATTAGTATACCTAAGTCTTTTTCACATGTACTGTTGCTTAGCTCTATTCCTCCCATTCTGTATATGCTTTTTTCATTTTTATTGCCCAGATGTAGTACTTTGCATTTTTCCCTGTTAAAAACCATTCTGTTGGTTGCTGCCCACTGCTCCAGTTTATTTAGGTCTTTTTGAATCCTCTCTCTCTCTTCTCTAGTATTAGCTATCCCTCCTAGCTTTGTGTCATCAGCAAATTTAATCAGTTTACCCTCAATTCCTTCATCTAAATCATTGATAAAGATGTTGAACAATACAGGTCCCAGGACGGAGCCCTGTGGTACCCCACTTGAGACATTCATCCAGCTGGATGTGAAGCCATTTACAATCACCCTTTGAGTCCGATCACTAAGCCAGTTATGAATCCACCTAACAGTTGCCTGGTCCATTGCATACTTGGTCATTTTTTCAATAAGGATGGTGTGAGATACTTTGTCAAATGCTTTGCTGAAGTCAAGATATACTATATCTACAGCATTTCCCTGATCCACCCAGTCAGTGATTCTGTCATAGAAGGAAATTAAGTTAGTCTGACATGACTTGTTAGTTATAAACCCATGCTGACTCTGGTTAATCACTTCATTCTTATCCAGGTACTTACATACATGTTGTTTAATAATTTTTTCAAAGATCTTTCCTGGTATAGAAGTCAGACTCACCGGCCTATAGTTCCCTGGGTCCACCTTCTTCCCCTTTTTGAAGATAGGAACAACATTTGCTCTTCTCCAGTCTTCTGGGACTTCTCCTGTTCTCCAAGAATTTTCAAAGATTATGGAGAGTGGTTCTAAAATTTCTTCTACGATCTCCTTCAGTACTCTGGGGTGTAATTCATCTGGACCTGGAGACTTGAACTCATTTATGTTAGCTAAATATTCCCTCACAATCTTTCTGTTTACAGATAACTTGGATTCTTCTATTCCTTTAAAAGGACAGTGAAGATCAGTTGATGTTACATTTTCTTTCTGAGAGAAAACAGATGCAAAATAGGAATTAAAAAGTTTGGCCTTCTCAACATCCTCTCTTACCATTTCTCCATTTTCAGCCTGTAAAAATCCTATAGCATCTTTGACTTTTCTTTTACTTTTGACATACCCCCAAAATCCTTTTTTATTGCTTTTGATATCTCTTGCAAGCCTTAATTCATTGTCAGCTTTAGCTAACCTGATACATGCCCTGCAGGATCTGCAGACTGCATTATAATCTTCTTTAGATATGCCTCCCTCTTTCCATTTAATAAACATTTCTTTCTTTCTTTTTAGCATGTGTTTAAGTTCTGTGTTCATCCATCCTGGTTTCCTTAAATGCTTCCCATTCTTCCTACTTTTCGGGATTGTTAACGATTGTGCTTTGAGAATCTCATTTTTAAAAATTTCCCATCCTTCCTGGACATTTTTGTCCTTAAGGACATCCAGCCATTGGATCCCTCCTATTCTCTTTCTGAGTCTCTTAAAATCTGCCTTTCTAAAATCTAACCTTGAAGTTTGAGTCTTCACATGTCTTCCTCCTCTAGTTATCCAAAATTCTATAATAGCATGATCGCTGCCTCCTAGGGTCCCAGCCACTTTTACCTCCTCAACCATTTCCTCCTTGTTTATAAGGATTAGATCCAAAGTAGCAGATCCCCTTGTTTTCTCCCCTACCTTTTGGAAGATAAAGTTGTCAGCAAGAGAGGATAAGAATTTGCTTGACCTGTTAGTTTTACTTGAGAGAGATTCCCAACAAATGTCTGGATAGTTGAAATCTCCCATGACCACTACGTCATATTTTTTTGAGAACTTGGTCATTTGATACATAAAGAGTTCATCCATATCTTCAGCTTGCCCAGGTGGCCTGTAGTAAATGCCTACAATGGTGTCCTTTCCGTTGTTCTCTCCTTGTAGTCTTACCCAAACAGTTTCCACAGAACTCCCAGTCTCTGAAGCTTCAATCTCTGTGCAGATATACGCTTTTCTAACATACAATGCGACACCTCCTCCTCGTTTATCAAGTCTGTTTCTTGCAAATAAGTTGTATCCTTTTAGCCTTTTATTCCAATCATGTGTATCGTCCCACCAAGTTTCAGTGATTCCAATGACATCATATTTCTTTTCCTGCGTTAGTAGTTCTAATTCTCCTTGTTTGTTGCCCATGCTTTGTGCATTTGTATAAAAACATTTTAGTTTGTGATTGGTTTCTCTTCCTCCCATATTTTTATTATTTAAATTGTTTTGTCTTTGTTCTTCCTTTCCACTTCCAGTAGCAGAGATCTCAATAGTATTTGTCAGCTGTATGGCTTTTTCTGGCCTTTTGCTTCCCTTCCCACATTGTTCTAGTTTAAAGCTCTCCTGATGAGTGCAGCAAGGCAATTTCCAAATACATGTTTTCCAGTCTTCGTAAGGTGCACCCCATCTCTAGCAAGTAGTCCATCGTATAGGTAATTCATTCCGTGATCCAGAAATCCAAATCCTTGTTGACGGCACCATCGACGTAGCCAGTTGTTCACCTGTAGAATCTTATTCCACCTCATTGTTCCATGGCCATCCACTGGGAGGATGGATGAGAAGACCACCTGCGCTCCCAATTCTTTCACTTTCTTGCCCAAGTCTTCAAAGTCACTGCAGATGGTTTCCAGGTCCTTTCTTGCGGTGTCATAGTCGTCATAGCGCTATCCGTAGTCGTCCTAAGGCTAACCCTAGTCATCCTAAGGCTAACCCTAGTCGTCCTAACCCTAACCCTAATCATCCTAACGCTAACCCTAGTCGTCCTAGCGCTAACCCAAGTCGTCTTAGCGCTAGCCCTAGTCGTCCTAGCGCTAACCCCAGACATCCTAGCGCTAACCCTAGTCATAATAGCGCTAACCCCAGTCATCCTAGCACTAACCCTAGTCGTCCTAAAGCTAACACTAGTCTTCCTAGCGCTAACCCTAGTCGTCCTAGAGCTAACCCTAGTCTTCCTAGCGCTAACCCTAATCATCCTAAGGCTAACCCGAGTTGTCCTAGCGCTTACCCAAGTCATCTTAGCGCTAATCCCAGTCGTTTATCTGCAAACTACAGTCGTCCTAGCGCTTTTCATAGTCGTCCTAGTGCTAACCCTATTCGTCCTAACTCTAAACCTAGTCGTACTAATGCTAACCTTAGTCGTCATAAAGCTAATCCTAGTCATCCTAGCGCTAACTCTAGTCAACCTAACGCTAACCCTAGTTGTCCTAAGGCTAACCCTAGTGGTCCCAACGCTAACCCTAGTCATCCTAGGGCTAACCCTAGTCATCTCAGCACCAACCCTAGTCTTCCTAGCGCTAACCCTAGCTGTCCTAGCACTAACCCTAGTCATTCTAACGCTTACCGTTGTCGTCCTATCTTTAACCCCAGTCGTCCTAGCGCTAACCCTAGTCGTCCTAACGCTAACCTAGTCATCCTAGCGCTAACCCCAGTCATCCTAGTGCTAACCCTAGTCGTAATAGAGCTAACTCTAGTCGTCCTAATGCTAAACCTAGTCGTCCTAAAGCTAACTCTAGTTGTTCTAGCGCAAACCCTTCTCGTCCTAGCGCTAACTGTAGTTTCTCCAACGGTGACCCTATTGTCCTAACGCTAACCATAGTTGTCCTAACGCTAACCCTAGTTGTCCTCGCGCTAACCTTAGTCGTCCTAGCGCCAACTGCAGTCACCCCAACGGTGACCCTATTGTCCTCACGCTAACCATAGTTGTCCTAACGCTAACCCTAGTGGTCCTAGCGCTAACCCTAGTCATCTTAATTCTAATCCTAGTCGTCCTAGCTCTAACTCTAGTCGTCCTAGCGCTAACCCGAGTCATCCTCCTGCTAACCCTAGTCGTATTAGCACTAAGCCTAATCATCTTAACGCTAACCCTAGTCATCCTAAGGTTAACCCTAGTCGTCCTAGCGCTAACCCTAGTCTTCCTAGCACTAACCCTAGTCGTCCTAGCTCTAACCATAGTCGTCCTAACACTAACCCTTGTCGTCCTAACGCTAACCCTTGTCGTCCTAACGCTAACCCTTGTCGTCCTAACGCTAACCCTTGTCGTCCTAACGCTAACCCTTGTCATCCTAGCGCTAACCCTAGTCATACTAGCGCTAACCCCAGTCGTCCTAACGCTAACCCTAGTCATCCTATTGCTAACCCTAGTCATCCTAAGGCTAACCCTAGTCGTCCTACCGCTAACCCTAGTCGTCCTAGCGCTTTTCCTGGTCGTCTTAGTGCTAACCCTAGTCATTCTAAAACTAACCCTTGTCGTCCTAACGCTAACCCTAGTCGTCCTAGCGCTAACCCTTGTCATCCTAGGTCTAACCCTAGTCATCCTAGCGCTAACCCTAGTCGTCCTAGCGCTAACTCTAGTCGTCCTAGCGCTAACCCTAGTCATCCTAGCGCTAACCCTAGTCGTCCTAAGGTTAACCCTAGTCGTCCTAGCGCTTTTCCTGGTCGTCCTAGTGCTAACCCTAGTCGTTCTAAAACTAACCCTTGTCGTCCTAACGCTAACCCTAGTCGTCCTAGCGCTAACCCTAGTAATTCTAGTGCTAACCCTAGTCGTCCGAACCCTAACCCTAGTCGTCCTAGCGCTAACCCAAGTCGTCTTAGCGCTAACCCAAGCCGTCCTAAAGTAAACCATAGTCATCCTAGTGCTTTTACTAGTCATCCTAGTGCTAACCCTAGTCGTCCTAGTGCTAACACTAGTCATCCTAGCGCTAACCCTTGTCGTCCTATCTCTAACCCTAGTCGTCCTAAGGTTAACCCTAGTCGTCCTAGCGCTAACCCTAGTCTTCCTAGCGCTAACCCTAATCATCCTAAGGCTAACCCTAGTTGTCCTAGCGCTTACCCAAGTGGTCTAAGCGCTAATCCCAGTCGTCCATCTGCAAACTACAGTCGTCCTAGCGCTTTTCATAGTCGTCCTAGTGCTAACCCTATTCGTCCTAACTCTAAACCTAGTCATACTAATGCTAACCTTAGTCGTCGTAAAGCTAATCCTAGTCATCCTAGCGCTAACCCTAGTCAACCTAACTCTAACCCTAGTTGTCCTAAGGCTAACACTAGTGGTCCCAACGCTAACCCTAGTCATCCTAGGCCTAACCCTAGTCATCTCAGCACCAACCCTAGCTGTCCTAGCACTAACCCTAGTCATTCTAACGCTTACCGTTGTCGTCCTATCTCTAACCCTAGTCGTTCTAACGCAAACCCTAGTCGTCCTAACACTAACCCTAGTCATCCTAGCGCTAACCCCAGTCATCCTAGCGCTAACCCTAGTCGTAATAGCGCTAACTCTAGTCTTCCTAACGCTAACCCTAGTCGTCCTAACTCTAACCCTAGTCATCCTAGCGCTAACCCCAGTCATCCTAGTGCTAACCCTAGTCGTAATAGCGCTAACTCTAGTCGTCCTAATGCTAAACCTAGTCGTCCTAACGCTAACTCTAGTCATCTTAATTCTAATCCTAGTTGTCCTAGCTCTAACTATAGTTTCTCCAACGGTGACCCTATTGTCCTCACGCTAACCATAGTCGTCCTAACGCTAACCCTAGTGGTCCTAACGCTAACCCTAGTCATCTTAATTCTAATTATAGTTGTCCTAGCTCTAACTCTAGTCATCCTAGCGCTAACCCTAGTCATCCTCCCGCTAACCCTAGTCGTACTAGTGCTAAGCCTAATCATCCTAACGCTAACCCTAGTCATCCTAAGGTTAATTCTAGTCATCCTAGCGCTAACCCTAGTCTTCTTAGCACTAACCCTAGTCATCCTAGCGCTAACCCTAGTCGTCCTAACGCTAACCCTTGTCGTCCTAAAGCTAACCCTAGTCATTCTATTGCTAACCGTAGTCATCCTAAGGCTAAACCTAGTCGTCCTACCGCTAACCCTAGTCGTCCTAGCGCTTTTCCTGGTCGTCCTAGGGCTAACCCTAGTCGTTCTAAAACTAACCCTTGTCGTCCTAACGCTAACCCTAGTCGTCCTAGCGCTAACCCTAGTCAATCTAGTGCTAACCCTAGTCGTCCTAACCCTAACCCTAGTCATCCTAGTGCTAACCCTAGTCGTTCTAGTGCAAAACCTAGTGGTCCTAGCGCTAACCCTAGTCATCCTAATGCTACCACTAGTTGTCCTAACGCTAACCCTAGTGGTCCTAGCGCTAACCCTAGTCGTCCTGACGGTAACCCTAGTCGTCCTAATGCTTACCCTAGTCGTGCTAAGCCTAGTCGTCCCAACGCTAACCCTAGTCATCCTAGCGCTAACCCTAGTCGTCCTAGCGCTAACCCTAGTATTCCTAGCGCTAACCCTAGTCGTCCTAGCGCTAACCCTAGTCATTCTAGTGCTAACCCTAGTCGTCCTAACGCTAACCCTAGTCGTCCTAGTGCTAACCCTAGTCGTTCTAGTGCAAAACCTAGTGGTCCTAGAGCTAACCCTAGTCATCCTAATGCTACCACTAGTCGTCCTAACGCTAACCCTAGTCGTCCTAGCGCTAACCCTAGTCGTTCTAGCGCTAACCCTTGTCGTCCTAACTCTATCCCATGTCATCTTAACGCTAACCCTAGTGGTCCTAGTGCTAACCCTAGTCGTCATAGCGCTAAACCTAGTCGTCCTAGCGCTAACCCCAGTCGTCCTAGCGCTAACCCTAGTCATCCTACCGCTAAACCTAGTCGTCATAGCGCTAACCCTAGTCGTCCCAACGCTAACCCTGGTCGTCCTAAGGCTAACCCTAGTCGTCCTAACGCTAGCCCTAGTCGTCCTAACGCTAGCCCTAGTCGTCCTAACCCTAACCCTTGTCGTCCTAGCGCTAACCCTAATCATCCTAACGCTAACCCTAGTCGTCCTAGCGCTAACTCAAGTCGTCTTAGCGCTAGCCCCAGTCGTCCTAGTTCAGACCATAGTCGTGCCATCGCTTTTCCTGGTTGTCCTAGAACTAACACTAGTCATCCTAATTCTAACCCTAGTGGTTCAAATGCTAACCCTAGTTGTCCTAATGCTAATCCTAGTCGTCCTAGCGCTAACCCTAGTCGTCCTAAGGCTAACCCTAGTAGTCCAAGCGCTAACTCTAGTCGTCCTAACGCTAACCCTAGTCATCCTAGCGCTAACCATAGTCGTCCTAATGCTAACCCTAGTCGTTCTAACGCTAACCCTAGTCGTTCTAGCGCTAACCCTAGTAGTCCTAGCGCCAACCCTAGTCGTCCTAACGCTAACACTAGTTGTCCTAACGCTAACCCTAGTCGTCCAAACGCTAACCCTAGTCGTCCTAACGCTAACCCTAGTCGTCCTAACGCTAACCCTAGTCGTCCTAACGCTAACCATAGTCGTCCTAAAGCTAACCCTTGTCGTCCCAACGCTAACCCTAGTCGTCCTAGGGCTAACCCTAGTCGTTCTAGCGCTAACCCTAATCTTCCTAGCGCTAACCCTAGTCGTCCTTGCGCTAACCCTTGGGGTCCTAGTGCTAACCCTAGTCGTACTAGCGCTAACCCTAGTCATCCTAAGGCTAACCGTAGTCGTCCTAGAGCTAACCCAAGTCATCTTAGAGCTAACCCCAGTCGTCCTAGTGCAAACCATAGTCGTCCTAGCGCTCTTCATAGTCGTACTAGTGCTAACCATATTCGTCCTAACTCTAACCCTAGTCGAACTAATGCTAACCCTAGTCACACTAAAGCTAATCCTAGACATCCTAGCGCTAACCCTAGTCATCCTAACGCTAACCCTAGTCATCCTAGGGCTTACCCTAGTCGTCCTAGCGCCAAACCTATTCTTCCTAGCGCTAACGCTAGTCGCCCTAGCGCTAACCCTAGTTGTTCTAGCGCTAACCGTTCTTGTCCTATCTCTAACACTAGTCGTCCTAACGCTAACCCTAGTCGTCGTAGCGCTAATCCCAGTCATCCTAGCGCTAACCCTATTCGTAATAGCGCTAACCCTAGTCGTCCTAATGCTAACCCTAGTCTTCCTAATGCTAACCCTAGTCGTTCAAGCGCTAAACCTAGTCGTCCTAGAGCTAACTGTAGTAGCCCCATCGGTGACCCTATTGTATTAACTCTAACCATAGTCGTCCTAACGCTAACCCTAGTCGTACTAGCGCTAACCCTAGTCATCCTAACGCTAACCCAAGTTGTCCTAGCGCTTATTCTAGTTGTCCTAGCGCTAACCCTAGTCGTCCTAGCGCTTACCCTAGTCGTCTTAACGCTAATCCTTGTCGTCCTAGCGCTAACCCCAGTCATCCTAACGCTAACCCTATTCGTCCTAACTCTAACCCTAGTCGTCCTAAAGCTAATCCTAGTCATCCTAGCGCAAACCCTAGTCAACCTAACGCTAACCCTAGTAATCCTAAGGCTAACCCTAGTCGTCCCAAAGCTAACCCTAGTCGTCCTAGGGCTAACCCTAGTCGTAATAGCGCCAAACCAAGTCTTCCTAGCGCTAACCCTAATCGTCCTAGCGCTAACCCTAGTCATTCTAACGCTTACAGTTGTCGTCCTATCTCTAACCCTAGTCGTCCTATCTCTAACCCTAGTCGTCCTAACGCTAACCCTAGTCGTCCTAGTGCTAACGCTAGTCATCCTAGCACTAACCCCAGACATCCTAGCGCTAACCCTAGTCATAATATCGCTAACCCCAGTCGTCCTAGCGCTAACCCTAGTAGTTCTACCGCTAAACCTAGTCATCATAGCGCTAACCCTAGTCGTCCTAAGGCTAACCCTAGTCGTCCTAACCCTAACCCTTGTCGTTCTAGCGCTAACCCTAATCATCCTAACGCTAACCCTAGTCGTCCTAGCGCTAACCCAAGTCGTCTTAGCGCTAGCCCTAGTCATCCTAGCGCTAAACCCAGACAACCTAGCGCTAACCCTTGTCATAATAGCGCTAACCCCAGTCGTCCTAGCGCTAACCCTAGTCGTCCTAAAGCTAACACTAGTCTTCCTAGCGCTAACCCTAGTCGTCCTAGCGCTAACCCTAGTCATCCTAGCGCTAACCTTTGTCGTCCTATCTCTAACCCTAGTCGTCCTAACGCTAACCCTAGTCATCCTAGCGCTAACCCTAGTCTTCCTAGCGCTAACCCTAATCATCCTAAGGCTAACCCGAGTTGTCCTAGTGCTTACCCAAATCATCTTAGCGCTAATCCCAGTCGTTCATCTGCAAACTACAGTCGTCCTAGCGCTTTTCATAGTCGTCCTAGTGCTAACCCTATTCGTCCTAACTCTAAACCTAGTCATACTAATGCTAACCTTAGTCGTCGTAAAGCTAATCCTAGTCATCCTAGCGCTAACCCTAGTCAACCTAACGCTAACCCTAGTTGTCCTAAGGCTAACCCTAGTGGTCCCAACGCTAACCCTAGTCATCCTAGGGCTAACCCTAGTCATCTCAGCACCAACCCTAGTCTTCCTAGCGCTAACCCTAGCTGTCCTAGCACTAACCCTAGTCATTCTAACGCTTACCGTTGTCGTCCTATCTTTAACCCTAGTCGTCCTAACGCTAACCCTAGTCGTCCTAACGCTAACCCTAGTCATCCTAGCGCTAACCTCAGTCATCCTAGCGCTAACCCTAGTCGTAATAGCGCTAACTCTAGTCGTCCTAATGCTAAACCTAGTCGTCCTAAAGCTAACTCTAATTGTTCTAGCGCAAACGCTTCTCGTCCTAGCGCTAACTGTAGTTTCTCCAACGGTGACCCTATTGTCCTAACGCTAACCATAGTCGTCCTAACGCTAACCCTAGTTGTCCTCGCGCTAACCCTAGTCGTCCTAGCGCCAACGGCAGTCACCCCAACGGTGACCCTATTGTCCTCACGCTAACTATAGTCGTCCTAACGCTAACCCTAGTGGTCCTAGCGCTAACCCTAGTCATCTTAATTCTAATCCTAGTCATCCTAGCTCTAACTCTAGTCGTCCTAGCGCTAACACTAGTCATCCTCCCACTAACCCTAGTTGTACTAGCGCTAAGCCTAATCATCCTAACGCTAACCCTAGTCATCCGAAGGTTAACCCTAGTCGTCCTAGCGCTAACCCTAGTCATACTAGCGCTAACCCCAGTCGTCCTAACGCTAACCCTAGTCATCCTATTGCTAACCCTAGTCATCCTAAGGCTAACCCTAGTCGTCCTACCGCTATCCCTAGTCGTGCTAACGCTAACCGTAGTTGTCCTAGTGCTAACCCTAGTCATTCTAGTGCTAACCCTAGTCATCCGAACCCTAACCCTAGTCGTCCTAGCGCTAACCCAAGTCGTCTTAGCGCTAACCCTAGTCGTCCTAGTGTAAACCATAGTCATCCTAGTGCTTTTACTAGTCGTCCTAGTGCTAACCCTTGTCGTCCTTTCTCTAACCCTAGTCGTCCTAACGCTAACCCTAGTCGTCCTAGCGCTAACCCTAGTCGTCCTAAAGCTAACACTAGTCTTCCTAGCGCTAACCCTAGTCGTCCTAGCGCTAACCCTAGTCATCCTAGCGCTAACCTTTGTCGTCCTATCTCTAACCCTAGTCGTCCTAACGCTAACCCTAGTCATCCTAGCGCTAACCCTAGTCTTCCTAGCGCTAACCCTAATCATCCTAAGGCTAACCCGAGTTGTCCTAGTGCTTACCCAAATCATCTTAGCGCTAATCCCAGTCGTTCATCTGCAAACTACAGTCGTCCTAGCGCTTTTCATAGTCGTCCTAGTGCTAACCCTATTCGTCCTAACTCTAAACCTAGTCATACTAATGCTAACCTTAGTCGTCGTAAAGCTAATCCTAGTCATCCTAGCGCTAACCCTAGTCAACCTAACGCTAACCCTAGTTGTCCTAAGGCTAACCCTAGTGGTCCCAACGCTAACCCTAGTCATCCTAGGGCTAACCCTAGTCATCTCAGCACCAACCCTAGTCTTCCTAGCGCTAACCCTAGCTGTCCTAGCACTAACCCTAGTCATTCTAACGCTTACCGTTGTCGTCCTATCTTTAACCCTAGTCGTCCTAACGCTAACCCTAGTCGTCCTAACGCTAACCCTAGTCATCCTAGCGCTAACCTCAGTCATCCTAGCGCTAACCCTAGTCGTAATAGCGCTAACTCTAGTCGTCCTAATGCTAAACCTAGTCGTCCTAAAGCTAACTCTAATTGTTCTAGCGCAAACCCTTCTCGTCCTAGCGCTAACTGTAGTTTCTCCAACGGTGACCCTATTGTCCTAACGCTAACCATAGTCGTCCTAACGCTAACCCTAGTTGTCCTCGCGCTAACCCTAGTCGTCCTAGCGCCAACGGCAGTCACCCCAACGGTGACCCTATTGTCCTCACGCTAACTATAGTCGTCCTAACGCTAACCCTAGTGGTCCTAGCGCTAACCCTAGTCATCTTAATTCTAATCCTAGTCATCCTAGCTCTAACTCTAGTCGTCCTAGCGCTAACACTAGTCATCCTCCCACTAACCCTAGTTGTACTAGCGCTAAGCCTAATCATCCTAACGCTAACCCTAGTCATCCGAAGGTTAACCCTAGTCGTCCTAGCGCTAACCCTAGTCATACTAGCGCTAACCCCAGTCGTCCTAACGCTAACCCTAGTCATCCTATTGCTAACCCTAGTCATCCTAAGGCTAACCCTAGTCGTCCTACCGCTATCCCTAGTCGTGCTAACGCTAACCGTAGTTGTCCTAGTGCTAACCCTAGTCATTCTAGTGCTAACCCTAGTCATCCGAACCCTAACCCTAGTCGTCCTAGCGCTAACCCAAGTCGTCTTAGCGCTAACCCTAGTCGTCCTAGTGTAAACCATAGTCATCCTAGTGCTTTTACTAGTCGTCCTAGTGCTAACCCTTGTCGTCCTTTCTCTAACCCTAGTCGTCCTAACGCTAACCCTAGTCGTCCTAGCGCTAACCCTAGTCGTCCTAGCGCTATCCCCAGTGGTCCTAACGCTAACCCTAGTCATCATAGCGCTAACCCTAGTCGTCCTAACGCTAACCCTAGTCGTTCTAGCGCTAACCCTAGTCGTCCTACTGCTAACCGTAGTCGCCCTATCGCTGAATCTATTGTCCTAACGCTAACCATAGTCGCCCTAACGCTAACCCTAGTCGTACTAGCGCTAACCCTAGTCGACCTAACGCTAACCCAAGTTGTCCTAGTGCTTATTCTAGTCGTCCTAGCGCTAACCCAAGTCGTCTTAGCGCTAGCCCTAGTCGTCCTAGCGCTAACCCCAGACATCCTAGCGCTAACACTAGTCGTCCTGGCGCTAACCCTATTCGTCCTGGCGCTAACCCTAGTCGTCCTAGCACTAGCCCTAGTCGTCCAAGCGCTAACCCTAGTCGTCCTAACGCTAACCCTAGTCGTCCTAGGGCTAACCCTACTCGTCCTAGTGCTAAACGTAGTCATCCTAGCGCTAACCCTAGTCGTCCGAAGGCTAACCCTAGTCGTCCTAATGCTAACCCTAGTCGTCCTAGCGCTAACCATAGTCATCTTAAGGCTAAACCTAGTCGTATTAATGCTAACCCTGGTCATCCTAAGGCTAACCAAAGTCGTCCTAATGCTAACTCTAGTCGTCCCAGTGCTAACCCTAGTCATCCTAGCGCTAGCCCTAGTCGTCCTAACGCTAACCCTTGTCGTCCGAAGGCTAACTCTAGTCGTCCCAAGCTAAGCCTAGTCGTCCTAAGGCTAACCCTAGTCGTCCTAACTCTAACCCTAGTTGTCCTAGCGCTAACCCTAGTGGTTCTAACGCTGAACCTAGTCGTCCTAGCGCTAACCCTAGTTGTCCTAGCGCTAACCCTAGTCATCCTAAGGCTAAACCTAGTCGTATTAACGCTAACCCTGGTCGTCCTAAGGCTAACCAAAGTCTTCCTAACGCTAATCCTAGTCGTCCTAGCGCTAACCCTAGTCGTCCTAGCGCTAACCCTAGTCGTCCTAGCGCTAACCCTAGTCGTCCTAACTCTAACCCTAGTCATCCTAGCGCTAACCCTAGTGGTCCTAACGCTAACCCTAGTCGTCCTAGCGCTAACCCTAGTAGTCCTAATGCTAACCCTAGTCGTCCTAGAGCTAACCCTATGTGTTATAACTCTAACCCTAGTCGCTCTAACGCTAACCCTAGGCATTCTAACTCTAACCCTAGTCGCCCTAACGCTAACCCTAGTCGTCCTGGTGCTAACCCTAGTCGTCCTAGCGCTAACCCTAGTCGTCCTAAGGCTAACCCTAGTCATATTAATGCTAACCCTAGGCGTTCTAACTCTAACCTTAGTCATCCTAACGCTAACCCTAGTCGTCCTAAAGCTAAACCTAGTCGTCCTAGCACTAACCCTAGTCGTCGTAGCGCTAACCCCAGTCATCCTAGCGCTAACCCTATTCATAATAGCGCTAACCCTAGTCGTCCTAATGCTAACCCTAGTCATTCAAGCGCTAAACCTAGTCGTCCTAGCGCTAACTGTAGTAGCCCCAACGGTGACCCTATTGTCCTAACTCTAATCATAGTCGTCCTAACGCTAACCCTAGTCGTACTAGCGCTAACCCTAGTCATCCTAACGCTAACCCTAGTTGTCCTAGCGCTTATTCTAGTTGTCGTAGCGCTAACCCTAGTCGTCCGAGCGCTAACCCTAGTCGTCTTAACGCTAATTCTTGTCGTCCTAGCGCTAACCCCAGTCATCCTAACGCTAACCCTATTCGTCCTACAGTACGAATTATAAAAAACAGTTTGAGTGTGTCGCTCACTGTTGAGCCGCAAATATATACATTTAAAAAAGTCTGGTATACACCAGTAAATTATAACTGTGGTTTTGCTGTTCCACGGTAAAAAAATCTTTATTATCCTGTTTTTGGCATTTTTTGCCGCAAAAAAAAAAAATAATAGTGTCTCCCTGATTTTTCAGACACAAATATATCTGTTGAAAATAGTCTGTTGTAGGCCCGACAAATCCAAGTGTGGTTTTGCATTTCCACGGGTCAAATCTCTGTAGTATCCAGTTTTGGGCCTTTTGTATCTATAAAAAAACAGTTTGAATGTTTCACTCACTGTTCAGCCGCAAATATATATATTTAAAATTTTATGGTATACCCCAGTAAACATTAACTGTGGTTTTGCCATTCCACGGTAAAAAATCTCTATTATTCAGGTTTTGGTATTTTTTCCGTAAAGAAAAACAGTAATAGTTTCTCTCTGATTGTTCTGAAAGTTTAAAAGAGTCAGGTGTAGGCCAGAGAAATAGAACTGTGGTTTTCCTCTTCCACGGTTGTAATCTACTTTTTATTACCCTTTTTCCATTGATAGTGCGAGTGTAAGCTATTTTACTTCCTCTACAATGGGCAAGGCGCATGGCAAGGGACGTGGAAGTGGACATTCCTGTGATGGTGCGTGCAGAGGACGGGGCCGTGGCCAAGGTGAAAATGTGCCACAACCAACAGCCACATCTTCTCGCTCCCACTTCTTGACCGAATTACTAGGAAATCACAGAACAACACCAGTATTGCGAACTGATCAGTGTGAACAGGTTATTAATTGGATAGCAGATAATACTTCCAGTTACCTGAGCATCACCACCTCCGGTCTGTCTTCCACACGGTCAACTCTCTGTAGCCATGAGTCTCGCATACTCCTCCTCACCCTGATGCTCCTTCCTCCCACCATGGCGAGTGTTGTCAGACAGCAACTGATCCCACACTTGGACACTCTGAAGAGCTGTTCACTGGTCCATTTCCATATTTGTTCCCTTTGCCTGCTCCGCTTGAAGTGGTGGAAGAGGAGATCCCATGTAGCAATGCCCAAATATTTGAACAGCCATGGCCACAGGAAGTCGACGCTGGCAATTTGTCACAAGAGGTGGACGATGACGAGACACAATTTCCAGGAAGCGAGGAGGAGGATCGTGGTGCGCAAGTGGAAGAGGAAGAGATGGTGAATGATCTAGTAACTGACCCAACGTGGCAGGAGGACATGTAGAGTGAGGCCAGCAGCACACAGGCGGAGGGAGGCAGAGTACCCCAACAGGCAGGAAGAAGCAATGTGGTGGCCGCAGACAGAAGGTGGGCAACCGTTCCCCGTAACACCAGCATGAGGGACGTTGCCAGTACAAGCGGTAGGTCTTCCAGAGTATGGAATTTTTTTAAAGACTCTGCTGATAACCCCAAAAAGGCCATTTGTACCACCTGCCATGCCAGCATCAGCAGGGGTGACAAAACTACCAGCCTGACCACCACCAGCATGATCAGGCACATGGCAGCAAAGCACCCGACTTTGTGTCAGCGGGTCCACGACCAGTGTCAGCGGGTGTCACCACTGCTTCTTCCGCTGTTGTGCGTGCAATAGAACCCCCTGTTGTGTGTGCAAGGCAATCCCCTGTCCATACTGCATGTAAAGATGCCCCCTCCTCTCAGTCTTCACTTGTTATGGCAGTTTCTCAAGAAACAGCATCAACGTCCACGTCCCACCGCAGCGTTCAATTGTCCATATCCCAGACCTTTGAACGAAAGCGGAAATTCGCAGCTAACGCCCCACAGGCCACAGTCCTAAATTCGCACATTTCACGACTGCTTGCATTGGAAATGCTGCCTTTTAGGCTGGGGGAGACGGAATCCTTCCACAACCTTATGGCGGTGGCCGTCCCTTGGTACTCGGTCCCCAGCTGACACTATTTTGCCCGGTGTGCCATCCCCGCACTACACAAGCACGTGTCCCAAAACATGTGCCGTGCCCTCAACAACGCAGTTACTGGTGCTTGTGGCCAGGGACGGTACATCTCCCTGGCGGCACACTGGGTAAACATAGTGGAAGCCGGGACCCAGTCGGACCTTGGGACGGAACACATCCTCCCCACACCGAGGATTGCGGGCCCTATGTCACTCAGAGTTGCCCCCACAGTGTACAGCCCCTGCGCATCATCCTCCTCCTCATGTTCAGCTTCCATATGAGATATCACCACATCAGTAACAAGCAGGAAACACTGCAGTACTGCCTCTGCCAAGGGGCAACAGGCTGTGCTGAAACTCATAAGCTTAGGTGATAAACCTCACACTGCTTGTGAGTTGTGGACAGCTGTGAAAGAGCAGGCAGATCTGTGGCTGAGACCGCTGAACCTACATCCTGGCATGGTCGTGTGTGATAATGGCCGTAACCTGGTGGCGGCTCTGAGGCGAGGCGAGATCACACACGTACCATGCCTGGCTCATGTGCTTAACCTCGTGGTTCAGCGGTTTCTTAAATCGTACCCCGAGTTGCCAGATCTGCTCGTGAAAGTACGCCGCCTATCAGCTCATTTTCGCAAGTCGGCTACAGCTTCCGCCGCCCTTGCTGTGTTGCAGCAGCGTTTGTAGCTTCCAGCACACCGACTGGTGTGTGATGTCCCCACATGTTGGAACTCTACCCTCTACATGTTGCTAAGGATTTGTGAGCAGAAGAGAGCAGTTGTGGAGTACCAGCTGCAACAAGGCCGTCGATATTCAGGTCAGACTCCACACATAAGACCTCAGGAGTGGACCTGGATGTCTGACAAATGTACCATCCTGACAAACTTTGAGGAGGCCACCAAGATGGTGAGTGGCGATGACGCCATCATTAGTGTCAGCATCCCACTTGTCTGCCTTTTGCAACACTCTCTGCAGAGAATTAAAGAGGAGGCATTGCAGCCAGAGTATGATGAGATGGATCAAGAAGCCGTAGCGGTCGATTACACACAGCCCAGCCTCATCTCATCCTCCCAACGTGCATTGGGGAACAATGAGGGAGAGGAGGAGGAGGAAGAACAGGAGCTTTTATCATGAGCTGTAGACGGTAGTACTTATACAACTGTCATATCGTCGGTTCAGCGTGGGTGGCCTGAGGACAGGGGGGAGGAGGAGGAGGAGGAGAGCACGGTCAGTCATCATCTTGGTGGGGACATGGAAATCTTGCCCGTTACCAGTCTGGCACGCATGGCTGACTTTGTTACGCTGCCTTAACCGTGACCCTCGCGTTGTTAAAATGTTGGGTGACAGTCATTACTGGTTGGTGACACTTGTAGACCCCCGCTACAAGGAGAACTTTCACTCTCTTATTCCTGAGGTGGAGAGGTCTACAAAAATGGGGCAGTACCAGAAGGCCCTTGCTGCAGAACTGTTTAAAAAATTCCCATCTGAACACGCTAGCGGCAGAGGTCACAGTTCGTTGTTGCCCAACCAAGGCATACATGCGAGAGAGACGCAACTCCAATCCAGCAGAGGCAGGGGAACACTGTCAACGTTCTGGGACAGTTTTCTCAGACCCTCCCTTCGGACAGACCCTGAGGCGCGGGGTACTCTCACAAGGAGTGGAAAGTTTCAAAAGATGGTGAGGGAGTACCTTGCCGACCGTACCAGCATCCTCCGTGATTCCTCTGTGCCTTTTAATTATTGGGTATCCAAGCTGGACACTTGGAATGAACTCGCTCTGTACGCCTTGGAGGTCCTGGCCTGTCCTGCCGCTAGCGTGTTATCGGAGCTTGTTTTTAGTGCCGCTGGGGGAATTATAACTGATAAGCGCACTCGCCTGTCAACTGACAATGCTGACAAGCTGACCCTTATCAAAATGAACAAGGGCTGGCTTGGGCCAGACTCATCACCACCAAATGACAGCAGAGCAAATCGGTACACAGGGATAAACAAAAGATGGCCACGGTCACAATGCAGCAAAAAATAGTAAATAGCCGGAACAATGTCCTAGTATAAGCTGCAAGTAAGTGGGTCCTCATAAAGAACGGGGCAAAAATGGCCCTAATGCATAGTAGGGTAATAGTATAAAACGAGAGCAATCAGCAAGTGAATATGAAGACGGATGACAGCACAGGTAATTTATATATAGACATATAGGCAATTCAAAAGGTCAAAAATATCAGGCATAAAATATTGATAAATAGCCAAAGTATATAGACTGTCAAGAGGGGGGAGGGAGACAGGAGGAAGTGGAGGGGATAGGCGAACAGGGCAGGAGCGGGCAAGTGTGGGACCTGCAAGCCTCGACGCACGTTTTGCGGGGTTTGCTTTGTCAAGAGGCGTCTATCCCCTTCACTTCCTCCTGTCTCCCTTCCCCCTCTTGAGCAACCCTTGGTGAATGCATCGGTGAGTCATCCTTTTGTCTATCCCTGTACAGTCGTGGCCAAAAGTATTGAGAATGAGACAAATAGTAATTTTTCCAAAGTTTACTGCTTCATTTTTTGTAATGGCAATTTGCATATACTCCTGAATGTCAAAGAGTGATCAGCTTAACAGCAATTACTGTACTTGCAAAGTCAATATTTGCCCAGAAAATGAACTTTAACCCTCAAAACACATTTCAACATCATTGCAGTCCTGCCTTAAAAGGAGCAGCTAACATCGTTTTAGTGATTGATCCATTAACACAGGTGTGGGTGTTGATGAGGACAGGGCTGGCGATCAATCAATCATGATTAAGTAAGAATGACATCACTGGACACTTTAAAAGGAAGCTGGTTCTTGGTATCATTGTTTCTCTTCAGTTAACCATGGTTATCTCTAAAGAAACACGTGCAGCCATCATTGCACTGCACAAAAATGGCCTAACAGGGAAGAGTATCGCAGCTACAAAGATTGCACCTCAGTCAACAATCTATCGCATCATCAAGAACTTCAAGGAGAGAGCTTCCATTGTTGTCAAAAAGGCTCCAGGGCGCCCAAAAAAGACCAGGAAGCGCCAGGACCGTATCTTAAAACTGTTTCAGCTGCGGGATCGGACTACCAGCAGTGCCGAGCTTGCTCAGGAATGGCAGCAGGCTGGTGTGAGTGCTTCTGCACGCACTGTGAGGCGGAGACTCTTTGAGCAAGGGCTGGTTTCAAGGAGGGCAGCAAAGAAGCCACTTCTCTCCAGAAAAAACATCAGGGATCGACTGATATTCTGCAAAAGGTACAGGGAGTGGGCTGCTGAGGACTGGGGCAAAGTCATTTTCTCTGATGAATCCCCTTTTCGATTGTTTGGGACATCTGGAAAACAGCTTATTCGGAGAAGAAGAGGTGAGCGCTACCACCAGTCTTGTCTCATGCCAACTGTAAAGCATCCTGAAACCATTCATGTGTGGGGTTGCTTCTCAGCCAAGGGAATCGGCTCACTCACAGTCTTGCCTAAAAACACAGCCATGAATAAAGAATGGTACCAGAATGTCCTCCAAGAGCAACTTCTCCCAACCGTCCAAGAGCAGTTTGGCGCCCAACAATGCCTTTTCCAGCATGATGGAGCACCTTGCCATAAAGCAAAGGTGATAACTAAATGGCTCATGGAACAAAACATAGATTTTGGGTCCATGGCCTGGAAACTCCCCAGATCTTAATCCCATTGAGAACTTGTGGTCAATCATCAAGAGACGGGTGGACAAACAAAAACCAACAAATTCTGGCAAAATGCAAGCATTGATTATGCAAGAATGGACTGCTATCAGTCAGGATTTGGTCCAAAAGTTTATTGAGAGCATGCCAGGGAGAATTACAGAGGTCTTGAAGAAGAAGGGGCAACACTGCAAATATTGACTTGCTGCATTAACTCATTCTAACTGTCAATATAACCTATTGGTACTCATAATATGATTGCAATTATATTTCTATATGTGATATAAACATCAGACAAACACTAATAAAAACCAGAGGCCAGCCGATCATGTGAAAATATAATTTTGATGTCATTCTCAAAACTTTTGGCCATGACTGTATACCGATTTGCTCCGCAATTTGCACATATTTGTAATATGTACTTTTCACTGTGATTTTTTTATTATTAATAAAGAGTTTTCTATATGCCTTATACTCAGCTTTCTCTAGTGTTTGTACATCTATTTTTGAGTAGGCAATATTTTACGGCTATGGGGTGTGAGTCGTGTCTCTTCCATACCTCCTACCCGTGATGTTTATTATGTTAGCCGAAGTGTTTACAACAAATGAAAGTAGAGTAACAAAGTCATATCCACTGTGTTATTTCGGGAGGTGTATTCACATGCACCGCATCACACCCACACATGGGTATACGCTTCCTCATTTTGGCTGTTTTATGCTCTTCTCCTTATCCTCAGCCTCCACCACCACTATACCACCAGGGTGACCGTGGTCCGTGTTGCCATTATTAAAAGTTCCTCCATCCTGTTTTTTGTCAGCTTTTGCTTGGAAGGCATAAGCAAAGACTGTGGGAGACCCACTCCCCAATAATAGGAATAATATTTTTAAGATGCTGTACTGTATGGCTCTTCCAAGGGGCATTAAAAGCATCTTGTTATACCACTCTGACCTCCACGTCTCTTCTGAGGGGCATTAAAAGCGTCTTGTTAAGCTACTGGGACTTTCACGACTCTTCGAACGGGCATTGCATTTCCTCATAATTTTTGGAAGCTTTTGCTTGGAAGGCATAAGCAAATACTATGGGAGACCCACTCCCCAATAATGGGACTTATGTTTGTAATATGCTGTACTGCATGGCTCTTGTAAGAGACATTGCAAGTTGCTCCGTCCTAATTTTTGGAAGCTTTTGCTTGGAAGGCATAAGCAAATACTATGGGAGACCCACTCCCCAATAATGGGACTTATGTTTGTAATATGCTGTACTGCATGGCTCTTGTAAGAGGCATTGCAAGTTGCTCCGTCCTAATTTTTGGAAGCTTTTGCTTGGAAGGCATAAGCAAATACTATGGGAGACCCACTCCCCAATAATGGGACTTATGTTTGTAATATTCTGTACTGCATGGCTCTTGTAAGAGGCATTGCAAGTTGCTCCGTCCTAATTTTTGGAAGCTTTGGCTTGGAAGACATAAGCAAATACTATGGGAGACCCACTCCCCAATAATGGGACATATGTTTGTCATATGCTGTACTGCATGGCTCTTGTAAGGGGCATTAACACCATCTTGTTAAACCACTCTGAACTCCACGTCTCTTCTGGGGGGCATTGAAAGCATCTTGTTAAGCTACTTGGACCTCCATCACTTTTCCGAGGGGCATTAAAAGCGTCTTGTTAAGCTACTGGGACCTCCATCATTCCAAGGGGCATTCAAAGCGTCTTGCTAAGCTACTGGGACCTCCACGACTCTTCGAACGGGCATTGCATTTCCTCATAATTTTTGGAAGCTTTTGCTTGGAAGGCATAAGCAAATACTATGGGAGACCCACTCCCCAATAATGGGACTTATGTTTGTAATATTCTGTACTGCATGGCTCTTGTAAGGGGCATTGCAAGTTGCTCCGTCCTAATTTTTGGAAGCTTTTGCTTGGAAGACATAAGCAAATACTTTGGGAGACCCACTCCCCAATAATGAGACTTATGTTTGTAATATGCTGTACTGCATGGCTCTTGTAAGAGGCATTGCAAGTTGCTCCGCAGGGTGGATAAAAATCAATGTTTTTTTTTAAATCGGATTTTTTTAATTTAAATCTGATTTTTTTGATTTAAATCAGATTTTTTTCAATAAACTGCTTTTTGAGGAAAATATTTTACCATCCAAAGGTTCTTCCATCATGAGATAAAGCTGAGTTGTTTAACTCAGTAGAATAAAGGCTGTATATGTGTAACATTCACAATGCCATGCTCTTCCAGAGGTTTCTGTAGGATTAGTGGGCAGTTTCTCTCCTATATTATCACAGACGCTCGCTTTACTTACGCAGTTCTCAAAACTGAATTTGACTCCGCAGAGGTCCCAGCCTCTTCTTCACGGCAAAAATGTTACAACATGAACAGAGTTGAGAAAAAGACCTTAATCCTATTGTTCTACAAGCCTATGAATACAGAATCAACCCCTTCAGTGCCAAGTCCAAGAAGTTAGACAATATGTTTCTGATTGTTTGGAGTGGAATAGATCTGCACAACACAAGAAGAATGTGAATCTAAGTGTGAGGAGGAGGAAGGGCAAGCAGATAAGAAAATGAAAGTGAAACTTTGAGCACAATACTGCAGCATAGCCACAGACAGACAAGTCTGGATCTGTTTGTGTGTACGATCTGAGGTTTATTACATTCTTTCCTTATAATGGCAGCAGGCCGTAAAAGAGACCCAGTTTGGGAATATTTTAATGAAGCTCCTTCGCCTATCGGTAAGGCAGGCATGCGTGCAAAATGCAAACGATGCAACAAAGAGATGCAAGGCCTGGTGGCGCGAATGAGGCAACATCATGAGAAGTGCGGTGATGAAGATGACCAAAGAAACACTTCTGAACAGGCCGGATCTGTTGGTAAACATTTTTATTGAATCCTATTTCTAAAGACTGAACTGTCATGTGTGAGAAAAATTATATTTCTTATTATTACTGCATGTTACTGTCATTTGGTACAGTTATGAAGAAAAACAAATATTCCTTTTGGGGCAGGGGCAGTGATGTGTTGTGTACAATAAGCAGAAATTGTATAAACAATAAAATAACAGCATTGACTTTTTTTGTTTAGGGGAATTCATGGATTCTGGAAACTATCCACCTCCAAGATCACCATCATCCTGTTCTACAGTTTCAGAGTTATCCATCCAGGATAGTGCTTCATTAGCAGCAGCATCATCATCAGACACCCACAGCCACATATCACCATCACCCAAAAGGAAGAAAAAACCTTTACCTCCTGGAACCACCATAGATAGGTTTGTGATAAGAACTAGCAGATTAGAAAAAGAGTTGATTGATGAAAAAATTGCCCAGTTTATTTATGCAACGAACTCTTCTTTCCGTCTGACTGAGAACCCACATTTCATTAATATGGTTCAGTCACTGAGACCAGGATACAGTCCACCCAGCAGAGCTGATGTTGCAGGGAAACTGCTGGATCAAGTGTATGACAGAGAAATGGAGCAACGTGCAACAGCTCTGGAGGGTAAAATTGTTAACCTAAGTATTGATGGGTGGAGTAATGTCCACAATGATCCTATTGTATGTGCTTGTATAACAACAGAAGAAGGTAAAGTCTTCCTTGCACAAACAACTGATACGTCAGGAAATGCACACACAGCAGAATACTTACAAGAAGTGGCAGTAAAAGCTATAACAACATGTGAACAAAATTTCAAATGTCTAGTACGCAGTTTGGTCACTGACAATGCTGCAAACGTATCCAAGATGAGAAGAAATTTAGAAGAGCAGGGAGGGAATACAAAGCTGCTAATAACATATGGTTGCAGTGCTCATTTGCTGCACCTCTTAGCCAAAGACTTAAGTGTTCCAGAAATAAAGGCTAATGTTGTTGAAATTGCTAAATACTTCCGTAATAATAATTTTGCTGCAGCAGCTCTGAAAAGGATGGGTGGAACCAAGCTAACGCTCCCACAAGATGTTAGATGGAACTCTGTGGTGGACTGTTTTGAGCAGTATATCAAAAACTGGCCTATTCTGATGACACTTTGTGAAGAAAATCGAGATAAAATAGATGGCACTGTCACGGCCAAAATCCTCAACATTGGGCTTAAGAGAAATGTTGAACATATGCTGAGCTTCCTGAAACCCATCTCTCAAGCTTTAAACAAAATACAGAAAAATAGCTGTTTTATTGCGGATGCTGTTGAAATTTGGAAGGAACTGAGTGAACACTTAAAAACAGAACTACACATGGACAGAATTAAATTACAAGCAGTAAACAAACGAATGGGACAAGCACTGACTCCAGCTCATTTTTTGGCAAATATTGTCAATATCCAATATCAGGGTCAAAACCTAAGTGCTGAGGAAGAGGAGTTAGCTATGACATGGGTATCTAGCAATCATCCATCTTTAATGCCAACTATAATAAACTTCAGAGTTAAGGGGGAACCATTCAAGAAATATATGTTTGCTGAAGATATTTTAAGGAAGGTCACACCAGTAAACTGGTGGAAGTCACTTAAGCGCTTGGATTTAGAGACTGTTCAAGTAATGATTTCACTTTTAACAGCAGTAGCTTCTTCTGCAGGCGTTGAAAGAATATTCTCTTCCTTTGGACTCATTCATTCTAAATTGAGAAATCGGTTGGGACCCAATAAAGCAAGAAAGCTTGTTTTTCTTTTCCAGATTATGAATAGGAACAAAGAAGAAGATGATGATGAAGATGACGACGAGTGAGCTACAGAGGACAGCAGGGACAGTAGTATTTAAGTTTTTCATGTGTCGGCTGGGCTGACAGTCTAAGTTTCTTAAAATATATATATATTTTGTTTAGCCAAATTAGTTAACAAACATGGATGTTTGTTTAAGCAAATAACTTATGCTGTAATGTTGTTATTGTTTCAGTTGAATAAATCTATTTAAATTGTTATTAAGGTCAGGATTATTTTTCTCCTTCCTAAGTACAACAGAACAGTGGTGTCCAAATATGAATGATTAACCCATTAAACTGGGGAGAAAAAAGTAATATAAAAAGTGATTCTAAAAATCTTCATCTACTTGCATGTTAAAGTAGCAAGAACTAGTTTAGGTAGAAACTTTGATTTAAATCACTGATTTAAATCAAGCCTTACTGACTAGTGATTTAAATCGTGATTTAAATCGTAATTTAAATCAGTTAGATTTAAATCAAATCCACCCTGTTGCTCCGTCCTAATTTTTGGAAGCTTTTGCTTGGAAGGCATAAGCAAATACTATGGGTGACCCACTCCCCAATAATGGGACTTATGTTTGTAATATGCTGTACTGCATGGCTCTTGTAAGGGGCATTGTAAGTTGCTCCGTCCTAATTTTTGGAAGCTTTTGCTTGGAAGGCATAAGCAAATACTATGGGAGACCCACTCCCCAATAATGGGAATAATGTTTTTAAGATGCTGTACTGTATGGCTCTTGTAAGGGGCATTAAAACCATCTTGTTATACCACTCTGACCTCCACGTCTCTTCTGAGGGGCATTAAAATTGTCTTGTTAAGCTACTGGGACCTCCACGACTCTTCGAACGGGCATTGCATTTCCTCATAATTTTTTGAAGCTTTTGCTTGGAAGGCATAAGCAAATACTATTGGAGACCCACTCCCCAGTAATGGGACTTATGTTTGTAATATGCTGTATTGCATGGCTCTTGTAAGAGGCATTGCAAGTTGCTCCGTCCTTATTTTTGGAAGCTTTTGCTTGGAAGGCATAAGCAAATACTATGGGAGACCCACTCCCCAATAATGGGAATAATGTTTTTAAGATGCTGTACTGTATGGCTCTTGTAAGGGGCATTAAAACCGTCTCGTTAAGTTACTGTGACCTCCTCGTCTCTTCAAAGGGGCATTAAAAGCATCTTCTTAAGCCACTTTGAGCTCCACAGCTCTTCCAAGGGGCATTGAAATGTTGCTTTTAATTACCTTACCTCTAATCTCCACGACTCTTCCAATGGGCATTGCATTTCCTCCTAATTTTAGTCAGCTTTTGCTTTTCAATGGAAAGGTGAAAACTAAGGGAGACACACTCCCCAATAATGGGACTTATGTTTGTAATATGCTGTACTGCATGGCTCTTGTAAGGGGCATTGTAAGTTGCTCCGTCCTAATTTTTGGAAGCTTTTGCTTGGAAGGCATAAGCAAATACTATGGGAGACCCACTCCCCAATAATGGGAATAATGTTTTTAAGATGCTGTACTGTATGGCTCTTGTAAGGGGCATTAAAACCATCTTGTTATACCACTCTGACCTCCACGTCTCTTCTGAGGGGCATTAAAATTGTCTTGTTAAGCTACTGGGACCTCCACGACTCTTCGAACGGGCATTGCATTTCCTCATAATTTTTTGAAGCTTTTGCTTGGAAGGCATAAGCAAATACTATTGGAGACCCACTCCCCAGTAATGGGACTTATGTTTGTAATATGCTGTATTGCATGGCTCTTGTAAGAGGCATTGCAAGTTGCTCCGTCCTTATTTTTGGAAGCTTTTGCTTGGAAGGCATAAGCAAATACTATGGGAGACCCACTCCCCAATAATGGGAATAATGTTTTTAAGATGCTGTACTGTATGGCTCTTGTAAGGGGCATTAAAACCGTCTCGTTAAGTTACTGTGACCTCCTCGTCTCTTCAAAGGGGCATTAAAAGCATCTTCTTAAGCCACTTTGAGCTCCACAGCTCTTCCAAGGGGCATTGAAATGTTGCTTTTAATTACCTTACCTCTAATCTCCACGACTCTTCCAATGGGCATTGCATTTCCTCCTAATTTTAGTCAGCTTTTGCTTTTCAATGGAAAGGTGAAAACTAAGGGAGACACACTCCCCAATAATGGGTAGAAGGTTTTTAGTACGCTGTAATCCACGTCTGTTTCAAGGGGCATTGCAGTTCCACATAATTTTTGGAAAGCCTTCCATTCACTGCTTAGGCCAACAGTGCACAGGAGACCCAGTTGTTATAAATGGAAAAATAGGTTTAGTTAAGGCCCTCTGACCTCCATGTCACTTCCAAGGGGCATTGGAGTGCCTCAAAATTTTTGGTAGGCATTGCACTCACTGTGTATCCGAACCGCTCCTTTTGTTACAGAAACATATCCTACAAGACATATGTGGTTGACTGGCCTGATGTGAATGGTCCCTGTTCCTCCTGCTCTTTTCTCCTTTGCCACTACCTCATCCATCATTTATCACCTGAAGCTTTGTTTTAACGGGAGTCCTAGAACTTGGATAGTAGCAGGAAAACATCCAGCAATCCTCGGAGGAGGCAGGATATGCGCCAAAACACTGACCACCTCAGGCCTAGCCGCTACTACATACATGCGCTTGCATTCCTTGAAAACAAAGCAGATGCTAACTTCTATCAACCTCATCATGATCCTCACCTTGGCACTCTCAACTCCCCTGATTGAGAAGCCAGGGCCCACCGGAGGAGTCGGGTTGTCTGGTGGGCTCGTCCAATGCTGCCCTAAAGCAGGCCAGTCTAAGAAAAGTGTGTGTGGATGTTCCGCGGAGAAATCGGGGCGGCTGGGGACCGTTTATGGACACCCGGCCACCCCCAGGTGGCTGGGGACCGTGTGTGGACATGCGGCCACCCCCTGGCGGCTGGGGACCGAGCGTGGACACCCGGCCGCCGGGGACTGAGTATGGATAAAAGGGCAGCCAACGCAGCCATGACATGGTGGCCGGCATCTGCCTCCACATGCCTAAAAGGCCCAATTTCAAGTGCAAGCAAGCTAGCAGTAACGTATTGCAGTCTGGGGGTGGGTGGGTGGCAGGTTGCACACTTACGCTTGCATTCCAAGAAAACAAAGCAGATGCTAACTTCTATCATCATCATGCTCCTCACCTTGGCACAAACAACTCCCCTGATGGAGAAGCCAGGGCCCACCGGAGGAGTCGGGTTCTCTGGTGGGCTCGTCCAATGCTGCCCTAACGCAGGCCAGTCTAAGAAAAGCCTGTGTGGATGTTCCGCGGAGAAATCGGGGCGGCTGGGGACCGTTTATGGACACCCGGCCGCCCCCTGGTGGCTGGGGACCGAGCGTGGACCCCCGGCCGCCTGGGGACTGAGCATGCATACCTCGCTGCCGAAGCAGTCATGAGGTAGTGGCCAGCTTTGGCCTCCTCAAAACTAAAAGGCCCCATTTCAAGTGCAAGCTAGCAGTATGGTATTGCAGCCTGGGGGTTGGGTGGTTGGCTGCATATTTGCGCTTGCATTGCAAGGAATGGGGGAGGTACAATTGAACACTGCCCTGGGACAAGGACTTGCACGTGGATAGTTGCAAGTCTGCATCTTCTGATGCGGCAAGGATCACTTCTGATGGGCACACTTTTAGGCAGTGACCTGGGAGTCAGAGATGCTTCCAGGGGTCTTCCCCATGCTGTCCCCATGTCTTTTCAGTACTGTATGCATGTGTCACACAGAACATAGCTAGAAAAGGTTGTAAAATGTTAAAATGACATTTCCCGGTGAATGCATTTGTCACAGTTGAAAGCAATACAAAAGTGCAAAAACGCATAAAAAATGCTACTTATGAACATAGCCGAAGGTGTGGAGGAGTATTTTTGTTTTTTTGTTTTACCTTATACACAAGTCTTTACCCTAGAAAAGAAATTCCTTCACATATTTCACAGGAAAAAAGTTTCAATTTAATTTTTGAACGTTTTATTATGAGCCTGTAAAAGTGGTTTAATACCTCTGAACATGTTGTTGACAACAATGACCTGGGGGTCAGAAATGCTTCCTGGGGCGATCCCCATGTCATTTGAGCACTGCCACTATCGTTTTGGGCACTTCTTAGGCTTTCTAGAGACTGCAGGGGGTGCCGCCGCAAAAACGATCGGGTCTACCATAGACTAACATTGGGCTCGTTGCTCGGGTCGAGCACCCGAGTATCACGGCGAGCTCGGGCCGAGCTTTGAGCACCCGAGCATTTTAGTGCTCGCTCAACACTAGTCCTAACGCTAACCCTTGTGGTCCTAGCGCTAACCCTTGTGGTCCTAGCGCTAACCCTAGTCGTCTTTCCGCTAACCCTGGCCGTCCTAACGCTAACCCTAGTCGTCCTAGCGCTAACCCTTGTCGTCCTAACGCTAAGTCTAGTCGTACTAGCGCTAACCCTGGTCGTCCTAGCGCTAACCCTAGTCGCCCTAACGGTAACCCTAGGAGTTTTAACTCTAACCCTAGTCGTCCTAATGCTAACCCTAGAAATCCTAGCGCTAACCCTAGTCGTCCTAGCGTTTACCCTAGTCGTCCTAGCGCTAACCCTAGTCGTCCTAGCGCTAACCATAGTCGTCCTAAGGCTAAACCTAGTACTCCTAACGCTAAACCTAGTAATCCTAAGTCTAACCCTAGTCATCCTAAGGCTAACCCTAGTCGCCCTGGCGCTAACCCTATTCGTCCTAAAGCTAACCCTAGTCATCCTAGCGCTAACCCTAGGCGTCCTAGCGCTAAGCCTATTCGTCCTAAGACTAACCCTAGTCATTATAACGCTAACCCTAGTCGTCCTAAGGCTAACCCTAGTCGTCCTACTGCTAATCCTAGTCGTCCTAAGGCTAACCCTTGTCGTCCCAACGCTAACCCTAGTCGTCCTGGCGCTAACCCTAGTCGTCCTAGTGCAAACCCTAGTCATCCTAGCACTAACCCTAGTCGTCCTTACACTAACCCTAGTCGTCCTAACGCTAGCCCTAGTCGTCCTAGCGCTTATCCTAGTCGTACTAGCGCTAACCCTAGTCGTCCTAGCGCTAACCCTAGTCGTCCTAGCGCTAACCATAGTCGTCTTAAGTCTAACCCTAGTCGTCCTACCGCTAACCCTAGTCGTACTAACGCTAACCCTTATTCGTTCTAAGGCTAACCCTAGTCGTCATAACGCTAACCCTAGTCATCCTGGCGCTTATCCTAGTCGTCCTAGCGCTAACCCTAGTCGTCCTAGCGCTAACCCTAGTCGTCGTAAGGCTAACCCTAGTCTTCTTTATGCTAACCCTATTCGTTCCAAGGCTAACCCTAGTCGTCCTAACGCTAACCCTAGTCGTCCTAAGGCTAACCTTAGTCATCCTAATGCTATCCCTAGCCGTCCTAACGCTAACCCTAGTCGTCCTAGTGCAAACCCTAGTCGTTCTAGCGCTAACCCTAGTCGTCGTACCGCTAATTTTAGTCGTTCTAATGCTAACCCTAGTCGTCTGAGCGCTAGCCCTTATCGCCTTAGCGCTAGCCCTTGTCGTCCTAACGCTAACCCTAGTCGTCCTAGTGCTAACCCTTGTCGTCCCAGCCCTAACCCTAGTCATCCTAGCGCTAACCCTGGTTGTCCTAGCGCTAACCCTAGTCGTCCTAGCGCTAACCATAGTCGTCTTAAGTCTAACCCTAGTCGTCCTACCGCTAACCCTAGTCGTACTAACGCTAACCCTTATTCGTTCTAAGGCTAACCCTAGTCGTCATAACGCTAACCCTAGTCATCCTGGCGCTTATCCTAGTCGTCCTAGCGCTAACCCTAGTCGTCCTAGCGCTAACCCTAGTCGTCGTAAGGCTAACCCTAGTCTTCTTTATGCTAACCCTATTCGTTCCAAGGCTAACCCTAGTCGTCCTAACGCTAACCATAGTCATCCTGGCGCTTATCCTAGTCGTCCTAGCGCTAACCCTAGTCGTCCTAGCGCTAACCCTAGTCGTCGTAAGGCTAACCCTAGTCTTCTTTATGCTAACCCTATTCGTTCCAAGGCTAACCCTAGTCGTCCTAACGCTAACCCTAGTCGTCCTAAGGCTAACCTTAGTCATCCTAATGCTATCCCTAGCCGTCCTAACGCTAACCCTAGTCGTCCTAGTGCAAACCCTAGTCGTTCTAGCGCTAACCCTAGTCGTCGTACCGCTAATTTTAGTCGTTCTAATGCTAACCCTAGTCGTCTGAGCGCTAGCCCTTATCGCCTTAGCGCTAGCCCTTGTCGTCCTAACGCTAACCCTAGTCGTCCTAGTGCTAACCCTTGTCGTCCCAGCCCTAACCCTAGTCATCCTAGCGCTAACCCTGGTTGTCCTAGCGCTAACCCTAGTCATCCTAGAGCTAACCCTAGTCATCCTAGAGCTAACCCTAGTCGTCCTAGCGTTTACCCTAATCGTCCTAGCGCTAACCCTAGTCGTCCTAAGGCTAACCCTAGTCGTCCTAAGGCTAACCCTAGTCGTCCTAAGGCTTACCCTAGTCGTCCTAAGGCTTACCCTAGTCGTCCTAAGGCTTACCCTAGTCGTCCTAAGGCTAACCCTAGTCGTCCTAAGGCTAACCCTAGTCGTCCTAACGCTAATCCTAGTCGTTCTAGCGCTAACCCTAGTCATCCTACCGCTAATTCTAATCGTTCTAGTGCTAACTCTAGTCATCCGAGCGCTAGCCGTAGTCGTCCTAACGCTAACCCTAGTCGTTCTAGCGCTAACCCTAGTCGTCCTAGCGCTAACCCTAGTCGTCCTAGCGCTAACCCTAGTCGTCCTAGCGCTAACCCTAGTCGTCCTAACGGTAACCCTAGTCATCCTAGAGCTAACCCTAGTCGTCCTAGCGTTTACCCTAATCGTCCTATCGCTAACCCTAGTCGTCCTAAGGCTTACCCTAGTCGTCCTAACGCTAACCCTAGTTGTCCTAACGCTAACCCTAGTCGTCCTAGTGCTAACCCTGGTCGTCCTAGCGCTAACCCTGGTCGTCCTAAGGCTAACCCTAGCCCTAGTCGTCCTAAGCTAACCCTAGTCGTCCTAACAGTAACCCTAGTTATCCTAAGGCTAACCTTAGTCGTCTTAGTCCATGTATATATGCCCCCCCCTCAGTCCATGTAAATATGCTCCCCCCCTCAGTCCATGTATATATGCTCCCCCCCCTCAGTCCATGTATATATGCCCCCCCCTCAGTCCATGTATATATGCCCCCCCTCAGTCCATGTATATATGCCCCCCCTCAGTCCATGTATATATGCTCCCCCCCAAGTCCATGTATATATGCCCCCCCTCAGTCCATGTATATATGCTCCCCCCTCAGTCCATGTATATATGCCCCCCCCTCAGTCCATGTATATATGCCCCCCCTAGTCCATGTATATATGCCCCCCCCTCAGTCCATGTATATATGCCCCCCCTCAGTCCATGTATATATGCCCCCCCTCAGTCCATGTATATATGCCCCCCCCTCAGTCCATGTATATATTGCCCCCCCTCAGTCCATGTATATATGCCCCCCCTCAGTCCATGTATATATGCCCCCCTCAGTCCATGTATATGCCCCCCTCAGTCCATGCATATATGCCCCCCCCTCAGTCCATGTATATATGCCCCCCCCTCAGTCCATGTATATATGCCCCCCCCTCAGTCCATGCATACATTGTTCCCACTCCCCCACAGCCTGCTGGCGCCACTGTGCATCGCATATTGAAAAAAGAACAAAACATAATAAACACTCCCACTTCCTTCTTCTCCCCCGCAGCGTCCTCTCCTATAGCCGGCGCATCTAGCTGAAGTGTATTGCAGCGCAAGAACTTGCCAGGCCCGTGCCCTGCAATATAGGCTGCCGGCACAATCAGAGGCCAGCGACTGCCGGCCAACGTCATACTCCCCGTCGATTGGCCGGCAGCCTATATTGCAGGGCACGGGCTTGGCAAGTTCGTGCGCTGCAGTACACTTCAGTTAGATGCGCCGGTCATGCTGGCCTCTGATTGGCCGGCCGCCGCTGGCCTCTGATTGGCCGGCCGACGTCATGCTGGCCTCTGATTGGCCGGCCGACGTCATGCTGGCATCTCATTGGCCGGCCGCTGCGGGCCTCTGATTGGCCGGCCGACGTCATGCTGTCCTCTGATTGGCCGGCCGCTGCGGGCTTCTGATTGGCCGGCTGACGTCATCATGCTGGCATCTGATTGGCCGGCCGCTGCGGGTCTCTGATTGGCCGGCTGACGTCATGCTGTCCTCTGATTGGCCGGCCGCTGCTGGCCTCTGATTGGCCGGCTGACGCCATGCTAGCATCTGATTGGCCGGCCGCTGCGGGCCTCTGATTGGCCGGCTGACGTCATGCTGGCATCTGATTGGCCGGCCGCTGCGGGCCTCTGATTGGCCCCGGCCGACGTCATGCTGTCCTCTGATTGGCCGGCCGCTGCGGGCTTCTGATTGGCCGGCTGACGTCATGCTGGCATCTGATTGGCCGGCCGCTGCGGGTCTCTGATTGGTCGGGTGACGTCATGCTACTAGCATCTCATTGGCCGGCCGCTTCGGGCCTCTGATTGGCCGGCTGACGTCATGCTGTCCTCTGATTGGCCGGCCGCTGCTGGCCTCTGATTGGCCGGCTGACGCCATGCTAGCATCTGATTGGCCGGCCGCTGCGGGCCTCTGATTGGCCGGCAGACGTCATGCTGGCATCTGATTGGCCGGCCGCTACGGGCCTCTGATTGGCCGGCTGACTGCATGCTGTCCTCTGATTGGCCGGCCGCTGCTGGCCTCTGATTGGCCGGCTGACGCCATGCTAGCATCTGATTGGCCGGCCGCTGCGGGCCTCTGATTGGCCGGCCGACGTCATGCTGGCATCTGATTGGCCGGCCGCTGCGGGCCTCTGATTGGCCGGCCGACGTCATGCTGTCCTCTGATTGGCCGGCCGCTGCGGGCTTCTGATTGGCCGGCTGACGTCATCATGCTGGCATCTGATTGGCCGGCCGCTGCGGGTCTCTGATTGGTCGGGTGACGTCATGCTACTAGCATCTCATTGGCCGGCCGCTGCGGGCCTCTGATTGGCCGGCTGACGTCATGCTGTCCTCTGATTGGCCGGCCGCTGCTGGCCTCTGATTGGCCGGCTGACGCCATGCTAGCATCTGATTGGCCGGCCGCTGCGGGCCTCTGATTGGCCGGCCGACGTCATGCTGGCATCTGATTGGCCGGCCGCTGCGGGCTTCTGATTGGCCGGCTGACGTCATGCTGGCATCTTATTGGCCGGCCGCTGCGGGCCTCTGATTGGTCGGGTGATGTCATGCTACTAGCATCTCATTGGCCGGCCGTTGCGGGCCTCTGATTGGCCGGCTGACGTCATGCTGTCCTCTGATTGGCCGGCCGCTGCTGGCCTCTGATTGGCCGGCTGACGCCATGCTAGCATCTGATTAGCCGGCCGCTGCGGGCCTCTGATTGGCCGGCTGACGTCATGCTGGCATCTGATTGGCCGGCCGCTGCGGGCCTCTGATTGGCCGGCTGACTGCATGCTAGCATCTGATTGGCCGGCCGCTGCGGGCCTCTGATTGGCCGGCCGACGTCATGCTGTCCTCTGATTGGCCGGCCGCTGCGGGCCTCTGATTGGCCGGCTGACGCCATGCTAGCATCTGATTGGCCGGCCGCTGCGGGCTGGCCGGCCGCTGCGGGCCTCTGATTGGCCGGCCGCTGCGGGCCTCTGATTGGCCGGCCGACGTCATGCTGTCCTCTGATTGGCCGGCCGCTGCGGGCTTCTGATTGGCCGGCTGACGTCATGCTGGCATCTGATTGGCCGGCCGCTGCGGGTCTCTGATTGGTCGGGTGACGTCATGCTACTAGCATCTCATTGGCCGGCCGCTGCGGGCCTCTGATTGGCCGGCTGACGTCATGCTGTCCTCTGATTGGCCGGCCGCTGCTGGCCTCTGATTGGCCGGCTGACGCCATGCTAGCATCTGATTGGCCGGCCGCTGCGGGCCTCTGATTGGCCGGCTGACGTCATGCTGGCATCTGATTGGCCGGCCGCTGCGGGCCTCTGATTGGCCGGCCGACGTCATGCTGGCATCTGATTGGTCGGCCGCTGCGGGCTTCTGATTGGCCGGCTGACATCATGCTGGCATCTGATTGGCCGGCCGCTGCGGGTCTCTGATTGGTCGGGTGACGTCATGCTACTAGCATCTCATTGGCCGGCCGCTGCGGGCCTCTGATTGGTCGGGTGACGTCATGCTGGCATCTGATTGGCCGGCCGCTGCGGGCCTCTGATTGGCCGGCTGACGTCATGCTGTCCTCTGATTGGCCGGCCGCTGCTGGCCTCTGATTGGCCGGCTGACGCCATGCTAGCATCTGATTGGCCGGCCGCTGCGGGCCTCTGATTGGCCGGCTGACGCCATGCTAGCATCTGATTGGCCGGCCGCTGCGGGCCTTTGATTGGCCGGCTGACGCCATGCTAGCATCTTATTGGCCGGCCGCTGCGGGCCTCTGATTGGCCGGCTGACGCCATGCTAGCATCTGATTGGCCGGCCGCTGCGGGCCTCTGATTGGCCGGCCGCTGCGGGCCTCTGATTGGCCGGCCGACGTCATGCTGGCATCTGATTGGTCGGCCGCTGCGGGCTTCTGATTGGCCGGCTGACATCATGCTGGCATCTGATTGGCCGGCCGCTGCGGGTCTCTGATTGGTCGGGTGACGTCATGCTACTAGCATCTCATTGGCCGGCCGCTGCGGGCCTCTGATTGGTCGGGTGACGTCATGCTGGCATCTGATTGGCCGGCCGCTGCGGGCCTCTGATTGGCCGGCTGACGTCATGCTGGCATCTGATTGGCCGGCCACTGCTGGCTTCTGATTGGCTGGCCGACCTCATGCTGGCATCTGATTGGCCGGCCGCTGCGGGCCTCTGATTGGCCGGTTGACGTCATGCTAGCATCTGATTGGCCGGCCGCTGCGGGCCTCTGATTGGCCGGCCGACGTCATGCTGGCATCTGATTGGCCGGCCACTGCTGGCTTCTGATTGGCTGGCCGACCTCATGCTGGCATCTGATTGGCCGGCCGCTGCGGGCCTCTGATTGGCCGGTTGACGTCATGCTAGCATCTGATTGGCCGGCCGCTGCGGGCCTCTGATTGGCCGGCCGACGTCATGCTGGCATCTGATTGGCCGGCCACTGCTGGCTTCTGATTGGCTGGCCGACCTCATGCTGGCATCTGATTGGCCGACGTCATGCTGGCATCTGATTGGCCGGCTGACGTCATGTTGAGCGGCCCAAAGAATGTTTAAAAATAAAAAATAAATCTATACTTACCTTCCGATGGCCCGCACTTGTCTTGCTTCACCGTCCCGGCTGCCGGCAGATCGCGTTACACCGAAGGACCTGCCAACGTCAGAGTCATGTGACTGGTCCAACGTCAGCGTCACGTGACCCGTCACATGACTATGACGACATCGCGAACTGTCGGCATGCGAGGAGGAGCGCAGCGGGAGCCGCCAGAAGGTAAGTATATACTTTTTTTTTTTTTTTTACAGGTTCTATGGTACCCAGGTCCGGAGAAGAGACCCGCGTACCATCCGCACATTGAAACACATGGAATGCGCATCTACATATACAGTGATGTGGATTCCATGCGTTCCAATGCAAGTCAATGGCGGCGAAAACGCAGCGCTTCTGCAAAATAATTGGTGGTGCTGCGGATTTTTCCCCAATGATAATCCGCAGTGGAAATTTCCGCAGCATGTGCACAACACATGCGGATTATCATTGGGAAACATGGCAGACCTTCTACCATGCGTTTTTTAAGCGTTTCTGCAGCATTTTTGCCGCTGCAGAAACGCTTAAAAAATGCATCGTGGGCACACAGCCTTATAGTATGCTTTCCACCAGTCTTTCACACTGCTTTTGGGTGACCTTATGCCACTCCTTGCACAAAAATGTAAGCAGTTCTTCTTTGTTTGATGGCTTGTGACTATCCATCTTCCTCTTGATTACATTCCAGAAGTTTTCAATGGGGTTCAGGTCTGGAGATTGGGCTGGCCATGACAGGGTCTTGATGTGGTGCTCCTGTGGCATGGGGCATGGTCCTGCTGGAAAAAACAGTCCTCAGTGTTTGGGAACATTGCATGAGCAGAAGGAAGCAAGTGTTTTTCAAGGATAACCTTGTATGCGGCTTGATTCATACGTCCTTCACAAAGATTAACCTGTCCAATTCCAGCCTTGCTGAATCATCCCCAGATCATCAATCATCCACCAAATTTCACAGTGGGTGCAAGGCACTGTGGCTTGTATGCCTCTCCAGGTCTCCGTCTAACCATTAGATGACCAGGTGTTGGGCAAAGCTGAAAATTAAACTCATCAGAGAAGATTACCTTACTCCAGTCCTCTATGGTCCTATCCTTATTGTATTTGGGAAGCTTCAGCCTGTCTCTCCTTTGCTTCTCATTGATGAAAGGCTTTTTTCTTGCTTTACATGACTTGAGGTCTGCCTCTAGGAGCCTGTTACGAACTGTTCTTTCCGTGCACTTCACCCCAGCTGCCATTTGCCATTCCTTTTGTAGGTCACTTGATGTCATCCTGTGGTTGCTGAGTGACATTTGAGTAAGATGACAGTCATCCCGGTCAGTGGATGGTCGCTTTCGCCCATTGCCGGTCTGTAGCTTTGTTGTCCCCAATGTCTGCTACTTGACCCTGTTGTAATGGACTGCTGTCTTCGAAATTTTAAGGATGGAGGTGTTATGGTTAATTTTAATATTCAGATATCATTATTAAATTAGAAAATCAATTTATTTAAAACTATCTATTCCATGAGGCCTCTGCTTGATGTCTGACTAAGATGCTGGTTTCCTGTGAAAGTCTCTGAGAAGGTTTTTACGTTGGGCCAAGGGAAATGTGCTTGTTACTGATAAGGCTATTTTGGTTGTCTGTTCAGTTGTATGTAAAAACGAAGTTCTGCTTTTTTGTCTAGCTAATAAATTGGTGAGTCTAGGTTGCCACTCCAGAAGACTCTACTTGCTGACAATGCATGTCACATGTATTCTGTCTCTCTTCCTTCATCGATGAAGTACCTTAATTTGAATCTCGCTGGCAATGTGAAGACCCTTTGCTGTCTAAAACCAAAGTTCTCCTTAAACCAAAGAGGGTCTCCATAACAGAGGCAACATGACAACATCCCTCTTCTAGTAAAGCCAGAATTGAGCCCTTCTTTTCCTCACTCAAGACTTTTCTTTTCAACTCCTTTGGCATGGTTAAAAGTTATTTCTTCATTCAAATTACTTTTGGGCTATTCCTAGCACTTGTTTTGCCATCCATCTTGCAAGAGGATTGTGAGATATGGTTCAGGTGATCACCTAATCAGAAGCACATTAAGTAGAATGAGATGTACTTTAGTTGGAATTAAACTGACACTGGAATGGAATGGCTGTCAAACGTATAGATGGTGATTTTTAGAAAACTGTGCAGTGGTCTTGTGGAGGTTTCACCAATTTAAGATACACCAGGTAAACTGCTCTACTCCCAATTAAAGATGTCTGAGTGCATGCAAAGAAGCTAATTAACCAAATTTGCTAATCTGGTTGAAAAACTTCACTCAGAGACTGAACCACGCAAAATGGCATACTTTATTAACGTAGACATGGGGTTATATAGTATTCTATTTCTAGGTGGGATTAGTAAAATTCATTGCTCCTTCTGATAACTTGGCACACTGCAATTTGCTCATCCATGTATCTCCTGGCCTCTTTAACGCCTTAGAAATTCTGATGGGAGGGGTGAAGTCGTCTCTCAGCGCCATCTTTATCAGCCATGCACATGCATATGTCATTCCTAGGAAATCATTTAATTGTTCATATCTTTGTACAATAAAAACAGAAACTCAATCGTGAAGTGGAACGAAATTTATTGGATATTTTAAACTTTTTTAAAAAATTAAAAGCTCAAAAGTGGGGCGTGCAATGTTATTCAGCCCCCTTGAGTTAATACTTTGTAGCGCCACCTTTTGCTGCGATTACAGCTGCAAGTCGCTTGAAGTATTGTGTCTAATCAGTTTTACACATCGAGAGGCTGAAATTCTTGCCCATTCTTCTCTGCAAAACAACTCGTGCTCACTGAGGTTGGATGGAGAGTGTTTGTGAACATCAGTTTTCAGCTCATTCCACAGATTCTTGATTGGATTCAGGTCTGGACTTTGACTTGGCCATTCTAACACCTGGATACGTTTATTTTTGAACCATTCCATTGTAGATTTTGCTTTATGTTTGGGATCATTGTCTTGTTGGAAGATAAATCTCAGTCCCAGTCTCAGGCGTTTTGCAGACTCCAACAGGTTTTCTTCCAGAATGGTTGGCTCTGTCCATCTTCCCATTAATTTTAATTATCTTCCCTGTCCCTGCTGAAGAAAAGCAGGCCAAAACCATGATGCTGTCACCACCATGTTTGACAGTGGGGATGGTGTTTTGAGGGTGATGAGCTGTGTTGCTTTTATGCCAAACATATCGTTTTGCATTGTGGCCAAAACGTTCGATTTTGGTTTAATCTGACCAGAGCACCTTATTCCACATGTTTGATGTGTCTCCCAGGTGGCTTGTGGCAAACTTCAAACGAGACATTTTATGGATATCTTTGAGAAATGGCTTTCTTCTTGCAACTTTTCCATAAAGGCCAGATTTGTGCAATGTACGACTGATTGTTGTCCTATGGACAGACTCTCCCACCTCAGCTGTAGATCTTTGCAGTTCATCCAGAGTGATCATGGGCCTTTTGGCTGCATCTCTGATCAGTCTTCTCCTTTTCGAGATGAAAGTTTAGAGGGACAGCCGGGTCTTGGTAGATTTGCAGTGGTCTGATACTCCTTCCATTTCAATATGATCGCTTGCACAGTGCTCCTTGAGATGTTTAAAACTTGGGAAATCTTGTTGTATCCAAATCCAGCTTTAAACTTCGCCACAACAGTATCTCGGACCTGCCTGGTGTGTTCCTTGGTCTTCATGATGCTCTCTGCACTTGAAACCGAACCCTGAGACTATCACAGAGCAGGTGCATTTATACGGAGACTAGATGGATTCTATTTATCATTACCAGTCATTTAGGACAACATTGGATCATTCAGAGATCATCACTGAACTTCTGCAGTGAGTTTGCTGCACTGAAAGTAAAGGGGCCAAATAATATTGCATGCCCCACTTTTCAGTTTTTAATTTTTTTAAAAAAGTTTAAAAAATCCAATAAACTTCGTTCCACTTCACGATTGTGTCCCACTTGTTGATTCTTCCAAAAAAAAAATCCATACTCAGTCCCCAGCCGCCCAGCGGCCGGGTGTCCACGTTTGGTCCCCAGGGTCCCCATACTCGGTCCCGAGCCGCCCCTATTTGTCCCGGTGCGCCTTATACACAAGCGCGCATACCAAAACATTACATGTGCCCTCCCCAGTGCATTTAGTGGGAAGGACAGCCTAACCACAAACACGTGGACAAGTGAATGTGGCCAGGGATGGTCCATCTCACTGACATCTTCACATTGGGTTAATATTGTGGAAGCCGGGACACAGTTGGACACTGGGATGCAACACGTCCTCCAGACATAGAGGATTGCGGGTCCTGGGTCAATCAGGCTTCAACACAAAGTTCAGGAGGTAGACAGCAGCAGTAGTCGGCCTCCTACACGAGTAAATTATTCATGATCATGAGGCCATCCATCTCCTTAGCTTTCTGTTCCTTGGAATGCAAGCGCATGTATGTAGTAGCAGCTAGGCCTGAGGTGGTCAGCGTTTTGGCGCATATCCTACCTCCTCCGAGGATTGCTTGATGTTTTCCTGCTACTATCCCAGTTCCTGTTAAAACAAAGGAGAAAGAGCAGGAGGAACAGGGACCATTCATATCAATATCAGGCCTGTCAACCACACATGTCTTGTAGGATATGTTTCTGTACCAAAAGGAGCGGTTCGGCTACACAGTTATAGGGCATACAGTGAGTGCAATGCCTACCAAAAATTTCGAGGCACTACAATGCCCTTTGGAAGTGACATGGAGGTCAGAGGGCCTTAACTAAACCGTTTTTTCCATTTATAGCAACTGGGTCTCCTGTACACTGTTGGCCTAAGCAGTGAATGGAAGGCTTTCCAAAAATTATGAGGAACTGAAATGCCCCTTGAAACAGACGTGGATTACAGAGTACTAAACACCTTATACCCATTATTGGGGAGTGGGTCTCCCTTAGTGTTCGCCTATGCATTGAAAAGCAAAAGCTGACTAAAATTAGGAGGAAATGCAATGCCCGTTGGAAGAGTCGTGGAGGTTAGAGGTAATTAAAAACATTTCAATGCCCCTTGGAAGAGCTGTGGAGGTCACAGTAGCTTAACAAGACGGTTTTAATGCCCCTTGGAAGAGTGGTGGAGGTTACAGTGGAATAAAAAGACAATATCAATGCCCCGTGGAAGAGACGTGGAGGTCACAGTAGCTGAACAAGATGGTTTTAATGCCCCTTGGAAGAGTGGTGGAGGTCGCAGTGGAATAAAAAGATAATATCAATGCCCCTTGGAAGAGATGTGGAGGTCCCATTATTCTGCCAAAAATTAGGACAGAGGAACTTGCAATGCCCCTTACAAGAGCCATTATTCCCATTATTGGGGAGTGGGTAGTCTTTGCCTATGCCTTCCAAGCAAAAGCTGCCAAAAATTAGGATGGAGGAACTTGCAATGCCTCTTACAAGAGCCATGCAGTACAGCATATTAAAAACGTTATTCCCATTATTGGGGAGTGGGTCTCCCATAGTCTTTGCTTATGCCTTCCAAGCAAAAGCTGCCAAAAAATAGGACAGAGGAACCTGCAATGCCCCTTACAAGAGCCATGCAGTACAGCATATTAAAAACATTCTTCCCATTATTGGGGAGTGGGTCTCCCATAGTCTTTGCCTATGCCTTCCAAGCAAAAGCTGCCAAAAATTAGGATGTAGGAACTTGCAATGCTGGCAACATGGACCATGGTCACCCTGGTAGTATAGTGGTGGTGGAGGCTGAGGATAAGGAGAAGAGCAAAAAACTGCCGAAATGAGGAAGCTTATACCCATGTGTGGGTGTGAAGCGAAATAACACAGTGGATTTTACTTTATGTTACTCTGCTGTCATTTGGTGGTGATGAGAAGTCTGGCCCAATCCAGCCCTTGTTCATTTTAATAAGGGTCAGCTTGTCAGCATTGTCAGTTGACAGGCGAGTGCACTTATCAGTTATAATTCCCCCAGCGGCACTAAAAACATGCTTCGATGACACGCTAGCGGCAGGGCAGGCCAGGACCTCCAAGGCATACAGAGCGAGTTCATTCCAAGTGTCCAGCTTGGATACCCAATAATTAAAAGGCACAGAGGAATCACGGAGGACGCTGGTACGGTCGGCATGGTACTCCCTCACCATCTTTTGAAACTTTCCACTCCTTGTGAGAGTACCCCTCAGGGCCTGTAAGCTGGGCGGGTCTCAGAAAACTGTCCCAGAACTTTGACAGTGTTCCCCTGCCTCTGCTGGATTGGAGTTGCGTCTCTCTCGCCTGTACATCTTGGATGGGCAATGAACTGTGACCTCTGCCGCTAGTGTGTTCAGATTGGAATTTTTTTAACAGTTCTGCAGCAAAGGCCTTCTGGTATTGCCCCATTTTTGTAGACCTCTCCACCTCAGGAGTAAGAGAGTGTAAGTTCTCCTTGTATCGGGGGTCTAAAAGTGTCACCAACCAGTAATGACTGTCACCCAACATTTTGACAACGCGAGGGTCACGGTTAAGGCAGCATAACATAAAGTCAGCCATGCGTGCCAGACTGGTAACGGGCATGACTTCTGTGTCCTCACCAAGATGACGACTGACCATGCTCTCCTCCTCCTCATCATCCCCCCTGTCCTCAGGCCACCCACGCTGAACCGACGGTATGACAGTTGTACAGGTACTACTGTCTACAGGGCATGATACCAGCTCCTGTTCTTCCTTCTCCTCCTCCCCCTCATTGTCCCCCAATGCACGTTGGGATGAGATGAGGCTGGGCTGTGTGTAATCGCCCGCTACGGCTTCTTGATCGATCTCATCATACCCTAGCTGCAATGCCTCCTCTTTAATTCTCTGCAGAGAACATTGCAAAAGACAGACAAGTGGGATGCTGATGCTAATGATGGCGTCATCGCCACTCACCATCTTGGTGGACTCCTCAAAGTTTGTCAGGATGGTACATATGTCAAGACATCCAGGTCCACTCCTGAGGTCTTATGTGTGGAGTCTGACCTGAATATCGATGGCCTTGTTGCAGCTGGTACTCCACAACTGCTCTCTTCTGCTCACAAATCCTTTGCAACATGTGGAGGGTAGAGTTCCAACATGTGGGGACATCACACACCAGTCGGTGTGCTGGAAGCTGCAAACGCAGCTGCAACACAGCAAGGGCGGCGGACGCTGTAGCCGACTTCCGAAAATGAGCTGACAGGCGGCGTACTTTGAAGAGCAGATCTGGCAACTCGAGGTATGATTTAAGAAACCACTGAAGCACGAGGTTAAGCACATGAGCCAGGCATGGTACGTGTGTGATCTCGCCTCGCCTCAGAGCCGCCACCAGGTTACGCCCATTGTCACACACGACCATGCCTGGATGTAGGTTCAGCGGTCTCAGACAAAGATCTGCCTGCTCTTTCACAGCTTGTCCACAACTCACAAGCAGTGTGAGGTTTATCACCTAAGCTTATGAGTTTCAGCACAGCCTGTTGCCGCTTGCTTGAGGCAGTACTGCAGTGCTTCCAGCTTGTAACTGATGTGGTGATTTCTGAGATGGAGGCTGAACATGAGAAGGAGGAGGCGGATGATGCGCAGGAGCTGTACACTGTTGGGGCAACTCTGACTGACATAGGGCCCACAATCCTCAGTGTGGGGAGGATGTGTTCTGTCCCAAGGTCCGACTGGGTCCCAGCTTCCACTATGTTTACCCAGTGTGCCGTCAGGGAGATGCACAGTCCCTGGTCACAAGCACTTGTCCACGTGTCCGTTGTCAGGTGGACTCTCCCAGTAACTGCGTTATTGAGGGCAGATGTTTTTGGACACGTGCTTGTGTAGTGCGGGGATGGCACACCGGGCAAAATAGTGTCGGCTTGGGACCGAGTACCGATGGACGACCACCGCCATAAGGTTGCGGAAGGATTCCGTCTCCACCAGCCTAAAAGGCAGCATTTCCAACACAAGCAGTCGTGAAATCTGCAAATTTAGGACTGTGGCCTGTGGGGCTTTGGCTGCAAATTTGCGCTTTCGTTCAAAGGTCTGGGATATGGACAATTGAACGCTGCAGTGGGACGTGGACGTGGACGTTGATGCTATTTCTTGAGAAATTGCCATGACAAGTGAATACTGAGAGGAGGGGGCATCTTTGCATGCAGTATGGACAGGGGATTGCCTTGCATGCACCACAGGGGGGTTCTCTTACATGCACAACAGCGGAAGAAGCAGTGGTGACACCCGCTGACACTGGTCGTGGACCCTGGGGTTCGCCCCACAAAGTCGGGTGCTTTGCTGACATGTGCCTGATCATGCTGGTGGTAGTCAGGCTGGTAGTTTTGTCACCCCTGCTGATGCTGGCCTGGCAGGTGGTACAAATGGCCTTTTTGGGGTTATCAGCAGAGTCTTTAAAAAAATTCCAGACTCTGGAAGACCTACCGGTTGTACTGGCTACGTCCCTTGTGTTGGTGTTACGGGGAACGGTTGCCCGCCTTCTGTCTGCGGCCACCACACTGCTTCTTCCTGCCTGTTGGGGTACTCTGCCTCCCTCCCCCTGTGTGCTGCTGGCCTCGCTCTGCGTGTCCTCCTGCCACGTTGGGTCAATTACTAGATCATCCACCACCTCCTCCTCTTCCACTTCCGCACCACGGTCCTCCTCCTCACTTTGTGGCAATTGTGTCTTGTCATCGTCCACCCCTTGTGACAAATTGCCAGCGTCGCCTTCCTGTGGCCGTGGCTGTTCAAATATTTGGCCATCGCTACATGGGATCTCCTCTTCCACCACTTCAAGTGGAGCAGGCTAGGGGCCCAAATATGGAAATATACCAGTTAACAGCTCTTCAGAGTGTCCAACTGTGGGATCAGTTGCTGTCTGACGACACTTGGCATGGTGGGAGGAAGAAGCCTCAGGGTGAGGAGGAGTATGCGGTCGAAACTCACGGCTACTAAGACTTGACCGTGTGGAAGACAGACCGGAAGTGGTGGTGCCCAGGTGACTGGAAGTATTATCTGCTATCCAATTAATAACCTGTTCACACTGATCAGTTCCCAATAGTGGTGTTGTTGTGTGCTTCCATAGTAATTCGGTCAAGAACTGGGAGCGAGAAGATGTGGCTGTTAGTTGTAACACATTTTCACCTTGGCCACGGCCCCGTCCTCTGCACGCGCCATCACCAGAACGTCCAGTTCCACGTCCCTTGCCACGCGCCTTGCCCATTGTAAATGAAGTAAAATAGCTTACACTCGCACTATTAATGGCAAAAGGGTAATAAATAGGAAATTAGAACCGTGGAAGAGGAAAACCACAGTTCTAATTTCCTGGCGCATACCAGATTTTTTTAAATAGATATATTTATGTCTGAACAGTCACCGAGACACTCAAACTGTGTTTTTTTATGGAAAAAAGGCAAAAAGGTGGATAACACTCAGATTTGAACAGTGGAAGAGGAAAACCACAGTTCTAATTTCCTGGCGTATACCAGACTTTTTAAAATAGATATATTTGTGTCTGAACAGTCACCGAGACACTCAAACTGTGTTTTTTTATGGAAAAAAGGCAAAAAGGTGGATAACACTCAGATTTGAACAGTGGAAGAGGAAAACCACAGTTCTAATTTCCTGGCGTATACCAGACTTTTTAAAATAGATATATTTGTGTCTGAACACTCACAGACACACTCATTTTTTTTTTGGGGGAGGGATACCAAAAGGTTAATAAGACGGGTATTTGTACAGTCTGACTGAGAAAAAAAAAAAAGAGGATTTAGATGAAAAAAAAAGGATTTTTCCTGGTCCCTGAGACCTGGGGATGCAGTGTTTGTTGGTATAACCACTGCGTCTCCTATACAACCTGCCTGCCTGATATCTGGGATGGATATTAGTCCTCATTAGGACTGTTTGTTTGATTTTGCAGGCTTTAGAGACCCTACACTACCTATTTCGCAGTATAAATCTCCCTAGCTCAGCAGCACTCTCCCTACACTGTCTGATCCGGAGCGACTGTGTCCAAGATGGCGGCGCCCGGTTTTAAATACTCGAGGTGATGCTGTGTGGCCAGCCAATCACTGTAATGCCCACAACCAACATGGCTGCGGCATTACAGTGACTGGCTGGCAATCCCTGCATGTTCATTGGCTCTGTAAAGAGCACCAAACATGCAGGGCGGAGACCTGAGCTCCCGCCCGAGTAACCCGAAAATGCTCAGTGCTCGCCGAACATCCCGAGTAGTGAGATGCTCGGGCGAGTACCGAGCAGTGTCGAGCATGCTCGCTGAAAACTAGTCACACCTCAATTCCTTTCCAGTTCTTCACTTAAATCTGTCAATTTTTTGAGAGCCTTAGTAACTTTCCCTGTGGGGCCAGTATTGTCTGGGATATAAGTACAACAATGCTCACCTATCATTTTGCATACTCCTCCTTTTTCTGCAAGTAACATATCCAGAGCTATTCTGTTTTGGAAAGCCATGGTAGATGTGGGTGCTAGTTGGTCAGCTATCCCTTGTAAGGCATCTTTGGTGTAATTGACAAATCTTTGTTGGCTATAATATATGCAAAGGAGGAGAACGACTCAGCATATATTGCAAGAAAATATTTATTCATAAATATAAAAAATTGATAACGATTCAGACAATGAGGTAACCAGATGATAATCTGCTTTTAAGTCAGATACACTTATAATAATATGATCACAATAAACCCATGGATAAGTATCATTGCACATTGCCCATAATGATAAAAAATTGTAAATAATAAATTTAAACAGATGAACTGGGGTCAGGGACATCAGATCACCTATACTGTATGATCCCACTAACTGCTAAATAGACAGGGTGTGGAAGAAAACCAGTGTTACACATAGGAAGCTCTGTGTCCAATTCTAAATGCTAGAAACTTCTTAATTCAATGGGATAGTTACCTGGCAAGAATGCACTGCCCAAATGGGGAGGAGATGGTGAGGGTGAAAGTCCAACGCGTGTTTCGTGGCGTTCCAGGCCGCTTTCTCAAGGGCAAGTCTGGTTACCTCATTGTCTGAATCTTAATCAATTTTTTATATTTATGAATAAATATTTTCTTGCAATATATACTGAGTCGTTCTCCTCCTTTGCCTATGTCATTTTCAGCATGCATATGGATAGATGTCTGTCAGCTAGATAGTAATCTGTCCATTTCTCTGTATATTAGATGCCATTTTTTGTGTATTTGGTTATAATATATGTAATTTATCCAATCTACGTTCTTGTTAACGCTTATTATGGGTATTATTGACTCAAATCCCACCTTCACTTGGTCTCGATCCTTGAATTCATCAGGCACCCCTCTAGTCACTCCGAGAACATCAATATATATACAGTACAGACCAAAAGTTTGGACACACCTTCTCATTTAAAGATTTTTCTGTATTTTCTTGACTATGAAAATTGTACATTCACACTAAAGGCATCAAAACTATGAATTGACACAAGTATATAATTCCACATGTGTTAATTCATAGTTTTGATGCCTTCAGTGTGAATGTACAATTTTCATAGTCAAGAAAATACAGAAAAATCTTTAAATGAGAAGGTGTGTTCAAACTTTTGGTCTGTACTGTATATATTCCTCCATCTTGCTCTGTAGGGTTCCCTATGGTGATAGTCAACCTATTACATGTACCTATAACCCTACACCCAGGTTTAAATGGTCTTTTCAGTAGTTTGGAACAGTCAAGCAAAGATTTCCCATTATTATCCTTTTTGTCCCCAGATTGTGGTTTGTATCCCCAATCGTAGTCATCTGTGTTCCACCCAACAACACCCCAGTAATCATATTTTTGTCCCCAGTAATTGTCAGGGACACAGATATATTGGTCAGCGTCCACCCACAAAGCTCTTGACCAGTCACTACTCAATCTCTCATTCCCCCTACAAGATACCATCCCACAGGAATAAAATTGGAAAGTCACCACATTGGAGTGTTGCACCAGAAAACTGGAATATCATTCTCTTTAGTAATAATTGCTTGGAATGCACGTGTTACTGTAACAAAGACTTCACCCATAGCTACCGTCATCAGAAAAAGGAACATCAGGGTTGTGGGTCTGAGACCGCCTTCTTGCAATGGGATGCGTGGACCCATGATGTTTGGCCATCGACCTTCACAGCCGTAGGTGATGTAAACAACACTTGGTAGGGCCCTTCAAATCTGGCATCCAGAGTGTCTAGCACGTGATTCTTTATCCAGACAAAATCTCCAGGCTGGATGCTGTGAGTACCTGTTTCAAGATCTGAGTCTGGAATGGAAGAGTACACTGTAGCATGTGTTAGTTTTAATGCTTTAGCAAATCTGACAACAAAATTCACAAGCTTATCATTCCCTGAACTAAGCTGCTGTGGGTAATATTGACCCATTCTGGGTGGCCGCCCAAACAAGATTTCATATGGTGTGAGTCCTGTGGGTTGTCTCGGGGCATTTCGGACTGCATATAGGGCAATAGGCAGCACCTCCGGCCATAGAAGTGACAATTCTTTACTGGATTTATGAATTTTGTTTTTCAAAGTGCCATTCATCCTTTCAACGTTGCCACTACTTTGAGGATGATAAGGAGTATGCAGGCCCAAATCTGCCCCAATCATCTCCCAGATTGATTTGGTAACTTCTGCAGTGAAGGCTGGTCCTTGATCACTTTCAATCACTTCTGGAATCCCGAATCTGCAGATAAGTTCTGCCAGAAGCCTTTTCACTGTAGTTTTAGCGGTCATGTTGGCTTCTGTCCAGCCGGAAAACATATCCACCACCACCAGAACATATTTATATCTTCCACTCTTGGGTAATTGCATATGATCAATTTGGATTCTCAGGAAAGGATACTGTGACTTTGCCAGTTTCTTCTTTGGCACATGTTCTGTTCTTCCGGGATTACAAGTGCTACAAATCTCACAGCTCCTAGTATAGTTTGTAGCAAGAACTGAGATCTTGGGTGCAGCATAGAGTTTATTGATAGCTGAAATCATCTGATTCTTCCCTCTATGTACCTTTCCATGAGCCCACTGAACCACTGCAGGATACAGTGTTCTTGGCAGACATATTATTTTTCCCACTCTCCAGATTCCGTCATTACGAAACGTTCCTCCCCGTCCAATCCATCCTTGTTTTTCTTCCTCTGTTACCGCATTTTACCGGTCCACTAAAGTCCTGTGTACCGGATTCTCTTCCAGTCTTTGCTCCTCTTAATCTTCCTCCTCGTCTTTTTCCAACTCCAAATTTCTCATTCCCGTTTCTTCCTCATCCCTTCGTTGTCTCTGACTTCTGGTGAGCACAAACACCTCCATACCCCCCCGACACCTCTGCTTCCTCTGGAAATATTGGTTCCATAGCTGCTGCTTTTGCTGTATTGTCAGCCAGATGATTCCCCTTGGCTTCCTCCAAATTCAGTTTCCAATGAGCCTTAATTTTGAACCATGCCACTTGCCTAGGTAACTTCAGAGCTTCTAGCAGACTTCTCACTGCCGCTGCATTCCGGATTGGAGCTCCACTGGCTGTCTTGTAGCCCCTCAGGGCCCATATCAGGCAAAAGTCGTGGGCAATCTCAAATCCGTACCTCGAGTCTGTGTAGATATTGGCCACTCAACTCTCTGCGCATTTGCAGCCTTCAGTCAGAGCATACAGTTCGGCCTCTTGAGCTGACATATAAGATGGCAGTGGTCCAGCAGAAACAACCGTTGGTGGGGACACCACCACATATCTGGTATGGTAAGTTCCATATTCATCCACGTATCTGGACCCGTCAGTATACAGTATCAGATCAGCTTCAGGCAGTGGCTGTTCAGAGACAGTAGGTAGGTGAGAGGTTTCTGCCTTCATGACCTCAAGATAATCATGGTCACTCGAATCAGGGTATTCATGGTCATCTGAGGTCCCCCCTAAGTCTTCAGAGCAGTCCCCCCTTGACAGAGGAAGCAGAGTAAAGGGGTTCACGACAGTACATCGCCAAAGAGCTATATTTTCTGGTAAAAGGATCTCATATTGGATTCTGATACGACGTTGCATAGATAGATGGCTGTGCTGGGTTTGTGGAAGGATTGCTTTCAAATCATGAGGGGCTAGTATAGTTGTAGGATGGCCAAGTACAACATCTGCTGTTCTGTGGAGGAATTCTGTATCTACCAGCACTGCTTTGAGACATGTTGGACCTGTTTGCTCCACTGGATCCAATTTACTGGAATAATATCCGATAGATCTCATGTGGCCTCCATGTTTTTATGCCAGAACTTCTGTGGCATGGCCACACGCTTCAGAGACAAATAGAAAGAATGGAAACTCATAATTGGGAATCCCCAGTGCATGGGCTGAAATTATGAGCTCTTTCAACTGGTCCATTGCATCCTCAGCTTCTTGGTCAAAATGCAGGTCAAGCTCAGAAGAGTGGACCCGATCATATAGAGGTTGCATGAGAAGTGACGCGTTAGGAATCCACTGCTTGCAGTATGTGACCATTCCCAGGAAAGCTTGTAGTTGTTTGACAGTTCTCAGGTATGGGATGTCATGGATGGCAGTTTTCCGCTCTTCAGTGAGATGCTTGGTACCTTGGGATATGCAATGACCCAAAAACACAACTTTGGTACAACACCATTGTAGCTTTCGCAGAGTAACTTTGCATCCGATGGTGGCCAGAAATCAGAGCAAAGAATTGCTGAACCTGTGGCAAGTTTGGTCATCGGGACAACAGAGGAGTAGATCATTGACATATTGTATCAATGTGACTTCAGGGTTCTCACTCTTCCAGGGTTGGAGACAGGTAGTTAAGGCCAGTGTGAAGTGATGAGGAGAGTTCTGAGCTCCTTGAGGAATAACGGTCCAGGTGTACTATACTCCTCTGTGTGTAAAATCAAAAAAATACAGACAGACTGGATGCAGAGGCACACTGAAGAAGGCGTTTACTGTAAAATGCGTTGCCTCAGGGGGAATTTCACTAAGTAATGTAAGTGCATTTGGCACCACTGGGGTCTCTAGGATTGTAACTGCATTCACAGCTCTCAGATCGTGCACCATCCTAAAGTTATCCGGTTCTCCTCTGGCAGTTTTCTTCTTCACTGGAAACAATGGAGTATTAGCAGGAGAAACACAGGGAATTAATGCTCCTTTCTTGAGTAATTCTTGGATCTGGACATCTAATGACGCTTCTTGGGATACTTTCAGTGGGTACTATGGGAGTCTGGGAATCTGTGCTCCTTCTTTCAGGAAAACTTGGACTGGCGGGACAGGCAGTCAGCCTATATCATCAGGACCTTGAGACCAGAGTTCAGGTGGTATGCAGTCAAGATAATGCTGTGGTATGGCGGTTGTTGCAAATTGGATGACACGCAATGGGAGGGCATGTACCTTTGTTTGTTCCTCTTCTGGAGTAGATTTGCTCCCAACAAATTAAGTGGGCAGGTGTCTGAAACGAGCAATCTGGCCAGCAGATTCTGTTCTTTCCCAATAGGCAATGGAAATGTTAGTCGGGATGAGAGTGGTTTTCCATCCACTCCCACACATGAAAGGAAATAATGAGATATAAGCGATTCATAGGGTAAATCTCTTGAGCATGTGCTGGAGCAGGCTCTGGAGCAGGCCTTGGTACAGCATTCAATTGTTTCTCTATAGCTTTAGCAATAAGGAGTACCTTCTGCGAGGACATGTCCACGTATTCTGGCCTGGAGTCTGTAAGTTTCGCTAAGATTTCCTCTCTGAGTCCACTAACAAATGAAGTGACTAGTAGATTCTGTTGGATCCTCTGACCTTCATCTAACCCTTGATTCTTGAACAGCGTATGGATTCTGGTGTAAAATTTTTTGACATTCTCCCCTGATTCTTGAGTACAGTCCAATACACTGGTAGATGAGTCTGTGAGCCGATCCTTGGCCCACTGCTGAAGTTGTTGACAAAAGGCTCCTCCTGATTGGTAAATCTCCTTGTCTTTCACTTGGCTGTCATTCAGGGCTACTTGAATTATTGGCCAAAAGGCATCTCCCACTTTAATACTAGTGATTTCATGAAGATCTTTCCAAGTGGCTGAATAAGTTTGTTGAATTTGTCTGATTCTTCTGTAGAACGCCATAGGGTGTCTGGGTCAGGTAGTTGACTAATCACTCAATAAACTTGTGAGGGTGTGAAGGCCACATATCTATTATGGTGATCTGGTACTGGAGATTCTGACTGAGAAGATGCTGAGGGAGATGCCGGCAACACAGCAACAGGAAGTGGGCTTGTTTGTCAAGGAAATAGTTAATTTGGGCTATCTTCTGAGGTCATCTGGCGGCTGAGTGAGTCTGATCTAGCTGTGGCACTTTCCACAGCTCGGGTGAGAATTTGAGATTTATGATAGTCATTGCTGATTAGTCTTACCTCCTCCAACGTAGTTAGTCCTCTATTCTCCTGTATAGCTTGGACTATTGCTTGGGCACAGGCTTTCATAGAAAATCCATACATTCCAGAACTTATAGCAGGAAGAGGAATACACTGTGTTCCAAATTATTATGCAAATAATATTTTCTCAGATTTTCCCAAATTACCTATATGAATTACAGTCATTGTAATTTTGCAGTCAAATAACTATTAGAGTACAATTGAAAGGTTTTTGTACAAACTGCCTATGATAACAGTATATTTTAAAAAAAATAAAAAACTTAAACTGCACTCAAAATGCATGTTCCAAATTATTATGCACAGCAGAGTTTTCAACCTTTTCATTTTAATAAAGAACAAAAAAATGGTCATTTTTGAAATTATAAGCATTAGCAGGTTATTACAAAATGAAATCAAACAGTTTTCAACTCAAAACTTTATTCTAGGTGATGTTACATTTGCACATAGGACCGCTTGTTCGAAAGGAGCTTCTGAACTCTCTCGTCCATTGAATTTGTCAGGTTTTAGATGGTTTCTGCTTCAATTGTTTTGCATGAGGACAGAATACCCTCCCAGAGCTGTTGCTTAGATGTGAACTGCCTCCCGCCATCATAGACACTCCTTTTGATGATGCTCCAGTGGTTGTCAATGAGGTTGAGGTCAGGGGAGCATGGGTGCCACACCATAAGTTTGTCCCCTTTTATTCCCATAGCAGTCAGAGATGCAGATGTGTTATGTGCAGCATGAGATGGGGCATTATCATGCATGAAAATGATCTTGCTGCGGAATGCACGGTTCTTCTTCTTGAACCATGGAAGGAAGTGCTGTTTGAGAAACTCAACATACATTATGGAGTTCATCTTTACCCCTTCAGGGATCCTAAAAGGGCCGACAATCTCTCTCCCCATGATTCCAGCCCAAAACATTACTCCACCTCCTCCTTGTTAGCGCCTTAGCCGTGTTTGCATGGGGTGCCCATCAACCAGCCATCCTCCACTCCATCCATCTGGACCATCGAGATCATTTCATGCATGATAATGCCCCGTCTCATGCTGCACATAACACATCTGCATCTCTGGCTGCTATGGGAATAAAAGGGGACAAACTTATGGTGTGGCACCCATGCTCCCCTGACCTCAACCTCATTGAGAACCTCTGGAGCATCATCAAAAGGAGTGTCTATGATGTCCACTTATTAAACCTGACAGGGCACACCTGTGAAGTGAAAAACATTTCCGGTGACTACCTCTTGAAGCTCATCAAGAGAATGCCAAGAGTGTGCAAAGCAGTCATCAAAGCAAAAGGTGGCTGCTTTGAAAAACCTAGAATATAAGACATATTTTCAGTTGTTTCACACTTTTTTGTTAAGTATATAATTCCACATGTGTTAATTCATAGTTTTGATGCCTTCAGTGTGAATGTACAATTTTCATAGTCATGAAAATACAGAAAAATCTGTAAATGAGAAGGTGTGTCCAAACTTTATGGTCTGTACTGTGTATATATATATATATATATATATATATATATATATATATATGTGATGAGCGAGCATGCTCGCTACTGATCGGTGCTCGCCCGAGCATCTCACTGTAATGCCGTAGCCATGTTGGTTGTGGCATTACAGTGATTGGCTGGCCGCACAGCGTCATCAGGTCTATATCAGACCTGGCACTGCCATGCTCGTCACAGTCGCTCCGGAATCAGACAGTGTAGGGAGTGGTGCTGCTGAGCTAGGGAGAGATTTGCTTGTTCTAGTTAGTGTAGGTGTACAAAACTATATTAAAGACACATCTCAACAAACAGTCCTTCTGAGGACTAATCCATCTGCAGAGATATCAGGCAGGCAGTGTATATAGGCATGCAGACAGGGTATATAGCAGACTGCAGTGCACATAGCACAAGAGGCTCCATTCCAGTTTTGTCTGCTGCTGCTGTTGGATATTTCTAGAAATAGGCCAAGGTCTCAGGGACCAGGAATATTTTTTTTGGGGATTTTAATCCTCATTATTTGCTTAAAAAGCAATCCAGAGAACATCGTTGTTCTGTGCCATTTGCTTGTTGGCACTGCAGAATACAGCCTGGTCCTTTCCATATTATAGTGCTAAAAATCCAGATATTTAAAACTGGTTTGTCCGTCACACGGATCACATATAAGTTCGCCCCAAATTCAGTCATTTGTAGTGAGCATGGAAGATATTGTTCTCCATTTAAAATGGGCAAGGAACGTGGCAAGGGACGGGGAACTGGATGTGATGGTGATGGTGCATGCAGAGGCCGAGGCCGTGGGCAAGCTGAAATTGTGCCACAACAAACACTCACATCTTCTTGCTCGACCTTCCTGTCCCAATAAATAGGGGACCGCAAAACACCACTATTGAACACAGAGCAGCGTGAAAAGGTTATTGGTTGGATAGCAGATAATGCTTCCAGTCACTTAGCCACCACCACCACCTTGTCTTCCACACGGTCAAGTCTCAGTAGCTGTGAGTCTGGACCGCATATTCCTCACCCTGAACCTTCTTCCTCCGACCATCCTGAGTGCCTGGAGAAAACTGATCCCACACTTGGACACTCTGAAGAGCTGTTAATTTTTCCATTTATAGATTCGGGCCTCTCGTCCGGTCCACTTGAAGCGGGGCAAGAGGAGATCACATGTAGCGATATCCAAATATTTGAGCAGCCACGGTCACACGAAGACGACGGTGGTAAAGTGTCACAAGAGGTGGAAGATGATTAGACACAATTGCCAGAAAGTCAGGAGGAGGACCAGAGTGGGGAAGTGGAAGATGAGGTGGTGGATGATATAGTAACTGACCCAACCTGGCAGGAGAACATGCAGAGCGAGAAGAGCAGCACACGGGGGGAGGGAGGCAGAGCACCCCAACAGGCAGGAAGAAGCAGTGTGGTGGCTGCAGAAAGAAGGCAGGCAACCGTTCCCTGTAACACCAACACGAAGTTGCCAGTACAACTGTTAGGTCTTCCCGAGTCTGGTTGTTTTTTAAAGATTCTGCTAATAACCCCAAAAATGCCATTTGTACCACCTGCCAGGCCAGCATCAGCAGGGGTGGCAAAACGACCAGCCTGACCACCACCAACATGACCAGGCACATGGCAGCAAAGCACCAGACTTTGTTGGCCGAACCCCAGGTCCAGGAACAGTGTTTGCGGGTGGCACCACTGCTTCTTCCGCTGTTGTGCTTGCAAGCCAATCCCCTGTCCATGGTGCATGCGAAGATGCCTCCTGCCCTGCACCTGTCATTCCACACTCTAAAGTAGCAGCATCAGGAAGCACGTCCATGTCCTTGTCCCAGCGCAGCGTTCAGTTGTCCATGCCCCAGTCCTTGAAACGCAAGAGCAAATACGCCGCCAATGCCCCACAGGCCACACTACTAAATTCTCACATTTCGCGACTGCTTGCACTCGAAATGTTGCCTTTTAGGCTTGTGCAGACAGAAGCATTCCGCAACTTGATGGCGGCGGCCGTTCCTCAGTACTCGGTCCCCAGCCACGACTATTTCTCCCGGTGTGCCGTCCCCGCATTACACAAGCACGTGTCCCAAAACATTAGCCATGCCCTCAACAGCGCAGTTACCGGGAAAGTCCACCTAACCATGGACACGTGGACAAGTGCTTGTGGGCAGGGACTGTACATCTCGCTGATGGCACACTGGGTTAAAATAGTGGAAGCCGGGACCCAGTCGGACCTTGGGATGAAACATGTCCTCTCGACGCCAAGGATCGCAGGCCCTAGGTTAATCATTGTTGCCCCCACAGTATACAGCTCCTGCACCTCATCCTCCTCAGCCTCCTCTTCCTCTTCAGCCTCCATTTCCGAAATGACCACATCAGTCACAAGCGGAAAGCACTGCAGCACTGCCTTGGCCAAGCGGCAACTGGCTGTGCTGAAGATAACATGCTTAATGCTTATGCTTGGGTGACAAACCGCCCAGCGCTGCAGAGTTGTTGAAAGCTGTAACACAGCAGCCTGATCTGTGGCTCTCACCGCTGAACATACAGCCAGGCATGGTCATGTGTGACAATGGGCGGAACTTGGTGACAGAGAAATGACAGCCGGAGTAGATACAATTTCTCTCTATGCCAGTCCTTTCACCGAGCTAAAGAATATGGCTGTGGTGAAATACAGCTCCCACTGAGAAGCTGTTTCAGATTGAAAAACATTGGGCCCACCAGAGGATTTGATTCTGAGGGCTCACCTTTCTCCCCCGCTCAAGAGCCCCATAGCAGCTGCAAAGTTAGCGCTATCATGAACTCTCCTGATGTAGAAGCCAGGTCACACCAAAGGATTCTCTGGTGGGACAGTCCAACCCTGCCAAGAAGCAGTCCTGGCTAACAAAAGTGTGTGGGAAGGTTCCTGGACACTCTATGGCTGCTTTTTTACTGAGGTGGAAACCCACGCAAACACGAGGAGAACATAAAAAATCCTTGCAGATGTTGTCCTTGCTGGGATTTGAACCCAGGTTCCCAGCCCTGCAAGGCTTCAGTGCTAACCACTGATCCAATGTGCTGCCGTTCACCCTCTGATATCTAACAGGCTGGAGAAACTTGCGCCTACTGAAACTCTATCTTCAGCTCCTTTGTGAGAAACTAATGTATTTGGGCAGCCACTCAGTCTACCAAATAAAGTTCCTGAGAAGGAAATTGGGGATGGCTTTGCTACTGGTACTGGGGGCAGTGCTAATACCATGGCGTTGTACCATAGTTTACTGGAAATATTCCAGTCTGGTAGGAGGCAACCAGATTCCCAAAGAAAAGTACCAGCAATAATGTTCAGGGACCCCTGCTTGTTGAAGGTGGAGACAACACTGGGAGAAATAGTGGCGGCTGGAGACCGAGTATGGACACAAGGTATGAGGCATGAGGTTGTGAAAAGCTTCTTCCTCCATGAGCCTAAAAGGCCACATTTCAAGTGAAAGCAGCTTTACAGGACTTCCTGGGAGAAATGGCAGCTGGAGTAGATATGGTTGCCCAAGTCCTTTTACCAAGCTAAAGAATATGGCTGTGGTGAAATGCAACTAAGCAAAAAAAGCTGTGGACTGGCTCCGTACCATCCCTGGCCACATTCACTTGACCACATGTTTGTGGGTAGGCCGTCTTTAACAGTAAGTTCACTGGGGAGGGCATGGGTCATGTTGTGGGACAAGGGGTTGTGGAATGTGGAGATGACAATGGGGCAAATAGTGGTGGCTGGGGATGGAGTATGGATACCCGGTCGCTGCCACCATAAGATTCTGGACAGCTTTCACCTCCACGAGCCTAAAAGGCCACATTTCAAGTGCAAGCAGCTGTCAAAAATTTGGCAGTGTAGTATTGCAGCCTGTGGGTGGGTGGCTGGCTGCATACTTACGCTTGCATTCCAAGGAATGGGGTAGGGATAACTGAATGCTGCACTGGAACAAGGACGTGGACGGTGATTGTTGCAAATCTGCAACGACAGGTGACTGGCTTGAGGCATCTTTGCATGCGCTAAGGATCAGTTGATGGGCACACTTTTAGGCAGTGACCTGTGAGTCAGAGATGCTTCCAGGGGTCTTCCCTATGCTGTTACCATATCTTTTCAGCACTGTATGCATGTGTCTGATGATGTGTCACACATCACATGGCTAGATAAGGTTGTAAAATGTTAAAATGACATTTCCCAGTGAATGCATTTGTCTTGGTTGAAAGCAATGCAAAAGTGCAAAAAGGCATCAAAAATGCTACATGTGTACATAGCCCAAGGTGTGGAGGAATATTTTTGGTTTTGGTTATTTATTTTTCCTTATATACAAGTCATTACCCTGGAATGGATGTTCCCTAACATATTTCCCAGGAAAATCAATTTTGGATTTGTTTTTGTATGTTTTATTGTGAGTCCGCAAAAGTGGCATAATACCTCTGACGACGTTTTTGACAGCAGTGACCTGGGAGTCAGAAATGATTCCAGGGGTCTTCCCCATGCTGTTCCTATGTCATTTGAGCACTGTTCCCATAGATTTGGACAGTTTTTATACCATCTGCAGACGGCCGGGGGGAGCCGCCTGAAAAATGTTCGAGTTTCCCATAGACTTACATTGGGCTTGTTGTTCGGGTCGAGCACATGAGTATTCCAATTTGCTTGACCCGAGCAACGAGTACCCGAGCATTTTAGTGCTCGCTCATCACTAGTATATACATGTACATATAGATCAGAGCTAGGCAGGCAAGCAGTGTATGTGGCAGACTGCAGTGTATAATACAGCACAAGAGGCTCCATTCCAGTTCTGTCTGCTGCTGCTGTAACAGATATTTCTACAAATAGCCCCAGGTATCGGGGGCCAGGGACAATTATTTTTTTGATCTTAATTCTGATTATTTGGTTAAAAGCAATCCCGAGAACACCGTTTTTATGCTACATTTGCTTGTTGCCACAGCAAAATGCATCTAGATTCTTTCCATATTACAGCGATAAAAATCCAGAAATTTGTAGTGAACATGGAAGATATTGGCCTCCATTTAAATTTTAAAACTGTGGTTTTCCATCACACTTATCACATTTAAGTTCGCTCCAAATTCAGCCATTTCTGGCCTCCATGCAAATTTTGTTGCAGTGTATTAGTGAAGTAATTGACAACAGGTCGCTGTGAAAAATAGTATCCTACAGCCCAGCTATTTAAAACTGTGGTTTTCCGTCACACGTATCACATATAACTTCGCTCCAAATTCAGCCATTTCTGGCCTCTATTTAAATTTTGTTGCAGTGTGTTCTTGAAGTTATTGACACCAGGTTGCTGTGAATAATAGTAACCTACAGGCCAGCTATTTAAAACTGTGGTTTGTCCGTCACACGGATCACGGATAACATTGTTTTTAGAAGGTTCTCTGACCTCTACCCGTCTCTTGCAAGGGGCATTGGAGTTCCTCCAAATTTTTGGTAGCCGTTGCTTCACTGCATAGGCAAACACTATGGGAGACCCACTTCCTAATAATGGAAACATTGTTTTTAGGAGGCTCTCTGACCTCTACGTCTCTTGCAAGGGGCATTGGAGTGCCTCCAAATTTTTGGCAGCCCTTGCAGTCACTGCAGACGCAATAACAGTGTAGGAGACCCACTCGTTAATAATGGGAAGAACAAAGCATAGCCGGCTGATGGCTCTCTAACAATAGCGAGGGTTGACTGCTGGACCTTTAAGAATAGTAAGGGCCTCCTGATGGCCCTATTAGAATAGGCTTTGTGACTTTCAGAGTCCCTCCATCATAAATGAAACAGGCTGTGTCTGATGATGTGTCACACACCACATGGCCAGATAAGGTTGTAAAATGTTAAAATGACATTTCCCAGTGAATGCATTTGTTTTGGTTGAAAGCAATGTAAAAGTGCAAAAACGCATCAAAACTCTACGTGTGAACATAGCCCAAGGTGTGGAGGAGCATTTTGTGTTTTTAGTTATTTATTTTGCCTTATATACAAGTCATTACTCTGGAAAGGATGTTCTTTAATGAATTTCCCTTTTAGTTTTTGTTTTTGCAATGTTTTATTGTGAGTCCGTAAAAGTGGCATAATACCTCTGACAACGTTGTTGACAGCAGTGACCTGGGAGTCAGAAATGCTTCCAGGGATCTTCCCCATGCTGTTCCCATATAATTTGAACATTGTTCCCATCGTTTTGAGCAATTTTTAGGCCCTTTGCAGACCGCCGGGGGGAGCCGCCTAAAAAATGCTCGAGTTTCCCATAGACTTACATTGGGCTCGTTATTCAGACCGAGCACTCGAGCATTCCAATTTGCTCGACCCGAGCATTTTAGTGCTCGCTCATCACTACTCCCCTCACATATAACACCAGTGACTCTGTCACAGCATGAAGAGCTAATTCAGGCCATGTGTCCAATTTGCAGACCCAAAAGTTAAATGGGGAGACCCATCAGTTAGACATTTGGACAGGTACTCTCCCACCATGTTGTTATAACACTGACTCGTGCTAATACGAACCATATCAGATTGTGGTGCCGGATGTTGTGGAGTGCTCATAAAGTTTTGCCACATTTAGCCATATTAACCTTGCCTTCCGAGGTGCTGGTGGTGCCCTAGCTGCGTTGATGACTTCCTCCTCTGCCTTGTTCTTCCACTGAACCCCCGCTGTCAGATGGGAAAGCCATCAATAGTTTCTCTACCAGCATGTGCTTGTATTCACGCACTTTGCGATCCCGCTCCAGTGACGGAAGTAATTATGGTACATTGTCCAGCAGGGTGGCCACCCAGTAAGCTGCACTGGTAACAATACAGTCAGCTTGGTGATCGTTGCGCAAGCACAGCAGCATGTATTGGCTCACGAGTGCCAGGCTGCCCAGAGGCAATGACAAGCTGTCCTCGGTGGCAGCTGTATCGTCTGGGTACTCTGTATCCCCCCCATCCACGCTCCAGTGATGCCTGGGAGCTGATCTGAACTCCACCCTGCTGTGAAAACAGTTGCTGCTCCCCCACCTCATCCTCCTCATCCTCCCAAATTATCCCGTCTGTACTGTTGGGTACTTGGCCTCTGTTGGGACAGTAACTCCCCTCCGAGCCATCTATGGACAACAGGCCTTATATTGCTGTGAATTGGCCCTGCTTCTCTTCCTCCTGTGCCAACACCTCATCCATCATCCCCTGAATGGTTTTCTACGGCAGGCATATAAGGGGTATAGTCACACTGATGATGGCATCATCAGCGCTGACCATATTGGTAGAATATTCAAAGTAGTGCAACACGGCACACACATCTCACAAGGAGGCCCACTCATTGGTGGTGAAGTGGTGTTTTTCTGCAGAGCGACTCACCTGTGCGTGCTGCAGCTGAAACTCCACTATTGCCTGCTGTTGCTCACACTGTCTTTACAGCATATGCAAGGAGGAGTTCCACCTTCTTGGTTCGTTGCTTATCAGCCGGTGAGCGCGAAGGCAGAAGTGAAGCTGCAGCGCTAACAGGCAAGCAACAGCAGAGTGAGAATGGCAAAAGCATGCAAATACTGGCCGAACTTTCAGCAGCAGCTGTGACATGTGTGGATAGTTTTTCAGAAAGCTTTGCACCACCAAGTTCAGAAAATGCGCCAGGCAAGGGCCCTGCATCAAACTGGCTAGTCCCAAAGCTGCAACGAGATTTCTTCTATAATCACACACCACCAGGCCGAGCTTGACGTTCACCTGCACGAACCACTCATCTGTCTGCGGTTCAATCCACAGCTCCTCTGTGGTGTGGGATTCGTCCCCCAAACAGGAGTTTCAGAACAGCCTGCTGTCATTTTCACCTGGCTGTGCTGAAGTTCATGGTGCAGGTCTTCCTGCGACCAGATAAGGAGGCGGTGGAGGAAGCGGAGTAGGAGGAGGAGGCAACCTGGGCAGAGAAACTTCCAACTATCCTCTGTTGTTTATTATCAATTAATTGGATAAATATATAAAGAATAGCTCTTCAAACAAGTCCATAAATCACCACATCTACATACATTATACTTGCAGAAAAACAAAGAGATCCATCTATTATCTACAAATGGATCTCTTTGTTTTTCTGCACGTATAATGTAGTGTAGATGTGGTGATTTATCCTCTGTTGTTGTACGACATGGGCCAGAATGCCTTCTGCCTCTGTCCCAACCGCTAATACATTTACTCAGTGGGCAGTTGGGGAGATGTAACATCCCTAGCCATGCTTACTGGTTCATGTATCAGTGGTTATGTGGACCTTGCCACTGATGGCATTGTGCAGTGCACACCTTATTTTGTCCACAACATGTGTGTGCAGGTCAAGAATGGCATGCCAGGAAAATAGTGGCGGCTGGATAGAATGTACTGCGGGACTGCCACTGCCATGAGTTTTTTAAACGATCCGTCTCCACTAGTGATGAGTGAGCAGTAAACTGCTCGAGTGCTCGGTATTCGAATCGAGAAGATCGGACGATCAGACCTGCTCGACTCGAGTACCGAGCATAATGTAAGTCAATGAAGGACTAAAGCATTTTTCCGTGAGACCCGCACTTAACGGCCGGGTAGGTGGATGATGAGAGAGAGGGAGAGAACTATATTAGTAAAGAGGGAGCTCATTTAATCCTAAATCAGCTGAGCCGCCCTGCACTGAAGCCAGGAATTCCCCTTTTGGGAGAGCAGGGACTCCTCTGTCAGCCGGATGTTTGTGAGGTGAAGAGCTCTGGGGATGTGTTCTCTCTCTCCCCGTAAGAAGCTCACTTGAATCATCTGAGTCGTGCGCCAAACTGAAGCCAGGTATATCCATCAATCCATATCCATCCATCCATTCATATCCATTCATCCATATCCATCCATGCATATCCATCCATCCATAACCATCCATCCATGTATATCTATCCATCCATCTATATCCATCCATCCATATCCATCCATCCATCCATATCCATATCCATCCATCTATATCCATCCATATCCATCCATCCATATCCATCCCTCCATATTCATACATATCCATCCATCCATCTTTATCCATCCATCCATATCCATCCATCCATCTATCCATCCATATACAGTACAGACCAAAAGTTTGGACACACCTTCTCATTTAAAGATTTTTCTGTATTTTCATGACTATGAAAATTCACACTGACGGCTTCAAAACTATGAATTAACACATGTGGAATTATATACTTAACAAAAAAGTGTGAAACAACTGAAAATATGTCTTATATTCTAGATTCTTCAAAGTAGCCACCTTTTGCTTTGATGACTGCTTTGCACACTCTTGGCATTCTCTTGATGAGCTTCAAGAAGTAGTCACCGGAAATGGTCTTCCAACAATCTTGAAGGAGTTCCCAGAGATGCTTAGCACTTGTTGGCCCTTTTGCCTTCACTCTGCGGTCCAGCTGACCCCAAACCATCTCGATTGGGTTCAGGTCTGGTGACTGTGGAGGCCAGGTCATCTGACGTAGCACCCCATCACTCTCCTTCTTGGTCAAATAGCCCTTACACAGCCTGGAGGTGTGTTTGGGGTCATTGTGCTGTTGAAAAATAAATGATGGTCCAACTAAACGCAAACCGGATGGAATAGCATGCCGCTGCAAGATGCTGTGGTAGCCATGCTGGTTCAGTATGCCTTCAATTTTGAATAAATCCCCAAACGTGTCACCAGCAAAGCACCCCCACACCATCACACCTCCTTCTCCATGCTTCACGGTGGGAACCAGGCATGTAGAGTCCATCAGTTCACCTTTTCTGCGTCGCACAAAGACACGGTGGTTGGAACCAAAGATCTCAAATTTGGACTCATCAGACCAAAGCACAGATTTCTACTGGTCTAATGTCCATTCCTTGTGTTCTTTAGCCCAAACAAGTCTCTTCTGCTTGTTGCCTGTCCTTAGCAGTGGTTTCCTAGCAGCTATTTTACCATGAAGGCCTGCTGCACAAAGTCTCCTCTTAACAGTTGTTGTAGAGATGTATCTGCTGCTAGAACTCTGTGTGGCATTGACCTGGTCTCTAATCTGAGCTGCTGTTAACCTGCAATTTTTGAGGCTGGTGACTCGGATAAACTTATCCTCAGAAGCAGAGGTGACTCTTGGTCTTCCTTTCCTGGGGCGGTCCTCATGTGAGCCAATTTCTTTGTAGCGCTTGATGGTTTTTGCAACTGCACTTGGGGACACTTTCAAAGTTTGCCCTATTTTTTGGACTGACTGACCTTCATTTCTTAAAGTAATGATGGCCACTCGTTTTTCTTTACTTAGCTGCTTTTTTCTTGCCATAATACAAATTCTAACAGTCTATTCAGTAGGACTATCAGCTGTGTATCCACCTGACTTCTGCACAACACAACTGATGGTCCCAACCCTATTTATAAGGCAAGAAATCCCACTTACTAAACCTGACAGGCCACACCTGTGAAGTGAAAACCATATCCCTAATGCTCAATCGAGTATCGAGCAGTGCCAAGCTCGCTCACCCATCACTAGTCTCCACCAGTCGGAATGGCAGCATTTCAAAGGCCAATAATTTGGAAATGCTGTTATTCAGAACCATGGCTCATGGGTGGCTAAGGGGTATCTCTTCTTTCTCTCAAGGGTTTGGGGGAATAAAAGCTGAGCACTTTCATGGGATGGTGTGGAGATGCTTGGTGACACTGGTTTTGGTGGTGGTGTTGCTGTCAGATGCTCTCTTTGTGGGAAGGCAGATGGCCCTGATGATCATGAATGGGAGGAAGAGGCCAAGACCGCAGCAGAAGAGGGAGCAGGGGGAGGCTGAGATTTGTCATGCTTTTTAAGTTGTGTACCCCACTGCACCTCATGCTTTGAATTCAGATGACTCGTCATGCAGGTGGTGCGCTACAATTAAGTAGGGGCATGTACAATAAAAACAATACAATGTATCTGTTATGAACTGCTACAAGCACTAAGGAAAGATAGGATGACTGTCCCTACGATAGGACTAAGCTGATTCCCTACGATGCAGCGGGGGACCTGTTCCTTGTGAATAGACCCACCTCAGTCCTCAGCTAGTCTGAACACAGACCTATAAGGGAGGGGTCCCTACAAGAACTAAGGACTGGGAAAAGTTGGACACCTCCTAGCAGAAATTGTAGCAGGAAAAAGACAAACAAACAAAAAGTACAAAGTGGTCCAAGGACCAAACAAACTACTGAGTAAGGTACAAGGCACCTGGCTAGCTCAAGAGTAAAAGTAACACTGAAGTCCAGCAAAGCCAGAAGGGCGGAGCTGGATTATAAAGGCAAAAAGTCATGTGACCAACAGGACAGAAAAAAAACTAACAGGAGGGTTCTAACAGTATCACATTTCAACAGTTACAGGAGGAGTGAGGGCCCTGCTCGCAAGCTTACAATTTATGTGGAAATAGGGAGACACAATAGGTAGAACATGGTCATCAGCCAGTATCTGTCTAAGTGCAGCTTTCGTGTGCTATTGGGTGCATGGAGGATGTGGAGACATATGAATAGGCAGGAGCAGATTAACATTAACATTTAGGAGGGAACAGGGGAGAATTCGGTTAGTGAGTTGTGATGAGGTGAGTTGCTTCAGGATCTCACGGCACAGCATGCAAAACACCCGACACTTGTCATCAGAATATTCCCTGAAGAAATGCCACACCAGGGAGCTCTTTTCAGCTTGCTTTGGTGAGCTGATTTCAGTGGCGCCGTGGGCAGTAGCAACCGACATACTGGCTAGGGGTCGCCCACTGTGCCTTTACACCCTGCTCCCGCTTTTGCTGGGTTTGTTGTATTGAAGATGTTGTATTTAGGCACGTAGCATGTACAGAATGACCATGTCCTCTCCTTGCAGCAGCTACGCCACCACCACCATCAGCAGCTACACCAGAGCCACCACGATCACATCCACGTACCCTTTTTGATGCTCCCCTCATTTTGGGAAGTGATTTTTCTGCACAGTACTCGCAAAGAGATGGCAGAAGTGTTGATTTATTTATTTGCCACTTTACTAGAAAACACACAGTAGTCCAGAAAAATAATTTTTTGCTTTACAAATGGCAATGAGACTTCTGCTGAGATTTATTTATTTGCCACACTACTAGAAAACACACAGCAGTCCAGAAAAATTAGTTTGCAGAGTACACACAGCGGCTTTTAACACAGTACTCCCACAGGTGGGATTGTAGAGTACACACAGCAGCTTTTGGCACAGTACTCCCACAGATATGGGTTGCAGAGAATACACAGTGGCTTTTGGCACAGAACTTCCACAGGCAGGGTTACAGTGTATACACAACAGATTTTGGCACAGTACTCCCACAGATATGGGTTTTAGAGTATACACGGCAGCTTTTGGCACAGTAATCCCACAGGTGAGATTGCAGAGAACACACAGTAGTTTTTGGCACAGTACTCCCACAGATATGGGTTGTAGTGTAAACACAGCACCTTTTGGCACACTACTCTCACTGAGTCAAGTGCAGAGTACAGAAAGTGGATTTGTGGCAGAGTGCGCTACCTAACACTGTCCCTCACTCCAGCAGTGTCCTATCCCTACACTAAGCAGAGCAGAATGATGGCAGCCCCCGTTATCCGACTTTTATACAGTCCAATATTTTAGCATGGCTGTGATGGCTCTGAAAGTGCTCACAACTAGTGATGAGCGAGCATGCTCGCTACTGCTCGGTGCTTGCCCAAGCATCTCACTGCTCAAGATGCTCGACGCTCGCTGAGTATTTCCGGAGTTGCTCGGTGGGAGCTCGGGTCTCCTCCCTGCATGTTTGGAGCTCTTTAGAGACCCAATGAACATGCAGGGACTGCCTGCCACTCACTGTAATGCCGCAGCCATGTTGGTTGTGGCATTACAGTGATTGGCTGGCCGCACAGCGTCATTAGGTCTATATCAGACCTGGCGCCGCCATGCCCGTTACAGTCCGGAATAAGACAGTGTAGAGAGAGGTGCTGCTGAGCTAGGGACAGATTTGCTTGTTTCTAGTTAGTGTAGGTGTACCAAACTATATTAGAGACACATATTCATCTCAACAAACAGTCCTTCTGAGGACTAATCCATCTGCAGAGATATCAGGCAGGCAGTGTATATAGGCAGGCAGGGTATATAGCAGACTGCAGTGCACAAGGCACAAGATGATCCATTCCAGTTTTGTCTGCTGCTGTTGTTAGATATTTCTAGAAATAGACCCGTGTCTCAGGGGCCAGCAATAATTTTTTTGGGGATCTTAATCCTCATTATTTGCTTAAAAAGCAATCCAGAGAACACCGTTGTTCTGTGCCATTTGCTTGTTGGTAATGTAGAATACAGCCAGGTCCTTTCTATATTACAGCACTAAAAATCCAGCTATTTAAAACTGTGGTTTCTCCATCACACGGATCACATATAATTGCGCTGAAAATACTGCCATTTCTGGCATCCATTATAAATTTGTTTCAGTGTGTCAGTGAAGAAATTGACATCAGTTTGCTGTTCAAAATAGTTACCTACAGGCCAGGTATTTAAAACTGTGTTTCCTCCATCACACGGATCACATATACATTTTCAGAAAATACTGCCATTTCTGGCCTCCATTAAATTTTTTTTTCAGCGTGTCAGTGAAGCAATTGACACCAGTTTGCTGTTTAAAATAGTTACCTACAGGACAGGTATTTAAAACTGTGGTTTGTCCCTCACATGGATTACATATAAGTTCCCTCCAAATTCAGTCATTTGTAGTGAGCGTGGAAGATATTGTCCTCCATTTAAAATGGGCAAGGCACGTGGCAAGGGACGGGGAACTGGACGTGACGGTGATGGTGCATGCAGACGGAGGCCGTGGACAAGCTGAAATTGTGCCACAACAAACACCCACATCTTCTCACTCGACCTTCCTGTCCCAATTAATAGGTTGACCGCAGAACACCACTATTGAACACAGAGCAGTATGAAAAGGTTATTGATTGGATAGCAGATAATGCTTCCAGTCACTTAAGCACTACCACTTTGTCTTCCACATGGTCAAGTCTCAGTAGATGTGAGTCTGGACTGCATATTCCCCACCCTGAACCTCCTTCCTTCCACTATGCCGAGTGCCTGGAGACAACTGATCCAACACATGGACGCTCCGAAGAGCTGTTCACTTTTCCATTTATAGATTCAGGCCTCTCACCCGGTCCACTTGAAGCGGGGCAAGAGGATCGCATGTAGCGATGGAAAATATTTGAGCAGCCACGGTTACACGAAGGCGACGGTGGGAAAATGTCACAAGAGGTGGACGATGATGAGACACAATTGCCAGAAAGTCAGGAGGAGGACCAGAGTGAGTAATAACCGATAACCCCAAAAAGGCCATTTGCACCACCTGTCAGGCCAGCATCAGCAGGGGTGGCAAAACGACCAGCCTGACAACCACCAGCATGATCAGCACATGGCAGCAAAGCACCCAACTTTGTTGGCCAAACCTCAGGGTCCAGGATCAGTATCTGCGGGTGGCACCACTGCTTCTTCCGCTGTTGTGCATGCAAGTCAATCCCCTGTCCATGGTGCAAGCAAAGATGCCTCCTGCCCTGCACCTGTCATTGCACACTCTCAAGTAGCAACATTAGGAAGCATGTCCACATCCTTGTCCCAGCGTAGCGTTCAGTTGTCCATACCCCAGTCCTTGGAACGCAAGAGCAAATACGCAGCCAACAACCCACAGGCCACACTATTAAATTCCCACATTTTGCGACTGCTTGCGCTAGAAATGTAACCTTTTAGGCTCGTGGAGATGGAAGTGACTCGCCCCCTGAGCCGTGGGGCACCCGGAACCGGGCTTCAGTGCAATGTTGGGGGTAGCAGTGGCAACCCGATCCCGTGGCTCAGGGTGGTCAGACCAAATGCTGTGGCAGTCTATTTGTAGGGTTTTGAATGTCCGACTACGCCATCCGTGGACTGCGGTCAGGGATGACCGCCGCTGCAAGGCAGACCGCTGAGGCTGGTGTTGGTGTGCAGCAGAGGGATAGGACAACTCCCCACGCGAAGAGTATAGCCTCAGGGCAGTGTAGGTGGATGCTGGGGGTGATGGTGCAGGCGCAGCATAAATAACACAGAGTCCAATGATGCAGTCCAGGGTTTTTACTCACAGTTGTTATCCATGTCACTTCTGTCAGCAATGACTGCCCAAGTCGTGCTGCGTCCACCAGGTGAGGGGCTCGGTCAACCCCCAGGCAATTCAGGAGTATGGCACAGGTCCCCCTTCTGTCCTTCCACTGGCCTCT